>NC_136425.1:91103750-91752500 GCF_052625555.1 Lactuca saligna
GGGTCGATTACTCGGTGAGTTGTATCGAACTTTCGCGATTCTGGACGCGCTGACTTGCCGTACACGGGTTTTAAGTGATGGACTCGCCGAGTAAGTCACTGGACTCGCCGAGTAGCCTCTGTTTTGTGAAAATCTATGTAAAGGGACTTTCAGATCGATATCATAGCATGGAGAGAAACCCTAGGAGGCTGAGAAACGATTGGAAGTGCTGCTAGGTCGTGAGGAACTGAAGAATCAACCCTCCATTCAATTGTGAAGAGAATCAAAAAAATTTTGGTTTATTCTTAGTAACTTTTTGATTTGAATCATGTTTACATACTTTCATTTCGTTTTTAAGTTTATGTTTACTGCAATCATGAGCTAAAAACTTATTCTTCTGTTAGGGTAGACAATTTTGTGAACATGGATTGATTATTTGAGTAGGATTAATTTTGATTGGTAATTATGTTTTGTTAAGCTTGTTAAAGAACCTTATGTGTTGACAATAACTATTCTTCTATTAATAAATCAACAATTAAGTTGTATGAACATCTCTTAGTTATTAATTTCATATAATTTATTGTGACCACATAGTTGTATGTCTAGGAATAACGAACGTGAAACTAGAATTAACTAGAAGATAGGTAAGTGAATGTGTAAGCTTGTTGGATGAACATCGATATGAGGTTAATTGAAGGGCCAATTTAGTTAACCACTACAAGTCTTACTTAACCCGAATCAATAATCTAGGAAACCCGTTGATTTAGACAACTGACCATTGCTTGAGTTCATTTGTTTTCTAAGAATTAGGAATAGCGAACATGAACCTAATTATCTTAATCGGTAGCCAATGAAGAATTAATCCGATACATTAAAATCATCCATGGGAACAAATGATGAATTCATACCTAAACAGAAGTCCTCTTTACTATTAAATTTAGTTGGTAATTAATTGTTTTAGTTGCTAGTTAGTTAATTTGTGTGTTGGTTATTCTAATTAAGTTTCTAGTCTTGTAAAACTAGAGAAAACCCCCTTTTTGTTATTTGTTTTATTTAGATAATATTAGCATTTATTTTAATTGTTTACCGTTCCCTGTGTTCGATACCCTACTTGCTTGAACTATATTACTAATCGATAGGTACACTGCCTTTCGTGTGTTTATTTTGTGTCTAAGTTAGTAGGATTAAAACTAGTTGGTTTTACACACATCAACTTTGCAAGGTATAACTCTTGTTTTCTATAATTCATATTGCTAACTTGCAATACTTTCCTTAATAATCATACAAGCATAACATTTATGCGCCCATTATCATGATGGTTATTATCATATAAGCATAACACTTATGCTCCCACTAGCTTTGACATGTATTCAGAAAACAACTGAACTTCCAGAAAACAATACCTATTGAATTTCTTAAGTTCATATTTCTAATACCCAATTGCCAAATCTCACAATTCGAACTATGGAAAGGGATGCTGTAACCATAATCGATACAATTTTCACAATTGCTATCTTCTTAAAATCTCTCTTAGTGAAAGCATTTCCTCACAGTCATTTTCATGAAGGTGGGAATCTCATGACACTTAGATTTTATGGTGTATGTGTTCTAGCCATGTGAATTTTTCAAAACCAAAGTTTGCGACAAATCCAAATTCATATGGACCGAACTTTCTCAATCTTGATTTCTTGCCTTATGGTAACACAAGTGTCCACCATGTTTTCCAAGTAGTTTAGCAACTTACCCTTACATATCAATGTACTTTCCATCGATCAAGGTGATTTCTCTTTATGCATTCAAATGAGAACTCATAGAACTCACATGCATAATGAACTCAATTGGAATGACGCAGAAATAAAATAATGTCAACACGATAGGTTATAAACCTTAAGTTGTGTGCTAGTGATGATTAATTAGGTTTATTCTTGATTTGTTCTCAAAACTTTTCAAGACCATCATTAAGACTCCCATTGACTCCTTGATATATAAGGTTCTCTTGTCAAGAAACTTTTTCTCGATAAAAAAATATTCAAGAGTTAGTGTAGCTTTTATCAAGACAAAACACTTCATAAAATTTGGTCCTAGTTGGTCTTTGTCTTATCCAAAACATCACAAATTACCAATTTCAAATGTGCAAGAATAAGAAAACCTTTTTCCAAATTCCATATTTGATGAATGTTATAAACCTTCTTTAGACTTGTCACTCAATGTCATAATCTTAACTCTAAGACTTGTTTTTGGAACAAAATATGATTGACTTCTTGATTTAACAATTTCTTCAATTCTCGATTCTTCTCAGACATACAATTGCACTAAGACTCACTTAGAGGATCAATTGAGATATGGTTCTTAATCATTAAGACTTATCACAAAACACAATAAAAGATACTCTCCCTTCTTCTTAGAATGGAGAAACTTTTATCTTTCTGCCTTCTTGATTCTTCTTATTCATTCTGCTATTCATTGAAACTCTTTCAATCAACTCAGAATTACACTTAATCTTATAAGTATAATCATATTTACTAAGCTTTAGTAAATCGTGATGAATATCTTTGTCACTCTTGTGCTGGACTTGATCAACACACAACCTAGTGTGCTCGATCTCCTAGTCCTTCACTTGATACTTTGTCAAAGAATTAGTCTAATTTCCAAAATATGGAGTCTCTCATTCATCACGCAACCAAGTTTTTATGATTCCAAGTTTCTGTCCAATTGAAACTTGGGTGATGAGAAACTCTTCCTATTTGGTAAATTCTCGACATTTCCACAAATAACCTAATTAAGACTCAAATCCATCATTGCTAATAATAGAAACCTTCAAACATTAATTTCTCATACACGCCATTGCAAGGATAAATAAATAATATAAAATCAAAATTTATTTTATTGCGAAAAATTTGTCCTTACAATGCAATATAGTTCGTGATTCTCATATACTAGTGAGCAACTGGTATATTGATCGGAATGTAAAGCTACAAAAAGTTTAGAAATTCTAGTTTCTCTCTCTTCCCGTGATTCTCTCTGATGGTATTGCGATCTAGTTCGTGTTTCCCCGGCGCTGCTCTCTGGTGTTCCTCTTTACATCGTAGAACCATTTTTTCTTCCCATTTCTGGTGTGCTAATGGGTGCTTCTTATAAGAAGGATCGATTGAAGGATGTGGAATTGAATCACCCTAATAAGAGTGCTGTTTTTCGGTATGTAAAAACGGAAGTTGTCTTGAGTGAGGTTGTTCCGGCAGGGGTGGTTGAGCAAACTTCTGCTACGATCTATATAGCTTGAAGGAAGCCAAGTACATCATGTGCTGTGGCTACTGGGACTGGCTAGTCGGAATGGAAATCTTAAGGTAAGGTTAATGTTGAAAGGAAACTATGGCGAATAGGAAATGATGATAGCAGTCCTATGGATGCGGTGGAGTATTATGAAGAGGAAGTATTAGAGGAAGAAACTGAGGGTGATTTGGAGTCGGTGTCTTCTTGGGAATTTGATGCATGCATTTCGTTGTCTGGAGATCGTGCTAAATATAAGGAATTCAAAGCTAGTGAATCTGGTGAATTGAAGATGGGTGGAATCTATGATATCTCTATTCCTTTAGGTAATACTGCTACTCTGTTGAAGAATTGGGATGAACCAAAGGATGATGAGGAATTTGTAAGTCCTAATTCAGAATTGAAACGAGTTACTAGCCAGATGATTAGGGCTAATCCATGTATTTCTGTCGATGTTGATCCTAATCCTACATGCCCTGATTCTGTTTAGTGCCATGTTGAGAACTCTAGGGTGGAAGGGGTTGATAAGGGTAATTTCAAGGAACAGGATGTGAATCTGGAAATGAGTGAAGAATTATTTCCTGGTGTTGGATTTAAATTTCTTAGTAAGTTGAAGGAAGACGGAGCTAAAAAGAATGAGATACAAAGTGTTAGGAATTTTGGAATGGAAGGTGATCTATCGTACTGTAATAAGCAATCTAACTGAAATGAGAATGGTAGTTTTATAGTGGAATGTGTTGATGAGTCCAGTGAGGAGGATGAGATTATTGTAGAAGGGAAGGGTATTGTAAAGGAGAATGATGTATCTACTGCAAAAGTGAAGGCTGGAACTTTTATCAATAGTATAAACTTTGAACCTTCATTGATGGGTGATGCGAGTAAAAGGAGGAAGGGTTTAGTTGATGGGATATTTGATTTGTCTCAGGATTTTATTGGTTCTGGGCAAGGGAGTAAAGTTGTCACACCCCCGAACTAAGGATGGTGAAAATGTCCGGGGATGGAGGACATCATGTGTAGTATCATAACAACGAGTATAATAGTGCTTAAAGTAAATACAACCATTATAAATATAATCGAGAAAGTTACATGATTTCACGAGTTTGCATGTTTCAAAATCGATTACAATATAATGACAAAAATGTATTCCTTGACGTTGTAGCGTTGCATCCTCAAAAGCTAGTAGTTACCTGTTTTACCGATTACCTGAGAATACAAGTAGTTTTGAAATAGTGTCAACAATTAAGTTGGTGAGTTCATAAGCTTTTGGATGTACTGTTTGAAAACCCTGGTTAGTGCGAGAAAGTATAGTAGTTTTATTAGACAAAATAAAACCGACTGTTGTATCCCGAGTTTGAAAACCTTTGTTTGTAAATGATATGTATAACCAAGAAAAATCCAATATTTTCCTTAAATAACGTTATGTAGTCTTAAATACCAAGACCAAGTGAATGCATGTTGTTTCATATTTGTAACAATGAAAGTCAATTTAAATGGCTAAATCCCTTTTTAAAGTAAAGATCCTCGTAAACTATGTGTGTCGTTATCTCCCTATGCGAGTCGCTATAACCATACTATCATAGAGATGACCTGTACGCGACGTTCTTTAGGTGTTGATATGGATATGAAATTTATCACCCCCGACTGGCCGGTCGGATTGTGGGAACAGTAAAGGGTGTGGGTTGTCAATCCCAATATAGATCTATTCACAATTATCACTCTCTCCCTACAAGAGATGCATTTTAACCAGTACTCTAAGAATACCATGAAGACTAGTCTTACAATTTACGATAACAAGTTTACATGTAGTGTGAGTGTAAAAGCATTTTCTGTAGTGGGATTGAAATCCCCGTTTATCTTGTATGTTTGAAAAGGTAATCCGAAGCTATAATCTTTATAGTTCGTTGTGTAGTATGTAGTTATTTAGCAATAACATAACTATACATGTTATGTTTCATCTTGTTCTATATGTAGTAAGAAAGGACTCTTACCATTCAGTGATTATTTTGTGATATATACTTAGATCACAACAGAAAAACAAGTGCAAAATAATGATTTATCAATGTTTAACACTTTGCTTAACATGTTACAAAGTGTCGTGAGAGTAAAAACTGTTGATTCGTTTTTAACATTTATGCACGGTTTTAGAAAAATAACAGAAAAATCATACGAAGTCGAAAACTGAAACCGTAATCTCTGAGAGTTTAGAAAATATGTCTAGTTTGTTCATAAATTTTATCATGATTTTTAGGAGTCTTTAACTGGTGTGAAAACATTCATATTCAAAGACTGGTCCGAATTCTTAGCTACATTGACAGGTAGTTTTGTAGAATTTACAACTTGAATTAGTGGATCAATGGTTTTCGCTTGAGGTATGGATGATCTGTGTGGTGTTATTGCTTCTTCATAAAGAGTTATTGATGAAGTAGATGTCGAAGAAAAATGAATGTGGTGGTTCAATCTTGGGGGAGAGTTAGTCATTCCCTGAGTAGAGGCTTCTCTCATATCAATGTTTAATGTGTTGGTATCATCTTCAGATTCATCATCTTCATGATCAACATCTTCTTCTTCTTCATCATCAACATCATCATCTTAATCGCCTTCATCAAATTCATAGGATACAACTGCATAAGGATTTGCAACCCAATCCTCTATGCACCGAGTAAGATGCATATCCCCATCAATGGGCCCGCGTTGATAATCTTTTATTTGAGAATTGGAAGTTGTATGTAGACTCCATGGTTAACATTGTAACCTTCTATAGTACGAGCCAAGATTAATGCAATCCAATGAGGATATGTAATATAGGTTGGATTTTTGTTCCCAGTAATACATTCAACCGATTGATAAAAGAAAAAGTCGAGCAAAGTCAAATCTTTTGTTGTAGTCCATGACATACATAATCCGTTGCTCAAACGGGTTCAACTGATTTAAGCTACTAGTCTTATGTTCAAGACACTTGCCAATTACCCTTGTCAAATACTTCCACCTGACACAATAGCATTGATGAAGGGTATTTTTATTTGGATCACTAGTGGTACCCAGAATAGAGAAATTATACCCGAATTTGGGTCGAAGAGACCTACATTTTTATATAGAAAGAGTTTATGAGTAGTTTTCTGATTGAGGAAGTCGTAGAGCGAGTCGAAAAGAGGCTTCATTGATAACAACCCCAGAATGATTATCTCCAATAGTTTCGGTGATGGTTTGAGCTTAGCATCGACAATTCAAGAATAGTAAAACTCACACACTTTCTTAAGATACAATGGATCTGGAAAATCACAGAATGCATAGAGAAGAGGATATCTTTTGACATAGTTGTCATATCTACAATTCGTGAATTCTTGTATTAGTTTGGGATCGTATCTGAGAAGGCAACGTTGTTTGCTTGGATAACGATAGGAGTGTCAGGAGCTTGGGGGCTTTTGACTACATTATCATCATGAGCAAATACATAGAGAACCTTTGACATGATGAAATCTTTAAGAGCTTGAGACAAAGAAGATGATGATCGAAAGAAATTTTGTGAAAGAACTTCAACTGCTTTGATGAGTTGTAAAAGTGACATAAGAGAGAGAGAGAGAGAGCGAGGGCAAGGGAGAGAGAGCGAGAGAGAGAGATACGGGGCCTTGATTATTTTTTTTAAATCGTTAAAATAGATAAAAACGAAAGAAAAATGGAAAATACATACCCAATGATAATATAGTAATTGTTATAAATTTGATGTAATTAAAAGAAGATTAGTAAAACTAAACTAAGAACCTTTAAGAAAGAAGAAAGAAGATTTGGAGAGAATTTGATAACTTATATAAAGTATTCAAATTGGTGTGTCTTTTACATATGTGATAGTGCTATTTATACTAGTTAAATCACTAGACATAATTAATGAGTTCTTACACATATTTGACATATTTATCATAAGAGTTGAAAATAACTCTTACACATTTGACATTAGGAAATGTTGTCATTCAATTATTTACAACACTCCCCCTTGGATGACATCATTTCAAATTAGAGTTCAACCTTGAAGTACTGCCTCATTAAAAACCTTGCTAAAGAAAACCCAGTGGGAAAAAAAACTTTAGCGAAGGGAAAAAGAGTGCAGTGTATAGTTGACTCCCCCTTATTTAGACATCTGTCACATTATATTCTATGCACATGTCGCATTCCGATGCCATGGACATGTTTCCTGAATATTGCAGTAGGAAGTGACTTCGTAAAAAGGTCTGCTGCATTGTTACTGGATTGAACATATTTGATTTCAACTTGATGGTTCTTTATAAGCTCTTGAGTGTACTCAAAAAACTTTGGAGGTATATGTTTTGTCCTGTCGCTCTTGATATATCCTTCTTTCATTTGAGCGACACATGCTGAGTTATCTTTATATATTAAAGTTGGACATATATCCTTTTCAAGTCCACAAGAAATTAAAACTAGTTGTGTCATTGATCTTAACCATGTACATTCTCTACTAGCTTCATTTAGTGCAATCACTTCAGCATGATTTGAGGATGTGGCAACAAGTGTTTGCTTTTGAGAACGCCAGGAAATTGCAGTACCTCCATTCATGAATACGTATCCAGTCTGAGATCTAGCTTTATGAGGATCGGATAAATAACCTGCATCTGCATAACCAATCAAACCTTGTTTTGAATTGTTAGGGTAAAATAACCCTAAATCACTAGTTCCTCGAAGGTATCGAAAAATATGTTTGATTCCATTCCAATGTCTTTTTGTTGGGGCTGAACTAAATCTTGCTAGCAAGTTTACTGCGAAAGAAATGTCAGGTCTAGTACAATTGGTAAGATACATAAGAGCTCCAATTGCATTTAGATATGGCACTTCTGAACCAAGGACTTCTTCATTTTCTTCGCATGGACGAAATGGATCCTTGTCAATATTTAATGATCTAACAACCATTGGAGTGCTTAAAGGATTTGCATTGTTCATATTGAAACGTTTCAAGACTCTTTCTGTGTAATTTGATTGATGCACAAGTATTCCGTTAGGCATATGCTCAATCTGTAAACCAAGACAATATTTGGTTTTTCCAAGATCTTTCATTTCAAATTCTTTCTTTAAAAGTTCAATCACTTCAAGGATTTCTTTATTCGTTCCAATGATGTTCAGATCATCAACATAGACTGCTATGATCACATATCCAGATGTTGTTTTCTTAATAAATACACATGGACAAATAGTGTTATTTTTATAACCTTTACTTTTCAAATAATCGCTTAAACGATTGTACCACATGCGCCCAGATTGCTTTAAACCATATAAAGATCTTTGTAATTTTATAGAATACATTTCTTTGGGTTTTGTACTTAATGCTTCAGGCATTTTAAATCCTTCAGGGATTTTCATATAGATATCACTATCAAGTGATCCATACAGGTAAGCTGTAACAACATCCATAAGACGCATCTCTAAATTTTTAGATATTGCCAAGCTGATTAAATATCTGAAAGTGGTTGCATCCATTACTGGTGAATAAGTTTCTTCATAATCAATTCCAGGTCTTTGAGAGAAACCTTGAGCAACAAGCCTGGCCTTGTATCTTACAATTTCGTCTTTCTCATTTCTTTTTCGTATGAAGATCCATCTATATCCTAATGGTTTCACAACTTCAGGTGTGAGGATAATGTTCCCAAAAACCTTTCTCTTGTTAAGAGAATTTAATTCAACTTGCATAGCTTCCTTCCATTTAGCCCAATCATTTCTTCTTTGACATTCAATGACAGATTGTGGTTCAGGATCATCATTCATAATATTACATGCAACTAAATAAGAAAATATTGCATTTATACTGTCAGTTTCATTTTGGTTACATATTCTATTTGGCTGACCATAATTTTGTGCATCATCCTCTTTTCCTGGGGGAATTTGAATAATTCGTGTTTCTCCAGGAACACTTTCCTCATGATCTAGTGCATTTTCTGCTCCTCTTCTTTTTCGTATGTTCTTATCCTTAGAACCAAATGGCCTTCCACGCTTCAGGCGTGTTTTAGACTCTTGAGTGACTTTATCATCAAATTGTCCATGTGGAATGTCAATTCGAGCTGGAACATTGACAGCGGGTATATATGATTTAGTCACCCTTTTTGTGTCAGTAAATGCATCAGGTAATTGATTTGCCATTTCTTGGAAATGCATTATCTTTTGAACTTCTATATCACATTGCCTTGTGCGAGGGTCAAGATATGATAAAGAAGGCTCATGCCATGACACATCCTTTTCCATGATCTTCTTTTCTCCACCTAATGATGGGAAATTTGCCTCATCAAATTGACAATCTGCTAGGCGTGCTGTGAAAACATCACTTGTTAATGGTTCAAGATATCTTATAATAGAGACTGACTCATAACCAACATATATTCCCAACCTTCTTTGAGGACCCATTTTTGTCCGTTGAGGTGGTGCAATAGGGACATATACTGCACACCCAAAAATTCTCAAATGGGATATATTTGGTTCTTGACCGAAAGCAAGTTGTAGTGGAGAATATACATGATATGAACTTGGTCTTATGCGTATCAATGATCCAGCATGTAAGATTGCATGGCCCCAAACAGACACAGGAAGTTTGGTCCTCATTATCAATGGTCTAGCTATTAGCTGGAGACGTTTAATCAGTGATTCAGCTAAACCATTTTGTGTGTGTACATGAGCAACTGGATGCTCAACAATAATTCCAACAGACATACAATAGTCATTAAATGCTTGTGAAGTAAATTCACCAGCATTATCAAGTCTCACTCTTTTGATAGTATAATCAGGGAAATGTGCCCTTAATTTAATAATTTGGGCAAGAAGCTTTGAAAATGCCATCTTACGAGTTGATAATAGGCAAACATGAGACCATTTACTGGATGCATCTATTAAGACCATAAAGTATCTAAATGGTCCAGATGGAGGGTGAATCGGTCCACATATATCACCTTGAATTCTTTCTAGAAATCTAGGTGATTCCCTTTCAACTTTCATTGGAGAGTGTTTTATAATTAACTTTCCAAGGGAACAAGATATACATGGTTTTATGCTATTGGATTGAGGGAACTTTTGGTCCTTCAATGGATGCCCATGTGTATTCTCAATTATCCTTCGCATCATTGTTAATCCTGGGTGGCCCAACCTATCATGCCATAAACTGAATGTCCCAGGATCACAATGTTTTCCTTCGATTACCATATTTGATTCAATCATATGTATATATGTATAATGCAGACCGGAATCAAGTGTTGGTAGTTTTTCAAGCACATGACTTTTGTCTATAATATACATATATTTCTTATTTTCAATGGTCACAGTCTTTGTGTCATATCCTTTGAAATATATGTCATTGAAACTTAATAAGTTTCTATTAGACTTTGGAGAAAATAAGGCATTTTCTATACAAAAGTTTGTACCATTTGGTAATATAAAATGGGCTTTCCCGGTTCCCTCTATCAAGTCTGCAGGACCTGATATTGTATGTATAATTGTTTTTGTTGGTACTAATTTTGAAAAATATTTCTTTGATTTCAGAATAGTATGTGTACTACCACTATCTGCTATACAAAGATCTCCAATCTTTTCTTGGTGTTGTGCTCCAGTTGGACTCATATTAAACTTCACATATGAAAGGAATAATAAGTGAATAAACATAATCATAATTATTATTAAAAGAAAGTTCATTTATTGAAGGAAAGGCATTACATGTAAAATAAACGAAGGAAAAACAGTTTTACTAGAACAATAATAGATTTTTTTTAGTTAATGTCTTCCATGTCATTGCAGAAATCGACAACATTTAGCGGAGTGAATTCAACATTATCAATGAAGTTTGCTTCTTTTCCTTTTCCTTTAATGGACTCTTGATAAAGTTGACAAAGATGTGCAGGTGTGCGACAGGTCCTTGACCAATGGCCTGTGCTACCACATCTATAACATGAACCATCAGATTTTTGTGATGTCCCAGTGTCATGCCTTGCCACTTTGGCCTTATCTTGTGTGTGGACATTGTTTCTTTGTGAATGTTGGTAATTATTCCTTTTCTGGCCACGACCACGATTATTACCTTGTCCACGACCAGAATTATGGTTCTGATTATGGCTTTGGTTTCGATTAAAATAGCCACGGCCTCGTCCTCGACCACGACCACGCCCTCGTCCACGTGTATTGTTTCGATGACTATCAATATTTGTAGCATTTGCTTCAGGAAGTGCTACTGATCCCGTTGGACGAGATTCATGGTTTTTCATCAAGAGTTCATTGTTTTGCTCTGCAACGAGCAGACATGCATTCAGTTCAGAATATCTTGTGAACTTTTGCATCCGATATTGTTGCATCAAGGTAATGTTTGTTGCATGAAATGTGGAGTAAGTTTTCTCCAACATATCTTCATCAGTAACTTCTTGTCCACAATATTTGAGTTGTGAACATATTCTGAACAAAGCTGAGTTGTATTCATTTACTTTCTTGAAGTCTTGAAACCTCAGTGTTCTCCATTCATCTCTAGCATTTGGAAGTATAACTTCCTTTTGATGATCAAATCTTTCTTTCAAAAGATTCCAGAGAATACTTGGATCAGTAACATCAAGATATTCAAATCTTAACATTTCATCAATATGCTTACGAAGAAAAACTTGTGCTTTTGCTTTGTCTTGTGCCAAGCAATTATTAAATTCATTTATAGCATTTGAGATTCCTATGGACTCAAGATGCATTTTTACATCTATCATCCATGGCACATAGTTTTTCCCGCTAACTTCAAGTGCTGCAAACTCGAGCTTTACAATGTTGGACATAATGTAACTATAAATTTTAAACAAAATAAAAATTAAAATCCATTTATTTCAATAAATATTACACAAAAAAGAAGCGGTAAAGCTAACATTGCATACAAGCCTAAAAGTAGATGAAATTCCATATTATCTTCGATGTTAAAGATTGGGATAAAAAGTAATATGACTATTATAGTCATGATTATCACAAACGGGTGAATCATCATGAACCTTGATTTCTTGAAATTGATTTGTTTGATAGAAGAGAGAAATATTTATTGTGGGTAAAATAACCAGGGTAAATATGTTTATTTATAGTAAAAAAAAATATAGCCGTTGTTTTTACTGTTTATAACCGTTGCACATATATATATACATATATATATATATATATATATATATATATATATATATATATATATATATATATATGTTTTGTATATTTATAAATCATTTAATAAGATTTATAACTAATACATAACTTTACTTTGTATAATTTTACTAATTAGATACATTAATAAATATTAGTAAATGTTAAAATAAAATTATGAAGAGTAAAAAATAAACATTGACATGTATAAATAAATATAATTTAAATGTTAGTATGCATAAAGAAAAGTCAGTTGCATAATATAAATGTTAGTATGCATAATTAAAAGTTAGTTGCATAATGTAAATGTTAGTATGCCTAAATAAAAGTTAGTTGCATAATGTAAATGTTAGTATGCATAAAAAAAATTAGAATACATAAAGAAATGTTAGTATAAGAAATAAAAATCGTTAGTAGTCCATAATGTCCATAATGTATAAGTTTTATTAATTCATTAGTATTATTATTTATTTTAATATGATGAGGGTTTTTATAATTAATAATGTTTTTACTAAGTAATACATACCTTGATTAAGATAGATGTGATTTCCACTTCTAAATAACCTTTGTTTGAGCTTTCGTGCTGATAACGTGTTATAAATTTGATGTAATTAAAAGAAGATTAGTAAAACTAAACTAAGAACCTTTAAGAAAGAAGAAAGAAGAAAGAAGATTTGGAGAGAATTTGATAACTTATATAAAGTATTCAAATTGGTGTGTCTTTTACATATGTGATAGTGCTATTTATACTAGTTAAATCACTAGACATAATTAATGAGTTCTTACACATATTTGACATATTTATCGTAAGAGTTGAAAATAACTCTTACACATTTGACATTAGGAAATGTTGTCATTCAATTATTTACAACAGTAATTATAATTTTTGGAGGCACCAAAACCATATATAAACATGAACAAAATGACCATCAATGTTTAAATTGAAACCCCAAAAAAATGTATACTATATAGACTATTTTTGCAATTTTGTCTACAAACAATTTCAACTAACTCATGGATAACTAACGTACCTAAATACGAATGAAAATGACTTGGGAAAGTAATTAATTTTTCAGTAAGTTCACATTTGGGTAACTATTTTTTTATTTTTGTTTTTTGTACACATCTAGGTAATGACTATCTCCGAATTCGTAGCTACAGTGATAGACAGTTTTGTAGAATTTTGAAGAGTAATTATACTATATAGGCCTATAGGGCATGAGATAAAGACTATCTCCGATCCATTATTATCATATCTTTACATATACATCTCTATAAATATTATCAATATCTTCTTGTTTATGAATATATTGTGTTTTTATTATGAATAAATAAATATATTGCTTTAGAAAAAAATTAAAATATAAAAGATAAATATAATGTGTAAACAGGATAAACACAAATAAATGTAAAAACAGGATAAAACAAATAAATTAACTGATGTTAAAAATGTTGGAGTTGACATGAATCCCAACGACCAACTACAATAATCCATTAAAATATATTAAACAAAATTTTTAAAAGGAAAATTGAGTCTTTTGACCTTAATAAATGTTTTTTTTATAAAAATAATTTATTTTTTTAAAGTAAGTATCTGGAACACATTGTTCCAGAAAGGTCTCCTGAATTATGGAGTATGATTCCGGACCATGGTTCCGAAACACTTTTTTCCCCGTTTTATAAGGGTTAGATTCTGGAAGGCTTCCGAAACACTAGAGTATGATTCCGGAAGACCTCCCGGACACTGAAAATATTAGCATAGTTTCTTTCGATATCAAACCTTGTTAATGCTATTGGCACTAAAAATGTTAGTATAGGCTTTTATTTCTTTATTTCTTTATTTTTATTTTTTTGTTTAAATTGTTATTTGTGTAAATATGTTTTTTTGGAAGTTTTGTTTATATATTAAATAAAATGTAACTGATAATCTTAAAATCAACAAAAACCAAATAAATTTATAAACTAAAGGATTTGTTTGATGTAATATTACAAAGTTCAAACCATCTTATTCCTTGTACTTCAAAATATTTATGCCAGTCGTTTACGATATGACACAGCCATGTACCGCTTGCACAATATATATATAATACAATTTCTTGATGTTTAACGCTTCGATGAACCAATATAAAAACACCTCACAATCCCCTCTATTATCAATGTTGTGGTACGTGTGGTGCCTTTTGAAGGGTCACGTTGAAACTCTAAAGTGAGATTGAATCACTTGGTTCGGTACCCCAATAGTTGATACCCACTAATAGTTTGCGGATGCGGTCCACATATTGATAAACCAATAATGGGTTTCTGAAAAGTAGCCGCTCTTCCAATGACTATCATATATTATCATTTGGAAAGTCTTCAAAATCAAAGCACCAAAAAACTAGTGAGCAACTGGTATATTGATTGGAATGTAAAGCTACAGAAGGTTAGAAATTCTACTTTCTCTCTCTTCCCGTGATTCTCTCTGACGGTATTGCGATCTAGTTCGTGTTTCGCCGGAGCTGCTTCTCCGGTGTTCCTTTTTACATTGTAGAACCATTTTCTCTTGCCATTTCTGGTGTGCTGATGGGTGCTTCTTCTAAGAAGGACCGATTGAAGGATGCGAAATTGAAGCCCCCTAATAAGAGTGTTGTTGTTCGGTATGTAAGAACGGAAGTTGACTTGAGTGAGGTTGTTCCGGCTGGGGTGGTTGAGCAAACTTCTGCTACGATCTATATAGCTAGAAGGAAGCCAAGTGCATCAGGTGTTGTGGCTACTGGGATTGGCAAGTCGGATTGGAAATCTGAAGGTAAGGTTTATGTTGAAAGGAAACCATGGCGAATAGGAAATGATGATAGTGATGGGTTTTGGCCATATGAACATTCCTATGTGCACATACAAACCATAATGCTTGGATCTAGGTTTCTCTAATTAAACATGCATTGAATCCAATACTTCCAATGACTAATTAGGTATAAGAACAATACAAAACCAGAGTTAGAAGCTTACCTTAAAACACTTGTTTGATCTTCTTGTTCTTGGAGCTTTAGAGTTACAATTGTCACTCCTCTAATGGCTTACAAACACCAACTAGCAAGGAGAATGATTTAGGAGAGAGGAGAGAGGAGGAAATCGTCCAGGGTTTCCTTGCTGTAGAAGAGGTGCCGATTTCCCTATCCCAAGGGGTCTATTTATACTTGTAAGGCTCCTAGGGTTTCACCCTTAAACCCTAATTGGATAACTTAAACTCTAAGCAATCCTAATCCTTTCCTTAGATAGGCCTTGGACGAATTTGAGGCTTATCCTAGCCCTAGAAATCGTCCAACCCTCATCCCTTAAGGATTTACAGCCCAAAGTGTAACTATCAAACAATTGATAGTTTATACCCTGTTATTTAATTAATCTCTTTAAGTCACCAAATTAATACTAATTAATCTATGACAATATTATTATTCCTTATATTATTCTTATAATATACTAATAATATCTATTATTTCATAATAAATCATACTGTCAAGTTGCTATGGTGAAGGCAACCCAAAAGGACCATGCACAATCGGGTCAAATACTTGCCTAATATAGTTGCAGCCTTAGACACTATTCCAACAGTCTCCCACTTGGATAAGTCTAGTAACTATTGCACAAGTACAATCCGATTTGCAATCGTAGCTCTCAAAGACGCTGTCAAACTCTGATCTAATGAATATTATCCTTTAGATAAAGGATCGTACAGCCCCCTGTTAGATATCATGCTGACAATTCTATGGAATAATTAGTATAGCATTTGGTTTCTCGATCTTCGATTTATTTGACATAGAACTTAATCGAACACATCAATTCAGTTCTAAATGGGCCCGACACATAAGTCAAATCAAATCATCGAGTGGCTGAGATATCACTTTTTCCTTCTTAGGATAAAAGTTACAGATAAACTTTGACTTATATGCATTTACTTATTCATTAATCAACTATACACAACAATGCGTTTTATAACATCGAGTTACCAATGCATTTTCGCATTATCAATGTACAATCAATTAACAAATAACAAACCATATATCTAGGTTTTAAGACTATATGATATTATCGTCTTGCGATCACCCTTTTCTAACACATTCCATAAGGTGATTCCAGCAAGCACAGGTTTGTTCCAATGCTCAAAACTAGTTCATAAGCACTCATGAACGTTGCAACATTCTTTTGCTATGTCTAATACCATTTAGACAATCTACACACCTATTCATGACAATCTTCATTCATATCTACTTCCGACATATGAACGATTGTGGTAAATTTGAATAATTCGATTATTCTTAATAAACTAAATTATCCGGGAAGTCAAAACATGCAAAGTGAAACAATAGTTAAACAATTAACATAAGACAGTAACATTACTTATAAATAAAACTCCTTTATTTAATCATCAAATGTTAATTACATTTATCTATTACACGTTTCTAATACTATCTAATCTATGCTAATATCATCCTTCAACCCAATACTCCTAGCATGCTGCAAGTGCTTAACCCTACTCAGTCCCTTCGTAAGCGGATCTGCTGGGTTATCTTCTGATGATATCCTCTTTATTACGAGTTGTCCTTCTTCTACACGATGTCTAATAAAGTGATATTTTATGTCGATATGTATTGATCTACCATGATCCCTCGGTTCCTTGGTCAAGGCAACCGCTCCTTCGTTATCACAGAAAATCTGCATGGACTCCTTTATGACAGGTACAACTCCAAGATCTCCAATGAAGTTGTTTAGCCATATTGCCTCTTTCGACGCTTCGATTGCTGCGATGTACTTTGATTCGCACGTTGAATCAGCTATGGTTTCCTGCTTGGAACTCTTCCATGTCACTGCTCCTCCATTTAGGGTAAAGACCCAGCCCGACTGCGAACGGTAGTTGTCCCTGTCGGTCTGAAAACTGGCGTCACTATACCCTCGCACCTTCAAGTCATCACTCCCTCCAAGGACTAAGAACCATTCCTTCATCCTCCGAAGGTACTTAAGGATATTCTTCACCGCAATCCAATGTGCTCTGCCAGGATTCCCTTGATATCTGCTAACCATGCTCAAAGCGAAGGCTACATTAGGGAGAGTACAATTCATAGCATACATGATTGAGCCAACTGCGGAAGCGTATGGTACTCGGCTCATTTCTGCTATCTCAGCTTCGGTACTCGAACTTTGAGTCTTACTCAACTTGGCATTACTTTGTATCGGTAGTTCTCCCTTCTTTGAGTTTTCCATACTAAAACGTTTTAGTACCTTCTCTAAGTAAGTGTTCTGACTAAGTCCTATTAGTCTTTTACTTCTTTCTCTTACTATCCTTATTCCCAAAATATAGGAAGCCTCTCTGAGGTCCTTCATAGCGAAGCACTTCCCGAGCCAGGACTTAACCTCCTGCAGAGTCGGGACATTGTTTCCTATGAGTAATATGTCATCGACATATAGAATGAGGAAGCTTACTATACTCCCACTGGCTTTAACATATACACATGATTCATCTTCGCTTCGTACAAATCCAAACTCTTTGACTTTCTCATCGAAGCAAAGATTCCATCTGCGAGATGCTTGCTTAAGTCCATAAATGGACTTCTCAACCTTACACACTCTATTCAGATGCTTCGGATCCACAAACCCCTCTAGCTGAGCCATGTAAACATCCTCAGCCAACTTCCCGTTAAGGAAAGCGGTCTTGACATCCATTTGCCAAATCTCATAATCATGAAATGCAGCAATAGCTAGCATCACTCTAATAGACTTTATCTTCGCAAATGGTGAGAATGTCTCATCATAGTTAACTCCGGGAGTTTGAGTAAAATCCTTTGCAACCAATCGCGCCTTATACGTGTGTACTTTTCCATCCACGTCGGTCTTCTTCTTGAAGATCCATTTGCACCCAACGGTCTTACATTCGGGTACATTATCAACCAAATTCCAAACTTGGTTATCATACATGGATTGGATCTCGCTATCCATTGCCTCTTTCCATTTCGCAGACTCCGGGCCTGCCATGGCTTCCTTATAGCTATTAGGTTCATCAAGGTTTATTAGTGTACTATCACTAATATACGTGTCCCCTTCGGTAGTAATATAAAAGCCATACAACTGGGGTTGAACTCTAACTCTTTCGGAACGTCTAAGAGGTAACGATACATCAATCGGTTCAACCGGAGTTTCCTCCTCGGGTCGAGTGCCAACGGTAGAGGTACCTTCATCTATCGATTCTTGAATCTCTTCAAGCTCAATTTGCCTCCCACTGTCTCCTTGGCCTATGAGTTCTCGCTCTCGGAAAACTCCTCTCCTCGCAACAAAGACAACATTGTCCTTCGGTCTATAGAAGAGATATCCAAAGGATTTCTGCGGGTAGCCGATGAAAATACATTGCTCACTACGAGGTTCGAGCTTGTCGTGAGTATCTCGTCTTACGAAAGCCTTGCAACCCCAAACCTTGATATGTGCTAACGAAGGAGCTTTCCCCATCCATATCTCGTGAAGTGTTTTGGCAACCTTCTTAGTAGGGACTCGGTTAAGGATATGGGCGGCAGTCTCTAAGGCATACCGCCAAAAAGAGATAGATAGCGAAGCACGAATAATCATAGAGCGAACCATGTCTAACAAGTTTCGATTACGCCTTTCTGGCACACCATTCAACTGCAGTGTCCTAGGTTGCGTCAATTGTGAAACTATTCCACACTCCTTGAGATAATCGTGGAATTCAAGACTTAGGTACTCTCCTCCTTGATCGGATCGAAGCATCTTGATTTTCCTGTCCATTTTATTCTCCACTTCATTCTTGAACTCTTTGAACTTTTCAGAAGTTTATGACTTTTACTTGATTAAGTAGATATACCCATATCTACTATAGTCATCGGTAAAAGTCACGTAAAAGCGGTTTCCATCCTTCATGGTAGATCTAAACGGTCCACACACATCGGTATGTATGAGGTCCAATAGACCCTCACCCCTTTCGCACGTACCAGCGAAGGGTGACTTAGTCATCTTTCCAAGTAAGCAAGAATCGCATGTGTCATCTTCCCTAAGGTCGAATGACTCCAACACTCCATCCTTTTGGAGTTGGGCTACGCGTTTCTTGTTGACATGTCCAAGACGACAATGCCACAATGATGCCTTATCCATAGTATTAGAAGAATCCATGCATAAAACATCATTTCCTAAGTTATAAACAATCATAACTGTTTCATAAATTCCATTAGATGGTATAGCTTCAAAATAAAAGACACCATTTAGATAAGCCAAAATAGAACCATTCTCATTATTAAAAGAAAATATAAAACCTTGTCTAAACAAACCATGAAATGAAATGATGTTTCTAGCCATTTCTGGAGAATAGCAACAATTGTTCAAATCTAAAGATAAACCATTCCTAAGCACTAAAGAATACACTCCAATCTTGGTCACAGGTGACAATCTTCTGTTCCGCATGATTAGATTTATTCTTCCATGCTCCACGTCTCTATTTCTTCTTAGTCCCTGCACATTAGAACAAATGTGGTAACCACAACCGGTATCAAGAACCCAAGAAATATCATGAGATGAATCGTTAGATTTAATTGTGTATATACCTGCGAAAGACGGCTTGATCTTTCCTTCATTGATGGCTTGCAGGTACTCTGGGCAGCTTCTCTTCCAGTGTCCTATCTTGTGGCGGTGGTGGCACTCTGCCTCCTTTAGGTTAGGGTAGGGCTTAGCGGGATCAACTTTGGTCCCACTAGAAGAGGCACCATCTCGGGCTTTAACCGTGCAATAATTCTTAGATGAAGCCTTCCTCTTCTTTCCCTTTCCTTGTCCAATTGCCAAAATAGGAGCGGCGGGCGGATTGTGAGTTAGTGCAACAGACTTGTCCTTGAAGTTGCTCTCAGCGACCCTCAAGAGACCTTGGAGTTTGCTTAGGGTGACCTCTTCTTTGTTCATATGATAGGTCATCCTAAATTGATTGTAACTTGGAGGCAAAGAGTGAAGCACCATGTCGATCGCCAAGTCTTCCCCAAAGTCAACATTCAACTTGCGAAGACGGTCGACATACCTTTTCATCTTTTGTAGGTGCATGGTAAGAGACTCTCCATGACCCATCTTAGCAGAAATCATGTTAGTGAAAATATCATAACGCTCTTGTCTCGTGTTTTGGTGGTATCTCTCCAACAAGTCTTGGTGCATCTCGTACGGGTACATGTCCTCATAGGACTTTTGGAATTCGGAGTTCATAGTGGCGATCATGATGCAATGTACCTTCGTTGCATCACGCTCGTGAGTTTCAAAAGCGGTCATTTCAGCCGGAGTAGTGATTTCAGGGTTGATTTTCTCGAGCTTCTCATGAAGGACATACTCTTTATCCTCATACCGAGCAATCGTGCGAATGTATCTTATCCATTCGCTAAAGTTCGTTCCATCGAAGGTGACCTTTTGGAAAAAGCTCATCAAAGTGAATGAACTAGCAGCAACATTGTTAGCGTTCGACATCTACAAATAGAAAGGACAAAGATAGATTAGAATATGAATCCCTAATTATCACCCAATAAGAAAAATTAGGGCTAGGATCCAACATCAATATTTACATATTAGAAAAGGGATGCCGTAATCTAATATGCAGACAATTTGAAGGTAAGTGAATGCCGATTCACTAATTCTCCACCATGAAAAACATAACTTTAAGTCCTAAATTGTCACACCCCAAAACCAAGAACGGCGGAAACGTTCTGGGGCGGAGGACGTCATGTAAGTGTCACAACATAGTAAATGTAAATAAGCAAACAACATCATCCATTGCATCAAATATATAATTTTAATACAAGTGTGTTCTATACATTATAGACACCAAAAATAACGTATATCAAAATAATAAGATGAGTCTTGAATGCGCTCCATCTT
The DNA here is from genome assembly GCF_052625555.1 of Lactuca saligna. Lineage (NCBI taxonomy): Eukaryota > Viridiplantae > Streptophyta > Magnoliopsida > Asterales > Asteraceae > Lactuca > Lactuca saligna. The sequence continues at coordinate 91,125,003 of NC_136425.1, forward strand.
CTCAAAAGCTAGCCTCGGTACCTATCTACTGATGACCTGAGAATACAAGTTATTTTGAAAGAGTTTATCAGCATTAAGCTGGTGAGTTCATAAGTATTTTTGTGTCGGTATTTCTCATCCAAATGTTTGAACATGTATAAAATATAAGTTTGTAAAATGTACGTAAAGGTTTGCAATTATTTGTAAAAGTTTGAATCTCTCAGAAAAACCTATATTTTCTATTAAAGTAGCCTTCTAGCAAGGCTTAACTGTTTTGTATGCTCATTTGATGTAAAAGTGTGTAATTTCCCAAATGTAACTATCATTTAACAAAATATAGTTGTACATAAACGTTTAAGTGAGGTTATCACTAAAAATATGTACTGGGTAAATTATTGTAGTACTGTAGCCTTGTATTATAAGAACTACTGCTATACTAACTACCTTAAATCGGATTTATATTAAGGCATTACGTGATAAATTGCACCATACTATCGACTAGTAACAACGACAAATGAATGGTCGTAATAACGGAATGACGTTTGGCACCCGCAGACCTGCAGGTCCGGCTGTAGCTAGCAGCAAGGTGTAGGATTGTCAATCCAGTATAGATCTATACGCAAACTCATGCTCTCCCTTCAAGAGAATTCTGGCTACAACTCGAGCCATGACAGTTAAGTCATGCTCCGATTTAAATCACAATAATAAAGTATTCATGTATATGTACTGTTTCTCGTTCTAGTATATGTATATGTATTGTTTCTAGCATCATTGTACATGTATTGTTTCTAGTATATGTATATGTATTGTTTCTAGCATCATTGTATATGTATTGTTTCTAGTATATGTATATGTATTGTTTTTAGCATCATTGTATATGTATTGTTTCTAGTATATGTATATGTATATGTATTGTGTTACCCCGATGGTAACTAACTATTGATGTACTGATAAATATGAATATGGAAGTACTTTTATGTCTATACATGTATATATGATATATAACTAATGTTGAAACGACCTTCGGATGGTCACCCGAAATCCCACCAGACCACATCTCAGTGCGCGAAAAGGAAATAGGGCGGATGGCCTTCCTAAGCCCTTTAAACATTACTTATATATATATATATATTTATATATATATATATATATATATATATATATATATATATATATATACATATATGGGCATGCAATTTATAAGAAGTAAAACAAAGTTTAATAAAAGCATTTGATAAGTAAAAAGAGTTTGTAAAACATTTGAAGTGAAACAGTTTGATAAATAGTTTGAACATTGGAAAAAAAATCGTTGTTTTCCTAGTTATTAATCACATGTGATTAAATGCAATCACATGTGATTGAAGCAATAACTATAAGTATTTGACTTGTATTCCCCCCCATAAAGTATTTAAAACATTTAAAATCATTTCAAAGGTTGATTCAAGGGGTATGAACTCACTTGTGGTGAGTCGTTTGAATTGCAGTGTCGGATACCGTGCTAGGTGGCAAACGGAGACTTGTTTACTCGCACGAGCCTAGTTATCATATAATAAGCATATATATATATATATATATATATATATATATATATATATATATATAACCAATTAGCCACATAATAACTTAAATAAATAATTTAAGACACTTAGGAAACATGTAAACACTTTTATGAGTGTTTAAGGTTCAAATGGTTGCATCTAAGTTGCTACGGGACAAGGCAAAAGGGTTTGAAACATCAAATGGCCTTGCATAGGAGTTCACCACCCAACAAACCCAACACCTTGGAGTTTACGGCCGTAAACTCATGGGTTTATGGCCGTGAACTCCTCAAAGGGTGGTCTTGGGTGTTTTATGGTGCTATCTTGATCCTAGAACACTCCTAGCTTTGTTGGAATAACCCATGAAGTAGTTTAAGGCTCTAGAATACCCCATAGTGGAGTTTTCGGCCTAAAGTCCATTCACCCTAGAGTTTACGGCCGTAAACTCCTATGGGGTGATGGCTTTTAATTGTTTTGAGGCTCTTACACATCAAAGATGGCTTCCATGAATTTATCTAAGGCTAATGGGGACAAGAGGCACACTTTTGTGCCTTCACTTAGAGTTTACGGCCCAAGATATGTTCCTTGGCCATAAACTCCTTTTAAGGAGTGATTTTTATGTGTTCTACTCTCCATTCTAGTCCCAAGTACTCAAGGTAAATTGTCTTAAGGCCTAAGGTGTGCTTGGAATGATTTTTACCCTTAGAAAAGGGGTTTACGGCCCAAGATCCTTCCTTGGCCATAAACTCCTATAATTCTATCATTTTGAAGTGTTTTGAAGTCCAAACTAAGCACAAGTATTAGTGGTTAAAGTCCTTAGGCTCAAGGAGGCAAGTTAGGGCATGTTTGACCCTTAAAAAGGGGTTTACGGCCCAAGAAAGTTCCTTGGCCGTAAACTCCTCTAACTTGTTGATTTTGGATGCTTTCTAGTCTATAAAGATCATACACAAGGTCCTTTACACGTTGTCTAACACGGAATTGGGACTAGGAAGCCTTAAAGTTCCATTTTGGAGTTTACTCCCCAAGAACGTTCTTGGGCGGTAAACTCACGGATCTTGTATTTTGGACTTGTAATTGATGTTATAAAGCATATAACAAGTATTAAAACACGTTTAGGAAAGTAGACTCACAATCTGCGATGAAAACCCGAAGATCCGTCAGAGAGAATTGGCTTTTCTCTAGTTGGAATTGTGAATAATGAATTAATTAAATTCAGAAATCTATTTATAGTCCTGGAATATTTTGACAGAAAATATTTTTATTCCAGAAGTCGGACTATAACATTATGAAACTTAAAATGTTCAAGTTTCACAATTACAGGAGCATCCACTCTCCTGATACGTCCAGAAACGTAAACCCTAATGTACACAAACTTGTTCGAACAAGTCTGAAATTTATAGAAATTGGACTAGCTTCTATTGAATAGATAATGTTCCTACAATGGAAATTTCGGGTTGTCACATCATCCCCCCGTTAGAAGGAATTTCGTCCCGAAATTAGAATTTAAGCAAATAAGAAGTTACAAATAACTAAGCGAAAAGATGAGGATATTTCAGTTTCATCTGATCCTCGCGTTCCCAAGTGAATTCTGGTCCTCACTTGGCGTTCCAGCGAACCTTCACGATAGGGATACGGCTTTGCTTCGTCTGCTTGACCTCACGGTCCATGATCTCTACAGGTTCTTCCACGAAGTTGAGGCTCTCGTTGATCTCGATCTCGTCGAGTGGGATTACGAGAGTCTCGTCGGACAGACACTTTTTCAAGTTAGACACATGGAATGTACAATGTACGTTACGAAGTGTGTCGGGTAGATCATGTTTGTAAGCTACGGGGCCGACTCTTGCGAGAATCTCGAAAGGCCCTATGTACCTAGGATTAAGCTTCCCACGCTTACCGAAGCGTATCAAGCCCTTCCAGGGTGAGACTTTGAGAAGGACTCGGTCTCCCACCTGAAATTCCAAAGGTTTTCTGCGTTTATCAGCGTAGCTCTTTTGTCGGTCTCTAGAGGTTTTCAATCGTTCACGAATCTGAACGATCTTCTATGTCGTTTCCCGAATGATTTCCGGACCAGTGAGAGTACAATCGGAAGCTTGCCCTCTAGCTAATTGGGTATCCCCCACCTCAGCCCAGCACAGAGGGGATCTGCACTTTCGGCCGTAGAGAGCTTCAAATGGTGCTGCTTTTATGCTTGTGTGATAACTGTTGTTGTAGGAAAATTCGACGAGGGGTAAATGAGTATCCCACGCTTTTCCAAAGTCAATTACACAAGCACGCAACATATCTTCTAAAGTCTGGATTGTCCTCTCACTCTGTCCGTCAGTCTGTGGATGGTAGGCTGTGCTCATGTCCAGCCTTGTTCCTAGGGAATGTTGCAGTGATTGCCAAAATCTTGAGGTGAACCTACTATCTCTATCAGAGATAATGGATATAGGTACACCATGTAGTCGTACGATTTCCCTAATGTATGTTCTCGTAAGTTTCTCCATCTTGTCGGTTTCTTTGATAGGCAGGAAGTGTGCAGACTTGGTCAATCTATCAATGATGACCCATATGGTATCAAGTCCACCTGTTGTCTTGGGCAACTTGGTTATAAAATCCATAGTGATCCGCTCCCTCTTCCATTCTGGAATCTCTGGTTGTTGCAGTAAACCAGAGGGCTTCTGGTACTCGACCTTTACCTTTGCGCAAGTAAGGCATTTACTTACGAAGGTAGCAATCTCTGCTTTCATATTAGGCCACCAATATAGCTTTTTAAGATCCAGATACATCTTATCTGAACCTGGGTGGACGGAATACCGAGTGTTGTGCGCCTCGGTCATGACTAAGTCTCGGAAACCACCGTGTTTCGGTGTCCAGATCCGATCCATGAAGTATAAGGCTCCGTCACCCTTGGCTTCTAAATTCTTGTCCATTCCTCTAAGGGATTCACTCGTCACATTTTCAGGTTTCATGGCTTCAAGTTGGGCCGCCTGAATTTGGTTAGACAAGTGTGAATGGATGGTTATTGATAATGACTTGACCTTGCGACCAGAATATTCTTTCCGACTCAGGGCGTCTGCTACTACGTTGGCTTTACCCGGATGATAACGAATATCGCATTCGTAATCACTGAGTAGCTCGACCCACCGTCATTGTCTCATGTTGAGCTCCTTCTGATCGAATACGTGTTGTAAACTCTTGTGGTCGGTAAAGATAGTGCTCTTCATTCCATACAAGTAATGTCTCCAGATCTTCAGGGCAAACACTACTGCTCCCAGTTCAAGATCGTGTGTCGTATAGTTAACTTCGTGTGTGTTCAACTGTCGGGAGGTGTAGGCGATGACCTTACCTCGTTGCATCAGAACACACCCGAGCCCTTGGTTCGATGCATCACAATAGACTATGAAGTCTTCTATCCCTTCGGGGAGAGATAGTATTGGTGCGGTGCACAAGTCTCGTTTGAGTGTTTGGAACGCTCTCTCTTGTTTCTCTTCCCAGTCAAAGGCCACGCCTTTCTGGGTCAGGGTTGTAAGAGGTTTCGCTATTCGGGAGAAGTTCTGAATGAATCTGCGGTAGTAGCCAGCAAGACCTAGAAATTGACGAATTTCTGTCGGCGTCTTGGGTGCTGACCAGTTCTCGATGGCTTTAATTTTGGATGGTTCCACGTGGATTCCCTCTTCGCTTACCACGTGTCCTAAGAATTCGACTCTTCGGATCCAAAATTCACATTTCGAGAACTTTGCATAAAGTTTCTCCGTTCGTAAAGTTCCTAAAACTAGTCGTAGGTGATCGCCATGCTCTTCCTTACTTCGGGAGTAGATTAGGATGTCGTCAATGAAAACGATGACGAACTGATCCAAGTAAGGTCGGCATACTCTGTTCATCAGGTCCATGAAAACTGCTGGCGCATTGGTCAATCCGAATGGCATCACCACGAACTCGTAGTGTCCGTAACGAGTTCGGAAGGCTGTCTTTGGAACATCTTCCTCTAGCACTCGTAACTGGTGATATCCGGATCTTAGATCAATTTTGGAGAAATAGTTCGCCCCTTGCAGTTGGTCAAATAGATCGTCTATGCGAGGCAGAGGGTAACGATTTTTGACCGTCAGTTTGTTGAGTTCTCTGTAGTCGATACACATACGAAATGATCCGTCTTTCTTCTTAACGAACAAGACCGGTGCTCCCCAAGGTGAGAAGCTTGGTCTTATGAATCCCTTGCTGAGCAGTTCGTTAAGTTGACTAGATAATTCCTGCATCTCTGCTGGTGCTAATCGGTAGGGCGACTTGGCTACTGGGGTAGCTCCTGGGACTAAGTCGATTCGGAACTCGACCTGTCATTGCGGAGGTAATCCAGGTAGTTCTTCTGGGAAAATGTCGGGAAAGTCGCTCACTACTGGAATGTTCTTGAGTTCTTTCGTTTCGAGGTTCGTGTCGACGACGTGAGCAAGGAATGCGTGGTATTCTTTGCGCAGATATTTCTGTGCTTGAATACTTGATATAATGCGAAGACTCGCACCAGGTTTGTCGCCGTAGACTATAAGAGTTTCATTAGACGGAAGGTTTAGTCGGACTGCTTTCTCGAAGCACATGATGTCGGCGCGATGAAGACTCAACCAATCCATGTCGATGATGACGTCGAAACTTTTTATTGAGACCGGCATGAGGCCGATTGGGAATGAATGGTTATCTAGGGTTAGGATACATCCTAAGTATATGCTATTGGTGTTTTCTATTTTGCCATTAGCCATTTCTACTGTGAATTGTTCTTTAAGTGCGTGTGGTTGTGGTTTAAGCATGCGAGCAAATTTGTGGGTTACAAAGCTTCGCTCCGCTCCACTATCAAACAAAATGCATGCATAGGAGTTATCGAGGAGGAACGTACCAGTCACCACTGTCGGGTCAGCGAATGCTTCCCCGTGGCCTATAGCTAGTACCCTCCCTGCTCCTCCCGTATTTCTCGCTTTGGGGCAGTCCCTCTTATAGTGGCCTGTTTTGCCACATCCATAGCAAGTTGGGCTCGCGCCAGAGCCAGGGACTTGCGTGATCGGTTGTGCCGGGAATTTACAGAAACGGACGGTGTGTCCTTTCCTGTTGCAGTTAGAACACTGCATTTCACGGCAGGGGCCGTTGTAGTGGAAGTTGCATTTGTTGCACTTTGGCAAACTTCCAGCATACTGCTTCCCCGAAGCAGTAACAGCAGTAGGGGTTACTGCAGCATGCACTGCCACGATTTGCTGTTTCTTTGAAGCTCGCTGTTTCTTCTTCTCATCCCAGAACTTCCGCTTGTTGCCCGCAGGTTTGGAGGGTTCTGGGATGGCTTGGGTGGTTGTGGTTACGGGGGTCTTGACTCCATGGTCAATGAGTCTTTGTGCCAAACGCTTGGCACTGTGGAAGGTAGCGGGGTTGGATGCTAAGACATTCCCCTGGTAAGGAGGCACTAGCCCCCACACATACCTTTCGATCTTTTTCCCCTCAGTGGGAACCATATTGGGGCATAGGGCCACCAGTTCGCTAAAGCGGACAGTGTAAGCGATCACATTGGTGCCCTTCATGGTCAGGTTCCAGAGTTCATGTTCTAACTTCTGGACTTCGCCCCTCGGGCAGTACTCCTCAGTCATGAGGTCCTTCATCGTTTCCCATCCCATGTCGTTAGCCACAACGAGAGTTAGGGCTTTGACGTGGCCATTCCACCACGTTAGGGCTTTATCCTCGAAGGTGCATGCGGCATATTTCACTTTGAATGCAGCAGGGCACGAACAGATTTTGAAGACTGATTCAGTCTTCTCGAACCATTGCGAGAGAGCAATGACTCCGCCGGTGCCATAGAAAGGCTTCGGCTTGCAGTTTGTAAAATCCTTGTAGGAGCACTCCCTTGAGCGCACAGGGATTTCAATCGGAATAGATTCCACAGGGGTTCCACCTCTGCTGGCATCAGTAGAGTGATACTGTGCCATGGCAGTTGCCACTGCTGCAGCTACGATAGCATTTAGGGCTGCTGTATCAATGACCGGAGATGGTGGAGGCGGTGGAGGTGTAGGATTATTCCTTGCCCTGGGAGATTTGCGAGGAGGCATCTTTCAACTATATGTTTATAAAGATGGGAAAAGTGGTAAGAATCAATTTGTAAGTAATGTGTGAATGACACATGGACTAACTAACCATAGCCCAACGATTGAATGAGTGTTTGTGTTCATAACCAGAAAGATGTGTAGGAAAACCCAAATGTAAAGATTCATCCCACAGAGTAGGTAGTTGTCAATAATACTGGTATTACTGATGTAACGAGTTCAATGAAAATTGACCTAACAGTAGGTCTTACATCATACCATACAGAAAGTTTGACAGTTCTTAGATTCCTAATTAGAGTACTGAAAGTTAGGAATATTTTACAGATAAGTGCTACTTAGAGCACAGATGTTAAAAGGCTAATCCTTAACCCAAAAGATAATGATGTACTAGACATCATCTAACGGCGATGAGTATTCCTCGGGAGAACCCTGAGGTCTCTCATTTGCCGTACCACCTCTTGAAGGTGTCGTTCATGAGCCCTTTGACGAGCTCGAAGTTCCATGACTTCAGCTTGAGAGGCAACCAGACGTTGCTGCAGAGTTTCATTGGTTCTCCGGGTCCGTTCCATATCTTCTTCGAGACGGCGAATGCGGACTGTGTTGACACCAGAGTTGGCATCAATCTCCACGACCCAGTCGATGGCTGCTCGACCTTGCTCGACATTATGAGCTATTCTACGGATAAGGACAGGTAGAGATCGGTCAGCAGAGCCACCATCGTTGACGTTGTAAAAGGTTCGATCCCCAAAGTATGGTAAGGGTTGACCCTGTTCGTCACTCCAGCGATTCAAGTTATGTACCCATAAGGGAGTGGGACCTAGAAAAGCTGGTCGAGGGTTGTTGTTCGGGGATTGACCTACTAGAGGTAAGTTGTTGACTTCGGGCTCAGAGTCTGATCCATCAGAGAAGCCTTCAGCTTGATGATCATCCAACGGGATTGGGTGTTCATTGTCAGACTCTACTTCGAGCCATCCTGCGTTGCCTTCATTTGGAAAGTACGGGTCGCCGTGATGGAATCTAGCCACTAATCTACGCGAGAAGAGAGGTATAAAGATATAGTATACAAATAGGTGGTAGTACAAAATACACCTATAGTATTTTAAGTTTAGGTTCTATTGAATCTTCTTGTGGTATTGTTGGTAAGTTTTTAGACTTGTTAACACATCACAACCATTCTAGGGCATATGCTAATCACTCCTCGGACCAACATAGTTGATCAGGCTATGCCATTCCCAGGACTGACCATATATCCCCGAGCTTACCTATGATATTTAACAAACATAATACTTTTGTTCTTGTCGTTGTGACACTAGTTTTAGTATGAATGTAGACTAGTATACTTAATTAAATATTTTAGTATTTTAAGTATAGACTCTTGGTCAAAGTGTTTTAATCCCAAATGGGTTTATAGTTTAGTATATCTTTTATGGGTTGATACACTTGATTCACTATAAACAATGCTCTGATACCAATCTGTCACACCCCAAAACCAAGAACGGCGGAAACGTTCTGGGGCGGAGGACGTCATGTAAGTATCACAACACAGTAAATGTAAATAAGCAAACAACATCATCCATTGCATTAAATATATAATTTTAATACAAGTGTGTTCTGTACATTATAGACACCAAAAATAACGTATATCAAAACAATAAGATGAGTCTTGAATGCGCTCCATCTTCTCAAAAGATGGCCTCGGTACCTGTCTACTGACGACCTGAGAATACAAGTTATTTTGAAAGAGTTTATCAGCATTAAGCTGGTGAGTTCATAAGTATTTTTGTGTCGGTATTTGTCATCCAAATGTTTGAACATGTATAAAGTATAAGTTTGTAAAATGTACGTAAAGGTTTGCAATTATTTGTAAAAGTTTGAATCTCTCAGAAAAACCTATATTTTCTATTAAAGTAGCCTTCTACCAAGGCTTAACTGTTTTGTATGCTCATTTGATGTAAAAGTGTGTAATTTCCCAAATGTAACTATCATTTAACAAAATATAGTTGTACATAAACGTTTAAGTGAGGTTATCACTAAAAATATGTACTGGGTAAATTATTGTAGTACTGTAGCGTTGTATTATAAGAACTACTGCTGTACTAACTACCTTAAACCGGATTTATATTAAGGCATTACGTGATAAATTGCACCATACTATCGACTAGTAACAACGACAAATGAATGGTCGTAATAACGGAATGACGTTTGGCACCCGCAGACCTGCAGGTCCGGCTGTAGCTAGCAGCAAGGTGTAGGATTGTCAATCCAGTATAGATCTATACGCAAACTCACGCTCTCCCTTCAAGAGAATACTGGCAACAACTCGAGCCATGACAGTTAAGTCATGCTCCGATTTAAATCACAATAATAAAGTATTCATGTATATGTACTGTTTCTCGTTCTAGTATATGTATATGTATTGTTTCTAGCATCATTGTACATGTATTGTTTCTAGTATATGTATATGTATTGTTTCTAGCATCATTGTATATGTATTGTTTCTAGTATATGTATATGTATTGTTTTTAGCATCATTGTATATGTATTGTTTCTAGTATATGTATATGTATATGTATTGTGTTACCCCGATGGTAACTAACTATTGATGTACTGATAAATATGAATATGGAAGTACTTTTATGTCTATACATGTATATATGATATATAACTAATGTTGAAACGACCTTCGGATGGTCACCCGAAATCCCACCAGACCACATCTCAGTGCGCGAAAAGGAAATAGGGCGGATGGCCTTCCTAAGCCCTTTAAACATTACTTATATATATATATATATATATATATATATATATATATATATATATATATATATATATACATATATGAGCATGCAATTTATAAGAAGTAAAACAAAGTTTAATAAAAGCATTTGATAAGTAAAAAGAGTTTGTAAAACATTTGAAGTGAAACAGTTTGATAAACAGTTTGAACATTGGAAAAAAAATCGTTGTTTTCCTAGTTATTAATCACATGTGATTAAATGCAATCACATGTGATTGAAGCAATAACTATAAGTATTTGACTTGTATTCCCCCCATAAAGTATTTAAAACATTTAAAATCATTTCAAAGGTTGATTCAAGGGGTATGAACTCACTTGTGGTGAGTCGTTTGAATTGCAGTGTCGGATACCGTGCTAGGTGGCAAACGGAGACTTGTTTACTCGCACGAGCCTAGTTATCATATAATAAGCATATATATAACCAATTAGCCACATAATAACTTAAATAAATAAGTTAAGACACTTAGGAAACATGTAAACACTTTTATGAGTGTTTAAGGTTCAAATGGTTGCATCTAAGTTGCTACGGGACAAGGCAAAAGGGTTTGAAACATCAAATGGTCTTGCATAGGAGTTCACCACCCAACAAACCCCACACCTTGGAGTTTATGGCCGTAAACTCATGGGTTTATGGCCGTGAACTCATCAAAGGGTGGTCTTGGGAGTTTTATGGTGCTATCTTGATCCTAGAACACTCCTAGCTTTGTTGGAATAACCCATGAATTAGTTGAAGGCTCTAGAATACCCCATAGTGGAGTTTTCGGCCTAAAGTCCATTCACCCTAGAGTTTACGGTCGTAAACTCCTATGGGGTGATGGCTTTTAATTGTTTTGAGGCTCTTACCCATCAAGGATGGCTTCCATGAATTTATCTAAGGCTAATGGGGACAAGAGGCACACTTTTGTGCCTTCACTTGGAGTTTACGGCCCAAGATATGTTCCTTGGACGTAAACTCCTTTCAAGGAGTGATTTTATGTGTTCTACTCTCCATTCTAGTCCCAAGTACTCAAGGTAAATTATCTTAAGGCCTAAGGTGTGCTTGGAATGATTTTTACCCTTAGAAAAGGGGTTTACGGCCCAAGATCCTTCCTTGGCCGTAAACTCCTATAATTCTATCATTTTGAAGTGTTTTGAATTCCAAACTAAGCACAAGTATTAGTGGTTAAAGTCCTTAGGCTCAAGGAGGCAAGTTAGGGCATGTTTGACCCTTAAAAAGGGGTTTACGGCCCAAGAAAGTTCCTTGGCCGTAAACTCCTCTAACTTGTTGATTTTGGATGCTTTCTAGTCTATAAAGATCATACACAAGGTCCTTTACACGTTGTCTAACATGGAATTGGGACTAGGAAGCCTTAAAGTTCCATTTTGGAGGTTACTCCCCAAGAACGTTCTTGGGCAGTAAACTCACGGATCTTGTATTTTGGACTTGTAATTGATGTTATAAAGCATATAACAAGTATTAAAACACGTTTAGGAAAGTAGACTCACAATCTGGGATGAAAACCCGAAGATCCGTCAGAGAGAATTGGCTTTTCACTAGTTGGAATTGTGAATAATGAATTAATTAAATTCAGAAATCTATTTATAGTCCTGGAATATTTTGATAGAAAATATTTTTATTCCAGAAGTCGGACTATAACATTATGAAACTTACAATGTTCAAGTTTCACAATTACAGGAGCATCCACTCTCCTGATACGTCCAGAAACGTAAACCCTAATGTACACAAACTTGTTCGGACAAGTCTGAAATTTATAGAAATTGGACTAGCTTCTATTGAATAGATAATGTTCGTACAATGGAAATTTTGGGTTGTCACATAAATGTATTGAGAATTCCTAGGTTTGGATGAGATTCATTGAAACTTTTCAATGGCGTGTTTAAATCTCGATATGCCCCTCTTGTTTGTGACTGGGATACCGAGGATCACAAAGCGGGTGTGAATTACCATGCAAATTCACATGGTGCCTTCATTGTAGCGATCACCTATTCGATGTGCCGGTAAACCACACACGCTCCATCGAACTATGATAAACAATGAATCACCCTTTTCCACCTTCGCTTAGAACCAATTAGTGTGCCGGTAAACCACACACGCTCCACTAGCTTCTTAGCAAGGTGCAAAGTGTAATTTCATGGGACTGCATCAATTCACTTTTCCTAAAGTAACTAATATTGGGAAATTTTAAGAAAACATGTAGTTACTTTGTATTTCATATTATACTTTTCATGAGAGGATGAGGTTGCCCTATCCTACCCGTTCGGCTAACGACCCTCCACTGATCAAGCAAACGGTGGGTGTGAGTGTACACCCATTAAGCGCCATTTTATAGGCCGCAACCTTATTCCGACCTTATAGACCGGCTTCGCGAATGAGGCCAACTAACGGAAAGACTAGCATTTAAGTTATACATATATAGATATTAATCTTGTAATATTATATTAGTATAGGGTTGGATTTTAAACCTGTAAAATTCTAGGGTTTGAAATTTAAATTGTCTAAATTAAACTTTTAATCACAAAACATAAATTTCAAAACTTGAGGGCAAGTTTTTAAACATTTAAAACATAAAGGATCAAATAACAAATAATTCAAATTAACAATTAATCACATAATTATCCATATTTGATTTATTTATGATTTCTTGAAAAACAATTTACCAATTTAATCAAAATAATTAATAATTATCATATAAGGAGATTAAATATTTTATTAATTGATAAATATCTTCAATTAGATCAAAAATATAGTCATATATATCATAAAATCGGATTTGGGTTGATCAAATATGATAAAGGTAAGTTTCCACAAGATAAATATGAAAAAAATCCCAATTTTGGCTCTTCCTGACGCTCGGACTCACCGAGTACCCACTCTGGACTCGCCGAGTCCATGACTCAGAATAACAAAATTCGAATTTTGCAGGTAAGATTCAAACAATCAAGCAACAATTTAATAGAAACCAATCTAGGCTCTGATACCACTGATGGGTTTTGGCCATATGAACATTCCTATGTGCACATACAAACCCTAATGCTTGGATCTAGGTTTCTCTAATTAAACATGCATTGAATCCAAGACTTCCAATGACTAATTAGGTATAAGAACAATACAAAACCAGAGTTAGAAGCTTACCTTGAAACACTTGTTTGATCTTCTTGTTCTTGGAGATTTAGAGTCACAATTGTCACTCCTCTAATGGCTTACAAACACCAACTAGCAAGGAGAATGATTTAGGAGAGAGGAGAGAGGAGGAAATCGGCCAGGGTTTCCTTGCTGTAGAAGAGGTGCCGATTTCCCTATCCCAAGGGGTCTATTTATACTTGTAAGGTTCCTCGGGTTTCACCCTTAAACCCTAATTGGATAACTTAAACTCTAAGCAATCGTAATCCTTTCCTTAGATAGGCCTTGGACGAATTTGAGGCTTATCCTAGCCCTAGAAATCGTCCAACCCTCATCCCTTAAGGATTTACAGCCCAAAGTGTAACTATCAAACAATTGACAGTTTATACCCTCTTATTTAATTAATCTCTTTAAGTCACCAAATTAATACTAATTAATCTATGACAATATTATTATTCCTTATATTATTCTCATAATATATTAATAATATCTATTATTTCATAATAAATCATCCTGTGAAGTTGCTATGGTGAAGGCAACCCAAAAGGACCATGCACAATCGGGTCAAATACTTGCCTAATATAGTTGTAGCCTTAGACACTATTCCAACAGATAGCAGTCCTATGGATGCGGTGGAGTATTATGAAGAGGAAGTATTAGAGGAAGAAACTGAGGGTGATTTGGAGTCGGTATCTTCTTGGGAATTTGATGCGTGCATTTCGTTGTCTGGAGATCATGCTAAATATAAGGAATTCAAAGCTAGTGAATCTGGTGAATTGAAGATGGGTGGAATCTATGATATCTCTATTCCTATAGGTAATACTACTACTCTGTTGAAGAATTGGGATGAACCAAAGGATGATGAGGAATTTGTAAGTCCTAATTCAGAATTGAAATGAGTTACTAGCCAGATGATTAGGGCTAATCCATGTATTTCTATCGATGTTGATCCTAATCCTACATGCCTTGATTCTGTTAAGTGTCATGTTAAGAACTCTAGGGTGGAAGGGGTTGATAAGGGTAATTTCAAGGAACAGGATGTGAATCTGGAAATGAGTGAAGAATTTGTTCCTGGTGTTGGATTTAAATTTCTTATTAAGTTGAAGGAAGACGAAGCTAAAAAGAACGAGATACAAAGTGTTATGAATTTTGGAATGGAAGGTGATCTATCGTACTGTAATAAGCAATCTAACTGAAACTAGAATGGTAGTTTTATAGTGGAATGTGTTGATAAATCCAGTGAGGAGGAGGAGATTATTGTAGAAGGGAAGGGTATTGTAAAGGAGAATGATGTATCTACTGCAAAATTGAAGGCTGGAACTTTTATCAATAGTATAAACTTCGAACCTTTATTGATGGGTGATGCCAGTAAAAGGAGGAAGGGTTTAGTTGATGGGATATCTGATTTGTCTCAGGATTTTATTGGTTATGGGCAAGGCAGTAAAGTTGTCACACCCCCGAACTAAGGATGGCGGAAACGTCCGGGGATGGAGGACATCATGTGTAGTATCATCACAACGAGTATAATAGTGCTCAAAGTAAATACAACCATTATAAATATAATCGACAATGTTACATGATTTCATGAGTTTACATGTTTCAAAATCGATTACAATATAATGATAAAAATGTTTGCCTTGACGCTTAGCGTTGCATCCTCAAAAGCTAGTAGTTACCTGTTTTACTGATTACCTGAGAATACAAGTAGTTTTGAAAGAGTGTCAACAATTAAGTTGGTGAGTTCATAAGATTTTGGATGTACAGTTTGAAAACCCTGGTTAGTGCGAGAAAGTATAGTAGTTTTATTAGACAAAATAAAACCGACTGTTGTATCCCGAGTTTGAAAACCTTTGTTTGTAAATGATATGTATAACCAAGAAAAATCTAGTATTTTCCTTAAATAACGTTATGTAGTCTTAAATCCCAAGACCTAGTGAATGCATGTTGTTTCATATTTGTAACAATGAAAGTCAATTTAAATGGCTAAATCCCTTTTTAAAGTAATAATCCTCGTAAACTATATGTGTGTCGTTATCTCCCTATGCAAGTCGCTATAACCATACTATGACAGAGATGACCTGCACGCGACGTTCTTTAGGAGTTGATATGGATATGAAATTTATCACCCCCGACTGGCCGGTCGGACTGTGGGAACAGTAAAGGGTGTGGGTTGTCAATCGCAATATAGATCTATACACAGTTATCACGCTCTCCCTACAAGAGATGCGTTTTAACCCGTACTCTAAGAATACCATGAAGACTAGTCTTACAATTTACGATAACAAGTTTACGTGTAGTGTGAGTGTAAAATCCTTTTCTGTAGTGGGATTGAAATCCCTGTTTATCTTGTATGTTTGAAAAGTGAAATCCAAAACTATAACCTTTATAGTTCGTTGTGTAGTATGTAGTAATTTAGACATAACATAACTATACATGTTATGTTTCATCTTGTTCTATATGTAGTAAGAAAGGACTCTTACCATTCAGTGATTATTTTGTGTTATCTAATTAGATCACAATAGAAAAACACGTGAAAAATAATGATTTATCAATGTTTAACACTTTGCTTAACATGTTACAAAGTGTCGTGAAAGTAAAAGCAATTGATTCGTTTTTAACATTTATGAACTGTTTTAGAAAAATAACATAAAAATCATACGAAGTCGAAAACTAAATCCGTAATCTCTGAGAGTTTAGAAAATATGTCTAGTTTGTTCATAAATTTTATCATGATTTTTAGGTGTCTTTAACTAGTGTGAAAACATTCATATTCACAAACTGGTCCGAATTCGTAGGTACATTGATAGGCAGTTTTGTAGAATTTACACCTTGAATTAGTGGATCAATGGTTTTCGCTTGAGGTATGGATGATCTGTGTAGTGTTACAGCTTTTGCATAAAGAGTTATTGATAAAGTAGATGTCGAAGAAAAATGAATGTGGTGGTTCAATCTTGGGGGAGAGTTAGTCATTCCCTGAGTAGAGGCTTCTCCCATATCAATGTTTAATGTGTTGGTATCAGCTCCAGATTCATCATCTTCATGATTAACATCTTCTTCTACATCATCAACATCATCATCTTAATCGCCTTCATCAAATTCATAGGATACAACTGCATAAGGATTTGCAACCCAATCCTCTATGCACCGTGTAAGATGCATATCCCCATCAATGGGTCCGCGTTGATAATCTTTTATTTGAGAATTGGAAGTTGTATGTAGACTCCATGGTTAACATTGTAACCCTCTATAGTACGAGCCAAGATTAATGCAAGCCAATGAGGATATGTAATATAGGTTGGCTTTTTATTCCCAGTAATACATTCAACCGATTGATAAAAGAAAAAGTCGAGCAAAGTCAAATCTTTTGTTGTAGTCCATGACATACATAATCCATTGCTCAAACGAGTTCAACTGATTTAAGCTACTAGTCTTATGTTCAAGACACTTGCCAATTACCCTTGTCAAATACTTCCACCTGACACAATAGCATTGATGAAGGGTATTTTTATTTGGATCACGAGTGGTACCCAGAATAAAGAAATTATACCCTAATTTGGGTCAAAGAGACCTACATTTTTATACAGAAAGAGTTTCTGAGTAGTTTTTTGATTGAGGAAGTCATAGAGCGAGTCGAAAAGAGGCTTCATTAATAACAACCCCAGAATGATTATCTCCTATAGTTTCGGTGATGATTTGAGCTTAGCATCGACAATTCAAGAATAGTAAAACTCACACACTTTCTTAAGATACAATGGATCTGCAAAAATCACAAAAGGCATAGCGAAGAGGATATCTTTTGACATAGTTGTCATATCTTCAATTCTTGAATTCTTGTATTGATTTGGGATCATATATGAGAAAGCAACGTTGTTTGCTTGGATAACGATAGGAATGTCAGGAGCATGGGGGCCTTTGACTACATTATCATCATGAGCAAATACATAGAGAACCTTTGACATGATGAAATCTTGAAGAGCTTGAGACAAAGAAGATGACGATCGAAAGAAATTTTGTGAAAGAACTTCAACTGCTTTGATGAGTTGTAAACGTGACATAAGAGAGAGAGAGAGAGAGCGAGGGTGAGGGAGAGAAAGAGAGAAATAGAGAGAGAGAGAGAGAGAGAGATATGGGGCCTCGATTATTTTTATTTAAATCGCTAAAATAGATAAAAACGAAAGAAAAATGGAAGATGTTATGAATTATTATTTAGTGAATGCCTATTGGATTCTCCCTATTTCCCCATTACTCTCCATAATTAGTGAACATTATAGCAAACATTATTATGAGTTTTATGAGTGTAGTTATACACCACTATAATGAGCATTCATATCAAACATCACCTTTCATCTTATTTGTCTAGTATAAATAGTGAATATTATGTATTGTAAAGTTTGATAATTTCATCACAAGTATTGGAATGAAATTTCTCTCTACTCTCATGTCTTTCTTTACTCTATAATTCATCTTGTTATTTGATCATATTTTATAACACGTTATCAGCACGACTCTACCATAGAGCTCTAACTCTTTATCGCTCTTATTATTTTCAGGTATGTATTTTTTCTAATTTCACATGTACAATGATTACATATTATTTTATGAAATTTATTAACTAAAAATTCCTTAACATATAAGTCTTTATTTTGATTTCTATCTTCATTATGGAAAACCATGCTAGAGAAAACTTTCTCTAGTTTTCATACTACTAACATGCTCCTGCAGTAGCAATATCATGAGAAAGGTTTAAAATAAATATGAATTAATCTCATGTCTTCTTGTGGCTAAACAAAAAAAGGTTATTGATGAAAAATCACAAATCAATCCCGACCGGTTGTAGTGCATTCCCTGAAGTGAATGCAACATCATATAATCATAATAGTCATGAGTCTAACCGAGGTCGTGGAAGTTATCATAATTATCATAAAAATAAAAAGATTAAAAGTAACCACAAGAAATTGGAAAATATCAAAAATCCACATCCTAATGATAAAGTGGTGAAGGCCAAAAAAGAAAGAAAGTTGAAAATGTTTGTCACTGATGTGGAATGACCGATCATTGGTCTTGTACAAGCCGCTTACCAAACCATTTTGTTGATCTTTATCAAACTTATCTAAAATATAAAGAAAAATAAAATATCAAAACAAATTTTATTCAAAGTGATATTCATGAAGATCAACCAGAAATCACACATTTAGATGTTGCCGATTCTCTTGTCTACCCAGAAGGGACAAGTGGTGATATGGAAGATGACTGATCAGAATAATGTATAGTTTTGTTTCATGACATTTATTATGTTTTTATGTCATATTAGTTTCATGAGAAATGACGTCGTCACAATCTTCCCAAAATTAATAAAATATGAATTTATTTCTCTAAGCCGAATGTTTCTTATGTTTTATTTATTTATTGAAAAGAAATATGGATATTCGCAAAAGAAATAATGAAGATATATTTCTTGCAGACAATGCAATAACATATAGCGTTTTTAATAATAAAAAGTATTTTGCTTACTTCTCAATTAGAGAAGCAAATGTTAATATAATAACAGGTAATGCAAAAATGATTGAAGGTTCCGGAAGAGCGAATATAATATTTCAACAAGGGACACTAATTACAAATTAGTGATGCATTATTTTCGTCTAAATCACCAAGATTGAAGGCTCCGGAAGAGCGAATATAGTATTACCACAAGTGGCAATAATTACAATTGGTGATGCATTATTTTTATTAAAATCACTAAGAAATTTATTAAGTTTTAAGGATACTCGGTCTAACGGATATCCTATTGAAACAACTAATGATGGTAATAAAAATTATCTCAACATTACAAAAATGATATCGGATAAGAAAAGTTTTTAGTAAAAATTACATGTATTGTCCTCCGGATTGTATTATACAAATATTAGAATGATTGAAGCTCGTGCTATTGAAGATAAAAGGTATGATAACATCTACACAGTTTGGCATGACCGGTTGGGCCATCCCGGATCAGTTATGATGCGCAAAATAATTGAAAATTCAAGTGGACATTCCTTGAAAAACTAGAAGATTTTTCAAGCTAATGAATTGTCTTGTGTTGCATGTTCTCAAGGAAAATTAATTTCCCGTCCATCATTGAATAAAGTTGGGTATGAAAGTCCTAGTTTTTTAGAAAGAATTCAAGGGGATATATGTGGACCAATTCATCCACCATGTGGACCATTTAGATATTTTATGGTCTTAATTGACGCGTCAACTAGATGGTCTCACGTGTGCTTGTTATCTAGCCGTAATCTCGCTTTCGCAAGATTACTAGCACAAATAATCCGCCTAAGGGTACATTTTCCCGATTACCCAATTAAGAAAATTCGACTTGACAATGCTGGAGAATTTACATCACAAGATTTTAATGACTATTCCACGTCGATTAGGACAACTATTGAACATCATGTTGCATATGTTCATACACAAAATGGTTTAGCTGAGTTGTTAATCAAACACCTTTAATTAATTACTAAAGCATTCTAAACTTCCTATATTGACATGGGGCATGCAATTTTACATGCGGCATCACTTATACGCATTAGGCCAACTAGTTATCATAAGTTCTCCCCTATTCAACTAGTTTGCAGCCATGTACCAAATATTTACCATCCAAGGATGTTTGGATGTATAATTTATGTACCCATTTCTCCACCTCACTTCACAAAAATGGGTCCTCAAGAAGAATGAGAATTTATGTTGGATATGAATCTCCATCTATAGTAAAATATTTAAAATCATAAATTGGAGATTTATTTACAACTATATTTGATGATTATTATTTTGATGAATCATATTTTCCAACATTAGGAGGGGAAATAAAGAAGCTGGAAAAAAAAATCTCTTGAAAGGAATTGTCACTTTCAGTTTTAGATCCTCGTTCAAGTCAATGTGAACTTGAAATAAAAAAGATAATTTCTTTACAAAATGTAGCAAATCAATTGCCAGAAACATTTACTGACCCTAAGTGGGTAACAAAGTCTCATGTACCAGCTATACTTACTCAAGTTAGAATTGATATCCCAGAAGGAAGAAAGAAAATACAACTACAAATGAATCTTAGGCACACGTGAAGCGTGGAAGATCAGCCAGTTCCAAAGATAAAAATCCCCGAAAACGAAATAAGGCAAATACAATTGATGGTCCAAAAGAGAAAACAGAATCTCTTGGAACGATTAATGAAGCTCTAGAAGAGCCTAATGACATAACAAAAGAAAATAAGGTACCTGAAAGAAAATGAAAATGATGAGATCTCAATAAATTATGTCATGATAAGAATAAGATGGAACCGAAATAAGATAGATGTCGACGATAATTTTTCATATCATGTTCCGCACGCGATTATAAAGAAAATAAGTATCTTGAACCTAAATATATTGAGTAATGTATGAATAGAAAATATTGGCCAAAATGGAAAGATGAAATAAATAAAGAGCTTAATTACTTTACTCAACGAAATTTTTTTGGACCTGTAGTCCGTACACCAAACAGAGTAAGAACAGTGGGACACGAATGGGTATTTGTGCGCAAAAGAAATGAGAAGAATGAAGTTGTGAGATATAAATCAAGACTTGTTGCACAAGGTTTTACCCAAAGGCACGAAATTGATATGAAGAAACATACTCTCCTATGGTTGATGCAATTACATTCCGCTATCTAATAAGTCTGGCAACACATGAAAAATTAGAGATGCTTCTGATGGATATAGTTACCGCCTATTTATATGGTTCACTTGAGAATGATATTTATATGAAAATCCCAGAAGGGTTTAAGGTGCTAGTATCACAAACTCATAATTCTCGTGAAGTATATTCGATAAAATTAAATAAATCTTTGTATGGATTGAAACAATTGTTGGAATAGTGTCTAAGGCTATAACTATATTCGGTGGTGCATGGTCCTTTTGGGTTGCCTTCACCATAGCAACTTGAAGGATGATTTATTAAGAGAGAAAATATTATAAGGAATAATATTTAGCTATTTGATTAATATAAGTCATAAATTAATTGGTATTAATTTGGTGACTTAAAGAGATTAATTAAATAAGAGGGTATAAACTGTCAATTGTTTGATAGTTAGACCTTAGACTATAAATCCATTAGGATGGACTTTGGACGGATTCTAAGAGCTTTAGGATAGCTCAAAATCGTCCATAAGGATATCTATGGAATGGATTTAGATAGCCTTAAGAGAAGATTATCCAATTAGGGTTTAGGGTGAAACCCTTAAGGAGTCTAAAGGTATAAATAGGCCCTTGGGATGTGGAATTCGTGTACAACCTTTTAGAACCTAAAGTAAGGAACCTCTGGTCGAATTCCATCCCCTCTCCTCTCTCCTAAAATCATCTTGCTTGCTATTGGTGTTTGTAAGCCATTAGAGGAGTGACAATTGTGACTCTAGAAGCTCCAAGACAAGAAGATCAACAAGGAACTCAAAGGTATGATTCTAGATCTGTATTAATGTTGTTGTTTAACCTAATTAGCCATTAGAAGTCTTGGATTCAAAAGCATGTTTATTAGAAAGCCTAGATCCAAGCAATAGGGTTTTGCATGCGCACATAGTAAAGTTCTTATGGCTAAAACCCAACAGTGGTATCAGAGCCTAGATTGGTTTTCTTTAAATTGTTGCTTGAATAACTGAAACAAACCTGCAAAATTCGATTTTTTGGGTTTTGAGTCACTGACTCGTCGAGTTCCAAGGTGGACTCGTCGAGTAGGCCTGACTCGTCGAGTCCCCTTGTGCACTCGGCGAGTCCAAGCGTCAGGAATGGCCAGATTCGGGATTTTTTCATAATTATCTTATGGAAACTTACCTTAATCATATTAGATCAATGTAAATCCGATTTTTTGATAAATATGACTGTTATCTTGATCTAATTAAAGATATTTATCATCTTATAAAATATTTAATTTCCTTATATGATAATAATTAATTATTTTTGGTAATTATCTTCAAAGAAATCAAGATAAATCAAATAAAGATAATTGGAATATTAAATTGTTAATTGGAATTATTTGTTATTTGATCCTCCATGTTTTTAAATGTTTAAAACCTACCCTATAGTTTTGAAATTTATATTTGTGATTAAAAGCTTTAATTTAGACAACTTAAATTTCAAACCCTAGATTTTGAAAAGTTTAAAATGCAACCCTATACTTATATGATATTATTAGAATAATATATATATGTATAACTAAATGCTAGTCTTACCGCTAGTAGGCCTCATTCACGAAGCCGATCTATAAGGTGGGTATACGGTTGCGGCCTATAAAATGGCGCTTAATGGGTGTACACTCACACCCACCGCTTGCTTGATTGGTGGAGGGTCGTTAGCCGAACGGGTAGGATAGGGCAACCTCATCCTCTCATTAAAAGTATAATAAGAAATACGAAGTAACTAAACTTTCTTTTTAAATTTCCCAATCTTAGTTACTTTAGGAAAAGTGAATTGATGCAATCCCATGAAATTACACTTTGCACCTTGCTAAGATGTTAGTGGAGCGTGTGTGGTTTACCGGCACACTAATTGGTTCTAAGCGAAGGTGGCAAAGGGTGATTCATTGTTTATCATAGTTCGATGGAGCGTGTGTGGTTTACCGGCACATCGAATAGGTGATCGTAACAATGAAGGCACCATGTAAATTTGCATGGTAATTCACACCCGCTTTGTGATCCTCGGCATCCCAGTCACAAACAAGAGGGGCATATCGAGATTTAAACATGCCATTGAATAGTTCAATGAATCTCATCCGAACCTAGGAATTCTCAAAAACACTTAGGACTAAAAGTTTAAGTTTTGTGATGGAGAATTAGTGAATCGTCATTCACTTACCTTCAATTTATTTGCATGTTGGATTACGGCATCCCTTTTCTAGTATGTAAATGTTATTGTTGGATCCTAGCCCTAATTTTTCTTATTGGGTGATAATTAGGGATTCTTGTTCTAATCTATCTTTGTCCTTTCTATAGATGTCAAACGCAAACAACGCTGCTGCTAGTTCTTTCACGTTGATGAGCCTTTGCCAAAAGGTCACCTTCGATGGAACGAACTTTGGCGAATGGATAAGATACATTCGCACCATTGCTCGCTATGAGGATAAAGAGTATGTCCTCGACGAGAAGCTCGAGAAAATCAACCCAGAAATTGCTACTCCCGCCGAAATCACCGCTTTTGAAACCCATGAGCGAGATGCGATGAAAGTACATTGCATCATGATCGCCACCATGAACTCCGAGTTCCAAAAGTCCTACGAGGACATGTACCCATACGAGATGCATCAAGACTTGTTGGAGAGGTATCACCAAAACGCGAGATAAGAGCGTTACGAGATCTTCACTAACATGATTTCCGCTAAGATGGGTCATGGAGAATCTCTTACCGTGCACTTGCAAAAGATGCAAAGGTATGTCGACAGCCTTCGCAAGTTAAATGTTGACTTCGGCGAAGACTTGGCGATCGACATGGTGCTTCACTCTTTGCCTCCAATGTATAATCAATTTAGGATGACCTACCACATGAACAAAGAGGAGGTCACTCTAAGTAAACTCCAAGGTCTCTTGAGGGTTGCTGAGAGCAATTTCAAGGACAAGTCTGTTGCACCAACTCCCAATCCGTCTGCTGCTCCTGTCTTGGCTATTGGTCAAGGGAAGGGAAAGAAGAGGAAAGCTTCTTCAAATAACTATCGAAAGGTGAAAGCCCGAGATGGTTCCTCCTCTAGTGGGGACCAAAGTTGATCCCTCTAAGCCCTGCTCTAACCCGAAGGAGGCAGAGTGCCACCACTGCCACAAGATAGGACATTGGAAGAGAAGCTGCCCGGATTACCTGCAAGCCATCAAGGAAGGAAAGATCAAGCCATCTTTCGCAGGTATATATGCAATAAAATCTAACGATTCTAATCATTCTATTTCTTGGGTTCTTGACACCGGTTGTGGTTATCACATTTGTTCTAATGTGCAGGGACTAAGAAGAAGTAGGGATGTGGAGCAAGGAAGGATCAATCTAATCATGGGGAACAGAAGATCGTCGCCTGTGACCAAGATTGGAGTGTATTCTTTGGTGCTTAAGAATAGTTTAGTTTTAGATTTGAACAATTGTTGCTATTCGCCAGAAATGGCTAGAAACATCATTTCATTTCATGGTTTATATAGACAAGGTTTTAGATTTTCTTTTAATAATGAGAATGGTTCTATTTTGGCTTATCTAAATGGTGTCTTTTACTTTGAAGCTATACCATGTAATGGAATATATGAAACTGTTATGATTGTTGATAACTTAGGAAATGATGTTTTGAATATTGATTCTTCCACTAGTATGGATAAAGCATCCTTGTGGCATTGTCGTCTTGGACATGTCAACAAGAAACGCATAGCCCAACTCCAAAAGGATGGAGTGTTGGAGTCATTCGACCTTAGGGAAGATGATACATGCGAGTCTTGTTTACTTGGAAAGATGACTAAGTCACCCTTCACGAGTACTTGTGAAAGGGGTGAGGGACTATTAGACCTAATACATACCGATGTATGTGGACCTTTTAGATCAACCACGAAGGATGGGAACCGCTTCTATGTGACCTTTACCGATGATTATAGTAGATATGGGTATATCTATTTAATCAAGCAAAAGTCAGAAACCTTTGAAAAGTTCAAAGAGTTCAAGAATGAAGTGGAGAATCAATTGGGCAGGAAAATCAAGATGCTTCGATCCGATCAAGGAGGAGAGTACCTAAGTCTTGAATTCCACAATTATCTCAAGGAGTGTGGAATAGTTTCGCAATTGACGCCTCCTAGGACACCACAATTGAATGGTGTGGCAGAAAGGCGTAATCGAACCTTATTGGATATGGTTCGCTCTATGATGAGTCGTGCTTCACTACCTATCTTCTTTTGGGGGTATGCCTTAGAGACTGCCGCCCATATCCTTAACCGAGTCCCTACCAAGAAGGTTGCCAAAACACCTCACAAGATGTGGACGGGGAAAGCTCCCTCGTTGGCACATATCAAGGTTTGGGGTTGCGAGGCTTTCGTAAGACGAGATACTCACGACAAGCTTCAACCTCGAAGTGAGCGATGTATTTTCATCGGCTACCCGCAAACTTCCTTTGGATATCTCTTCTATAGACCGAAAGATAATGTTATCTTTGTTGCGAGGAGAGGAGTTTTCCGAGAGCGAGAACTCATAAGCCAAGGAGATAGTGGGAGGCAAATCGAACTTGAAGAGATTCAAGAGTCGATAGATGAAGGAACCTCTACCGCTGGCTTTCAACCCGAGGAGGAAACTCCGGTTGAACCGATTGACGAATCCTTACCTCTTAGACGTTCCGATAGAGTTAGAGTTCATCCCCAATTTTATGGTTTTCATATTACTACCGAAGGGGACACATATATTAGTGATGGTACACTAGTAAATCTTGATGAACCTAATAGCTATAAGGAAGCCATGGCAGGCCCGGAGTCTGCAAAATGGAAAGAGGTGATGGATAGCGAGATCCAATCCATGTACGATAACCAAGTTTGGTATTTGGTTGATTACGTGCCCGAACGTAAGACCGTAGGGTGCAAGTGGATCTTCAAGAAGAAGACCGACGTGGATGGGAACGTACACACATACAAAGCGCGATTGGTTGTGAAGGGCTTTACTCAAACTCCCGGAGTTGACTATGATGAGACCTTCTCACCAGTTGCAAAGATTAAATCTATTAGAGTGATGCTAGCGATTGCCGCATTTCATGATTATGAGATTTGGCAAATGGATGTCAAGACCGCTTTCCTTAATGGAAAGTTGGCTGAGGATGTTTACATGGCTCAGCCAGAGGGGTTTGTGGATCCAAAGCATCCGAATAGAGTGTGTAAGCTTGAGAAGTCCATTTATGGACTTAAGCAAGCGTCTCGCAGATGGAATCTTTGCTTCGATGAGAAAGTCAAAGAGTTTGGATTTGTACGAAGCGAAGACGAATCTTGTGTATATGTCAAAGCCAGTGGGAGTGTAGTAAGCTTCCTCGTTCTATATGTCGATGACATATTACTCATAGGAAACGACATCCCGACTCTGCAGGAGGTTAAGTCCTGGCTCGGGAAGTGCTTCGCTATGAAGGACCTCGGAGAGGCTTCTTACATTTTGGGAATAAGGATAGTAAGAGAAAGAAGTAAGAGACTAATTGGACTTAGTCAGAATACTTACTTGGAGAAGGTACTAAAACGTTTTAGTATGGAAAACTCAAAGAAGGGAGAACTACCGATACAAGGAAATGCCAAGTTGAGTAAGACTCAAAGTCCGAGTACCGAAGCCGAGATAGCAGAAATGAGCCGAGTACCATACGCTTCCGCAGTTGGCTCAATCATGTACGCTATGACTTGTACTCGCCCTGATGTAGCCTTCGCTTTGAGCATGGTTAGCAGATATCAAGGGAACCCTGGCAAAGCACATTGGATTGCGGTGAAGAACATCCTTAAGTACCTTCGGAGGACGAAAGAATGGTTCTTAGTCCTTGGAGGGAGTGATGACTTGAAGGTGCGAGGGTATAGTGACGCCAGCTTTTAAACCGACAGGGACAACTACCTGTGACAACTGTCAATTCAGGTCATTCTTGGACTCATGCATCTTTATAATAACCATTCATGCACAACATGCCATGACCTAGTAGTATAAATTAGGTCAAAAATCTTGCATAAACTAGGATCCAACTAAGGTCTAGGACTAATATACTTGATACTTACAATTCTAGTAAGTTGCTTAGCTACAATAGGAAATGCCAATACTATAATTAGAATAAGCTTCAAACTTTGTTATAATTGAAATAGGGTATAAAACTCTAAAAATAAATTAAAACACTCTAATTATACTTCAACATGTTGTTGAATACCAAACAATGTTCCAAAAACCCTAAAGAGCCAAAAATCCAAAGTTATAAAATATAAAGCTTAAAAACTTTATAAAATTTGGCTATAAACTTCCTAGTATCAAATTATATTAATCAAATTATGGATTATACCAATGAACTAGAAATATAAATTACAAGTATTAATCATAAATTATTTGTTGAAAACAAGATTTTTAAATAAATCAAATTGCTTAATAAACATTTTATAAAAATGAATGTTTTTATATAAAATATGGGAGGGAAGTTTATAAAGTTTAAAATTTAGGAGAGAGGAGGCCAAAAGGCATGCAAAAACCGGCCATCACCTCTCCCCATGCCCTCTCTCTTCCCCAAAACACAATCATCAAGCCTAAACCCTTACTCCACCTCTTCCACTTCACTCTCTCACTTCACTCTCTTCTTCCTTCTCTCTAAACTCACGAAAATCCTCTCAATCCTCTGAAAAATTTCCAGATTTTGAATCCCTTGAAGTGTTCTTACTTCTCTCAAGATCAAAACCAAGGTAAACAACAACATCTTCTTCCATAGTTTCATGGTTAAACCTCTTTTTCTTCTTAGTCTTCTCTACTTTTCGGATTCTATGCCTTTCCATGGCTAGAAATCTTTATTCTCCCCTTGTGGTTTGTAGATTCTCACCATAACACAATGCATGTGTTAAAGATGGTGAAAATCCGGGATCAAACCCATGCAAGGAGTGGAAAAGAAGCACATATGATCATGTGACATCAAAACATAATATTTCATGTTCTTCTCCATTTCTTGTGTGTTCATGCATGAACGAAAGCATTAAACCATTTCTAGTACATCTTGGATGCTCATTCATTCCATGCATGTGTTAGAAATCGGGCCTTACCAAGGACATGCATGATGTTCTTATTGAAATACCCTAAAAATGCACACAAGCAAACATGCAATCTGCCAGATTATTTTGTTCGACTTTGAACAGTCATAACTCAGTCATTTTTTAACCAAATCATGATATTCTTTTTGTATTGGTTAGTTCCACGAGTTAACTTTCAAACCCAACTGGTCTTACTGTAAAATATTAAATATCCGATTTTTGGCAGATTTTACAAAAAGGTTGCGCATACAGCTCTTTTTCTGTGATCACTATTTTTATCTTGCTTAAACAATGGTCTTAAACCCAACCATAAATCTTAGGAAAAATACCTTAGAAACTTAACATATCTAGTGAGTTATGGTTGAAATTTCGTGGCTTAAAACCTCACTGAATGGGCTACAAAAATTCATGAACCTCAGCCACATCTACACTTCATGCATTATTGCATGCAACTTTTCTTAAATTGTTTGGAATCATTACCCTCATTTCTCTTCTGAATACATTCTTAACATTTTTACTTTTGAAAGCCCTTGCATGCATGAGATAATCTGGAAAATTTCAAGAGCTTTTGTTATTTATTTGATTTATTAGAATTATTGCTAAAACCAAGGGCATAAATCATATAAAATACTTCCAGAGGTCAATAAATCCTAAATAAATTCATGGATGATACTTATGGGGAATAATGACCCCT
Source organism: Lactuca saligna (assembly GCF_052625555.1). NCBI lineage: Eukaryota > Viridiplantae > Streptophyta > Magnoliopsida > Asterales > Asteraceae > Lactuca > Lactuca saligna. The sequence continues at coordinate 91,153,918 of NC_136425.1, forward strand.
CACCAAATTTCAGCAATTTTTGTTACTGTTTCATATGATTTCTAATTTTCTTTTATTTAGGACATGATAAATTACAAAACCACTTTTTAGGATGTGAAAATTTTATCTAACAATTTTCGCATACCTTGCTTGTGATGGGTGACTCAAGAAAATAATTTCAAGATTTTTCATCATGTCTAGCTGTTTTTCCCAATTTTTGGTAATTATAATGGCTTAAAAATGGGAAAAATAGTTCTGATTATCCAAAATTCATGAAAATTTGCCAGGATATCATATTATATAGTAGGAGGTTACATAAAAATTTTGAATATTTTTCTCCACTGTAAACTATTTTTCCCTTATTTTCTAAAGTTAATTGCACTAAAATTCACTTAAATATACATAAATACCCAAAACCAGTTTATACATTATGAAAACCACTTTTGATATTTTTCCCAAGATATTTATACTGTAAATGATGTTACAAAAATTTATGGTAATTTATTTTAACTGTTTAATAATATTTCTTTAATTAATGACTATTTAAAGAAATAAAACAAGGAAAAATACAAATAACCACTGAAAAATATATTTTATATTTTTCCCAGCCTATTTATGTATAATAACAATTAAATAAAAAGTTTGGGTAATTTTGGAAACTGTTTACTATTTATTTCAATTTTTATTGAAATAAATGCTCAAAAATTATAAAATATAATTAAACAGCTTGGAAATCCATTTTTATAATTTTCCCAGCTTAGTGTTGTGTATTAACAGTTAAATAAAAAGTTTGAGAATTTTTATCCCTCGAATACTATTTTTCGTGAATTTATGTTGTTATTGAGACTTAAAATTTGGAAAATTAACCTTCCAAGGTTGTAATTAATCGCACGACTTGTAAAATTTCAATACATCAGAAAAAGTGTAACAAAATGATATAAATCCAATACTAAAACATAAATTGGCATTTCCCTATATGTAGAGTTTAGTATATTAGCATTAGATATCGACATGGAAACTCACTAGTGCGTGTGTTTGGTGTCGTAGGATCCCGGTAGTAAGACGTTGGTGCATCCCGAAGTACCGCTTGTGTCTACACAAAACATCGTGAGTATTCACGCACTCCCCTATTTTCATTTTTTATGTTTTGGGGTGGAAAAGCATGTCCAGAAAAACTATTGTTTGCATGTTGTACTTAAATTGAATTGTATCAAACATGATTGCTATTGTATTGCTATGTTTCTTTATGTATGTCTATGCAACACGGAACATGAGAACTTATCGTACAAAGGCCCTTCCCTTATCTCTAACCATTAACTCTTTGAGCCAATGGTCGTTATGGATAGCGCTATTAGGAATTGACAACTCCTCACTCGCCCGAATCGCTGGAGTGCATGATACCATATTCATCTATGGAACGATAAGCATAGATCTCAATAGGGCTTCAGTCATAGGTTTGGTTGAGACTCATTGTTTGCTCATACACATACAAACTCGTTTCTCGTTATAGCAATAAACTTGTATTCATTAATAGCAATCAACTTGTTTATCATTGAAGCAATGTACTTGTATTTACGAAAAGCCTTATTGTACGCTCGATTTTATAAACTTGTGATACTCACCAACTATTTTCATAGTTGACGCTCGTTTTACATGCTTTTTCAGGAAATAATTAGTAAGTGGATGTAAAGATTCATCATCATAGAGCATGCTGCATCGTGTTGAAGCTATTATGAAGCTATATTTTGAACAATGTTATTTTGAAAAACTTGTATTTTGTTCTTTTGAAGCTATGGGTTGTAAACTTTTAAATACTGCTATGGTGATGTATCTTTATCTTTTGCAATGAAACCGTTATCGCTGTCATACCTTGCGTTTCCGCTTTAGCGGGGTGTGACACTACCGTTCGCAGTCGGGCTGGGTCTTTACCCTAAATGGAGGAGCAGTGACATGGAAAAGTTCCAAGCAGGAAACCGTAGCTGATTCAACGTGCGAATCAGAGTACATCGCAGCAAGCGAAGCGTCGAAGGAGGCAATATGGCTGAAGAATTTCATCGGTGATCTTGGAGTTGTACCGGCCATAAAGGAGCCCATGGAGATTTTCTGTGATAACGAAGGTGCGGTTGCCTTGACCAAGGAACCGAGGGATCATGGTAGATCTCGACATATCGACAGAAAATATCACTTCATTAGACATCGTGTAGAAGAAGGACAACTCGTAGTGAAGAGGATATCATCAGAAGATAACCCAGCAGATCCGCTTACGAAGGGACTGAGTAGGGTTAAGCACTTACAGCATGCTAGGAGTATTGGGCTGAAGGATGATATTAGCATAGATTAGATAGTATTAGAAACGTATAATAGATAAATGTAATTAACATTTGATGATTAAATAAAGAAGTTTTATTTATGAGTAAAGTTACTATCACATGTTAGTTGTTTTAACTATTGTTTCACTTTGCATGTTTTGACTTCCAAAATAATTGAGTTTATTAGGAATAATCGAATTATTCAAATGGTCCACAATCGTTCATATGTTGGGAGTAGATATGAATGAAGATTGTCGTGAATTGGTGTGTAGAGTGTCTAAATGGTGTTAGACATAACAAGAGTTGCTGCAACGTTCATGAGTGCTTATGAACTGGTTTTGAGCATTGGAATAAACCCGCGCTTGCTGGAATCACCTTATGGAATACGATATAAAAGGTGATCGCAAGACGATAATATCATATGGTCTTAAAACCTAGATATATGGTTTATTATTTGTTAATTGATTGTGCATTGATAATGTGAAAACGCATCAGTAACTTGATGTTATAAAACGCATTGTTGTGTATAGTTGGTTAATGAATAAGTAAATGCATATAAGTCGAAGTTTATCTGTAAATTTTATCCTAAGAGGGTAGAAGAGATATCTTGGCCACTCGATGATTTGATTTGACTTATGTGCCGGGCCCGGTCAGAACTGAATTGATGTGTTCGATTAAGTTCTATGTCAAATGAATCAAAGATCGAGAAATCTAAATGCTAGACTAACCATTCCATAGGATTGTCAGCATGAAATCTAACAGAGGACTGTACGATCCCTTATCTAAAGGACAAGATTGATTAGATCAGAGTTGACAGCGTCTTTGAGAGCTACGATTGCAAACCGTATTATACTTGTATAGTTACTAGACTTATCCAAGTGGGAGACTGTTGGAATAGTGTCTAAGGCTATAACTATATTCGGTGGTGCATGGTCCTTTTGGGTTGCCTTCACCATAGCAACTCGAAGGATGATTTATTAAGAGAGAAAATATTATAAGGAATAATATTTAGCTATTTGATTAATATAAGTCATAAATTAATTGGTATTAATTTGGTGACTTAAAGAGATTAATTAAATAAGAGGGTATAAACTGTCAATTGTTTGATAGTTAGACTTTAGACTATAAATCCATTAGGATGGACTTTGGACGGATTCTAAGAGCTTTAGGATAGCTCAAAATCGTCCATAAGGATATCTATGGAATGGATTTAGATAGCCTTAAGAGAAGATTATCCAATTAGGGTTTAGGGTGAAACCCTTAAGGAGTCTAAAGGTATAAATAGGCCCTTGGGATGTGGAATTCGTGTACAACCTTTTAGAACCTAAAGTAAGGAACCTCTGGTCGAATTCCATCCCCTCTCCTCTCTCCTAAAATCATCTTGCTTGCTATTGGTGTTTGTAAGCCATTAGAGGAGTGACAATTGTGACTCTAGAAGCTCCAAGACAAGAAGATCAACAAGGAACTCAAAGGTATGATTCTAGATCTGTATTAATGTTGTTGTTTAACCTAATTAGCCATTAGAAGTCTTGGATTCAAAAGCATGTTTATTAGAAAGCCTAGATCCAAGCAATAGGGTTTTGCATGCGCACATAGGAAAGTTCTTATGGCTAAAACCCAACAACAATCTGGCCGTATGTGGTTCAATTGTTTAATGTGACAACTCGAATTTTCCATTCTGAACAAACCATTTGAATCCAATAGATGTAGAACAGTTATAGTGAAAACTCAAACTTCGAGTATAAGTTTGGCAGTTTTTAGGATTTTACACTTAAGGAGATATTAGGAGAGTGGATGCACCAGAGTTTTGTGCAACACTGTTATTCCAATACTCTAGGGCATTATAGTTTGTTTAAGGAATAAAAATATTTTTCTGCCAAAAATATCTCAGGACTATAAATAGAATTCTGAACCAAATTGGTTCATTAGTTACATTCCATTTAGAGAAAAGTCAAAATTCTCTCTCACGGATCTTCGGGTTTTTATCCCAAATTGTGAGTACTTTGATCTAGTTATATTATATAGCTTAGATTGTGTATTATAACATCAAAATTGGACCAAAACCCTAAGATTTGAGAGTTTACTGCCCAAGAACACTTGGTGAGTAAACTCCATTTTAAGGGCTAAAAGTGTCCCAATGTCCCTCAAAGCTTTAGAACTCGAACTAGAAGCCTTCATTGCATATTTAGGACACCAAAATCATTTAGAAACAATGATGAAAGTGAGTTCACGGCCAAGGAGCTTCTTGGGCCGTGAACTCCATGTTTAGGTGCCAAAATGCTTTGAAACACTTCCTAAGGCTTAGACTTAAATAAGGACAAGTACCCTAAAGTGTTTATAGCCTAGAAAAAATAAGGAATGACATGTGTTAAGGAGTTTACGGCCAAGACAAGTTCTTGGTCCGTAAACACCTATAATGGGTCAAATGACACCCTAACTCCTTCCTTATGCCTAGAACCCAACATAGATCATTACCTAGAAATGTTTGACACTTGAAAACACCATAACCACCCTCTCAAGGGAGTTTACGGCCGTAATCTCCAAGGGAATATGGTCCCTGGGCTGTAAACTCCTTAAAGGAGTTAATATGACACCCAAACACTTGATTTAGCCTTGAAACAATTCACCAAACTAGTTGTATAAATGATAGGCTTCATTGGGATACCTTGTTGAGAGTTTACGTCCAGGAGTTTACTCCCCTGGGCCGTAAACTCCAAAGAATATGGTCATTAGACCTTAAACTCCCATTTGAGGTATTACACTCCTTTGTTGCAACCCATTAGCCTCCTAGCACTTGACCAAAAGTGTTTTCCTCGCGTTTAAATGTTTATACTCGTATAATTAGTGTTTTAATAACTAATTATTTATATACATATGTATTCATATGTAATTAGGATCATTGTGTGTGTCTAAAGTCTTCACTTGACACCAAGCACTTGTCCGATCCTTCCTTACGATAATAGTCCGTTCAATTCCAGTCACTTACTGCAGGTGAGTTCATACCCCTTAACTAATGTTTTAAATGTTTTTAAATGTTTTATGGGGGGGGGGGGATACAAGTAGAATCATGATAATTATTGTATCAATCACAAGTGATTAATAAGTAGAATTATGCTAGTTATTATATCAATCACATGTGATTAATATGCAACATTCAAATGATACACTTCACTTTAAGCATTCTTACCAAACAGGTTCCTCAAATGATTTTCTTAAATGTTTTATATGTTTAAAAATCCTAATTAAACGGTTCATTACACACTATATGATCCTATTTCAAACCATTTTACTCCGATCTGTTTTACTCCAAGCTGTTATCAAAACGTTTTACTTCAAACTGTCTTACTTCAAACTGTTTTTATTTCAAAATGTTTTATAAATTGACATCAAGTCGATCTTTTCTTAAGATAATAATTATGTTCAAAGGTTTTACAAAACTTACTTTATGCTTTTATATTATAAATTGCAAGCCTATATATGTATAGTTATATGAGAAATGTTTAAAAGACTTAGGAAGGCTATCCACCCTATTTCGTTTTCGCGCTTGAGATATGGTCTGGTGGGATATTGGGTATCCGTCCGAAGGTCGTTGAAATATTAGTTATATATCATATGTACATATATAGTCATAAAGGCCTTCTAGTTCATCCAATGCCCTTGGGTAGCAAGGGTATACATCCATGTTCATATGTACCAGTTATATTACTAGTAAGCTACCATATGGGTAGTTTAGGAAGATACTAGAACTATTACTAGAATGCAATACTATAAAATGAGTCAGTTCATTCATGAGTCATACTTTCTAGAACATTACAGTACATTACTATACTTGCTAGATAGAGAGCACGTACACTACAGCTATAACATTACAATGCATTACTATACTTACTAGATAGAGAGCACGTACACTACATCTAGAACATTACGGTATATTACTATACTTGCTAGATAGAGAGCACGTACACTACAGCTGGAACATTACAGTACCTTACCATACTATTACATAGATATGGTCACATGATCACATGTACATGAGTACACTTACAGGAATTACTAGTACATTTTATATGTATAAATTCTGTTATATAATCCTCATTCTTATCTTTACCGCGTGATTCAATCACATAATCAACAAGATAAATTGGATTTAATATCCTAGTACCCAAGGATACGTTGCGGGATTGACCATTCCTAGAATCTCTGTTAGCTACAGAGGTAAAAGCACATCCACGGATGTCAACGGTTGATACCATTACAGGTATACTTTTGGAGACTGACTATTCCTATACCCAGCTGTTAGCAACAGAGGTAAATGTACATCTACGGATGTCTTCAGTTAACATTGTTAGTTGCCCTTGTTCCAAAGGGTAATACTAATGCAGCTTCGTCTTGGTTGCAGACTACATTCAGAATAGTTAGGTCTTGGTAGAAGACTACATTCAGAACAGTTAGGTCTTGGTAGAAGACTACATTCAGAACAGTTAGGTCTTGGTAGAAGAATACATTCAGAACAGTTAGGTCTTGGTAGAAGACTACATTCAGAACAGTTAAGTCTTGGTAGAAGACTACATTCAGAACAATTAGGTCTTGGTAGAAGACTACATTCAGAATAGTTAGGTCTTGATAGAAGACTACATTGAGAACAGTTAAGTCTTGGTAGAAGACTCCTTTTATTACTAATAGGAGTCATAGGGATTTTTAGGGTTTTACAAATGTTTATAATTGTTTTACAAACCTCTTCATACTCACAGTTCATATACAAATTCTTACATACAAATACTTATGTACAAATTAAGACACGAAATACTTATGATCTCACCAGCTTTAAAGCTGATACTCGCTTTCAAAATTACTTGTATCCTCAGGTCATCATAGACAGGTACCGATGCAAGGAGAAAGGAAGATGGAGCTTGTTCAAGACTCATCTTTCATTTTGATTTATGCTTTAGTGTTTATCAAAATTTGACAGAACACACTTGTATAATAATTCTATTATTAATGCAATGGATGATGTTGTTGCTTGTTTACTACTTTTCATTGTTGTGATACTGTACATGACGTCCTCCGCCTCAGAACGTTTCCGCCATTCTTGGTTTTGGGGTGTGACAGATTGGTATAAGAGCATTGTTTATAGTGAATTAAGTATATCAACCCATAAAAGATATACTAACTATAAATACATAAAGGATAAAAAATACTCTCACCATGAGTTTATACTTTAAATATTAAAATATTTAATAAAGTATACATGCCTGCATTCATACTAAAATCAGTTTCACTAGGACAATACAAAAGAATTACGATTGTTGGGCAACGCAAGTGGGCTTAGAGACATATGGTTAAAACTAGGAAGATATAGCCTGATCACCTATATTATCCGAGGGTTGACTAGCATGTGCCTAAGTTTAATTGTATGGTTGCTACAATGCTAAAATCTTACCAACCCTACCACAATGAGAACAGTAGAACATAACATTAAACTTAAAATACTATAGGAGTATTTGGTGTTACTATAAGTATGTTATACTTGAGAACTAAAACGGGATCTTCATTACTAAGTTGATAGTTGCTAAGTGGATACACTAAGGCTATATGTAATTAGGATATTATAGACTTAGAATCTGTGAAATCTTACTTTACCCCTATTCTGTGTGAATATGGAGTTAAGGTCACTTATTCGAAGGTCTATCCTGTTTAGATTACATATAACTGGTATGCACTTCACAAATAGCGATGTAACTGATGAAGATTTTCTAAATAATTATCTAGATAGTTCGTCTAATAATTATTCTGTTACCCTAAATTCTCGCATAGAAAACATAGCTGGGCTCCATCCCCTCGGCAACCAGTATCTTCCGAATGAAGTCATAGCTGGTTGGTTTGGAGAAGAACCAGAGAATGATCATCCTTTTCCCCTTGAATGATCACCATGATGAAGACCTTTCGTATGATGCTAACTCCGAACCCGAGGTTAAGAACCTACCCCGAGCAGCTCCCGTTCCAATTCCTAACCATCGTCTGAATTTTCATGGCCCGACCCCTGAGTGAGTGGAATGCTTGGAAACATGGAGCCAAGGACAAGATCAGCCCATGCCATTTAATGGCGACCGAAGCTTTTACGACTTGAGCAATGGGGGATCAGCAGATAGAGTCTTGCCAATCTTCGTCCGCAGAGTGGCCCGAAATGAGTTTCAAGGCAGGACAGCCTTACATCAGATAACCGAAGTTGTCGCCAATACGAGAATGCATACCCTCCGCACCATTCGTCTAGAAGATGCTCATGAGAGATCAGAGAGAAACCATGAAACCCTGCTGCAAGCATTGACTAAATCACGAGCCGAAGTAATAGAGCTCCGAGTACGCCAGAGGGTGTACGAAAGACACCTACTTGACGTGGAACGTCAACTGGCTGAACTGAGAGTTCACCAGAAGAATGACCGTCGCCGGTAATAGACACTTTACTTTATTTTCCTTATAAAAAGGGAATTGTGTTTTCTGTCTATGCCCGATGTGGCATTTTCTATGAAATTATCTTGTATTGTAAGTACTTTAGTTAGGTCTTTATGCTGTCAAGAACTATCTTCTTTGGATATGATGTAAGACCTTTACAAGGTTATTTTCCCGAATCTTTACATCGTAAATATCAAAGATATTGAGAGCCGGCTAACTTCTGTGTCATTCTTCATTCAAGTACTCATACCATACTTACATTTGAGTCTATCTGAAACCTGCTTTAGTCAAGTCATTGGACTATAGTAATTTAACTCCGTAGACATTTCCAAGTCTCTTTTAGTGGATTGGATCCTGTTATTCACCAACCACGATAACTCGGCTTGAACGACAAACATTTTGAGACCATTCTACGAACTTACTTCTACTCATTACTAGGACTGCATCATAGGGATGTAGGTAAAACCTCCGCGATCATACTTCCATTCCGTACTAGGGCTGCATCGGATGTAGGTCAAACTTTCGAGAACATACTCGTACTCTTTTCATGAACAATCTAAGTACATCAAGGGTCAACCAGAATCGCTCACAAAATCCTTATCTTTTGCGTTACAGAATCATGTCGTCACCCGGAAGCAATCAGTCGAATAGCGAAACCTCCGCCTTTCCTATGGACACCACTACCTTTCAAACAGCAGTTATAGCTGCCGTGGTGGTTGCCGTAACCACGGTCCTTGCGCACTGTAACGCTATCAGCACAGACAATGCTGCTGATGGGAATGAAGTTTCCAATCGTGGTATCCATCCAGGGAGTCGCCAAACAGTAACAGTCACAGGCTCGCAAAGCTGAAAAGCAGAGAACAAGAAATGAAAGCGACAAGCCCGGAAAGAACGCAAGAGATCCTAAAGGTTGGCTATACAACATCAGCAAGTGGAAACCCCTGCCATTCCCGTACCGAGCAGGCCATACGAGGGAAAACTCCCGAAGTGTGATAAGTGTAGTTTCCATCATCATGGGGCTTGCCATGAGATGCAATGTTGCAATTGCCTAAACATAAGGGACCATGCTCGTGGCTGTGGAGCACCGGCACGACCCATCACTCAAGTCCCTTTCATCAGGACTAACTTTACACACAAGATAAGTTATAACGCCAAACGATTTAAGAAGCAATGTTCAAAGTGGAGTAACGAGGAAGGCACTCGTGTCCACATAACACTGGCTAAACACCGAAATCCCATCACCAAAGCTAGTACTAGCTAGTCATGCCACCAATGCGGGGAGATAGGGCACTTCAAGAAGGATTGCCCCATAGCAAAGAACTCTGGCGCAGATGGGAGAATTCTCAGGATCACAGCTGTAGGAGAGCCTACTCCGGAACCCCTCGTTATGTAATTTAGGAGTGTTGTTGTAACAGACCTCTAAACTATCAAGAACTAGTGCAACTAGAGTCTTACTTTTTGCGAGATCCTGTCAGTATAGAGATCCTCGTGCTGCGTATACTTGTCTTTTGTAGTATACCTTATTCGCAACAATGGTTTTGTTGTAAGTCTATAGTATTGTACCTCTGTTGATGGTTGCACGGTTGTCTTTTGTCTGTAAACGTCTTATGCTCAAATCTAATGTCTTTAAGTTCCAGTGTGATTTCGACATTATCATACGAATCGATTCAATTTGATCCTCACGAAAACAGCTTCATACGTACATCTCTTTCTTCTAGATCACTTTTCCAGCAAAGCCGTCATATCAGAACACCAAAGTACTCATGCCAGGAGTACCTCTTAGTTATTTTCTTTCCGAATAAATCCCCGAAGTACCACTCGTGCAGTACATCAAGTTTAATCCAAGGATTCATGCGATTGAATCTATCACTGAGGAAGATATACATAAGAGTGATATATAATCTGATGGGTTTTGAGCATTCTAACACTTCCTAAGTGTACATGCAACCCTAATAACCTTGGATCTATGTTTGTCTAATTGTCATGCAAAGTTGAATTCCAAGGTTATATTCCTATCTAGCATACATGGGGAACAATTTTAACATTAAGTATAGATAGAATAACTTACCTTGTTGTTGCTTGTGTTCCTTGAAACCTTGTGAGCCTAGCACCCCAAGTGTGATGCCTCAAATGCTTCACACAACACCAAATGCTCTTGAAAGAACTTATGAGAGAATACTCACTTCTTCAAAATCGTCCAAGCCCTCTTGATTCTTGGTGTAGCCGATTTTAGGTGGAGAACATGTTACTTATATAGTGTTGACACATCTAGGGTTAAACCCTAATGTGTCATGACTCTTCATTTCCATGACCCATGGGTTTGTAACTCCCATGGAGCATCCATGGAGCATCCTATGGGTGGAACCCAACTTGATAGTCCATGGAGCCTTTTAGCCCACTATACAAGATATGGATGATTTACATAATCAACCCATATATTTAATTAGTTATCTTTTGATCACTTAATTAATTCTAAATTAATTCTTGATCAAACTAATCAAATAATATTATTAATATATTAGAACTTATAATATATTAATAATCTCCAAGTGTTATTTCTCTCATTTAGTCTATCCAATTGCATGGTGCCATGCAACCCAAATGGACCATGCCGGGTCGGGTCAAGTACATACCAGAAATAGTTATGGACTTAGACACCTTATCCAACAGTCTCCCACTTGGATAAGTCTAATAACTATTACTGCAAGTATGACTTCAGGAACTGAGAAGATGATGGTACGCCATTTAAGATAAGTGATCATATAATCCTCTGTTCTAGATATCAGTCGGACAAATACATGGAACAATGTCTTACTTATTGTCCAACATTTGTTTCCCGATTTCCGATTTGTTTGACAAAGAACTTCATTGAACACATCAATTTAGTTCTGACCGGGCCTGGTACATAGGTCAAAACAAAATCATCGAGGGGCCCAGATATCAGCTTCTAATCCAAGAAGGAACAGATAAACTTCGACTCATATGTTTCTTCTACTACTCATTGAATTACACATAAGAGCGCGTTTTTCGTACAATCAATGCATAACCAACTTGTAAGTAACAAATCATATCTCTAGGTTTAAAGATTTATATGATATTACCGTCTCACGATCACTCGAGATAGAATTCCATGAAGTGATTCCAGTGAGCGTGGGTTGAGTCCAATGCTCAGAACTTATGAGCACTCATGATTGTTGTAGCCTTGTCCCATACCTCTACAACCAAACATGACAGTCTTGATTCATACCTACTTCCGACATATGACCGACTGTGGAGGTTTGAATAATATGTTATACCAAACAAAATTATTCTGGAAGTCAAAACATGCAAAAGAAATATAGTAAACGATCGACAAGAGATAGCAACACTTTGCTCATAAATAAAACACTTTTATTCATCATCAAATGTCAATTACACTTTACAAATTTCGAGATTATCTAACTACTAAATCTAATATCATCCTTCAGCCCTATGCTCCGAGCATGCTGGAGATGCTTAATCCGAGTCAGTCCCTTCGTGAGGGGATCTGCCGGATTCTCATCTGATGATACCCTCTTTGCCACGAGGAGTCCTTCTTCGATCCGATGTCTGATGAAATGGTATTTTCTGTCGATGTGTCTGGATCTCCCGTGATCCCTTGGTTCCTTGGCTAAGACAACAGCACTTTCACTATCACAGAAAATTTCCATCGGCTCTTTAATAGCTGGTACAACTCCAAGGTCTCCAATGAAGTTCCTCAGCCATAACGCCTCCTTTGCCGCTTCGCTAGCTGCAATATACTCTGATTCACAAGTAGAATCTGCCACTGTCTCTTGCTTGGAACTCTTCCAAGAAATTGCTCCTCCATTTAGGGTAAAGACCCAGCCCGACTGAGAGCGGAAGTTATCCCTATCAGTCTGGAAGCTAGCATCACTATACCCTACAACTCTCAAGTCATCACTCCCACCGAGGGTAAGGACCCAGTCCTTAGTCCTTCGTAGGTACTTGAGAATATTCTTTACCGCAGTCCAGTGTGCCTTGCCAGGGTTCCCCTGAAACCTGCTAAACATGCTCAAGGCAAAGGCTACATCAGGTCGAGTACACGTCATAGCATACATGATCGAACCTACAGCCGAAGCATAAGGTACTCGACTCATTTCTGCTATCTCAGCCTCAATGCTAGGGCTTTGTGTCTTACTCAACTTGGCGCTACTCTGGATGGGCAACTCTCCTTTCTTGGAGTCTTGCATTCTGAATCTCTTCAGAACCTTCTCCAAGTAGGTACTTTGACTAAGTCCAATTAGTCTTTTACTCCGATCTCTCAAGATCCTTATCCGCAAAATATAGGCAGCTTCACCAAGGTCCTTCATAGCGAAACACTTTCCAAGCCAGGACTTTACTTCCTGCAGGGATGGAATGTCATTTCCTATGAGTAGTATGTCATCCACATACAATACCAAAAAGATAACTATACTCCCACTAGCCTTGACATATACACAAGATTCATCTTCACTCCTAGAAAAGCCAAATTCCTTGACCTTTTCATCAAAGCAAAGATTCCATCTGCGAGGTGCTTGCTTTAATCCATAAATGGATTTCTCAAGCTTACACACTCTATTAGGGTACTTGTTGCTGACAAAACCCTCTGGCTGACTCATGTAAACATCTTCAGCCAACTTTCCATTAAGGAAAGCGGTTTTGACATCCATTTGCCAAATTTCATAGTCATGAAATGCGGCTATGGCTAACAGAACCCGAATAGACTTAATCTTGGCTACCGGAGAAAAGGTCTCATCATAATCCACTCCAGGAATTTGAGAGAAGCCCTTTGCAACCAGTCTAGCCTTATAAGTGTGTACTTTACCATCCATGTTGGTCTTCTTCTTGAAGACCCATTTGCACCCTACAGTCTTTCGACCTGGTACATTCTCAACCAAGTTCCAAACTTGATTGTCATACATGGATTGTATCTCGCTATCCATAGCCTCTTTCCATTTAGCAGACTCGGGGCCTGCCATGGCTTCCTCGTAGCTGTTAGGGTCATCTTGACTTACTAGTGTCTCATCACTAATAAGTGTCTCACCTTCTGCAGTAATATGGAATCCATAGTAATGCTCAGGTGCACTCCTAACTCTCGTGGAATGCCTCAGAGGTACAGATTCGTCAATTGGCTCAACAGGAGTTTCCTCCTCAAGTTGAGGGCTAGAGTTTAAAGTTCCTTCACCACTTGACTCTTGAATTTCTTCAAGATCAACTTGCCTCCCACTGTCTCCTTGGCTTATAAACTCTCTTTCTCGAAAGACTCCTCTTCTTGCTACAAAGACCACATTGTCACTAGGTCTGTAGAAGAGGTAACCAAAGGATTGATGTGGGTAGCCGATGAAAATACACCTCTCGCTTCGGGGTTCGAGCTTATCATGAGTCTCGCGTCTCACGAAAGCCTCGCAACCCCAAATCTTGATGTGGTCTAGTTTAGGTACTTTACCAGTCCACATCTCGTGAGGAGTTTTGGCAACTTTCTTTGTAGGGACTAGATTAAAGATATGGGTGGCAGTCTCTAAGGCATACCCCCAGAATGAGATTGGTAGCGAAGCTCGACTCATCATGGAATGAACCATGTCCAACAAGGTTCGATTACGCCTCTCAGCCACACCATTCAACTGCGGTGTCATGGGAGGTGTCAATTGTGAGACAATCCCACATTCCTTTAGATAGTCGAGGAATTCTGAACTAAGATACTCACCACCTCGATCGGATCGAAGCATCTTAATGTTCCTGCCCAATTGATTCTCGACTTCCTGTTTAAATTCCTTAAACTTCTCGAAAGTCTCTAACTTATGCTTGATTAAGTAGACATATCCATATCTACTGTAATCATCAGTAAAAGTCAAATAATAACGATTGGCATCTCTTGTGGCATGTTTGAATGGTCCACACACATCCGTGTGTATAAGGTCCAACAAACCTTCACCCCTTTCACACGAGCCTGTGAAGGGTGACTTTGTCATTTTTCCAAGTAAGCATGATTCGCAACTATCATTTGACTTTAGGTCAAACGACTCCAAGACTCCATCTTTTTGGAGTTGGCCTATGCGTTTCTTGCTTATATGTCCAAGACGACAATGCCATAATGATGCTTTATCCAAGTTATTATTATTAGTAGAATCAATACACAAAAGATTATTTCCTACGTTATCTACAATAGATACAGCTTCATACACACCATCACAAGGTAATGCTTTAAAATAAAGTACATTATTAAAGAAAGCATTAATCGAACCAACTTCATTATCAAACGAAAAGGTGAAACCTTGTTTGTACAATGCATGAAAGGAAATAATATTTCTTGCCATTTCTGGCGAATAACAACATTTATTCAAATCTAAATTTAACCCACTACGTAGCGATAAAGTATAAACTCCAATCTTGGTGACAGGTGTAACTTTCCTATTCCCCATGATTAAGTTTATTCTTCCTTGCTCCACATTCTCACTTCTTCCTAGTCCCTGCAAGTCACAACAAATATGAATACCGCAACCGGTATCAAGGACCCAAGATTTCGAATGGGGTGAGTTATTAGAAATGATAGTGTAAATACCTGCATGGTTGGGTTTGACTTTCCCATCCTTTACATCCTCTTGGTACTTTGGGCAGTTTCGCTTCCAATGAGCTTTTTCATGGCAATAGAAGCATTCAGCCTCTTTTGGGTCAGAAGAAGGAGTAATGAAACCTTTCTTGGTTCCACTTGAAGAAGAGCCATCAAGGGTCCGAGCCTTGGTACCCTTCAAAGATCTCTTTCTCTTCCTCCCTCGACTTTTCCCGATTGCCAAGACCGGAGTTGAGTCTGGAGTAGGAGTGATAGCAACCGACTTCCCCTTAAGACCTGTTTCTGCGGTCTTGAGAAGTCCCTGAAGTTTGCTGAGGGTGACCTCTTCCGTGTTCATGTGATATGTCATGCAGAATTGATCATAGCACGATGGTAAGGAGTGCAAAATGATATCTATTGCAAGCTCCTCAGGGAAGTTCACATTGAGCTTCAACAAACGATCCACATACCTTTGCATTTTCTGCATGTGGCTCGTGACGGACTCTCCGTCCTTCATCATGGTTGTTATCATGGAGCAGATGACTTCGTACCTCTCTTGTCGTGCAATTTGATGGTATCTTTCCATCAAATCTTGGTGCATTTCATAAGGGTAGAAATCTTCATAAGACTTTTGGAGTTCAGCTGTCATGGTGGTCAACATGATGCAAGCCACCTTGGTTGCATCTCTTTCATGAGTATGAAAGTCAGCGATCTCCTGGGGAGTTGCAGTGGACTCGTCAATTTCCTTAAGCTCCTTGTCAAGGACATATTCTTTGTCCTCGTAGCGGGTAATCATCCTGATGTTTCTGATCCACTTATTGAAGTTGGATCCATCAAAGGTGACTTTCCCACACAAACTTATAAGAGTAAAGGAACCATTAGGATTCGAGCCAGAAGCATTATTTGAAGACATCTGAAAAAGAAGAACAAGTTTAGTTTAGATTTAAGAGAGTCCTTAATAAAACACCCAAATGTAATATTAAGGCTAGGATCCAATCACAATATAATATAACTTAGAAGAGGTATGCCGTAATCTAAGCTATACCATATTTGAAAGGTAGGTGAATGACGATTCACCAATTTCCACCACGAAAACCGAAATATTAGATATTTAGTTTTTATTGGTTTTAGAAATTCCTAGATTCTTTGAGATCCAATGAACTTTTCAAAGGCATGTTTCAATCTCGAGAGTGCCCTCCAAGTTTTGTGACTGGGATGCCGAGGATCACAAAACGAGGTGTGAAGTAACCATGCAAATCACTTGGTACCCTTAAAGTTTATCACTCAATCGATGTGCCGGTAAAACACACACGCTCCACCGATACTATAATAAACCTTAAGTCACCCTTTACCTACCTTGTTAAGTCCAAGTTAGTGTGTCGGTTAACCACACACGCTCCACCAACGACTTAGACAAAGTGTAAAGTGTAATTTCATGGATTAGCACCTTATTCACATTTTTCCTAAAGTAACTAAGATTGGGAATTTAATAAACTTTAGTTACTTTATTATATTCATCATACTTTGAATGAGAATTTATAAGTCCTTGTCTTACCCGTTCGGCTAACGAGCCTCCACCAGTCAAGCAAGCGGTGGGTGAGAATATTCACCCATTAAGTCACCATTTTATAGGCAACAACCTTATACCCACCTTATAGACCGGCTTCGTGAATGAGGTGTACTAGCGGTAAGACGACTTTATTCTTATACATATATATATATATAATTATTAAATTATCATAATATAAGTATAAGGGTTGAATTTTAACTTTTAAAATTCTAGGGGTTGGAACTTAAAGTTTTAACTTAACTTTACTTGTTCCAAAACTTGAGGGCAAGTTTTGTAACTTTCAAAACTTTTCATTTCTTGTAACTTATGAGTTTAATAGAGTAATAAAATGAAGACTCTTCATTTTTCTAACTCTTGTGTTTTCTTAATGGTTTTAACTCAAGTGTGACTCTTGGTTTTCCATAACTTAAGGATAAGTTATGGACTCCATTAAAACACATTATGATCAAGAATTAAACTACCAAATAGGTTACAAATAATTCCTATGATCATCTAAAACATCATAAGAACAAGAACATGAATATGAACACAATCAAAAATTACATAAAACTTTGTAATTTTGATAACTAGTTGTTGTAAATGAATTAGCAAAGACATTACACCACCAAAAACAAGTTTTCAATTACCAAAACAGTTTAGGGTAATGTTTCTAATTCATTTTCCAGCAACTGAATCGAAATTCTGCACTCATTCGACCCTACTCGCCGAGTGCATAAACTGACTCGCCGAGTTGGTTGAAGATACTCATGGACTCGACGAGTCCCCCCTATAGACTCGACGAGTCCATTCGCAGACAGCAAAATTTCCGATTTTGTTTTCAACTTTTAAGCACAAATAAGAGCAAACAAGCCTAGGCTCTGATACCACTGATGGGTTTTGAGCATTCTAACACTTCTTAAGTGTACATGCAACCCTAATAACCTTGGATCTATGTTTGTCTAATTGTCATGCAAAGTTGAATTCCAAGGTTATATTCCTATCTAGCATACATGGGGAACAATTTTAACATTAAGTATAGATAGAATAACTTACCTTGTTGTTGCTTGTGTTCCTTGAAACCTTGTGAGCCTAGCACCCCAAGTGTGATGCCTCAAATGCTTCACACAACACCAAATGCTCTTGGAAGAACTTATGAGAGAATACTCACTTCTTCAAAATCGGCCAAGCCCTCTTGATTCTTAGTGTAGCCGATTTTAGGTGGAGAACATGTTACTTATATAGTGTTGACACATCTAGGGTTAAACCCTAATGTGTCATGACTCTTCATTTCCATGACCCATGGGTTTGTAACTCCCATGGAGCATCCTATGGGTGGAACCCAACTTGATAGTCCATGGAGCCTTTTAGCCCACTATACAAGATATGGATGATTTACATAATCAACCCATATATTTAATTAGTTATCTTTTGATCACTTAATTAATTCTAAATTAATTCTTGATCAAACTAATCAAATAATATTATTAATATATTAGAACTTATAATATATTAATAATCTCCAAGTGTTATTTCTCTCATTTAGTCTATCCAATTGCATGGTGCCATGCAACCCAAATGGACCATGCCGGGTCGGGTCAAGTACATACCAGAAATAGTTATGGACTTAGACACCTTATCCAACATAATCAAGCTTCTCCAGGTTTAAAATTGATGATTTCACTCTAACTTCTTTTCCCCAATGGGATGTGAGCTTAAGGAAGAATCAGTTATTCGACTACCTTTTCAGTCTTAATTATATATGACTCGTATACACGAAATGGTGATTGTGAACCAAGTATGAATTCTAATATGAACTTCAGGACGGAGAACTGCTTAAGTCTACGAGTAATCACATCGACATGTGAACAAACTTAGCACCCAGTAGGACCCTTGTAAACAGATCGTCCTATAATCTAAACACCTACGGAGACACAAAAACAGCCCAGACAACTTAACAAACTACACAGAAAGAGAATTAGAAGACTAGGCTTCTTGCCCTGGAGAACCCCAGTCTTATTCTCCCAGAGATCGACGGATTACATCATATGTGCCTCGGATATCGAGGACTCCGTCAAGATTTTCATAGAAATCGTTATCTCTGCCTCGCATAGATGAAATGGTTAAACAAACGCAAGGAAAGAATTACTTCCAGGAATGGATATGAGATCCGAATATCACCAGTTCGAGTGTTAGGGAAAGATGTCCGGAAGACTATCTCCTGAACTCGATGCGGACACTTCGAGTCTATAGTGATACCTTTCGGATAAGACTAATACGCTAATAGTTTTTAGGAGCAGAATGAATAGGGTTACGTCTTTCATACTTGGATCAGTTCGTCATTTCTCCATGTAATGACTTACTTATCTACCCTCGTAGTAAGAAGAAAACCCATGGAAACATTTCTTACAGAGGAACTTTTAGCGAAGTTCTCTAGGCATGAGTTTTGGAAATTGAAAAGTCACATTTCTATGACACACTGTTATTAATATGGGAAATTTTGAGTACTCTTTCAATTTGTCAAAGCCGATGAGCATTTGTCGACACCAGAGACGCCGACAGTCTTTCGCCAAATTCTAGGTCTTACAGACCTACTGTCATAGTTCATTCAGAACGCCTCACAAATTACAGAAACCCGTACAACTTTGACCCAGCAAGGGGTGGCCTTTGACTGAGAAGTTAAACAAGAAGAGGAACCGTTGGAATTCCACGCGAGTGACCAAGCTCTTTAGGTTAACTCACTCTGGGAATGGCTTAATACGCTTCGTATCACGTAGAAAGCTAAATCCAATATAGTTAGGACCTCTGAGATTCTTATCAGAATCGGTCCTGTGCTTCGCACAAACTAGACCTACTCCGTGAACTCAGTAACGTACATCCTACTCTTCGCGTCTCGATCGTGAAACCATACCTTTCCGTTAGGACTCTTGTAAGTCCACTCGTCGAGATCCTCACCTTCGCATTAGAACCGTAGTGACCCTCGACCGAGAGGTCAAGCGGACGAAGCAACGCCGTTGCCAGTTAGTGAAGGTTCATTGGAATGCCAACCAAGAACCTGATTTCACTTAGGTGCGCTAGAACCAATTAATTAGGAAGTTGCCTCCTCACGACTCAATCATTCGTACATACTTCCTTGCCTAAATTCTAATTTCGGGACGAAATTCCCTTCAACAGGGGGATGATGTGACAACCCGAATTTTCCATTGAACAAACCATTTGAATCCAATAGATGTAGAACAGTTACAGTGAAAACTCAGACTTCGAGTATAAGTTTGGCAGTTTTCAGGATTTTACACTTAAGGAGATATTAGGAGAGTGGATGCACTAGGGTTTTGTGCAACATTGTTATTCCAATGCTCTAGGGCATTAGAGTTCGTTTCAGGAATAAAAATATTTTTCTGCCAAAAATATATCAGGACTATAAATAGAATTCTGAACCAAATTGGTTCATTAGTTACATTCCATTTAGAGAAAAGTCAAAATTCTCTCTCACGGATCTTCGGGTTTTTATCCCAAATTGTGAGTACTTCGATCTAGTTATATTATATAGCTTAGATTGTGTATTATAACATCAAAATTGGACCAAAACCCCAACATTTGAGAGTTTACCGCCCAAGAACACTTGGTGAGTAAACTCCATTTTAAGGGCTAAAAGTGTCCCAATGTCCCTCAAAGCTTTAGAACTCGAACTAGAAGCCTTCATTGCATATTTAGGACACCAAAATCATTTAGAAACAATGATGAAAGTGAGTTCACGGCCAAGGAGCTTTTTGGGCCGTGAAGTCCATGTTTAGGTGCCAAAATGCTTTGAAACACTTCCTAAGGCTTAGACTTAAATAAGAACAAGTACCCTAAAGTGTTTATAGCCTAGAAAAAAATAAGGAATGACATGTGTTAAGGATTTTACGGCCAAGACAAGTTCTTGGTCCGTAAACACCTATAAAGGGGTCAAATGACACCCTAACTCCTTCCTTATGCCTAGAACCCAACATAGATCATTACCTAGAAATGTTTGAGACTTGAAAACACCATAACCACCCTCTCAAGGGAGTTTACGGCCGTAATCTCCAAGGGAATATGGTCCCTGGGCTGTAAACTCCTTAAAGGAGTTAATATGACACCCAAACACTTGATTTAGCCTTGAAACAATTCACCAAACTAGTTGTATAAATGATAGGCTTCATTGGGATACCTTGTTGAGAGTTTACGTCTAGGAGTTTACTCCCCTGGGCCGTAAACTCCAAAGAATATGGTCATTAGACCTTAAACTCCCATTTGAGGTATTACACTCCTTTGTTGCAACCCATTAGCCTCCTAGAACTTGACCAAAAGTGTTTTCCTCGCGTTTAAATGTTTATACTCGTATAATTAGTGTTTTAATAACTAACTATTTATATACATATGTCTTCATATGTAATTAGGATCATTGTGTGTGTCTAAAGTCTTCACTTGACACCAAGCACTTGTCCGATCCTTCCTTACGATAATAGTCCGTTCAATTCCAGTCACTTACTGCAGGTGAGTTCATACCCCTTAACTAATGTTTTAAATGTTTTTAAATGTTTTATGGGGGGGGGGGGGTACAAGTAGAATCATGCTAATTGTTGTATCAATCACAAGTGATTAATAAGTAGAATTATGCTAGTTATTATATCAATCACATGTGATTAATATGCAGCATTCAAATGATACACTTCACTTTAAGCATTCTTACCAAACAGGTTCCTCAAATGATTTTCTTAAATGTTTTATATGTTTAAAAATCCTTATTAAACGGTTCATTACACACTGTATGATCCTATTTCAAACCATTTTACTCCGATTTGTTTTACTCTAAATTGTTATCAAAACGTTTTACTTCAAACTGTTTTTACTTCAAATTGTTTTATAGATTGACATCAAGTTGATCTTTTCTTAAGATAATAATTATGTTCAAAGGTTTTACAAAACTTACTTTATGCTTTTGTATTATAAATTGCATGCCTATATTGTTGGATTAATGTCTAAGTCCATAACTATAATTGGTAAAACTTGACCCGACCCGGCATGGTCCATTTGGGTTGCATGGCATCATGCACTTGGATAGACTAAAATGAGAGAAATAACACTTAAGGTTTGTTAATATATTATAAGTTCTAATATATGAATAAGGTTATTTAATTAGTATTGATCAAGAATTAATTTGGAATTAATTAAGTGATCAAAAGGAGACTAATTAAATATATGGGTTGATTGTGTAAATCATTCATTCTTATATATGTGGGCTTGTGATCCAAGATTCCTTATGTTGGACTAAGTCCATGGGGTGACCCATGGATACTCCATGGA
The DNA here is from genome assembly GCF_052625555.1 of Lactuca saligna. Taxonomy (NCBI): domain Eukaryota; kingdom Viridiplantae; phylum Streptophyta; class Magnoliopsida; order Asterales; family Asteraceae; genus Lactuca; species Lactuca saligna. The sequence goes on from NC_136425.1 coordinate 91,176,095, forward strand.
GGTTAAAATCCATGGAGCATAAGGAATGGGTAAAGTCATGAGTTACATGGTGTAACCCTAATAGCCACCATATAAAAGAAACCCATGGCTAAAGAAATCGACACTATGTATGTGTATGAGGGCTAGACGATTTCATGAAGTGTTCTAATTTCTCTCTAAGTTATTCCAAGTGCTTATGGTGTTGTGTGAACCATTTGAGGTGTCACACTTGGGGCACTAGGCACTCAAGCTTCATGAAGACAAGCACTATCAAAGAGGTATGTATTCTATCTTGTTATATCCATTATTTTGTATGCTAGATTAGGATAATACCTTGGATGTTCATATTTGCATGTATAATAGAGAAAACATAGATCCAAGGTATTTAGGGTTGCATGTACACTTAGGAGTGTTAGAATGCTCATAACCCATCAGTGGTATCAGAGACTAGGCTTGTTTTCTTGTTATACTTGCAATAGAAGCTGAAAAATCGAAATTGATGCTGTCAGCCCAGCAGACTCGCCGAGTCCATGAAGGGACTCGACGAGTCCAAGGCAAAATGCATCCAACTCGCCGAGTTGTGTTCATGCACTCGACGAGTTGGACCCCAGACAACATACTTTCGAGGTTTTTGGCTAGAAATGGACTAGGAACATTACCCTAAGTTGTTTTTGAACTTATAAACTTGTTTTTTGAATGTGGTAATGTTCATGCTAATCCATTTTCAAAGATAATTGTCAATAGATTCATGTTTTGTATTAGTTTAAAGGTTAGACTAATTACATGAAAAAGTTTGATTTGAATTATCTTGTTCTTATGAGTTTCTTAGATTAATAGAAAAGTTGAATGAAATAGTTGTTTTCAATCCATTTTAATCTAAGAGTTGAGTATAAAATGTGTTTGTGTAACTTATCCTCAAGTTACATGAAGAGTCACATTAAAGACTCATAAAACTCATAAAGTTGGCAAAGGTTACAAAAATGAAGAGTCTAGTTCTAATTAATTGGAGTTATGACTCCATAATTTGTCCTCAAGTTATGGAGGACCAAGAGTCTCTTCATTAAATTAAATAAATAAAAAAAATAATATAACCTTAATTAATTCCATAAGTTATAAAAATAAAGAAAAAGTTAATTCTTTATTAGTTTAAAGTCTTCCATAATTTGTCCTCAAGTTATGGAACTTGAAGAGTTTTTGGATTAAAACTACTTTAAACACATAAGTTATGGAATTAATTAGTTTTGAATAGTTTCAAAACTTGCCCTCAAGTTTTGGAATTTGTAAAGTTTTCTCTTATGAATACTTTAATTCCAAGTTAGCCCTTAGAATTTTAAAAGTTAAAATTCAACCCTTATACTATTTATAACATTAATGGTTAATTTTATATATATATATATATATATATATATATATATATATATATATATATGTATAAGAGTAAAGTCGGTCTTACCGCTAGTACGCCTCATTCACGAAGCCGGTCTATAAGGTGGGTATAAGGTTGTTGCCTATAAAATGGCAACTTAATGGGTGTCCACTCTCACCCACCGCTTGCTTGACTGGTGGAGGGTGGTTAGCCGAACGGGTTTGACATGACTATAATTCTCCTTTCATTAAAAGTATTAATGATAAATACTAAGTAACTAAACTCTTAATAATTCCCAATCTTAGTTACTTAGGAAAATGTGAATAAGGTGCTAATCCATGAAATTACACTTTGCACTTTGTTTAAGTCGGTTAGTGGAGCGTGTGTGGTTAACCGGCACACTAACTCGTATTTAACAAGGTAGGCAAAGGGTAACTTAATGTTTATCATAGTATCGATGGAGCGTGTGTGGTTAACCAGCACATCGATTGAGGGGTAAACACTTAAGGGTACCAAGTAATTTGCATGGTTACTTCACACCTTGTTTTGTGATCCTCGGCATCCCAGTCACAAAACCTGAAGGGCACACTCGAGATTGAAACATGCCATTGAACAGTTCAATGAATCTCAAAAGATCTAGGAGTTTCAAAACCAATTAAAACCTAATAATATATTTCGTTTATCTTGGTGGAAATTGGTGAATCGTCATTCACCTACCTTCAAATTGTTTTATAGCTTGGATTACGGCATACCTCTTCTAAGTTATAAAATAATTTGTTGGGTCCTAGCCTTAATATTTCATATTGGGTGTCATATTAAGGACTTTAAGATCAACTATCTTGAATATCTCCCAAAAGATGTCTGGTTTAGACATTTATGATCTTCCCAAATCTCTTGAAACAAGCTTTCCTAAATGAAGATGATGTCCCATGGATATCATACTTCTTTCTCCTCCTCCGATTATTCTCCCTAACCCACAAGTTCTTGAAAAATTTAAGGTCACTCGAACCCTATTGGAAAGACAAGGTCTAGGTGTGATCACATCTTGGAGATGTAGTCACATATTGACAAGCCGGGAGAGTTGGGTGTCAATGTCTTGAGAAAGTTGGTGGTTCAATCACTTTCTAAGTCATATAGTGAGTTCCTTTGGGACACCTATGAAATAGACTATGACAAGACCCTTAATGATCTTATCTATTGTTAAGATCAACTTCCTGAAACTTTATGGACATTGACAATGGTGACACTGGAAATACAGAAAAAGCATTCTCTTCCCAATGGAAAGGGATCGGCGATAGTCAACTCGGTTGAACAAATGGTAAAGAGAAAAGCTAAGTCTGTGATAGTCCCGTGTACCATTATCAAAGGTTCCATATGTTTATATTGCCAAAGAAAGGGTCATTAGTTGCGAAGCTGCCTAATTTACCTAAGGATGTTAAAGTCAATAAGTTTGACTCTACTTCAGGTAAAGTCCACTATCTAACTCTGTTAAGTTTCTATTCTAAGATTCCTAATACATGATGTGACTGGGTCACATGGTAATGTTTTAAGAATCAAAGAAAAGTAAAGGAACTTAAAGAAAGGATATGATGAATCTGATCGCATAGATGAATTTCTATCGCGTAGTTTGAAGATCAGATTCTTGAGCTACTTCTTAGGAGTTATGAGATATTGCTTAGGAATAGATAACAACAAGTTTTCATATGGATTGTAAGGATAAGTTTTTCCGCGTAGTTTTAAAATAAAAGAAAATTTTTGATTTTATTTATTTTAAAATATCCTTACAATGGCATTTGAGGAAAAAATTGTTGCTTATATGATTCCATTAATAGCAAGAGTGGAAATATGAAATTGATTCTTTCATTTGTGGTAATGTCTAAATTTATCAAATAAAGGAAAGATTCTCATCACCCAAGTCTCAATTGGACAGGAACTTGGAAATATGCAAGGTGTATAGCATGATGAATGAGAACTTTCAAGTATTGGAAAAATTAAGACTAATTAGTTGTTCACATGGATGTGTGAGTCAAGTAATGGACTAAGGGATCGAGTACATAGTCATGTGCACTGATTAAGTCCACCACAAAAGATGTAAGGCTATTCGTCATAGTTTACTAAAGCTCAGTAAATATGATTATACTTACAAGCTTAAGTGTAACTCTGAGACATTGGAAAAGGTTCCAATGCATGGCAGAGCGGATAAGAAGAATCAAATTAGGCAGAAGGATAAAAGTCTCTCAAATCTGAAAAGATGGGAGAGTACTTTAGTATCAGCTTTGTGATCATCTCAATGATTAAGAAACCATATCAAAATTAGTTCTCTAAGGAAGTCTTAGTGCATTCTTATGACTAAGAAGAAGGGATCTTGAATTGTTGAAATGGTTAAATCAAGAAGATGAGTCATACTTCGTTCCAATACAAGTCTTAGAGTCATACTCCAAGATTGTAATTTGAGTGACATGTCTTAAAGAAGGTTTAAAACACTTATCAAATGTAAGAGTAAAAGTTTTCTACTCTTGTACATTTGAAATTGGTAAGTTGTGATGTTTTGGATAAAACAAAGATCAACTAAGGCCAATTGTGTGAAGTGTTTGTCTTGATTAGAATCCGCACTATCTCTTGGATGTTTGACAAGGGAGTCTTATAGGTCAAGAGGACAGTGGGAGTCTTAAAGGTCTTGAAAGTCTCAAGAACTAATCAAGAATGAAACCTGAAGTTCTTCACTAGCACACGACTTGAGGTTTATAACCTATCATGTTGACATATTCTGTGCCCATTCCAATCAAAGTTGGCTTTGCATATGAGTTCTTAGAGTTCTCAATGTGTTGCACAACAACTTGGAAGCAATGGCAGGCCCTTGAGCTGCCAGGTGGCAAGAAATTAAGATTGAGTTCAATCCATATGGTTTTGGATTTGTCATTATCTTTGTCTTGTGATTATGGTTTTGACAAATTCATATGGATATGAACTCATACACCATATAAATCTAAGTGTCATAAGGTTTCTCTCTGATTCATGAAAATGATGGTGAAGAAACACTTCTACTAAGTAGATTTTAGCTAGATAGCAATTGGGATATTTGCATTCTCAAAGTCGTTAGTGGAGCGTGTGTGGTTTACCGGCACACTAACTTGGACTTGTGAGAAGTGGAAAAAAAGATCTAACCATTATGATTACGGCATCCCTCTTCATAATTGTTTAGACACACAAATGTGCTATCTAAGGGAAGGTGTATGTTTTTTGATAAAGTCTTATCAAAACAATCTAGTATCAGAAATCTGAACTTTGGTCAGAAAGTCAATAAATTATTGATTTCTAGAAGTCGAGCTTTCTGAGTACATGTCAAAGCTAGTGGGAGCATAAGTGTTATGCTAATAATCATCATGTTAGTGGGAGCATGATAATTACGATAAGTATTGCAAGCTAGCAATGTTAATTATAGAAAACAAAAGGTTTCAATTGGGAAAAAGTTGTTTTGCTATAATTAAGGGAGAGGAAATTATACTTCATCTCAAATCTATAAGCTTAGATCGTGAGGTTTTAATCATTTAGTCAAGGATATATATATATATATATATATATATATATATATATATATATATATATATATATATATATGAATTTCATGTTGGAATGGCTCAACATAAGGAAATTCTGTATATGGGTCCATTATTTGCGTTCTTAAATTCGATTATGATTACGGCATCCCTTTTCATAATCTGAATTATGAGAACTTGGCAAATAGAAATGGAAATGTTATAGCAAAAGACTGGTTTAGTCTTTATGTGAGACATCATGAATCGTGTCCCATATGCTTCGGATATAGGACCGATTACATGTGCTATATTCATCCTTTCTAAAATTTTCCAAATGCCTAGGGCATTAAGAAGGGAAAAGGTTTAGAACTGGATATGACTAAAAGGATTAAACAATTGTCGAGGACAATCTAAGGTTTACCAAAGATTGGTTACTCAAGGACAATTGGAAGTATAGTGATAATTCTGGAAGGACCATATTGACATAATCTGTAAGGAGGCAACTCTTGTTCAGAAGTGATAGTCGAAATGGAATCTGGAAATGTTTCAAAGTTAGAATTTTTCCAATCTGTTTAAGATTAGGAAACTTAATGCAAGAAGGATGTTTCTAAGGAGTTGATCTCCTTTGGAATACTCTGTAATGATTGTTGCCAAGTCTTTCTGACTTTGTGAATAATCATTACAAGAGGATCAATGCATATAAGTTTAGAATCTAACAGATTTCAGTAAATGGCATGAATTTGGAATTCTTACATTTGCAGTAAGGATTTGGGAGTGTGAAAAGAGAATCATTGAAGTTATGTTCAATTGATCTAGTTCACAAAGTAAAGATCATTGAAAACATAGTATGCATACTTGGTGTATGGCATGACTAGTGTTTAGAAAACATAGTGTGCATGCTTGGAGCATGGGACAACTATTGTTTTAAATTCAAGAATAAAAGTTGATGGCTGAAGCAGTATACAATGAATAATGTGTAATCATATGGTGATAAATAAAAGGTGTTTTATTTATATTCATAAGTTCTGAGACCATATTGGATTCAATTATTATTGTGTTTCACTTTGCATGTTTTGACTTCCCGAATAAACTAGGTTATTCTTCCGGAATGACTAAGTTATTCAAACCATCCATAGTCGGTCATATGTTGGAAGTAGATATGAATTAAGATTGCCATGGGTTGGCTTGTAGAGGTCTAAGATGTTGGACAAAGGGCTACAACACTCATGAGTGCTCATAAGTTCTGAGTATTGGATTCAACCCGTGCTCATTGGAATCACTTCATGGATTTTATCACGAGTGATCATGAGACGATAATATCTTATATTCTTCAAACCTAGAGATATGAGTTGTTACTATGAGTTGGTTGTACATTGATTGCACGAAACGCATTGGTAACTCGATGTTATAAAACGTGTCTTTGTGTATGATTCAACAAGTAGTAGAACAAGCCATATGAGTCGAAGTTTATCCATTCCTTTTACCTTCGGGATAAAAGCGATATCTGTGGGGCCCTCGATGATTTGATGATGACAAATGGAAATGCTCGGCCGGGCCAGGACTGATTTGATTTGTTCAATTAGTCAGTCGTCATAAATCGGAAATCGGGAAACAACTAATGGACAGAGAGAATGATTATAATCCATGTCTCAGTCCATATGATATCTAGAATGGAGGAATATATGATCCCTTATCTAATGGACAAGTCATTGACAAAGGTCAGAGTTCATCTACAAGATCAGAGTTCGACAGAAGCTTTTGAGAGCTACGATTGCTAGTCGGGTTTTGAAGTCATACTTGCAATAATAGTTTTAGACTTATCCAAGTTGGAGACTGTTGGATTAATGTCTAAGTCCATAACTATAATTGGTAAAACTTGACCCGACCCGGCATGGTCCATTTGGGTTGCATGGCATCATGCACTTGGATAGACTAAAATGAGAGAAATAACACTTAAGGTTTGTTAATATATTATAAGTTCTAATATATGAATAAGGTTATTTAATTAGTATTGATCAAGAATTAATTTGGAATTAATTAAGTGATCAAAAGGAGACTAATTAAATATATGGGTTGATTGTGTAAATCATTCATTCTTATATATGTGGGCTTGTGATCCAAGATTCCTTATGTTGGACTAAGTCCATGGGGTGACCCATGGATACTCCATGGAGGTTAAAATCCATGGAGCATAAGGAATGGGTAAAGTCATGAGTTACATGGTGTAACCCTAATAGCCACCATATAAAAGAAACCCATGGCTAAAGAAATCGACACTATGTGTGTGTATGAGGGCTAGACGATTTCATGAAGTGTTCTAATTTCTCTCTAAGTTATTCCAAGTGCTTATGGTGTTGTGTGAACCATTTGAGGTGTCACACTTGGGGCACTAGGAACTCAAGCTTCATGAAGACAAGCACTATCAAAGAGGTATGTATTCTATCTTGTTATATCCATTATTTTGTATGCTAGATTAGGATAATACCTTGGATGTTCATATTTGCATGTATAATAGAGAAAACATAGATCCAAGGTATTTAGGGTTGCATGTACACTTAGGAGTGTTAGAATGCTCATAACCCATCATATATATGTATAGTTATATGAGAAATGTTTAAAAGACTTAGGAAGGCTATCCACCCTATTTCCTTTTCGCTCTTGAGATGTGGTCTGGTGGGATATCGGGTATCCGTCCGAAGGTCGTTTAAATATTAGTTATATATCATATGTACATATATAGTCATAAAGGCCTTGCAGTTCATCCAATGCCCTTGGGTAGCAAGGGTATAAATCCATGTTCATATGTACCAGTTATATTACTAGTAAGCTACCATATGGGTAGTTTAGGAAGATACTAGAACTATTACTAGAACACAATACTATACAATGAGTCAGTTCATTCATGAGTCATACTTTCTAGAACATTACAGTACATTACTACACTCGCTAGATAGAGATCACGTACACTACAGCTATAACATTACAGTGCATTACTATACTTACTAGATAGAGAGCACGTACACTACAGCTATAACATTACGGTATATTACTATACTTGCTAGATAGAGAGCACGTACACTACAGCTAGAACATTATAGTACCTTATCATACTATTACATAGATATGATCACATGATCACATGTACATGAATACACTTACAGGAATTACTAGTACATTTTATATGTATAGATTCTTTTATATAATCTTCATTCTTATCTTTACCGTGTGATTCAATCACATAATCGACGAGATAGATTGGATTTAATATCATAGTACCCAAGGATACGTTGCGGGACTGATCATTCGTAGAATCTCTGTTAGCTATAGAGGTAAAAGCACATCCATGGATGTCAACGGTTGATACCATTACAGGTATACTTTTGGGGACTGACTATTCCTATACCCAGCTATTAGCAACAGAGGTAAATGTACATCTACGGATGTCTTCAGTTAACATTGTTAGTTGCCCTTGTTCCAAAGGGTAATACTAATGCAGCTTGGTCTTGGTAGAAGACTACATTCAGAACAGTTAGGTCTTGGTAGAAGACTACATTCAGAACAGTTAGGTCTTGGTAGAAGACTACATTCAGAACAGTTAGGTCTTGGTAGAAGACTACATTCAGAACAGTTAAGTCTTGGTAGAAGACTATATTCAGAACAGTTAGGTCTTGGTAGAAGACTACATTCAGAATAGTTAGGTCTTGATAGAAGACTACATTGAGAACAGTTAAGTCTTGGTAGAAGACTCTTCATTGAGAACAGTTAAGTCTTGGTACATTCAGAATAATTATTACTAATAGGAATCATAGGGATTTCTAGGGTTTTTTCAAACGTTTACAGTTGTTTTACAAACCTCTTCATACTCACAGTTCATATACAAATTCTTACTTACAAATACTTGTGTACAAATTAAGACACTAAATACTTATGATCTCACCAGCTTTAAAGCTGATACTCCCTTTCAAAATTACTTGTATCCTCAGGTCATCATTGATAGGTACCGATGCAAGGAGAAAGGAAGATGGAGCTTGTTCAAGACTCATCTTTCATTTTGATTTATACTTTTGTGTTTATCAAAATTTGACAGAACACACTTGTATAATAATTCTATTATTAATGTAATGGATGATGTTGTTGCTTGTTTACTACTTTTCACTGTTGTGATACTGTACATGACGTCCTATGCCCCAGAACGTTTCCGCCATTCTTGGTTTTGGGGTGTCACATTTAAGTACATTTATTTTAAAAGAGGGCTATAAAAATGATCCATTAAGCCCATGCGTATTCATAAAAAGATCCGGATCTGAATTTGTGATAATTGCTGTTTACGTAGATGATTTGAACATAATTGCAACTCCTGGAGAATGGGAAAATGCCACTTCTTGTTTGAAAGAAAAATTTGAAATGAAAGATCTTGGTAAAATGAAATTTTGTTTGGGTCTTCAAATTGAGCACACCAAAACTGGAGTTTTTGTACATCAATCTAGTTATCTAGAAAAGGTGCTTAAAAAGTTTTATATGGATAACTCTCATCCATTGAGTACCCCGATCGTAGTAAGGCATTTAGATGCTAAAAAGGACCAGTTTCGGCCTTGTGAAAAACATGAAAAACTTCTTGGTCCCGAAGTACCATATATTAGTGCTATTGGTGCACTAATGTATCTTGCTAATAATACAAGACCAGATAAATCTTTTGTCATAAACTTATTAGCAAGATATAGTACTTGTCCAACAAGAAGATATTGGAATAGAGTCAAACACATTCTTTGATATCTTCGAGGTACAATGGATATGAATTTATAATAATCAAACTCATAAAATGTGAAGTTAATTAGTTATCCAGATGCTGGATATTTATCTGATCCACACAAAGCTCGATCCCAAACTGGTTATTTATTCACTTGTGGAGGTAACACAATTTCTTGTCATTTTGTTAAACAAACTTTAGTTGCTACTTATTCTAACCATGCAGAGATTATTGCAATTTATAAGGCAAGTCATGAATGTATTTGGTTAAGAACTTTAAATCAATACATTTGCAAGAATTGTGGTGTAACTTCTAACATGGATGTTCCAACCATACTATATGAAGATAATACAACTTGTATAGCTCCATTCAAGGAAGGATTTATCAAAGGAGACAGAACCAAGCATATATCACCAAAGTTTATTTCACTCATGATCTTCAAAAAGAGTGTGACATCAACATCTAGAAAATTCAATCCAGTAACAACTTTACTGATTGGTTTACTAAAACACTTCTTACATCGAAATTTGAAAAGATGGTACGAAAAATTGTTATGCGGTGCTTCAAGAAAATCAAGTGATGTGCTAATCAGGGGGAGTTGGAAACATATTGTACTCTTTCCCTTAGTTATGTTTTTCCCACTGGGTTTTCTTAACAAGGTTTTAACGAGGCAATTGTTTCCAATATCTATTGTTAATCATGTACTCTTTTTCCTTAATAAAGGGTATTTCCCATGAGGTTTTACCGATTAAGGTTTTAACGAGGCATGATACAATCGTCATTCAAGGGGGGGGTGTTATGAATTATTATTTAGTGAATGACTATTGGATTCTCCAAATTCCCCCATTACTCTCCATAATTAGTGAACATTATAGCAAACATTATTATGAGTTTTATGAGTGTAGTTATACACCACTATAATGAGCATTCATATCATACATCACCTTTCATCTTCTTTTTCTAGTATAAATAGTGAGTATTATGTATTGTAAAGTTTGATAATTTCATCACAAGTATTGGAATAAAAGTCCTCTCTACTCTCATGTCTTTCTTTACTTTATAATTTATCTTGTTATTTGATCATATTTTATAACAGAAAATACATACCCAATGATAATATAGTAATTATAATTTTCGGAGGCACCAAAACCATATATAAACATGATCAAAATGACCACCAATGTTTAAATCGAAACCCCAAAAAAATGTATACTATATAGACTATTTTTGCAATTTTGTCTACAAACAATTTCAACTAACTCATGGATAACTAACGTACCTAAATACGAATAAAAATGACTTGGAAAGATAATTAACTTTTCAGTAAGTTCACATTTGGGTAACTATTTTTTTTATATTTGTTTTTTGTACACATCTAGGTAACGACTATCTCTGAATTCGTATCTACAGTGATAGACAGTTTTTTAGAATTTTGAACAGTAATTATACTATATAGGCCTATAGGGCATGAGATAAAGACTATCTCCAATCCATTATTATCATATCTTTACATATACATCTCTATAAATATTATCAATATCTTTTTGTTTATGAATATATTGTGTTTTTATTATGAATCAATAAATATATTGCTTTGGAAGAAATTAAAATGTAAAAGATAAATATAATGTGCAAACAGGATAAACACAAATAAAGGTAAAAACATGATAACACAAATAAATTAACCGACATTAAAAATGTTGGAGGTGGCATGAATCCCAACGACAGACTACAATAATCCATTAAAATATATTAAACAAAATTTTTAAAGGGAAAATTGAGTCTTCTGACCTTAGTAAATGATTTTTTATAAAAATAATTTTTTTTAAAGTAAGTATCTGGAACACATTGTTCCAGAGAGGTCTCCTGAATTATGGAATATGATTTCGGACCATGGTTCCGAAACACTTTTTTCCCCCGTTTTATAAGGGTTAGATTCTGGAAGGCTTCCGAAAACACTAGAGTATGATTCCGGAAGACCTCTTGGACACTGAAAATATTAGCATTGTTTCTTTTGATATCAAACCTTGTTAATACTATTGGTGCTAAAAATGTTAGCATAGGCTTTTATTTATTTATTTATTTATTATTATTTTTTGTTTTAAATAGTTATTTGTGTAAATGTGTTTTTTTGGAAGTTTTGTTTATATATTAAATAAATTGTAACTGATAATCTTAAATTCAACAAAAACCAAATAAATTTATAAACTAAAGGGATTTGTTTGATGTAATATTACAATGTTCAAACCATCTTATTCCTTGTACTTCAAAATATTTCTGCCAGTCGTTTACGATATGACATAGGCATGTACCGCTTGCACCGTATATATAATACGATTTCCTGATGATCAACGCTTCGATGAACCAATATAAAAACTCCACACAATCCCCTTTATTGTCGATCTGTTGTGGTACATGAGGTGCCTTTTCAAGGGTCACATTGAAACTCTAAAGTGAGATTGAGTCACTTGGTTCGGTTTCCTAGTAGTTGATACCCACTAACAGTTTGCGGATGCAATCTTACATATTGATAAACCAATCATAGGTTTCTGAAAAGTAGCCGCTCTTCCAATGACTATCATATATTGTCATTTGGAAAGTCTTCAAAATCAAAGCACCAAAAAACTAGTGAGCAACTGGTATATTGATTGGAATGTAAAGCTACAAAAAGGTTAGAAATTCTACTTTCTCTCTCTTCCCGTGATTCTCTCTGATGTTATTGCGATCTAGTTCGTGTTTCGCTGTGTTTCGCCGGCGCTACTTCTTTGGTGTTCCTCTTTACATCGTAGAACCATTTTCTCATCCCATTTCTGGTGTGCTAATGGGTGCTTCTTCTAAGAAGGACCGATTGAAGGATGTGAAATTGAATCCCCCTAATAAGAGTGCTGTTTTTTGGTATGTAAAAATGGAAGTTGACTTGAGTGAGGTTGTTCCGGATAGGGTGGTTGAGCAAACTTGTACTACGATCTATACAGCTAGAAGGAAGCCAAGCGCATCAGGTGTTGTGGCTACTAGGATTGGGAAGTCGGGATGGAAATATGAAGGTAAGGTTTATGTTGAAAGGAAACCATGGCGAATAAGAAATGATGATAGCATTCCTACGGATGCAGTGGAGTATCATGAAGATGAAGTATCAGAGGAAGAAACTGAGGGTGATTTGGAGTTAGTATCTTCTTTGGAATCTGATGGGAGCATTTCGTTGTCTGGAGATCGTGCTAAATTGAAGAAATTCAAAGCTAGTGAATCTGGTGAATTGAAGATGGCTGGAATCTATGATATCTCTATTCCTTTAGGTAATACTGCTAATCTGTTGAAGAATTGGGAGGAACCAAAGGGTGATGAGGGTTTTTTAAGTCCTAATTCAGAATTGAAATGAGTTACTAGCCAGATGATTAGGGCTAATCCATGTATTTCTGTCAATGTTGACCCTAATCCTACATGCCCCGATTCTGTTAAGTGTCATGCTGAGAAGTCTAGGGTGGAAGGGGTTGATAAGGGTAATTTCAAGGAACATGATGTGAATCTGGAAATGAGTGAAGAATTTGTTCCTAGTGTTGGATTTAAATTTCTTAGTAAGTTGAAGGAAGATGAAGCTAAAAAGAATGAGATACAAAGTGTTATGAATTCTAGAATGGAAGGTGATCTATCGTACTGTAATAAGCAATCTAACTGAAATGAGAATGATAGTGTTATAATGGAATGTGTTGATGAATCCAGTGAGGAGGATGAGATTATTGTAGAAGGGAAGGGTATTGTAAAGGAAAATGATGTATCTACTGCAAAATTGAAGGCTGGAACTGTTATCAATAGTATAAACTTTGAACCTTCATTGATGGGTGATGCGAGTAAAAGGAAGAAGGGTTTCGTTGATGGGATATCTGATTTATCTCAGGATTATGTTGGTTCTGGGCAAGGGAGTAAAGTTGACACACCCCCGAATCAAGGATGTCGGAAACATCCAAGGATGGAGGACATCATGTGTAGTATCGTAACAACAAGTACAATAGTGCTCAAAGTAAATACAACCATTATAAATATAATCGAGAAAGTTACATGATTTCACGAGTTCACATGTTTAAAAATTGATTACAATATAATGACAATCTAGTACTCCACAACCACAACCTATTACATCATGTTTTGATATTAATAATCTTCCTTTAGACCTAGCGGATAGGCCAAGAACTACAACCTATCACCCAAATCAAATTGTTGAAATAAGGAGAGCATATTGGATTGGAGGACCTTGTAAACTAAAAGGTCATAAATTTAAAATAACCAAGATTGGTACTACGAATAGACTTTTTGTAAATGAATGGTTTGATGATTTTAACTGGTTAGAGTATAGAAAAAAAGAGAACAAAGCTTGTTGTTTATGTTGTTATTTGTTTGGAGATAGTGTGGGGCAAAAACGGGGAAGAGATGTATTTATGACTGGAGGCTTTGATACTTGGAGTAAAAGAGCGCATTTAAAACTCATGAGGGTAATCTTAATAGTTATCACAACAAAGTAAGACAAAAGTGTGAAAATCTAGTAAAGAAAAACCAATCAATTAGTGAAGCTTTTCATAAGCAACCCAAAGTTGAGGAAAGTAACTATCAAATTTTATTACGTGCTACAGCTGATACTTGTAGATTTTTATTAAAAAATACGTTACTGTTTCGTGGTCATGATGAGTCAGATGGATCTCTCTCTTGAGGCCTTTCCCTTGAAGAATTAACTCTCCGTCGCGACCATAATGAAAGCATTTATAATGTTACTTTAGAAAATGCACCAAAATATGTGAAATTGACGTCTCCGAAGATTCGAAAAGAGATTGTTCAATGCTTTTCAAAAGAGATAATAAAGTCTATTTGTGAAGAAATTGGTAGGGATGTGTTTGCTATATTAGTAGACGAGTCTAGTGGCCTATCCAAAAAAGAATAATGGCTATGGTTTTATGATATTTTAATAGCCTTGGAATAGTGAACGAAAGATTTGTTGGAATTGTTCACGTGAAGGACACGACTTCTTTAACTCTAAAAGAAGCCATTGATTCAGTATTTAACAATAATAACTTGAGTATATCTTAGGTAAGAAATCACGAATTCATTTTTTATGTATTTGAATCTTTATTTATTTTATTTCTTATATATATATATATATATATATATATATATATATATAATAGGTAAGAGGGAAAGGATACGATGGAGCAAATAATACGCGGGGTGCATTTAATTGTTTGAAAGCATTGATATTGAAAGATAATCATTCGACATATTATATACACTGTTTTGCACAATGCATACCAACTTCAATTAGTGGTTGTGGCTGTAGCAAACAACCATGATGGTGCTGATGTTTTCTTTGATCAATTAGCTTTGGTGGTTAATGTGGTGTGTGCTTCTTGTAAAATAAAAGATATCATACAAGATTTACAAGGAAAGGGTTTAAAAAGAAATTGGTAATCGTGAAATTGAGACTGGGAGAAGATTAAATCAAGAGATTTCTCTTGTTCGAGCCGGAGATGCAAGATGAGGCTCACATTATAAAATAATAATAAGTTTGAAGAATTTGTTTCCGGAGGTTGTCAAGGTTCTTAAATATGTTGAAGGGGAGGGATATACTTTAAATAACCGAAATCATGCATATGGTATTTTGTCATATTTTAAGACGCTTGATTTTGTGCTTTATTTACACTTGATGTTGGATATTTTTGGTTTCACGAATACCCTATCAAAACATCTTAAAAAACAGGATTAAAATATTTTGGAAGCGACTTCTTTGGTGAAAGTAATGATGAAAACGTTGAAAGCTTTAAGAAATAATGGGTTTCATTCAATGCTGGAGAAGGTATTTTTTGTCATGAAAATTAAATTAAAATTGTGGAAATGTCCGAATTTTATGTTATTTAAGAAACCGTAGAACCAAGGTTACTAATCAACAATACTTTGAAGTTGATATTTTAATCACGGTTTAGATATGTATATTCAAGAATTGGGGACCGTTTTAATGAAGTGAGCACCGATTTACTAGAATACAAGGCGACTTTGAGTCCTTGTAATACATCTTCTATGTTCGACAAATCAAAGTTGGTGAAGCTAAGTGAATCATAAAAAATGATTTTAATCACTACAAGAAATTCAACCTTTAGCGGCAACACCAATAGCGATGACTATTTCATTAGTCACCGCTAAAGACCCATGTTGCCGCTATTAGTGTCGCCGCTAAAGGTTGAATACTACGGATCCGCTTTTTGATGTTCTAGTAGTTACGAACCGTCCGATCATGGTTATAATCCAATGGCTAGGGTGCTCGTGGAAGGGATAAAGGAAATATTAGCGACTTTTTTCGCCTCTAAGGACCTAAATTAGTCGCCGCTAAAGATCAAAAAATGAAGCGGTAATAATTCCCTCCTGATAGTCGCCGCTATTGAGAACTGTCGCCGCTAAAGCCTAAAGTGGCGTTGGTAAAGACGTTGTCGCTAAAGTCCTACACACTTAACCCCAGAATCGTCGATCTTCTCCGATTTTCTCTTCTGTTTCATTGCAAATCCCGTTTCTTTCTCTCGTCTGCATCGCTTCCTTCGTCACTTTCGTCGATTAGAGTGGGAATATGTCACATTTATGAAGTTTGGGTGAAGATACCATTAGTGAGCAAGGATTTTATGGTGAGGACCAAATTTTTTCCAGCGAGACCAAGAATATTCCGGCAAAACTAAGCTTATCGGTCACTTTTCTCTTGTAACATTGATTTTAAGCTTATTGGAGTGGTTAATTGCAAAAAAAATCAATTTCAGTTTTGTTAATTGTGTTCCCGACCACAACCCGCCACTACCGCCACTAGACCACCACACGCCACCACATGTTTTCTTCCTTTTATTTATTGTGAAATATTAGTTTAATTGCAAAATATATGTAGTTGTATCAATTATTTGAAAATTGTTAATTGTATATATATTTGAAATTTGTATGTGATTATATGTAAATTTGGTGTGTGTAGGTTAATGTATGTGTGTTTGATGTATATGTAGTATATGAGTATTTGGTAGAAATATGATGTTACTATATATATATATATATATATATATATATATATATATATATATATATATATATATATATATATATAGGTGTGTGTGTGTGTGAAATTATGTGTATTTGGAATAAGTAGGATGTTATTATATGTGTATGTGAATGTATGTATGTTTGTTATATATTTGCTATATGAATGTGAAATTTGTGTATTTTGTATAAATATGTTATTATATATATATATATATATATATATATATATATATATATATATATATATATATATATATATATATATATATATATAAGTATGTGTATTTGGTATAAATAAGATGTTATTATATGTGTATGTGAATTTATTTTTATTTGGTGATTAGTTGCAAAATATTTTCAATTTCAGTTTTTGATTGAGTTAACCTTAATTGTTGTATACGTTGATTGAAATAAGCAACTTGTTAATTGTTGTATAAGTATTTTACTATATTATATAGCAACATTATACTACTGAAAATATATGTTGACTCAAATAAACAACTTGTTATCTCAAACATCAACAAATGTTGTGTTTTGGCAAATGCTTTTTGTGGGAACAAAACTCATAAAGTGGAAGATGCTTTTATTTGTAACATTTTACATTTATAGCATCTTAATATTATATATATATATATATATATATATATATATATATATATATATATATATATATATATATATATATATATATATATATAGTAAGATGCTATAAAAGTACAATGTTACTATTTCTAGGCTTTAGTTTGTGTATACCACAGCCGTCGCAACCACCACCACAATCATCACAACCATCACAGGTAAAGCAAAATTTTTAAAAATAGCGATACAATGCATGTTGATTTGGTCATTTTGATTTTGTAGTGAGTATTTGCTACAAGCTTTGGTATTTGAGTTTTTGTCTCATGTGCAAGAAATAACAATGTACTTTGGTTTTTTGTCTTTGTTTAAAAATAGCAATGTACTTTGGCGTCATAAAATGTATGTGGATTTGGTAATTGTGTTTTCGTCCCAAGTGCAATAAATAACAATGTATTTTTGTTTATCTTGTATTTAAGTGCAAGAAATAGTAAGGTACTATGGTAGTTTTTGTTTATGTTTGATAATTTAACTTATAATATATATATATATATATATATATATATATATATATATATATATATATGTTGTTATTTATTATGTAGTTGGAAAATCTTCGGGCATTGCTCAACGACCCGACATGTAGGGAGGAACTTTATTCGTTTTTTCAATCACAGAATTATCAAGGAGGAAATGATGGGAACGAAGATGATGATATGTAGTAAGGAGCTTTATTTGTATGTTATACTTGTTGTCACACTTTGCTACTTGTTAGAATTATAAAACTTACTTTGCTACTTGCTAGAATTGTCAAACTTTTGGTTGTTTTATTTTGGTATTAAATTAATTATAATAGTATTTGGCATTTAATTTGATGTTGTTATGTAATTTTTGGTATAGAATTAATTATAACAGTATTTCGAATTAATTATACCCAAAATTGCTAATCTAAAAACAAATGAAAAATGTTATTACCGGCAACACTATTATCGGTGACATGAGTATTACAGACGACGTTCTCTTTAGCGGAGACAGGAAGTATTACCGGTGACAGGTGCATTAGCGGTGACAATCTAATCAATAGCGACGAAGCAGTAGCGACGAATCTTTACCGACGATGTGTCACCGCTATTAGCTTTAGCGGCGACATCTCGACCCTTTACCGGCGACTTTTGTTGTGACAACCCGATATTTCAACTATATGTAAACGACCTAAAAAGTCAAGTATTATAACCACGTTCGTTATAATGAAATTAACTTCGAAAATAAAATATACAAAAATCACTAATTAAATTACCTATTATGTTAGATGTCGATAAACCGTGATCGTACGTAAAAAGAACGCCCAAATCCAACTTCGTATAAGAAAGTTAGGAATTTTCCAAGTTCGGCTTAGCAACGGACAGCTAAAAACTCGAAACAGAGATCGAGCAACTTTTGACCAGAATGACCTAAACGAGAATTGAAGGTCTCGTCAATGGTTTTTCAACGGTAAAAAGTCTGGCAAAAACAGACGTCAGATAATGAAGTTATAAATTTTTAAAGAAATTTTCTTACCGTGACCTTTTAAAAATAAATAATAAAAATACTTTCAAAATTTGCCGACGGGATCTAAACGAAAGTTCTAGAGTATGGTATCACCTACGCGTGGATATAAAGAACGTCGAAAACAGAGTTTGTATGAAGAAGATATGAATTTTTGAAGTTTATTAAATATTAAATATATATATTTCTCATGAAAACTTTGGTATTATCCGAAGGCTGAGTCACACGAGTACGCCCAGCGTACTCGAGGCCTTGGCCTCGGATCGTCCACGTCGCACCCTATGCGAGGCTATGCCGCGTCCCATCCGGAGTCCAAAGCAGTCGAGGATGTGCTCATGCGTGACGCACAGGTACGCCTCGCGTACGCCCGTACGCGCCGCGTATGAGGGCGGTTCACACCCCCTATAAAAGGGATGTGAGGGTTCCGAAGAAAAGGGTCTTTCTCTCTCATTTCTCTTGCGTTTTTGCCTCGTTTTCCGTGCCCGTGCTATCCCGAAGTCCTGAACACATTGCTCAAGTCCCGAGGGTCGTTTGTGCTCCCGAGATTCTCGAGAATCCCGAGAAAATCCGCTTTCTCGAGTCAAAATTCTGTTCGGTTTTCATCCCGCCTTCTCCGATCTTTCAAGTGAGTTCATACTCCTATAATTCACACTTTTAAATGTTTTATGAGTACTTTTATATGCTTTTAAGGGGGGGGGGGGAATACATGTAAAACACTCGATTATTATCGTGTGTTATATAAAGTTTCACTATACGCGTTTTATCAATGGAATCATATGTGATTTATAACTATTATAGGGAAACTTTCATATACAAATTATAACACGACAACATTTTATCTTTTGAAATAAGAAATGATTTATGTATTTATGTAAATTAGACACTCTGCTTATACTATATTTATGTGTGTCGGTTTTGGCACTACAAAAACTATACTTTTCATAACAAGTGAGCATTTTCACTAAGGGTTTATTATACAAACGAAACACACTTTTAGGAAACTATAATAGGTATAGTTTTACGAGAATACTACGAACTTTTACATACATGGAAATACTATTTCAAGAAGCTACTTTCATATACAATAACAAACGAACATTTTCACACGTAAATCTATTTTATACTAAGTTTTGTGAGACATTAAACTTCATGTACGCACGAGTACACATTTCAAGTCCTGTATTATATACCAGAATCCCTTGAAGGGGGAGCATGGTGTTTGTGTATAGATCTATACGGGATTGACAACCCTGCGCCCTGACTGTTATCTACAGTACACCATTTGGGCTGACAAACGTCAGAACATTCCAACGCCTGAAGAACGTTGTGTATAGGCATTCCTTGTCAATAGCATGGTTATAAAACTCACATAGAGTATTAAAAACACATTGATTTACGGGGGTTTTTAGATATAATAGAGGTTTTATACATACATAAGTTCATTTATTTTATGCATTAAAAAACCCAATTGTGATATAAGTTTGGAACTTCTACCACTACTCATAGATGGGAAAACATCAACTATTTAACATATATTGTTCTTGATTTAAAACTACGTTTATACTTGTAGAAAATATAGGATTTTCTAGAGACTAACAAACAAAAACGAACCATTTCATTTTCATACAAATACTATCATTAAATGCTTATGAAACTCACCAGCTTAAATGCTGATCTACTCATTCAAAACTACTTGTATGTCTCAGGGACTCAGTAATTACAGATACTAAACAACTTTTGAAGAAGGAACGCTATGGCACTAGTTTAAATTCATATTTTGGCATCATATTCTAATTGGTTTTGAGCATGTACTCTTTTGAACAATGTAAACTTTCAATCATATATATGATGGTTGTATTGCTTTCTTTACTGTGTATTCATTTGTTACGTTACAACATGAAGTCATCTGCCCCCGAACGTTTCCATCGTTCTAGTTTGGGGGTGTGACAGATTGGTATCAGAGCAATGTTTATAGTGAACTAAGTATATCGAACCTCATAAGATATACAAACTATAAATTCTTAGGGACTCAAAGTCTCTAACAAAAGGTCTTCACACTTAAAATCCTTATTTTATTTAAATAGATTATTTTAAGTCATTAAAATACAAAATACATGCATACAACGACATATTTTCACGATGAGAACTATACAAAAAGTATGAAGACAAGTTGGACACTACGATTAGTTCTCGAGATATGTAATCAAATTTGGGACGAATATAGCCTGATCAACTATATTTATCCGAAATTAGACTAACGTATATAGAGGAATGATCGTAGTGAGCAACAAGTCAAAACTTAACAAAATGGACACTAGTATCAAACGTACAATTTAAATACTATAGGAGTATTTGGTGCATACAATAGATTAATTAGTATTACATGTTCTTAAGTTTTGTTCAAATCTTATAACCCTATTCTCGTATAGTCAAATGGTTGGATTTCACCCACAAGGGGACCCCTACTACCCGAACCAACTCAATGGAGGATGGGTAGAGGAGGATCCGGAAGAGGATGAAGAACCTATCAAGTTGGAAGAAGGGGACGACTCTGGTATAGACTCGGAACCAGAACAAGGGATACGCTCTCCCTATGGTATGTGTCGAGACTTCTACGACATCAGGGACGGAGGTTCAGCCGACCGAGCACTTCCGGTCATGGTAGGTAAACTAGCCAACCAGTCCTACTAATCGGGGGTCCAAGCAAATCGAATCCGCGAAGTCAAAGTGGAAGTACAAGTTCACGCGGCCAATATCTGTCGCCTGGATATGTTGCAGAATGACACCCACCTCCACGCTGATGCATTCCAAACACAGATGAATGCATCCCTCGTAGAGTTGAGGGAACAACAAGCCGTCTTCGATAGGCGTCTTATGGAGTCAAAGCAATCGGATGCGGAGTCAAGCTCCAAGCGCAACACACGTTGCAAGTAGTACTTGCGAAAACCTCAAATTTTATTATAAGTTAGGACCTCGGATAAAAGTTTTTACTTTCTCAAAATTCTTGTAATCAGAGACCCTTTTAAGGGTCAAATTTTCGTGATCGTTGTATCATCTATTATATTAATATAATTCGCACGCTATTATTACTATGTTGAGTATCTCGTTCAATCTTTAAAATATTATGGATAAACCATACGCTTGTTCATATATTCAGTTTACTAATAATCTTCGTTCTTCTATCATTGAGACTTATACTATCTTCTGATGTTGAACTATAGCAATTTAGTTCATGAGACACATACATTTTCTATACTATGGACTTCTTACCCTTGTCATTTCAATCTTTAGTTGAAGGATGTCTCCGTGTAGAAATCCGAGACGAAACAACAGTGGGGAAACACCGATACCACCACCACCTCAACCTCCTCAATTTGATGCTGTCATGTTCTAGGCAGCAGTCACCGCAGCTGTAGCAGCTGCCATGTCACATATCAATACCCTTATTACTATTGGTTCAGGGATTGGCATATATCCTTCCAACCATGGCGATAGTCATGGGCAACCCCGAGAGTGCACCTATAAAGACTTTACGAATGCTAAATCCCGAATGTTTAATGGAACGGGTGGTGTGATGATTTTAAGGCAGTGGATTGAAAGGATGGAATCAATCTTTGAAATCTGCTCTTGCCCCGAGCACAGTAAAGTCAAATTTGCAACTTACACACTTACTCATAGGGCTTTAACTTGGTGGAATGGCCACGTTAAGGTACTTACCCTGATAGTGGCAAACTCAATAAGCTGGGAGAGCTTGAAAATCATGCTGATGAGGGAGTACTGTCCACGAGGAGAGATTCAAAAACTCGAGCATGAACTCTGGACTCTGGGAATGATTGGTACTGACATAGCAACTTATACCATCAGGTTCTACGATCTGGCAATCCTTTGCCCAGATATAATTGCTCCCGAGAGCAAGAAAATAGAGCGATACATTTGGGGACTGTCGCTCCAAATTCAGTTAAGCGTGTTAGCTTCAAAACCTGACACTTTTGAAAGTGCCAAGGAGCTGGCACAATCGCTTATTGATCACGGAAATCATCAAAACTCAACAACTTCTGCACCATAACCACAAAAGGGAAACAACAATAACAACAACAAGAAGAGGAGAGGGTGGAATTAGGGGAAGGGTGGGTCTTCCCAAGAATCCTCGAAGAAACAACAACTAGTTGCCGTAAACGGTGCGACGGTACCTACTACTGTTCCTACAAATCTCTACCCAACAAAGCCTTATGTGGGCAACCTCCCAAAGTGCACCAAGTGCAATTACCACCACCACGAACCTTGTCGGGAAATGTAGTGCTCCAAATGCAACAGAAAGGGACACACTGTCCGTTTCTGCAAGGCCCCCGTAAAGCCGATCACTCAAGTTCCCAATGTTGGTGTATGCCAAGCATGCTACGGTTGTGGCGAGGTGGGCCACTACAAAAGAAACTGCCCAAAGGAAGCGAATACCGACGGAGTGGGACGAGTATTTGCTATTGGTCACGAGGAAGCCATTGATGATCCTACAGTAGTTGCTGGTACGTTTCTTCTCGATAATTCATATGCATGCATCCTATTCGATAGCGGAGCAGAGAGAAGCTTTGTGAGCCAAAACTTTATTCACTTACTTAAACGTAAACCTAGCATGTTAGAAGAATCATTCACTATAGAAATGGCAAATGGAAAAACGGAAAACACTAATTGCATATACATGGGTTGTACATTAACTTTAGATGGTCACTCTTTCCCAATCAACCTCATGCCAGTCCAAATAAAAAGTTTCGACGTTATAGTTGGCATGGATTGGTTAAGTCCTCTTCGCGCCGACATCATATGCTTTGAAAAAGCCGTTCGTCTAAATCTCCCTAACAATGAAACATTACTGATTTACAGCGACAAATCAAGTACAAACCTTCGCATCATTTCGTGCATCCAAGCTCGAAAGTGTTTACGGAAGGATTATCAGACCTTTCTTGCACACATCATCGATACGAGTCGGGAAGTAAAGGATATTAACAACATTCTATAGGTATGTGACTTTCCCGATATCTTTCCAGAAGAACTACCGGGATTACCACCACAACGCCAAGTCGAGTTCAGGATCGATTTAATTCCAGGGGCTACCCCTGTAGCAAAATCGCCTTATCGTCTGGCACCAGCAGAGATGCAAGAACTTTCTAGTCAACTTAACAAACTCCACCAAAAAGGATTCATTAGACCTAGTTTCTCACCTTGGGGAGCACCGGTCTTGTTTGTGAAGAAGAAAAACGGATCGTTCCGGGTGTGCATCGACTACCGAGAGCTGAACAAACTCACTGTAAAAAATTGTTACCCTCTGCCCCGCATTGATGACTTATTTGATCAACTTCAAGGAGCGAGCTACTTCTCGAAGATAGATCTATGATCCGGATATCACCAATTACGAGTGCTAGAGGAAGACGTTCCCAAGACAACCTTCCGAACCCGTTATGGACACCACGAATTTGTAGTGATGTTGTTCGGATTAACCAATGCACCAGCAGTATTCATGGACCTAATGAATAGAGTATGCCATTCTTACTTGGATCAATTCGTCATCGTATTCATCGATGATATACTTATCTACTCCTGAAGTAAGGAAGAACATAGTCAACACCTACGAAGAGTCTTAGAAACACTACGATCGGAGAAGCTCTATGCGAAGTTCTCTAAATGTGAATTTTGGATTTGAAGAGTCGAATTTTTGGGCCACGTTGTTAGCGGAAAAGGGATATACGTGGACCCCTCCAAAATTAAGGCCATTAAGAACTGGTCGGCACCGAAGACACCTACAGAGATTCGTCAATTTCTAGGTCTAGCTGGCTACTATCGCAGATTCATAAAGAACTTCTCTAGCATTGAGAAATCTCTTACTACATTATCCCAGAAAGGTGTGGCCTTTGACTGGGAAGCAAAACAAGAGAAGGCGTTCCAAACACTGAAACAAGCCTTATGCACCACACCGATACTATCCCTCCCCAAAGGGATAGAAGATTTTGTAGTGTATTGCGATGCATCGAATCAAGGGCTTGGTTGTGTTCTTATGCAATGAGGGAAGGTTATTGCTTATGCCTCCCGTCAGCTTAAGACACACGAAGTAAACTATACAACACACGATCTTGTGTTAGGAGCAGTGGTATTTGCTTTAAAGATTTGGAGACACTACCTGTACGGAACGAATAGTACTATTTACACCGACCACAAGAGCCTTCAACACATTTTCGATCAGAAGGAGCACAACATGCGACAACGAAGATGGGTCGAGTTACTCAATGATTACGAATGCGAGATTCGTTCTCATCCTGAAAAGGCCAATGTAGTAGCTGACGCCCTTAGTCGAAAAGAATACACTGGTCGGAGAGTCAAATCTCTGAATATGACCATCCATTCCCACTTATCCACACAAATTAAGGAGGCTCAACTGGAAGCTTTACAACCCGAGCATGTGACGGGTGAATCCCTGAGAGGAATGGAAAAGAATCTAGAAATAAAGTGTGGCGGAGCCTATTATCTCATGGACCGTATCTGGACACCAAGGCATGGTGGTTTCAGGGATGTGGTCATGACTGAAGCGCACAACACAATGTATTCCGTTCACCTAGGTTCAGATAAAATGTATTTGGATCTTAAGAAACTATACTGGTGGCCTAACATGAAAGCAGAGATTGCTACCTTTGTAAGTAAATGTCTTACTTG
This sequence comes from Lactuca saligna, assembly GCF_052625555.1. Lineage (NCBI taxonomy): Eukaryota > Viridiplantae > Streptophyta > Magnoliopsida > Asterales > Asteraceae > Lactuca > Lactuca saligna. Next base: position 91,201,590 of record NC_136425.1, read on the forward strand.
CGCTAAGGTTAAGGTCGAGTACCAGAAACCTTCAGGATTACTACAACAACCAGAGATACTGGAATGGAAATGGGAACGGATTACTATGGATTTCATAACCAAGTTTCCCAAGACAACGGTGGACTTGATACCATATGGGTCATCATCGACAGATTGACCAAATCCGCGCATTTCCTACCAATCAAGGAGACTGACAAGATGGAAAGGCTTACAAGGACTTACATAAGGGACATAGTGCGACTACATGGTGTTCCAATGTCCATTATCTCCGATAGAGATAGTAGATTTACATCAAGGTTCTGACAGTCACTACAAAGTTCCCTGGGGACTAGACTATATATGAGTATAGCCTACCATCCACAAACAGACAGGCAAAGTGAGAGAACGATACAAACTTTGGAAGATATGCTGAGAGCCTGTGTGATTGACTTTAGAAAGGCATGGGATATCCATTTACCTCTTGTCGAATTTTCATACAACAATAGCTATCATACGAGCATAAAGGCTGCTCCATTTGAAGCCCTCTATGGCCGCAAGTGCAGATGCCCTCTGTGCTGGACCTAAGTTGGCGATACACAACCAGCTAAAGGACGAGATACTGAAAATACTCTCACCGGTCCGGAAATCATACGAGAAACGACAGAGAAGATCGTTCAGATTCGTGAACGGTTGAAAGCCTCTAGAGGCCGATAGAAAAGCTACTCTGACCAACGGAGAAAACCTTTGGAATTCCAAGTAGGAGACTGTGTTCTATTGAAAGTCTCGCCGTGGAAAGGCTTAATACGCTTTGGAAAGCGTGGAAAGCTAAATCCAAGGTACATATGGCCTTTCGAGATTCTAGCCAGAATCGGCCCTTTAGCTTACAAACTTTATCTACAACGGGAACTTAGTAACATACACCCAAACTTCCACATATCGAACTTGAAAAAGTGTCTGTCCGATTAGACTCTTGTTATCCCACTCGACGAGATCGAGATCAACAGGAGCCTCAACTTCGTGGAAGAACCGGTAGAAATCATGGACCGAGAGGTCAAACAAACGAAACAAAGTCGTATACCCATCGTGAAAGTCTGTTGGAACACTAAACAAGGACCTGAATTCACATGGGAATGCAAAGATCTGATGAAACTCAAGTACCTACATCTTTTTCTCTGATTCACTTGTATCTTTCTTACTTTAAATTTCGGGACGATATTCCCTCTAACAGGGGGATGATGTGACAACCCGATATTTCAACTATATGTAAACAACCTAAAAAGTCAAGTATTGTAACCACGTTCATTATAATGAAATTAACTTCGAACATAAAATATCCAAAAATTACTAATTAAATTACCTATTATGTTAGATGTCGATAAACCGTGATCGTATGTAAAAAGAATGTCCAAATCCGACTTCGTATAAGAAAGTTAGGAATTTTCCAAGTTCGGCTTAGCAACGGACAGCTAAAAACTCGAAACAGAGATTGAGCAACTTTTGACCAGAATGACCTAAACGAGAATCGAAGGTCTCGTCAATGGTTTTTCAACGGTAAAAAGTCTGGCAAAAACAGACGTCAGATAATGAAGTTATGAATTTTTAAAGAAATTTTCTTACCCCGACCTTTTAAAAATAAATAATAAAAATAATTTCAAAATTTGCCGACGGGATCTAAACGAAAGTTATAGAGTATAGTGTCACCTACGCGTGGATATAAAGAACGTCAAAAAAGGAGTTCGTATGAAGAAGATATGAATTTTTGAAGTTTATTAAATATTATATATATATATATATATATATATTATTTTATTAAAACTTCGGTATTGTTCGAAGGCTGAGTCACGCGAGTACGCCCAGCGTACACGGGTACGCCCAGTGTACTCGAGGCCTTGGCTGTCACAACTGGAAATTTTGTGTCATGTAATCTATACATTCAAGCTAATGTGAATCAAAACTTCAATCAAATACATCATACAAGTACTACAAATAGTCATCAAACAATTGGAAATCCAAGAAGTCCTTGTTTAAGTCCATGTTGGATTAGGACTCCCATATTGGATCCACGTGGACCAATAAGCTTCCAATTTGGCTATCAAGGGCTTAGAACCCTAATTGGATTCTAATTGGACCCACACTAGTTTATTTCAACATTTTGGGCCATGTTGGGCCTAGAATGAAATGAATTAAAAGCTTTGCTCCATGAATAATCTAAACTAGTCCAACAAAAATGTAAAAATCCTACCACATTCTTTTAGGTATAAAACACACCCTAACTAACTCTAATGTTGGGCTTAGGGGCAAAGGCCCAAATTTTTCCTTTTCTTGCCAAATTCTCGGCCCAAATGCACAAGCCCAAGAAGATGGAAGAGTTGACTTATTGTGCCACATCATTATTATCCAAAGGACTTCCATGCAAAATATCTCACATACCTCCATGCACATCACTTCAAAATCACTTCTCTTCTCTCCTCCCTCTCCCTCTCGACCGAAACACACACACACACATTCACAAATCTCTAACAAATTCTCTCTAGATCACTCAAGAACTCTCCTTCCTCTCCACTCAAAAATCTCGAGTTTTAAGAGGCATTCAAGAGGAAATTTCCACAAAATTCTCCATCTAAGGTAAGAGTTGCTTGGATCTATGAACTAAATTCTTTGTTTTATCAAAATCCCTTCCTAATCTATGCAAAAATCGTGATTTTGCACCCTAGAACCATCTCAAACTCGAGATCTACCAAGGAAGGGGGTTAAGGCCAAAAACACTTCATTTTCCTTCCATCTTCTTTGCAAAACCGAGCCCCCACACCCAAGGTGAGCTTCATACCCCCTATTTTCTGTTTTTATGAGTTTTGTGGGGGGGGGGGGGGGGGGGAATACAAGTGAAAGTGTAGATCTATATGTGTTTATATGCCTTGTATGATTTCCATGCTTATATGTATGCTTTTATGTGCTTTAATGTTGGATCTAGCCATAAAACTCCTCAAAACCGTGATATAACTTATGTTATATGATTTTAGCATCAAATGTATTTCTACATACAAAGTGTTTCAAGAAAAATAGCTAAGTGGTTTAGTGACAATTTTCTTTAAGCTAAAAACACAAATTTTGGGCCTAACATGTGAAAAATACAAAATTAAGGGCACAAATTGACATTTCACGAATTCTGATGGATGAAGTGTGTCAAAACAGTTTCAATAAAACAATTTCGGGAATTATACTCATTTAGAAGGTTAAAAACATAAATTTCAAGCTTAATGGGCTAAAAATGACAATTTCGGCCCAATGAGGCCCATTATGCGAATTTTTCTGTTTTGGAGGGCCAAAACTGCGATTTTCTGTAAAACAGTGGACCATAAGTGATCCAAGTCCTTTTTAAAGGTTTAAAATGCTTTTTAAATTTAAAAAGGACCAAAGTTGCAAAAATTTTACAATTTGGGCCAAAATTGTCAAAATTGCGAAAAGAAGGGTTATAACCGAGAAAAACTGAAATTTCAGGGACTTAAGCTGTTTTCTATGAAAAATATGCTGGAAAATATTTATTTTAATAATTTTTGGTGTTAAAATGTCAAGAAAATTGATTTAAGGACCAAACCGGAAAGTATTTTAAATAAAGGGTTGAAAAAATAAATTTTACAAACAAGGAGGGGCTGAAAACAGAAAATTTCCAAGACTAATTCAATACATGCAATTTGACCAAATAATGGTACTACGACTATCGACAAAATACAATACATTACAACACCAAAAGTCGTTGTTAAACGAATTGGTTCGGTCTCGAACTAATAAAAATCCGAAACCACTAACACGACGACACTATGATAATTCAATACTACGATTCATACAACTAACGATTGGGAATTCATTATACATGCAAATGTGCACAGACGTATACGCACTATCTTTGGGCCCCACAAGTGTAAAATCTTGTTCATTGAGCCTAGCTAGCCCGACGACCTGATCTTAAGGCCTAAAGACTTCATCTTACGAAGTGTGGGGTTTTACCAATCCGACACGACGTAACCGGACTTTCAATGGCTTGTAGACTACTGGTCCCCAAGGGTCCTTTAGTGTCGCTAGTAGAACTTTCAATGGCTTGTAGACTACTGGTCCCCAAGGGTCCTTTAGTGTCGCTAGTAGAGTCTGCCTTTTTGCGAGGCGGGTCTGGGACCCCTCGTACCTTTTTATCCCCAACCGGCTAATGGAGTCGTCGAGGCCTTCGTGTCCTCCTTCTCTTCGGATGTGGGACTACACGTAATCAGGACGGTTGGATAACGTGATTAGTACGGACGACGCCTACGGGATCGTTAGTATTGCTATAGACTAGTCGTTTGTGTAACGCGTGTTTGTAGCAGATAATCATGCTAAAAAACAATCCAATGTCGTCTGGTAATGATAACTTCATGCGTTGCAATGGTTTCAAAGTAAATTCATGGAATTCAAGGAATTAGGAAAACATCGGGTTTTCCTAGGGTTTTCAATACATACAGATTCAAAATACATACGATTTCAATAAACAATTTTTTTACAAGTATAGAAAACAAACAAGCATACCTATAGATCTTCACACCTTTTTGACTATACTATTTTCAGAAAATATCGGATTTTCTGGCGGTTTTCAAACGACACGAAACATTGTTTTTCAAATACAACTTATGAACTCACCAACATTTCATATGTTGACGTTTTTTTCAAAATACTTGTATTCTCAGGAAACCAGTGAATAAAAGGAAATCGTATTCAGTGATGGCTCGCAGTATATTTATGTACGAATCGAACAGTTTATTTTGGAAATGTAATGTTTAAACAATGTACTTCATGTAAACTTTACTGGTTGTACAATATTAATGCATGGTGACGAATGTTGTTACGTTTCATATATATACAATGTTATGGTATTCAATTGAGTCACGACAGCCCCCGAACGTTTCCGCCGCCTGGTTTGGGGGTGTGACATTGGCCTCGGATCGTCCACGTTGCGCCCTATGCGAGGCTATGCCGCATCCCATCTAGAGTCCGAAGCAGTCGAGGATGCGCTCATGCGCGACGCACGGGTACCCCCCACGTACGCCCCGCGTACGAGGGCGGCTCACACCCCCTATAAAGGGATGCGAGGGTTCCGAAGAAAAGGGCCTTCCTCTCTCATTTCTCTTGCGTTTTTGCCTTGTTTTCCGTGTCCGTGCTATCCCGAAGTCCCGATCACATTGCTCAAGTCCCGAGGGTCGTTTGTGCTCCTGAGATTCAGAAGAATCCCGAGAAAATCCGCTTTCTCGAGTCAAAATTCTGTTCGGTTTTCATCCCGCCTACTCCGATCTTTCAAGTGAGTTCATACTCCTATAATTCACACTTTTAAATGTTTTATGAGTACTTTTATATGCTTTTAAGGGGGGGGGGGGGGGAATACATGTAAAACACTCGATTATTATCGTGTGTTATATAAAGTTTCACTATACGCGTTTTATCAATGGAATCATATGTGATTTATAACTATGATAGGGAAACTTTCATATACAAATTATAACACGACAACATTTTATCTTTTGAAATAAGAAATGATTTATGTATTTATGTAAATCAGACACTCTGCTTATAATATATTTATTTGTGTCGGTTTTGGCACTACAAAAACAATACTTTTCATAACAAGTGAGCATTTTCACTAAGGGTTTATTATACAAACGAAACACACTTTTAGGAAACTATAATAGGTATAGTTTTACGAGAGTACTACGAACTTTTACATACATGGAAATACTATTTCAAGAAGCTACTTTCATATACAATAACAAACGAACATTTTCACACGTAAATCTATTTTATACTAAGTTTTTTGAGACATTAAACTTCACGTACGCACAAGTACACATTTCAAGTCATGTATTATATACCAGAATCCATTGGAGGGGAAGCATGGTGTTTGTGTATAGATCTATACGGGATTTACAACCCCGCGCCCTGACTGTTATCTACAGTACACCATTTGGGCTGACAAACGTTAGAACATTCCAACGCCTGAAGAACGTTGTGTATAGGCATTACTTGTCAATAGCATGGTTATAAAACTCACATAGAGTATTAAAAACACATTGATTTACGGGGGTTTTCAGATATAATGGAGGTTTTATACATACATAAGTTTATTTATTTTATGCATGAAAAACCCAATTGTGATATAAGTTTGGAACTTTTATCACTACTCATAGATGGGAAAAAATCAACTATTTAACATATAATGTTCTTGATTTAAAACTACGTTTATCCTAGTAGGAAATATAGGATTTTCTAGAGACTAACAAACAAAAATGAACCATTTCATTTTCATACAAATACTATCATTAAATGCTTATGAAACTCACCAGCTTAAATGCTGATCTACTCTTTCAAAACTACTTGTATGTCTCAGGGACTCAGTAATTACAGGTACTAAACAGCTTTTGAAGAAGGAACGCTAGGGCACTAGTTTAAATTCATATTTTGGCATCATATTCTAATTGGTTTTGAGCATGTACTCTTTTGAACAATGTAAACTTTCAATCATATATATGATGGTTGTATTGCTTTCTTTACTATGTATTCATTTGTTACGTTACCACATGAAGTCATCCGCCCCCGAACGTTTCTGCCGTTGCGGTTTGGGGGTGTGACATTTGTCGCTGCTAATTGCTCATTTCCTTGTGTGAATGATTTGGAAAGGATGTATCCTGATGGTCAACTTGAAACATATTATCACTCTTTGATTGATGATGAGAGATTTGCTAATTTGAAGGGCATTGCATACCTTTCTCATTTGATGGTGGAAACTGGGAAACATCGTTCTCTTCCTTTATTTTATAGGTTATTAAAGTTAACTTTGGTTTTGCCTGTAGCAACCACAATTGTTGAATGATGTTTTTCCGCAATGAAGCTCTTAAAGATCGACTTACGTAATAACATCGGTGATGATTTTTTGAATGATGCTTTGATTTGTAGTATAGAAAAAGAAGCACTTATGGATGTTAAGATCGAACGAGTGATAGAACGCTTTTGGAAAATGGGCAATCGTAGAGGTCAACTTTAAAATGTTATGTACAAATATTGCGCTAGTTTGTTATTTATATTGAAATCGTAATTAAAAACTTTATTTTACTATCTTTTATCAAATTTTTTATGCTACCTCTTTTAAATGTTTCTGTTCCGGCACTATCATGATCAATGTAGTGACATAAGAACATGGTTTGGCATGCAGAATTAAAGCTTGCACAATTGAACATGGTGATTTGGGTGTTTAAGAGATGTATTGATTGTATATGGTGTTACAAAAAGGATCTAGATCTAGACTACATAAATAACACACACTTACACACTCAACTTTTACTTCTCTCAAGCACACCTCTACAAGTGGTATGAACCCACTATTTACAGAGGTGTTTACATATCTCTCTCACTCTCTATCTCTCATGTGTCACAAGGCTAATACTCTACATGCAAGTGGGTTTTACAAAAGTCAAACATTACAAAGTCATTCATGGAAAACTTTGTACCCTAACATTTTCCTCCTTAAAGTTAGGAATGAATGACCCACTTCAAATCTTTCAAAATCAAGCAACTACGCGGTTCGAGCCTCAAAGGTGACACATGTTGAAATGAACTTCAATCTTCAATTCTTCCACGATTCTTGAATTTGGGCTCTAGGATGTGAGACCATACAATCCGAGCAGCAACAAATGATCAAGAGTATTCCAAACTCCAAATAATCACCCTAAAGTTGCGCATAAAAACACACCCCAAAAATCTTCAATAATTCCAAACCCATTTCGAATACATCACTTCCGAACTTCCAATTGCATCATCTCGTAGGCTTCAAAACTTCAAGATCACTTCGGTCTTCAAATCCGTGTAATATGAAAAATTCAAGTTCGAATTTCCATATAAAACTTCTCCCCCTTTTTATAATCGAAATTTGATTATAAAACTCTAAGGAAAAAGAACGTGCTCTATTTGGAATTTTTCATATCAAAACTCCCCCTTAACATGTGGTATAAACTTTGTACTTCAATCCGGAAAACCAAAAAATATTCAATTTTTATTGTCGTTCACGGATTGCCTTTGACAAATTTTCTCAAAAATGGGTAGAAATTGTCAATTTCAAAATTCTGCAGTGCTATCAAAATTGAACATAGTGATTTGGGTGTTTAAGAGATGTATTGATTGTATATGGTGTTACAAAAAGGATCTAGATCTAGACTACATAAATAACACACACTTACACACTCAACTTTTACATCTCTCAAGCACACCTCTACAAGTGGTATGAACCCACTATTTATAGAGGTGTTTACATGTCTCTTTCTCACTCTCTATCTCTCATGTGTTACAAGGCTAATACTCCACATGCAAGTGGGATTTACAAAAGTCAAACATTACAAAGTCATTCATGGAAAACTTTGTACCCTAACATTACAGGTCAAGTAGGAAGGAAATGTAAACAAAAGTGATTCTATTGAAAACATAGAAGCCACATAGACGCTAAAACTTTTAGAGAAAGAAACATAAATGAAGGAGGGAGGTAAAAAGAACTTGAGAAATCAATTTTTACATTTAAACTATTGGAAACAAATTCATCAACCACAAAAGAATAACTATGAAAATTATACAAATAACAAATTCAAAGGTTTTAAGACGAATCGATGGATTGTATTTGAACTTTCAACAAATGAAATAATCTTTGTAAGAGAACAATTTTGACAATTAATCTGTTGGAAATAAATCTATCAACCACAAAAGAATACTACGAAAATTACACAACTAACAAATTCAAATACTTTAAGACGAATAACGATGCATTGTATTTGAACTTTCAACAAATGAAACAATCTTTGTAAAAGACAACGGCATAGAGTACTGATATTACTGTGCAATTCGTATCCATTGGAATACTCCGTAATGTCTGTTGATAAGTCTTTGTGACTTTGTACATAGTCATTACAAGAGGGTCTGTGCATATATGTTTAAAATCTAACAAATTTCAATAAATGATAGGAATATGGAATTCTTACTTTTTTGATAAGCATTTGGGATTGTGAAAAGAGAATCATTGAAATTATGTTCAATCGATCTAGTTCACAAATTAAGGATCATAGACAAACATAGATTACATACTTGGTGTATGGAAAAACTATTATTTATAAGAACATAGTGTACATGCTTGGAGCATAGGACAACTATTGTTTTAATTCAAGTATAATGTTGATAGTTTGAAACAATATGCAATGAATAATGTGTAATCAATATGGTGATAAATAAAAGATGTTTTATTTATATTCATAAGTTCTGAAACGATATTGGATTCAATTATTCTTATGTTTCATTTTGCATGTTTTGACTTCCGGTGTAACTAGGTTGTTCTTCCTGAATGACTAAGTTATTCAAACCATCCACAGTCGGTCATATGCTGGAAGTAGATAGGAATCAAGACTGTCATGGGTTGGCTTGTAGAGGTCTAAGATATTGGACAAATTGGTGCTACAACACTCATGAGTTCTCATAAGTTTTGAGTATTGGATTCAACCCACGCTCATTGGAATCACTTCATGGATTTTATCATGAGTGATCATGAGACGATAATATCTTACATTATTCAAACCTAGAGATATGAGTTGTTACTATGAGTTGGTTATACATTGATTGCACAAAAGCGCATTGGTAACTCAATGTTATAAAACGTGCCTTTGTGTGTGATTCAACAAGTAGTAGAACAAGCCATATGAGTCGAAGTTTATCCATTCCTTTTACCTTCAGGATAAAAGCGATATATGTTGGCCTCTAGATGATTTAATGATAACACATGTGAGTGCTTGGCCAAGCTAGGAATGATTTGATCTTTTCAATTAGTCGGTCGTTATGAATCGGAAATCGGGAAACAACAAACAGAGAGAATGATTTTAATCCATGTCTCAGTCCATATGATATATAGAATGGAGGAATATATGATCTCTTATCTAATGGACAATTCATTGATGAATTTCAGAGTTCATCGACAAGGTTAGAGTTCGACAACGGCTTTTGAGAGCTACGATTGCCAGTTAGGTTTTAAAGTCATACTCAATAATATTAATAGACTTATCTAAGTGGGAGACTGTTAGATTAGTGTCTAAATCCATAACTATAATTGGTATGTACTTGACCCGACTCAGCATGGTCCATTTGGGTTGCATGACATCAGAACATTTGGATAGACCGTTTGTGAGAAGAGGACATTTGTGACGTACTAATATATTATAATTTCTAATATATTAATATAAAATCATGTTATTTAATTAATATTAATCAAGAATTAATTTGGATTTAATTTAGTGATCAAAAGAGACTAATTAAATATATGAGGATTGATTGTGTAAATCATTCATTCTTATATATGTGGGCTTATGATCTATGATTCCTTATGTTGGGTTTAACCTATGTGGTGACCCATGAATACTCCATGGAGGTTAAAACCCATGGAGCATAAGGAATGGGTAAAGTCATGGGTTACATGGTGTAAGCCTAATGTGCTCACTATATAAGGACCCCTTTAGCTCAAGAAATCAGCACTAGTGACACATATATGAGGGCTAGCTGATTTGAGCATGAAGTGTCTGCTTCTCATGGTTATTCCATGTGTTGATGATGTTGTGTGAATCATTTGAGGTGTCACACGTGGGGTACTAGGCTCTCGAGCATCATGAAGTCAAGTTATATCAAGAGGTATGTATTCTAACTTCTTATATTACCCAAGTATCAAAAGATTGTATGCTAGATAGGGTAATACCTTGGAATATTCATATTTGCATGTATAATAAAGAAAACATAGATCCAATGTATTTAGGGTTGCATGTATACTTAGGAGTGTTAGAATGCTCAAAACCCAACACATAGAGTATACCTTTTATACCAAAAATACATATGAACTCACCAACTTAAATGTTGATACACTTTCAAAATCACTTGTATTCTCAGGAAACTAGTAGATAGGTACACGCACAGGAATTTAGAAGATGGAGCATAGTAGCTTCATATCTTTGTTTTGTTATTTACTTTTGGAAGTCAATCTTTTGTGAATCGAATACAATGCAAACACTTTAATATTAATACAATAATTGTTGTTGCTTGTATTACTATTCTTCATTTATTGTGATACTGAGCATGACGTCCTTCGCCCCCGAATGTTTCTGCCGTTCCGGTTTAGGGGTGTGACAAATCTCAACTACCATGACCCTTTGGGTGATTTTCCAGAAACCATAACTCTTTTTATTTCTCCCTCCCTCCCTCTCTCTCTCTCTCTCTCTCACACACACAAACATATTATTGAGCTTATGGTGGATTTTTGAGCTTTTTTATCCATTTTTGAGTGATGTATGAAGATCTTGAAGTTCTCATGGTGCCATTGAAGGAAGGATCGAGTATAGATTCATCAAAGTTACTTCATTTATGGAATATTGTGAGCAAAATACACACATCAACAATTTTACAATTTGAGATTCCATATTGATTTCCTTTATAACTCTAAATTTGGATTGTGGTTTATGAACAAATTTTTTTGACTTGATTATAACATTATGATAAAAAGATGTTTATTCTAAATCAAATGAAAAAATTATTCTGAAAATTAAGACATTACACCTTACCTATACATGACATACACACACCTATTAATAGGAAAAATAAACTTAAGGTATGTGTTATCCAATCAAATAAGGACACTTAGGACTAGACCACATGGCAGTCTAACAAACACGTCATTACGATTAGGAGCGTAATAATAGTCTTAAGCATGATTCTAGAAACATAATATCTTAAATATAAAATATCTATTACAAAAATACAAAATACATAACTGATTAATCTTCAGAAGCTTCAGACTTGGTACAACAAATACAAAAATCTACAAAATAAATATGGCTACATGGTCTATTTCATAGTCTCAGGTTGAAGATGTAGAAACCAACTTTGTATTGTGGCAGTCATAGTGCATTGAGTCTAGCAGATAATCCGGTATATCATGAGAAATGAAACATATTAATATGATGCTGAATTCCATTCATGGTGTTATTGAAGAAGATATTTTCTGTATTGAGAATATAATAATTGAAGAGAACCCAATAATTATGTTAACAAAGACGCTACCAATGGTGAAATTCATATTTCCTAGCTGGATGTGGTGAATATCCGCAGCAAATAAGACTCTTCAAGGAAAACTAGCAAGAAGGAGATGACTATTGGGAATCCTTGATTGTTGAGGATAATTCATGTCACATTGAAGATTAAGATTGTTAAAATGTGACTTGGAACTTGGTGACCTCCTAAATAAATAAATCGACCCAGAATGAACAGAACAAACCCGAACAACGAGTTTGAAGTAGGGTGAGGGATGTTAGGCCTAAAGTTGTAGACCAGAAACACTTATCCTAGGTGGGGTTGCAGTGCGTGTAGGCCGCTAGGATATGGACGTTTTTAGTTATTACAGATTTACTTTTATATGATTTGGGTCCAACAGTTTCTAAGGTTTATGGATATAATTATTTATAATCATTTTGAAAACAATTGAGAGTAATAAAAAAGTTCTCCGGTACGTGCAGGTGGAGGCATGTCACATCCACGAAACCATAATTATATGCTAATTATCTTAGTCGTTTCTTTATTGTTTTTCCTGATCACCTGCGTAACACAAAGAAAACAACCAAATGGACCAATTTAGTAATTTTCTTTGAAAATAATATCTGGCACATCATCCTCGGACATGTACATTCAAGTGTTAACTCTTTGTTAAGTGCGTGGTAAATCACTGTGTGAAATGTAAAAGTATCTATAAATAAGATTTGACATTTAATAGACCAGCCGTTGCTAATTAGAGAATCTGGGGAGTTTAATGGTAGAGTTGAATGATATGTCATGTCTAGTTGTCATTCAATGGATACAACTCCACCATTGTGAAATGCCACCTTGATATTTAATGTATTTGGAGTTCAATGACCATTGAACTCTTCAATGGGAAAAAAGAAAGTTTTTAAATCTTTAAATAATTTTTTTTAATATGTTCTATTGAACTTGTAGAATTTAATGCATTGTGGGTTAAAAATGAATAGAGTTGTATGGAATAGTGAATGATGATATCTTGTGGATGCCCTTATATAAGCAACTAGTATTAATAACATAAAAACTGTTCATTTACAAATAATTAATCAACAATGGTAATCATTGATCTAACCTCAACACATCACAGGTCAAGTAGGAAGGAAAGGTAAATAAAATATTTGTCGAGTGATTCTATTGAAAGCATAGAAGCAACAAACACGCTAAAACTTTTAAAGAAAGAAACATAAACGAAGGCCAGAGGTAAAAAGAACTTGAGAAATCAATTTTGACATTTAAACTATTGGAAATAAATCCATCAACCACAAAAGAATAACTACGAAAATTACACAAATAACAAATTCAAATGTTTTAAGACGAATCGATGCATTGTATTTGAACTTTCAACAAATGAAATAATCTTTGTAAGAGAACAATTTTGACAATTAATCTGTTGGAAATAAATCTATCAACCACAAAAGAATAACTACGAAAATTACACAACTAACAAATTCAAATACTTTAAGACGAATAACGATGCATTGTATTCGAACTTTCATCAAATGAAACAATCTTTGTAAAAGAAAACGGCATAGAGTACCGATATTACTATGCAATTCGTGTACATTACTTTGTATTTTACTTTGCATGTCGAAATGAGAGTTCATGGAGATCCTCTTGAACACTTGGTAACGACGTCGTCTCTCCTCAGCATCAACCATTTTCCTCCTCACATTATTTTCTTCCAAAAGTGCTCCTTGTATAATTACCAAAAAGTCCCTACCCTTTAATCGGCAAAAATCCAAGTCCATTAGCTCTAGCATCACCTCTTTCACATGCAGTCCCACGCCTCCGGCAGCCACCGCGAGTACCACCTGTATTCTACATTGTACCATCTTATTCGGATCACACCCGGGTAAAACAATGGCGTATACGAGATATGTCTGGTTAGTCATCCAGCCTTGCCTTACACCAATCGGTTTGATACTCGATATATTTCCTGCCCGTTTTTGGGTTGGGTCGATTATGATCCAGTTTAAACTAAGGGATTCTTCCAAATGCGAAACTGTTGCTTCATCTGCCCCTGCAAACTCGTCAACATTCAGGTTGATTAATCGCAAGATTCCAGGTGCATGTTTGGATTCGATGTCATGGTTTAGTTTAATCCGTAATACCGACGACATAAACTCATCTGTTGTGTCTGTAAATTCAACTTTGGAGTAAATAACGTCATTTTGGTAACGAATGTCGACGGCTGATATGAGTTGGGATGGCCAACGATGAGATGAACAGTTAAGATCATGAAGATGGTTGTGGTGGTTGACGTCGGCGACTAGGGCCGGGAAGGAGTCTTGGAAAAAAGAGCGGTGACCGGCGGAGAAAGTGGAGATGATATCATGGACACGTGGGTCGGCGATTGAGGGCCACGTGGATTTGCAAATATGAGACCAGAGATTTTCATCGGTGACGAGGTGTTGTAAGTATGATGATGCGGCTGCGGTGGAGGAGAGAGATAGACCGTCGAGACGTGGTAAAACGTGGGTCTGAATGATGGAGGGGTGGACATCGGAAAATGTTGTTGCCATGCTAAACAGAAGTGGTAATTTTGGGTATGGATAAGAAGCGCTGTAAATTTAGGGTGTATTTGAAACCAGCGGAAAGTGGCGCAGTCTACGTTTAATATTCTTAGTTGATTTTTTGACGAAAATAGTATATGTGAGTTCATGGTGCAAAGCTTCTAGATGCCATGATTTACGTGGCAAGATGAGAAGCTGGCTGCTTCTCCTACAGTTATTTTGAATGAAATAAACGTGTCAGGTTAATTATATTTGGATTCTAGATACATTGTTATTGTGTTTAACTCGGTATTTGGCTGTCACTTTTGTAGTTGTTTCTGATTATAAAATATAATACTAATATATTTGTTATCGTAAGCAATATAACTAAGTAATATACAATGTGGGGCGAATCCAAGGTAGAACTCAAACCCACTTTTAATACTTATTTCCCAGTTAGGTTCAAATATATTATCAAACCCACTTTTGTTTTTTTGTTCTGATGTGTCTGTAAGAAAAAGAAGACATGATGTGA
Source organism: Lactuca saligna (assembly GCF_052625555.1). Classification (NCBI taxonomy): domain Eukaryota; kingdom Viridiplantae; phylum Streptophyta; class Magnoliopsida; order Asterales; family Asteraceae; genus Lactuca; species Lactuca saligna. The sequence continues at coordinate 91,216,746 of NC_136425.1, forward strand.
AATGTGTAAATGCGTTTGATTTTGGAATGATCGCATATGGGATGAGTTTATTTTCAGAAGTGTCAAGTGGCGTTCAAATGGGGTGTCTCTTTGGTTGGCCCCGGTTAAAAATTAGATGTGGGTGTGTAATCGCAACTTTTGATCTTTTGGTTTTGGTTGGCATTTGTGTCTGTTCAGATGTCGTTCAATTAAGTGTGCTTCCAATCTAGTATATTGTAACAAGTTGGGTTTATACCCCTCCTTATTACCTTCATATATAATCCATGTGTTTAGTGTCTATATAAATGATGGATATGGTTGATATTAGATATCATTTTTGGTACCTTCATATATAATCCATGTGTTTAGTGTCTATATAAATGATGGATATGGTTGATATTAGATATCATTTTTGGAATAGTTATAATGAGTGAGATATATTCGGTTACTAGTTTATAACCCGTGTGAACCACGGTTACAAAATTAATTAAACTTTTATACTAAAAATTTAAAGTTATTAATCAATTATTTTAAATAAATTATTAATTAAAAGATTTTTTTAGTTATATAAAATTATAATCATTAAGTTAAATAAATATGTGAAATTATATCATTTTATAATTTGTATTAATTTTATTTTAGTTTTTATTTTAAGGTTATTAATTTAATGTAGATAGAGTGAAAATTTAAAATTTAAAATTTGAAATGAATAATCAATAGGTTGACTAGTGGCAAATATTAATTATGAGACATAATAAGGTGATACGTGGCAAAAAAAAAATATGCATTAATTAAAAGATCTAATAAGGTGATACATATCAAAAGGAAAATAAAACTATTCTTTTATTAGAATAGAGATTCACAATATCACTTGATTAATGAAGTAAGATTTATGCGAACAACTTGAAGTTCAAACGACGTTTTGTTTGTTTATGGAAGCTAACATTTTAACTGTAGAGCGTGTTCGGCAAAATTAGCCGGTAGCTTGTAGCGGGTAGCGGGTAGCTAGTAGCTTATAGCTTGTAGCGGGTAGCTTGTATGGTTTTGTTAAACGCTACATAAAGTAGCATTTGGATTTAAAACTTTTTGTTTAAACTAAACGCTAGAAGCTTGTAGTGCCAAACAATGTTTCCTATTCAAAACGAAACGTTTTGTCAAACGTTAGAAACTAGAAGTTATTAAACGCTCCCAAAAGCTCCATACCGAACATGCCCGTAATCGTTTGAAATAAACAGATGATTTTAATGGACGAGAATATATATAATTATCATATCAAAAGTCAAAACTAAGTTTTTAACGCTTTTATTTGCATTAATATAGTTTTGGGTAGTGTTATCCCTATCTTTGAATTTTTAAACTAAATAAAATATAAATATGTTTTATGTATAAATTTTAAAATATATAAAATATTTTAGTAACTAAATTTAAAAAAGTGTTAATCCTTACATACTAATAATTACAAATGCACTCATAAGCTAATTAATTAGAATAATGATTAATGGGGAGGGATAAGCAAGAAAGGGATATGAATAAGGCTACCCGGTATGGGGCTTCTTCAAAACGCGTGAATGCTGATTTGGCAGTCCCAAGACACGTGAACACCGTCCCAAAGGCCGGTGCTTTGGCTGTGGCGTGAGTGGGAAGACGGAAGAAGACGGAAGCTTTAATGGGTGGAAATTGATTTCATCCGTTTTGGAGCACCATTTGACAGTTAACAAATTAAAAAAATAAAAATAAAAAATCATTCACTCCCCACAGACTTAAAAGAAAAATCACACTTGCAGGTATTGAAATGGAGGAATGGAGACGTCATTTAGATCAAGAAGAAGGAGCACATTTTCAACAATTGTCAGTTATAGTTTCTTGCGTTTGGGTCAAAAGCAGAAACAACCTTTTTAATTTTCTTCCTCAAAAATAATTTATAAAATGTATTAATTCCACCCTAGACTTTTGTATTATTATTATTATTATTATTATTATTATTATTATTATTATTATTATTATTATCTGTGTTTTTATTAATTATGTTTTTTTTATTTAATTTAATGTTAAAAAAAGATAAATATTGTGGAGTGGTAACCATTTCCAATCTTTAGTGGGTTGGATGTGAAACTGAAATGACGTAAATGTGTCAGTACTTTTCCAGTGGGATGAGTGTGACCACTCCCCATAGCCTAAATAAGGCCTAAGAGCATTTACGGCTACCGTCAGAATGCCAACCACCAACCAACATTCAGCTCGAGCGAAAGAGAACAAAAATGGAAAAAATAAAGTGAATCACTATCGGATCTGCCGGTGCACCATTTTGACCAACAGCGCGCAGCGTCGGCTGTTGCGGGTTTTCCTGCCATCATTGGCGAGCAGCACAAACCAGTTTGAGGATAAGAGAAAAAAGGGATCGGAGGATGAGAGAAAAGGAGTAGCGGCTAGGGTTTATAACATAACCAATTTCATATCCTCTATTTTACATTACAACCTATCAATAGTGATAATATTACATTAGAACCTTCTAATATTAATTTATTTTAATTCATATATATAGGTGATTTTTAATACACGAACATAAAATAAATCATATAAATGATGATTACTATTAATATTTATGAGTTTATAGATACCATATCATGATTATTATTAATATTTATGTATTACTGGTAAATAAACTAAATAAAATATAAAATATGTTTTATGTATAAATTTTAAAATATAAAAGATATTTTAGTAATTAAATTTAAAAAGGTATTAATCATTACATACTAATAATTATAAGTCAAATCAGAAGCTAATTAACTTGAATAATGATTAATGGGTAGGGATAAGCAAGAAAGGGGAAGTGACTTGTCGATCCGTATTCATATTCTGCAAAACTGTTTAGGCAATCCGCGGAAGTGATTTGTCAGTTAGTAGAAGTTATTGAACTGGCAGTCCGCGTAACTAAATGAATTGGCAGCCCGCGTAACTAAATGAATTGGCAGTCCGCGTAATTGACTTGGGAGTCCGCGTAATTGACTTGGCAGTCCACGTAACTGACATGTCAGCCCGAGTAACTGACTTGACAGTCTGTGTAACTGACTTATCAATCCGCATAACTGATTTGACAGTCCGCATAACTGACTTATTAGTCTGCATAACTGACTTGACAGTCTGTGTAAATGATTTGTCAGTCCTCATAACTGAATTGACAATCACGATAACTGACTTATCAGTCCGCATAACTGACTTGGCAGTCTGCATAAATGATTTGGTAGTCCGCATAACTGGTTAAAAGGAACCGAAACATGGTATCATCCAAATTGTTGTTCTTGTGGACATTAATATATGCACGAGTAAGAAGCAAATACTCCTAAGCGGTCCATGGTTTTGCACCCATTGTAAAAGATACAAAGTAGATGAAGCGATATAGATTAGATGAAATGATACCCATTTTTGAGTCATTTTATAGTGAAATGATAGTTTGCGGAAGTGATTTGGCAGTCCATGAAACAAATATAATAACAAAATAAATAAGAAACATATTTGTATTAAACAAAATTACTAAAACAGGTATTTCATATTAATATATACAAAGTTCCTAAAATCACGATATATAGTATCGCAAATAATATTTGTCATCGTATTTCTGTAGAGAAATCCCACATCTCTACGTGCCTTATCAATCTTCACCGGTACCCTCAAAACAATCATTTGCATAAACATACATACGGATACTCCACAATCCTCTATATCTTCAATATATTCCTGCTAAGGCGCATCTATAGTATCAACAAACTCAACAATTGCGTTGGCTTTGTGTCACAACCAGAAATTTTGTGTATTGTAATAACTATACTTAAGTAAAATGTTGAATCAAAAACTTAAGAGCATGTGTGATGCTTCAAAATCTTCAAACAAATACACTATACAAGTACTCCAAATAGTCATCAAACAATTGGAAACCCTAGAAGTTCTTGTTTAGGTCCATTTTGGACTAGGACTTCCTTATTGGGCCCAAATGGACCAATAAGCTTCCAATTTAACTATCATGGGCTTAGAACCCTTAATTGGGCTCTAATTGGACCCACATTCATTTATTTCAACATTTTGGGCCATATTGGGCCTAGAATGAAATAAGTTAAAAGTTTTGAACCATGATTAACCTAAACTAGCCCAACTAAGTGCTAAAATGAAATTATATTTCTTTTAGGTTAAAACTCATCCAACTTAACTTCTACATGGGCTTGAGGGCATTAAAGCCCAAAATTTCCCTTTTCCTTAAAAAATCTCGGCCCAAAACAAGCCCAAGAGGAAGGGTTGACCTTGTGAGTGACACCTCACAATTAACCAAAGGACTTCCATGCAAGGAGACTCATACTTCCATGCATCATCCTTTCATGCTTCCCTCTTCTTCTTCGTCTCTCTCACTCTCGACCGAAACACACACAAACACATACAAATCTCTCACAAACTCTCTCTATATTACTCAAGAAACCATCCTCCCTCTTCATCAAAAATCTCAAAACTTTGCTTGTGAATCAAGAGGATTTCAAGAAAATATCATCACTTCTTGGTAAGTTACACATATCTAAGGAATTTATAACTCTTTTTCTCATGATTAGATCCTTTCTCTTAAACAATTTTGGTGAATATACTCCTAGAAAACTCCACAAACTCGAGATCTTCATCAAGGGGTGCTAGGGTCAAAAATCACCAAACTTTCTTCCATCTCTTCTTCAAAAACCGAGACCACACCCTAAGGTGAGCTTCATACTCCCTATCTTTCGGTTTTATAAGTTTTGTGGGGGGGGGGGGGGGGGGAATACAAGTGAAAGTGTAGATCTATATGTGTTTCGTATGCCTTGTATGATTTCTATGCTTATATGTGTGTTTTTGTGTGTTTATGATGTTGGATCTAACCATAAGCCCCTAAAAATCGAGATATACTTTATGTTAAATGATACTAGCATCAAATATATTTCTACATACAAATTATTCCAAGAAAAATAGCTAAATGTCTTAATAACATCTTCTTTAGGCTAAAAACTCAGTTTTTGGACATAAAATGTCAAAACAGTTTCAATAAAGTATTTTCTGGAAATATACTCTTTTGGAGGGTTGAAAATATAAATTTCAAGCTTAATGGGCTAAAAATGACGTTTTTGACCCAATAGGGCCCATTATGCGAAATTTTCTGTTTTGAGAGGCTAAAACTGTATTTTTCTGTAAAAAAGTGGACTATTAGTGTTCCAAATCCTTTTCTAAGGTTGAAAATGATTTTCATAATTTAAAAGGACCAAAGTTGCAAAAATTTTCCAATTTGGGCCAAAAATGTAAAAACTGCGAAAAAGAGGGGTTACAACCGAGAAAACTGTATTTTCAAGGATTAAAACCATTTTCAACTAAGAATATGCTGAAAAATATAAATTTTAATAAGTTTTGGTGTTAAATGACAAGAAAAATGGTTTAAGGACTAAACCAGAAACTTATTTATTCCAAAGGTTGAAAAAGTAAATTTACCAAATAAAGAGGGGCTGCAAATAGAAAATTCTCAATGTTAATTCAATGCATCCGTTGTGATTAAATAATGGCACTACGACTACCGACGAATTACAATATACAACAATACCAAAAATCGTTGTTAAACGAATTGATTCGGTCTCGAATCAATAACAACCCGGAACTACTAACACGACGATAACTCGATTTATACAAGTAACGTTTGGGAATTCAATATATACGTGAGAGTGCACAGACGTCGACGCACTATCTTTGGGCCCCAAAGTGTAAAATCTTGTTTGTTGGGCCTAGCTAGCCCAATGACCTGATCTTTAGGCCCGAAGACTCCAACCTTACGACTTGTTGGGTCTTACATGATCCAACACAGCGTAAAAGGACTTTTACTGGCTTTTATACTATTGGTCCCCAAGGGCCCTTTGGTACTGCTAGTAAAGTCGAGATTTCACCAAATGCGAGTCGGGCCAAGGGTTCTTCGCATTCACTATAGCCTCGACCAACTAATGGGATTATTGAGATCTTCGTGCCCTCTCTTCTCCTCGGTCATGGGGCTACACGAAGTCAGGGCGGATGGGTTACGTGAATAGTACGGACGACGCCTACGGGATCGTTAGTATAATTGTAAACTGGTCGTTTGTGTAACGCGTGTTTATAATAATTCACCATGCGAAATAATCCGACGTCGCCTGGAGTCAATGACTTCACATGCCGCGATGGTACAACAACTACATGGAATTCAAAGTGTTAGGAAAACATCGGGTTTTCCTAGGGTTTTATTTTCAATACCTACAGTTTCGAAATGTACACAAGTTTAATGAACACTTTTTACAATTATAGAAACAAACAAGCATACTTATGGATCTTCACAAACTTTTTCATAAACTCTTTTAAGAAAATATCGGATTTTCTGGTAGTTTTCAAAACAATACAAAACGTTGCTTTTCAAATACCGCTTATGAACTCACCAACATTTCATATGTTGACGTTTTTCAAAATACTTGTATTCTCAGGTAACAAGTAAACCGAAGGAAATGTATTCAGTGATGGCTTGCAGTTTGTTTATCTATGATCGAACAATTTATTTTTGGGAATGTAATATTAAAACAATGTACTCAGTGTAAACTCTACCAGTTGTACTATATTAATGCATGGTGATGAATGATGTTATGTTTCATATATATTCAATGTTATGGTATTCAATTAAGTCACGACAGCCCTTGGACGTTTCCGCCATCTGGTTCGGGGGTGTGACAGGTTGGTATCAGAGTTTTGTTTATAGTGAACTAGCATATCTAGCCTCACATTGATATGCAACTATAAACCATAAACCAAAAAGAGGGATTAACTTAACTCTGAACAAAACAAGTAAAAATACAACAATAAAACATCTTTGTTTGCAGTAGGAACAAGGAACATAACGCCGAATCAAACAAAAATAATACTAGTATCTCAGTTAAATTTAGGACTGTTCTTAGTGGTATCAAGGGGTGGATGTAGCCTGATCAACTACATTCCCTCCAAGGTATAACTAATACATGTCCCGATGAAATCATGATATCTAGGGAACCTAAAACTATACCCCTATACCACCAAAAAGAGAACGCCTGTTTAGCTTATGCAATAGCGATAGAGTCATAGGAAAGTGATAGCTTATTTGTATACCTTCTCCCAGTCTTCATGGATGGAGAGCATCAGGGCATTCAGTTTCACCAAGCCCTAGTGGCACACGGGATACTCAAAGACGAACCAGAAGGGAATCAAGAGGGGGTCCACGGCGTCGAACTTGACGAGTACATGGACACCGACTACGAGTTCGAGGAGACCGGCGATGACATGGAGGAGGATCAGGCCCCGGACATGGATCACGTCGCATCTCCTGTTAGCGAAGTGCAACAGGATCACCACGCCCCACTAATGAATCCCGCGAGGGAGAATAGCTCCCCAGAAGCCGAGATTGCCGACTTGCGGCAACAACTGTTCGCCATGGAAGCACGCGCAGTGTAAGCAGAGCATGAGAGGGATGAGGTCATTGTAGACATGACCGAGATGGCTCAGTTGTTGGCTCAGAACTTCGGCATATGATTTCACCGTTATATCTGGACGCAGCTCATCGCGGTTAGGGATAGACTTATCTTAGTAGGTCGTTAGGAACTATGCTATGTACCCCGACTCTATGTTTAAGTGACTACACTACTCATAGAGCCGTTATGCTGTCGAACTAGTGTCACTCATGTATGCTCTTACGAGCAAAATTTTCATGTATCAAATGCGGATAATATTAATAAACTTTTACGTGTTTTGTTACAATATTACAAATTGCTATGTGTTGAGAAATTATGATTGAATGGTCAATGGTAGTAGTAGTGTTTAAGTTCGTACCATGCACCTAGTCAGTAGGATCACAACCTCACGGAAACCACATACACTCAACATCTTTCCGTTTCGTGACAGAAAGATGCCTCTCCGACCTCCTCGCGGAAACCCAGGACCAACTCCACCCGAAGTTGACTCACCCGCGTTCCAGGCAGCTGTATCTGCTGCGGTCATTGCAGCAATGGCGCAAATTCCTCAAGGGAACAATAGATGAGTCAATGGACAAGGAGCCGGAAGTTCGAACAACGGAACGAATCAAGGACCCACCAAAACATGTACCTACAAGGACTTCACAAATGCCAAACCAAGAACTTTTAATGGCACTGGAGGGGTGATCACTCTGAAGCGATGGATCGAAAAGGTGGAGTCGGTATTCGAGATATGCGATTGTCCTGAACAGATGAAAGTGAAGTTCGCGGCCTACACTCTTGTCGATCAAGCGCTCACCTGGTGGAACGGACATGTAGAAGCCATGACGCTCCCTGTAGCCAACTCTATGCCGTGGGCGGAGATGAAAGAAATGTTAATGGCTGAATACTGCCCGCGAGGCGAGATACAGAAGATGGAGCAGGAGCTGTGGAACCTCACTGTGCAGAACGCGAATATCGATGCCTACATATTGAGATTTAGTGAACTATCTCTGTTGTGCCCGGGTATGATCACTTCGGAAGGGAAGAAGATTGAGCGATTCATCTGGGGACCAACAGCACCAATTCAAGGGAATGTGATAGCTGCAAACCCCGAAACATTTGACAATGCAAAAAGATTGGCAAAGAAGCTGTATGACCATAACAACAAGAAGGGAGAGAAGCCAGTGGAGACTGAGAAGAAGAAGGAAGGTGATGGCAAGAAGGGAAGGAACAATAAGAGGAAGGGGAGCCAGGGCCCCGAGACCTCTAAAAAGCAACAGACAGTGGCAGTTAATGCTACCACCGCACCAGCTCCAGCCGCACCACATGCTCCAGCCTCAACGGCTACAAATGCTTTAATACCTTATTCCGGTAATCTTCCCAAGTGCAATAAGTGCGGTTTCCATCACAATGGAGAATGCAAGGATTTTCAGTGCACCAGTTGCAACCGAAAGGGACACACTGCAAGGTACTGCAGGACTTACCCTCCCCAGAACCAAAATCAGGGAAACAACAACAACAACCATCGCAACAACAACAACATCATCACCGACGGCAACAATGCAGGACCTAGCCACACCTACTATGGGTGTGGAAGGACTGGGCACTTCCGTCGAGACTGCCCTCACAACAACAATTCAGGAAACGGAGGAACAGGAAGGATGCTGACCATGGGTCAGGGGGAGGTGATTCAGGACCCCTCAGTTGTTACCGGTACGTTTCTCCTAAATCACATTTATGCATGCATCCTATTTGACACCGGAGCGGAGTGAAGTTTCGTAAGCAATAAGTTTAAACATTTACTAAAACAACAGTCCCAAAGGCTAAATGAAACCTATACGGTGGATATAGCCAATGGAAAAACCGAATCCACTGGAGAAATCTACATCGGATGTACCCTAACCCTTAATCAACGCGCCTTTCGAATAGACCTAATGCCAGTATCAATTAGGAGTTTCGATGTGATCATCGGCATGGATTGGCTAAGCCCCCACCATGCTGAAATTATATGCCACGAGAAGGCCGTTCGTCTTCGTCTCCCAAATCACAAAACCCTAGTAATTTACGGAGACAAACCCAACATGAACCTTCGCCTCATCTCGTGCATCAAGGCACAAAAGCACCTACGAAAGAAGGATTCGGCATTTCTGGCTCACATAGTGGATAAAACCAAGGAAGAGACTAACATTCAAGATATTTCGGTAGCGTGTGAATTTCCATACGTGTTTCCTGAAGATCTTCCAGGAGTACCCCCAGAGAGACAGGTTGAGTTTCGAATCGACCTCATTCCAGGAGCAACTCCTCTCGCTAAATCACCCTATCAGCTGGCTCCTACTGAAATGCAGGAATTGTCCACCCAACTCAGTGAGCTTCTGGACAAGGGATTTATCCGACTTAGTAACTCGCCATGGGGAGCTCCAGTACTCTTTGTCAAAAAGAAGGACAAATCCTTTAGGATGTGCATCGACTACAGAGAGTTAAATAAACTCACTGTTAAAAATCGCTACCCACTCCCACGAATCGATGATCTATTCGACCAGCTCCAAGGAGCTAGTTATTTTTCAAAAATAGATCTACGGTCCAGATACCACCAACTCAAAGTCCGAGAAGAGGATATTCCAAAAACCGCTTTCTGAACCCGCTACGGACATTATGAATTTGTCGTAATGCCCTTCGGTCTAACAAATGCACCTGCTGCATTCATGGATCTGATGAACCGGATCTGTCGACCATTCCTAGACAACTTTGTCATTGTCTTCATTGATGACATTCTCGTTTATTCCTGAAGCGAAGGAGAGCATGGCCAACATCTCCGACAAATCCTAGAAACGCTGCGATCAGAGAAGCTATACGCAAAACTCTCCAAGTGTGAGTTTTGGCTCCGGAGTGTGAACTTCCTAGGTCACGTAGTTAGCCAAGAAGGAATACATGTGGATCCCTCTAAGGTCAAAGCTATTGAAGGGTGGGCAATCCTGACAACGCCCACAAAAATTCGTCAATTCTTGGGTCTAGCAGGCTACTACTATAGGAGATTCATTCAAAACTTCTCTAAGATCGCCAAACCACTTACCTCTCTTACGCAAAAGGGCGTACCATTAATGGACAGACAAACAAGAGATTGCATTTCGGACATTAAAGCAAGCTCTCTGTAGCGCCCCTGTACTATCTCTACCGGAAGGAACGGAAGATTTTGTAGTCTACTGCGACGCGTCTAATCAGGGCTAAGGTTGCGTCCTCATGCAACGTGGAAGGGTGATAGCATACACATCCCGCCAATTAAAGACGCACGAAGTAAATTATACGACCCATGACCTAGAATTGGGAGCCGTGGTCTTCGCTCTGAAAATTTGGAGGCACTACCAGTACGGTACGAAGTGCACCATCTTCACGGACCACAAGAGTCTCCAACACATCTTGAACCAGAAGGAGCTGAACATGAGACAACGAAGATGGGTTGAATTGCTAAACGATTATGAGTGCGAGATCAAGTACCACCCAGGCAAGGCCAACGTGGTAGCTGACGCATTAAGTCGAAAGGAGTACTCTAATCGCCGCGCGAAAACTCTCTCGATAACTATTCAATCTCATCTGGCCACTCAAATTGCAACAGTCCAGTCGGAGGCCATTAAGACGGAAAATAGAGCAAGCGAGGCATTACGCGGGATGGAGAAGAATCTAGAGGCAAGGGAGAATGGAGTATACTACTTCATGAACCGAATTTGGGTCCCAAAAACCGGAGGGTTTAGGGAGGTTGTTATGAAAGAAGCCCACAAGACACGATACTCCATTCATCCCGGTTCAGACAAGATGTATTTGGACATTAAACAACACTATTGGTGGCCTAACATGAAGGCGGAAATTGCGACCTACGTTAGTAAGTGCCTTACGTGCGCCAAGGTAAAGGTGCAGTACCAGAAACCCTCAGGATTGTTACAGGAACCGGTAATCCCGGAGTGGAAATGGGAGAGGATTTCTATGGATTTCATGACCAAGCTACCCAAGACGTCAGACGGACTGGACACCATATGGGTAATAGTTGACCGACTGACGAAGTCTGCCCATTTCCTGCCTATAAAAGAATCCTACAAGATGGAAAGATTGACACGTCTGTACATTCGAGAGATCGTGAGACTCCACGGAGTACCAACATCTATTATCTCGGATAGGGACAATAGATTCACGTCACGATTTTGGCAATCACTCCATAAGGCGATGGGAACAAACCTCGACATGAGCACCGCTTATCATCCACAAACGGATGGTCAAAGCGAGCGAACCATCCAAATGCTCGAAGACATGCTCCGTGCATGCGTGATAGACTTTGGGAAGTCTTGGGATACCCACCTACCTTTAGTCTAGTTCTCATATAACAATAGTTATCATTGGAGCATCAAGGTGGCTCCTTTCGAAGCATTGTACGGGCGTAAGTGTAGATCACCGTTATGTTGGGCTGAAGTAGGTGACACCCAGCTAGCAAAAGCACATACGTCGGATAAAGCACTAACGGGACCGGGGATCATTCGCGAAACCACGGAAAAGATCGTTCAAATCAGAGCTCGATTGCAAGCATCACGTGACCGACAAAAGAGCTACGCTGATAAACGGCGAAATCCCTTAGAATTTTAGGTCGGGGATCGAGTACTATTGAAGGTCTCACCCTGGAAAGGGGTTATACGTTTCGGAAAACGGGGAAAACTGAACCCACGATACATTGGACCTTTCGAAATCGTCGCCCGAATAGGTCTTGTAGCATACAGACTGCAACTACCCACAGAGCTAAACAGTGTACACCCCATGTTTCATGTCTCTAATCTGAAGAAGTGCCTATCAGATGAAACCCTCGTCATTACCCTTGACGAGATCGAAATCAACGAGAATCTCCTGTTCGTTGAAGAACCGGTTGAAATCATGGACAGAGAGGTGAAGCGTACTAAGCAAAGTCGCATCCCGATCGTGAAAGTACGGTGGAACGCAAAGCGTGGGCTAGAATTCACGTGGGAACGCGAAGACCAAATGAAGCAAAAGTACCCTCATCTATTCTAGCATTCTCAAATCTAGCTGTCAAACAGAATTTCGGGACAAAATTCCCTCTAACGTGGGGGATGATGTCACAACCAGAAATTTTGTGTCTTGTAATAACTATATACTTAAGTAAAATGTTGAATCAAAAACTTAAGAGCATGTGTGATGCTTCAAAAACTTCAAACAAATACACTATATAAGTACTCCAAATAGTCATCAAACAATTGGAAACCCTAAAAGTTCTTGTTTAGGTCCATTTTGGACTAGGACTTCCTTATTGGGCCCAAATGGACCAATAAACTTCCAATTTGACTATCATGGGCTTAGAACCCTTAATTAGGCTCTAATTGGATCCACATTCATTTATTTCAACATTTTGGGCCATATTGGGCCTAGAATGAAATAAGTTAAAAGTTTTGAACCATGATTAACCTAAACTAGCCCAACTAAGTGCTAAAATCAAATTATATTTCTTTTAGGTTAAAACTCATCCAACTTAACTTCTACATGGGATTGAGGGCATTAAAGCCCAAAATTTCCCTTTTCCTTCAAAAATCTCGGCCCAAAACAAGCCCAAGAGGAAGGGTTGACCTTGTGAGTGACACCTCACAATTAACCAAAGGACTTCCATGCAAGGAGACTCATACTTCCATGCACCATCCTTTCATGCTTCCCTCTTCTTCTTCCTCTCTCTCACTCTCGGCCGAAACACACAAACACACATACAAATCTCTCACAAACTTTCTCTAGATTACTCAAGAAACCATCCTCCCTCTTCATAAAAAATCTCGAAACTTTGCTTGTGAATCAAGAGGATTTCAAGAAAGTATCATCACTTCTTGGTAAGTTACACATATCTAAGGAATTTATAACTCTTTTTCTCATGATTAGATCCTTTCTCTTAAACAATTTTGTTGAATATACTCCTAGAAAACTCCATAAACTCGAGATCTTCATCAAGGGGTGCTAGGGTCAAAAATCACCAAACTTTCTTCCATCTCTTCTTCAAAAACCGAGACCACACCCTAAGGTGAGCTTCATACTCCCTATCTTTCGGTTTTATAAGTTTTGTGTGTGGGGGGGGGGGATACAAGTGAAAGTGTAGATCTATATGTGTTTTGTATGCCTTGTATGATTTCTATGCTTATATGTGTGTTTTTGTGTGTTTACGATGTTGGATCTAACCATAAGCCCCTAAAAATCGAGATATACTTTATGTTAAATGATACTAGCATCAAATATATTTCTACATACAAATTATTCCAAGAAAAATAGCTAAATGGCTTAATAACATCTTCTTTAGGCTAAAAACTCAATTTTTGGACATAAAATGTTAAAAATATAAAGTTAAAGGGCCCAAAATGACATATTACGAATTATGATGGATGAGAAGAGTCAAAATAGTTTCAATAAAGTATTTTATGGAAATATACTCTTTTGGAGGGTTGAAAATATAAATTTCAAGCTTAATGGGCTAAAAATGACATTTTTGACCCAATAGGGCCCATTATGCGAAATTTTCTGTTTTGAGGGGCTAAAACTGTATTTTTCTGTAAAACAGTGTACTATTAGTGTTCCAAATCCTTTTCTAAGGTTGAAAATGCTTTTCTTAATTTGAAAGGACCAAAGTTGCAAAAATTTTCCAATTTGGGCCAAAAATGTAAAAACTGCGAAAAAGAGGGGTTACAACCGAGAAAACTGTATTTTCAGGGATTAAAACCGTTTTCAACTAAGAATATGCTGAAAAATATAAATTTTAATAAGTTTTGGTGTTAAATGACAAGAAAAATGGTTTAAGGACTAAACCGGAAACTTATTTATTCCAAAGGTTGAAAAAGTAAATTTACCAAATAAAGAGGGGCTGAAAATAGAAAATTCTCAATGTTAATTCAATACATCCGTTGTGATTAAATAATGGCACTACGACTACCGACGAATTACAATATACAACAATACCAAAAATCGTTGTTAAACGAATTGATTCGGTCTCGAATCAATAACAACCCGGAACTACTAACACGACGATAACTCGATTCATACAAGTAACGTTTGGGAATTCAATATACACGTGAGAGTGCATAGACACCGATGCACTATCTTTGGGCCCCAAAGTTTAAAATCTTGTTTGTTGGGCCTAGCTAGCCCAATGACCTGATCTTTAGGCCCGAAGACTCCAACCTTACGACTTGTTGGGTCTTACATGATCCAACACAGCGTAAAAGGACTTTTACTGGCTTTTATACTATTGGTCCCCAAGGGCCCTTTGGTACTGCTAGTAAAGTCGAGATTTCACCAAATGCGAGTCGGGCCAAGGGTTCTTCGCATTCACTATAGCCTCGACCGACTAATGGGATTATTGAGATCTTCGTGCCCTCTCTTCTCCTCGGTTGTTGGGCTACATGAAGTCAGGGCGGTTGGGTTACGTGAATAGTACGGACGATGCCTACGAGATCGTTAGTATAATTGTAAACTGGTCGTTTGTGTAACGCATGTTTATAATAATTTACCATGCGAAATAATCCGACGTCGCCTGGAGTCAATGACTTCACATGCCGCGATGGTACAACAACTACATGGAATTCAAAGTGTTAGGAAAACATCGGGTTTTCCTAGGGTTTTATTTTCAATACCTACAGTTTCGAAATGTACACAAGTTTAATGAACACTTTTTACAATTATAGAAACAAACAAGCATACTTATGGATCTTCACAAACTTTTTCATAAACTCTTTTCAGAAAATATCGGATTTTCTGGTAGTTTTCAAAACAATACAAAACGTTGCTTTTCAAATACCGCTTATGAACTCACCAAAATTTCATATGTTGACGTTTTTCAAAATACTTGTATTCTCATGTAACAAGTAAACCGAAGGAAATGTATTGAGTGATAGCTTGCAGTTTGTTTATCTATGATCGAACAATTTATTTTTGGGAATGTAATATTAAAACAATGTACTCAGTGTAAACTCTACCAGTTGTACTATATTAATGCATGGTGATGAATGATGTTATGTTTCATATATATTCAGTGTTATGGTATTCAATTAAGTCACGACATCCCTCGGACGTTTCCGCCGTCTGGTTCGGGGGTGTGACACTTTGTGTCCATCAGGAAATCATTCCAGTACTCAATGACATCTGCTCTGAGATAATACTATCCCCAAAACTTTTTAATTCTCCACCAATCAAGTCCTTTGAGAAGAAATTCATAAATCGTGCTGAATCATAAATGTGTACTTTCCAGGTATTTAAATGTAGCACTGCCCAAAATCAATGCACACCAACAACGTTTATGGGGAATAGTACCTGCAAAAAAAAATAGTCGTAAATTCAGTTATATATATATATATATATATATATATATATATATATATATATATATATATATATATATATATATATATATATATATATATATGGAGAGGATCAAATGAAAATACCTAAAAGGTTGAGAACGCAAGAACAGTTGTGGACCAATCATTTTATAAGGGTATATTAGTAACTTTATAATAATATTAATTAATGATTTCCTAAAATTTAGGGATAATGATTTTAATTACCTAAAAAAATTAATAGTTCTTTTTAGATAATGAAATATATATAATTTTTTTTAGGATGATTTTTCCGAAAAATAATTTATGACCGTTTCTTTTTCTTTAAAGGGAAATCGGTACAACTCAAATCACAAATGAATCCACTTTTATTTAGAATCCCATTTTAATACACTTTTATTTACAATCACAAATGAATATACACTGTTATTCACAAATATCACAAATAGATATTGTTTTAATCACAAATGAATATAACAAAATAGTACATAAATTACATCTAAAAGAAAATGATAAACACGAATTTATGTTCATTATAATTTATTCAACCAAGATACAAACACCTCTAATCAATATTGAATACAGTTCAATCACAAATGAAATATACTTCTAATCAAAAATAAAATTACAATACATAAATTAGCTGTTTTCTAACAGCATAAGAAAATACATATATGAAACATCAAGCTCCCTTTTCTTGAAAATTTGCTTCCAATTGCTATTTTGTTTCCCCATTTCTTCTCAATGGACCTAACACAAAAATCACTGGATCAATTCATCAGTTTTAACCTTTTATCAACGACCATTGTCTATGATGTATGAAATTTTTTTAAATAGATATGATCTTACTTGTATTGTTAGTAGAAATTGGTGAGATTGAAAACCATATCATTGAATAATCTTGTTAGTTCATTTATCTTCTTTAATATCCAAAACCTACATCAAGTGTTATAATCATTAATGCATCAAAGTGTTATAATAATTAATGAAAGGGACTTAACGCTTACCTCTTGATCTTTGGATTGCTAGTAATCGTTAACTGTTAATGATGCTGGTGCTTTTAGCCTTTTGTATTGCAACCAAATCTTGCTTTTATCGTCTCGTGCTACCTTCTTGATTTATATGCCTCTTATATCCAAATCTACTATGAGTTAGAGTGAGACTCAACCAACTTTGATTTATGATTTTCAACTAGTATCCAACATCACACCAAAAAACAAAGGAATTTGTGATCATTGTTATTCTTAAATTCATTCATGTAAAATGAGTTTAATGATATTAAAAAAAAACAATTCACAAACTATAATAATGTATAGGGAATGTATATATACATCTTCATTTATTCACAAATGCTTGTATATATGGTTATAGTTATATTCATGTATAATTATAGCTATATTCATGTATGATTATTGCAGAAAAGGAAGAAAAAAAACAAATGGCAAACAGATAGAAATATTTAAGTAATTTTGTTTGCATCAATACAAAGAAATTTGAATGTTCTATTGTTTTTGCTTGTCATTGAGGGTGTAGCAAAAGGTTAGGTTTGATTTTCATTCATTGAATATCGTTAGAAAAAAGAAATCAAAGAAAAGATTGAGAAAGAATCGAACATGCATTCAAGTTTCAGTTTTCTGAATTCGGGCATTTCATCTAGCACCTTATGTGCACAACTTATCTTCTTCCCCTATTAGTCAATTTAAATGAGTAAAGTACCATACCTGAGGAATATGCACATGAAAAAGAATGTTGCCTCTTGAATCTAGATGTAGGTCTGGAATATTTGAAACCAAAATGATATGCAATCAAGTAATTGCTCGAATAGGGGAAGAAGATAAGCTGTATGCGATTTATGTATCAAATTTGAAATCCAATTTATGTAGAGAATTACCTGTATGCGATTCAAACGACACATTGGAAATCGAGAGATTCACTTTAGAAATCGACATATTGTCACAATACCCATCGATCAATTTAAAGTAGATCAGGGGAAGGTCGACGCCTCTTCTACACCAATGATGAGTAGATTAGCCGTTCATTGTCACTCGATCAGACGAGGATCGAAAATTCCCCAATCGATTATCCCTCCCGATCCCTGCTCCGTTTGTGAATCATGCTCCTCCGATCAACAACAATTTGGAGATCCTGTTTCCATTTCCTTTTTTTTAGCTTCATTGATTCCCTTTTGGTGGTGGATCAATGATGTAGGGTGGAGGCATACCTAGGTTTACACGGAGAGATGAAGAGAGAGATGTGAAATGGAAGGAAATAACTGAGTGATTGAGGAATTATAGGAATTAACTAACGGTGGTAAAAATATAATTACTATAATACCCTTATCACCATTTGAAGTTACACTTTAATACCTATAAATTTTAAAACTTTACATAAATGACCCATTCGATAATAACCTTAGATTTAGTTTTTTAAATGGTTCAGATCCGTTCTCGCGTTCTCAACTTTTTTAGTGTTCTCATTTGATCCTATTCCTATTCCTATATATATATATATATATATATATATATATATATATATATATATATATATATATATATATATATTAAACTTAAATAGCCATATCCACATCCTTCCATTTAGGATAGCCTCCAACACGACTTCTACATTCCTAAAAGAAATGATTTTCTAGGTTGCAAATTGAGTTCTTGAGGGTATATCGTCCACCTTGCATTCACCGGTCATCTTTCCATGAGCAAACCACTCCATATCGCAATATGCGATACATTTTAAGATAAAAATGTTACAATTATTTGTATAAATAATCTTCTAAAAAATAGTTAAAATTTAACCAATGTTACCGAAGAAATTAACCACCCAAAGTCTGTAACTGTAAGTAACCTTGAACAAAACTCCACATCCAGTGGGAGTATATGCAACCTGTGTGTAATGTTGAGGTTGGAAAGTATCATATTCCATTCTTTTCAAAACCCTAACATACTAGCAGCATAAAGACTATCTACCAGGAGATGATTTGAAACATCATTACTCTGTTCATTCACAATGTCTTCATTTGCTTTTTCCGGAATTTCCACTCCTTTTTTTTCCTTGGTTTGATGATTTTCTTCAATTTTGGTGTGGATTGCATCTAAAAAATTAAAATGTCAAATAATTATCAATAACTTAACATTCTATAAATACACTAAAATTAAAATATGAGTTTTGTACCATTGTAAACGACATCCGCTGATACCATTCAACACTCCTCTTTCGTTGCAACCTAATAATAGGAGTCACTGTTTTGTTGTGATGTTCACCCACATCCAGTGACAGCTCAACATGCGTAGGTTACACCCAAACTTCCCCTCCAAACCATGAGTTTATGTAACAACATACTCCAGTTGTGTACCATGATAATATGTTTCTTCCTCCTCTTCATTTACCATGTCCTCCTCCTCTCCAAACCCTGTATCCGAATCATTTTTTTTCTTTTCTATAATACACGGTCTGCTTTAGAAGTTAATTCATCCATAACGCATATTAGACACTTCATCAATGCCTTTGTGCTCGTCTTATTCTTCTTTACCGACTTTGCTGATGTGTCGCTTGACATATAAATTCTCTCTATTTCAGGCTGTTGCGAGGAAGAAGCATTTGTGGCGGTTTCAGTCGAAGATGTTTCTGACTTGTACTTCTTTCTTCAAGAGCGAGCCAACAATAGGTGGACTATGTTTCCATAGGGGAGATTCTTCATGGTGAAGAGTCCAATTGACGTAGCGAATATAAAACGACAACATGAGCGTTGTCGTGTTTTCCACGACAACAATAGGATGTCTGTTAGTCTGCAAAATTCATATTGTTAGTTTGACATGAAAAAACATTGGAATTTGTAATTATATATAATTATAATATAAAAAGCATACCACAGGCACATTGATTATTCGACGACATCAAGCCGAAGATAAATGTGTTTTACTTTTCCACGACCTCATTCGTGGCAATTCTATCGGCATGTGTATATAATACTGGGTTGCCTCTGGGAACGTCTTCAAAATCCATATCTATGGAAAGAAAAGGTAAGTATGATGCTATTATAGTATAAAAACGAAAGTACAATGATATTATATTGTACAAACCGAAGTAGAATGTTATTATTGTACAAAAAACGAAAGTATGATAACTATTTAAATGCATTAGAAACTAACGTTAAACGGAAGCATAAAACCAACAACGATATACTTGTGTACTTTCTTGTATTCTGGATTGGACTGCTTGAATATTCTAAATTTTTGTGTTTTCTAAAACATTCGATGCATCAACCCTGAAGTATAGGTCCAAAAATATGTACCCCATGCAAACTTGCAATTTTCAATTTATTCATTATAATTGTTATTGTATTTATACACAATTTTTAAATATAATACCTGTTCCAATCATCTATATTATCAACAAGCGTGTATACTGCTGCAGGAATGCCCATTTTAATGTCTCGTCCGTGGAGACCTTTCAACATAAAAACAAGTTGGATAAACATTACAACATCTTCATCATGAAGTGAAAAATACTTCTGAGACATAATGTAGTCTTCTAAATCTTTCAGCCGCAAACATGCATCTGTAATGTCTGAGAACAACCGAGCACGAAGATTTGAATTTGACCGACCTCTTTCGTCATGGAGTAAATCCACATAAAGACCAACTCTTAAACCATAAATTAGAATATATACAGTTTCACGAAAATCCAATTGCATCTCCTGTATCTCAAAAAGAAACCTCCCCATTTCAAACACTTCTTTAGACGTTACTTCATGCAACATCATCAAATGCACAAGGGGTCACCATGGGGGACATGCATTCCTAAGAATCTTCCAAACGACAAATCTTCAAATAATACTTGTTGGGATTGTGTTAGGCATGGAAAATAGTCTTTAATGATCGTACCGACCACACCTTTTAAAGTTAAATCTGCTTTTTGATTGAGATCATCGTGCTACAAAACATATACATTTAATTTAATATAACACTTTAGTAATTGAAAAAAACAAGGTTTCTAAATTACTTTTCTAATTCGGTTTACGAAATAAATAACAACATACTTTTTATATAATAAATAGTTGATATAAAATGGCAGAAAAAATGAGGAAAAAAGCATTTTAAGGTCATTCCGCGGAGGTTAAAGGTCATTCCACGGAGATCCCTCTGCGGAGTGACCAACACCTCCGCGGAGACGAAGTTTTCCCTTTTTGATTCATTCTGTGGAGAGAATACGTCAATCTGCGGAGGTTCCTCTGCGGAGTGACCTATCCTCTGTGGAATTGATCTTCCTAAATTCAAAAGTTCTTAATCCTACATATTGAAGGTTATCAATTGGATTTTTGTAACATTTCAATCTTATATATATATATATATATATATATATATATATATATATATATATATATATATATATATATATAATACGACATTAATCCAAAGAGGGGAAGGTGAAAAATACCCGGGAGCTGTATCCGTCGGCGAAAATATTGGGAAAATGACGTCTTTGAAGTCCTTCTCGGCTGGTTTGAACTCCTCGCCTAAATCGGAACAGCCTTCCGATGCGGAGACAGGAACGACAATTCGAAGTGGAAGAGGAATCGGGGGGGGGGGGGGGGGGGGGACCAAGGAGACCCGATTTTTTAAAAAAGGAGTGGGGGGAAATTACAAAATACCCCCTCTCTGCAGATAATTCGTCATTCCGCGTAGCCCTGTAGAGGTTCCTTTGCGGAATGTGTGTCTATAGCCGAAAATGTGTGTTTTCATGACTAAATTTTGAAATACCCTTCACCCCCACCCACACACACAAATTTTTTTTGACTATAGCCGGTATTTTCCATAACTTTTATCATTGATTACAACAACAATTTTTGTGTCCATAATTGATGTATGGTAGCTTATTATTGGGGTGCAAATGACAATAATTTCATAATTTAATTGTCATATTTCCAAAACCACCCTTTTTCAAAAAAAAAAAAAAGTATCACAATTTATGTGCAGTTACACAATGACATCAATTTTAAAACAATTTTTTACAATCTCAATCGCCATTTCCAAAACATCAAATGATAGACCCGTTTTACTCTATTAAACTATAAACATTAACTGGTAGCCAACCTTGAACCTTAGTCTTTGAAATGACAACAAACTTCTACGTATCATCATCACCTCATCCATTTCTCTAATCTATAGATAAAGAATCAAGTGTTATGCTTTTTTTTTTTGTTTAAGGACCAAAATATAATACACTCAAGAAACATCATAAATCAAGCATCTTTCTCAAAATACAATTTCAAATAACATCAAGCTGATCAAAGGTAATAATATCAAAAGCGATAATGTTAGCATGCTAAAAGCAAAGCAACTATGCTTTATTTATTAGACATGACAATGATAAAAAAATTACAAAAAATGATAATACGTAAACTCTTGTGAAATATTTAACTAAAAGTCATTAGAATGACAAAATCATGTAACTGAAATGGTTAAGGAAAATAGAATAATAATACACCATAAGAGCCTAGTTGGGAAGATACATTTTTTAGCACATTTGTAGAAGGCTTTTAATAATCAATTAGCTAAACTGGCAAATTGAGATGCACTTTGGCAGGGGATTCTTATCCATCACCTTATATGCATCCGCTACCTCATGTCTACAACTAAGCTTACAACTATACTAAAATCCATAAAATGCTTCATCAGGTTTGCTATATCAGATTCATACATAAGGTGTATTTTCTTGCAATTCAAGAATCATGAAAAATCATACATCACAAATGCATTAATGCATACCATGAACAATACATAGAGCGAATCCTTATTGTGTCAAAACTAACACCAGATCAAACAAAAAAAAACATTTCGATTGTACATGACAAACATAATAGTTCAATCACAACATAGAATACTTATACTGCTTTTGGTTATTTAAATACAAGAATTAGGCTTCAAGAAAAGCTTACTGAACAATGCAAAGGAATTGAATAATATGATTTCAAGTGATTCTAGCAAATCTATCACTTCCTTTTAACATCTCGGCCATTATTTGATGATAGGTAGCTTCCCCTAAAATAAAAAAATGCATTGTAATACCTACTTTCTACAATAGGAGAATTTACAAAATAAAATATTTAGAGTCGATATTTGAGTTTTAAAAAGAGGAACCACAATATGAAAAGAAGAAGAAGATCTGAGTTTTACCTTAGGGGACCCAAAACATGGTTATGGCATAATGGTTGCCAAATCTGCAAAACAATAGGTAAAATCTTATGGTTATAGGCACCATGATAGCATGAATCTTGCTTTCCTATCTCTCACAAACTAAAGAAATCAAATTAAAATGAAAATTAAAATAAAAACTTAAAATGAGATTTTCCAAAAGAAACAAAGCCCACCTTTTGGATATAGGTCTCATTAGGGGTGAGCAAAAACCGAACCGACTAAAGAAAAACCAACAAAACCGCAATAAACCGCAACCGAAAAACCGAAACCGATGCAAAAACCAATGGTGCGGATTTAATTTTTGCAAAAACCGAAGGTCAACGGTGCGGTGTGGTTTCTATCCTAAAAACCGGTCCATCAAAACCGAACCGCACCGCAAGCGTGTATAGTAATAAGTCAATCAATGTATATTATATACATTATATTTAAAATAGTTATAAACGATAATATATTTATTATATGTTTATTTTGTGTTTGTATAAAACTATATGGGGTGCAAAAGATATGTTCTATTATTAGCCAAACATACTAATCGATTACATGTAATAAGCTAGTAACAAAGTAACTCAAAATCAACCAACCTTCAATCATTAATTAGTTTGTAAGAGTGGTCACAAGTTCTATTTTAAGCGACTTACAATGTTTTATTATGTAATTTTGTTTTGAGCTGAAAATGAATATATTAAAAAAAACAGCACAATAGAAACTTATATGCACATGGTTTTCAGTTCTTACAGTTTTAAAAAACCGCACAAAAAAACATAAAAAAAACTGCACCAAATTCTTAACACGGTTTAAAAACCGAAACCGCACCGATACAAACCGAAACCGCATTTAAAAACCGAAAAACCGAACCATTGCAAAATCGCATCCAACGGTTTTAAGAATGCAAAAACCGCACCATGCGGTTTGCGGTTCGGTTTGGTCTGAAAACGCACCAAACCGCACCATGCTCACCCCTAGGTCTCATACTTAGACAACGAGAGATAGCTATGTGTGCACGTGTACTTGAAAAGAGTGGTCCCATGGTATATGGTGTGACAAAGAAGCATACAAATCCAAACCATTTACTCTTGGAACATATACGTCATTCTTCTTTAAAATACATCCTCTGCTATTACAACAAAACTCAAAATCAAAAATTGATGCGAAAAGGAATAAATCTGGTAATCATTACCTCTCCGCCTGTCGGATCACACTACAACTCCGTTTCCTCCTCCCCGTCATCTCCATATGTACACTCTCTATTTCCTTTCATCCCCCTTTTTCGTTCAGCGCTAAAACACACACAAACATAGACCATCTTGGAAGTACGATGATGATAGAGATGGTGGGCAGCGTATTGTGGCGACTGGCTGTGAGGGTGTGGCTGATGGTGGGTATTTTAGGGATCGTAGAGGTTTAGAGAGAGAAATATTTTCCGATGGATTTGGAGTCAACATACTCAATCTGGGATTAAGGGGCTAAGTCAAAAGCTTCTGAGATAGATAAAGTATCAATGTATTAAGAATTGTACATACGGTTTCATATTTTGTACAATTTGCCTATATTTTAAAATTCACACGTATATTTCAAATCAAAGGAATTGTATTTAAAAATTTTAAATTATTTTATTTATAATTGGTTGTACTTTAAGCTTAGCGATTTGAACGTCTTAAAAGATATTATCATTATATTGAACCTATTTTTAGAAGGAATAAGATTTCATTTATAATGTAGTATAGATAATCAGGCTTTGACTTCATTAAGACTAAAGAATGTGGTCCATGCAAAGTATAATTGTACAATCTACTATAGAATCAGAATACACTGCTACTTGAGAAACTGGAATCAAACATAATTTGATGAATGAGTTTATTTAGAAACTAAGTTGATTCCTTCCATTCAATGATCACATAGAAATATTTTGTGAGTTCAAGAGTATACTTTCCCAAGCTAAGAAACTCTATGTGATATTAGAACGCGTATCACTCTTACTCTCCAAGATATCTAACTATAGTTAGAATAAAGTTAATTATGGAGATGATCGTAATCGGAAAATCCATATTGGGGTCACAATTTAGCTATAGGACTTTGTTATTCTAGAAATGAGATTTGATTTAGATTTAGTATTTGGATAGTAGAACATTGTGGCAATAACTATTGTATTTTTTTTGACATAGGGGTTATGCTCTTCAAATAAATATTTGTTATTTATTATACAAACATGTATAATCCATTAATAGTGAAATTATTCTAAAACATCATAGTTAGTCATAATTGTGGGAGCAATTACGAAGTAAGACTAATATGAATTGGATTGGTTAACTTTCATAAGATGAAAGTGGGCAATACGTTGTAACCAAGATTCATATGTATTTGTTTGGGAACAAGTATTAGACATGAACCACATTAAAATGACCTCATGGATCTCTATCATGAGTGATACTTGATAAAATGTACTATATTTTTATCCTTAATATATGAAATACATATTCAAATAAAGTGTATGGAATTTTATAATTTGATGTGGTTAAATGTTGTTCTATGCTATGAACTGTGGAAGAGCCGTATGTAGTCAAAACGAAAGTTGTTCCACTTATGTGTTGAGAGCTACACATCTAATGAGTGTTCCCTAAAGTTGAACACCAAATGATATTGCTTGCAATCTACGTGTTAAAAGTTCTATCGCGCATGATTTAAACAAATAATAAACTTACTGCTTGGTTACACTAAATGATTGTAACACCCGCAAATTCGGGCTAGTTAATTTAGAGATAATAAGTGTTAAAAATGAATTTTTGATAGAAGATTATTTAGAATAAATAATATTAAATAAGTTATAATATATGTCACAAGGGTTCTATACATATAAAGAACGCTGAAATCCGAGTTATAATGAAGAAGTTATGACCTGTCGAAGTTTTATGGTAAAATCAACACGACACCGTGAATCATAAAAATTGAGTTTAGGATAAGATACTTTTTAGCCTTAGTGATCTAAACGATAGTCGTAGTATACGTTAAACCAAGAGCACACATAAAAATAATGTCCAGATCAGACTTCGTATGAGGAAGTTATGATTTTTCTAAGATTTAGCATGGGAGTGCACACCCGGAAATTGAATTTTAGATAGATCGATTTTTAGCTGACACAACCTAAATAAGAATTGAATATATCATTAATAGGAGCTCAACGATATAATGACATTCGAAAATGGACTTCGTATGACAAATTTATGAATTTTTAATTGATTTTAACAGTCTAAGGCTGTTAAAATATATATTTAAAAATAAACTCAAAATTATCCGACAGAGTCTAAACAAAAGTTGTAGATCCTGTCGGTACCTATGTGTGGAGATAAAGAATGTCAAAAATGGAGGTCGTAAGAAAAAGTTACGAAATTTAGAAGATAATTAGTTTTTGGAGTAATCTGCGAGTGACACATGGCACGATCTGAGCCATTGCTTCTTCCCCACGCCTTGCCACTAGATGGTGACACTTGGCACCTCAACATGATGTGTTGGGGATCATAACACGCCATGTTGGCCATTTGCAGGCTATAAATAGAGGTGTAATTCACCCCATTTCTTCACACCTTTCCCATTCTTTCTCTCTCAATACTACCAAACTCTCCTTCCCATTCCCTATTACTTTCTAAGTGCTAGAGGCGAGTCCCGGAGCGCCAGAAGGCTCCGAGAAGAAGAGCTTTCAGCTCAGAAGTGCTGCCCCCATAGAGCCTGATTCCTAGCCAAACCTCCTAGTAAGTGAGTTATGCTTACCCTATTTTAAGTATAACTTATGTTTAAATAAACCTAAAAATATATATGTATCATAAAATATAATATAAAAAGTGTTATTATAATATCTTTTAACTGATCGGTATGTGGAATCTGGTTTGTAGGGCCGCATAGAGTTGTTGGATTTTAGAAGTGTGATAATGCCAAAATGGTCCTACCCTTCGGTGTTTCATGTCTGGCCCCTGTGTGTACATATTGAAAAGTATTGTTTATCACTTATAAAACAATGTTTCTCATAATTAGTCGCAATACATATTATACTAAAATATAGCGGTGATGATACTAGGTTTCATCGAACGAAAATATAATTGTTAGAAGCTAAGCGCTGCCCGAGTTTGGAATCATCACTTTAACAAGTGAGTGCATAGTTACTTTTATCTTACATATGGATATGAAGTATTTAATATAAATTACATGCTATGTGTGCATATTATCTATGTTCTAATATCTATCTTGGATGAATAACATATACATGTTTTATTCGATTTAAATTGTATATGTATTTTATACCTATAATTATGATGGGTAAAGATGGGTAGATTAAAGATGAGATGATAGTTGAAAGTTGAGATAAATGATGAGAGATGAACGATGATATAGATATGACAGGTCAAAGATGATGAGAAGCGATGAACCAAGCGATGGCCCAATTATCTAGCATACTATATATGACAACCACAGACTATTCTAGCCAATCCATTGGAACATTAGTAGGCTCACAACATATAGGTGTTGTGAACGATGTGTTCACCAGATGTACTCTAAAAACCCATTGATATATATTGTGGGTGGACTCCCTAAAATAATACCATCAATAAAAGAGATAAAACCTGACAACTATGGATTTAGTGCCTTACAAATGAACGTTGGCAGCTATGGAATTAGTGCCTTACAAATAAACGTTGGCAGCTACGGATTTAGTGTCTCACAAACAAACATTGGCAGCTATGGACTTAGTACCTATTAAATAAACCCTGGCAGCGATGAACTTCGTGCCTATTCCTTAGGACAATCCTTAGGAATAATATTGAGGAATAGATGATTCTTAGGGAAGATACTTATGAATAAAGAAGATAATGGGGATGGGTAATCGTGTTAATTGTTTTGATGATGAAACCTAATAATTATATTATTGTGAGTTGAAAACCCTATGTACTCACCAGGTTTCCTAACTTGGCCCACTCAGTTTATTTGTATCACATGTATTGGTACGAAGCTACGTTACACTGAGAGATTAAAGCAGATGTAAATCGTCAGTGTAAATAAGTTTTGTTTATGCTTATGTTTATGTATTGACAATGACATCCGAAAGTTTTAATATAAACAAAATACATTTCTTTGGAAATGCTTTGATAATATATTTATCATGTTTTCTGGGAACAAGTTCCGCAATATTATTCTTAAAAATGAATATTCTAATTTTCAAATAAGCATAAATAAAAATTTTAAAATAACCGTGAATTTGGGGATGTCACAGTTGGTATCAGAGCATTAGTTTAAGTGAACTAGGAATAAGGATTTATTTCTAGACTTAAACTTAGAATGTTAAGTGATGATCGTGAGGAGTGTGTCCACTATATTAGCTAGTACACATGAATAGACACAAGCACTAGCTTATTTTAGAAAAGATGCCTAAATTGCTTTTATGCGCTAAATGAATTATGTTATAGGTATAAAGATGCCTTATATGCTATTATTTGATCGGATCTATAGTCTATTGCCGACCGGATCTGAAAACTTTATGTGTTCAAATTTCTAAATGTTTAATTACGGTATTAGAACTGTCATGTAACTTTTCGTAGTGACATGGAGATTTATACGCCTATCATAAATAAAGCTTTCCCTATCTTAATTCTCGTCTGTGCACTCTGAATGACTGATTTGGTGTATAGATCGATATGGTGAATGTTGGGTTTTATGTACTCTAACATCCCTATGGTGCACATATAACCCTAATGCTTTGGATCTAATTTTTCTCTAATTATACATGCAACATTGGGTTCCAAAGCATGAAGCCTAAACTAGCATACAAAAATTGACATATGAATCATAAAACAAGTTAGAAGATTACATCTTGATGCAGCTAGTAGGACTTTATCCATAAGTGAGCTTAGCACCCCAAGTGTTGTGCCTCAAACAAGTCACAAACACCAATAAACAACTAGATGAATATGAGAGAGGTTTAGGAGACTAGAAATCAGATTCTCTTCTTGAAATGCAAGGTGGCAGTCAACTGATTTCAGTGCATAGGGTTACATATTTATAGTGTAGAATTTCAAGAGTCATATGTAACCCTAATCTTACAATTAAGCTTATGATCCATGAAATTGATTTGGATTATCACTTCATGGATTAAACCATAAGCATAGCCCATCAGAAATCAATCATGGATCGTTAGCCTAATCCATATGTTTTACTTGATTTACATAATATGTCCCTATTAATTCAGTTAGTCTCTTTTGATCACTAAATTAATTCCAAATTAATTCTTGATCAGTACTAATTAAATAATATGATTTCTTAATTAATATATTTTACTTATAATATATTAATAAATCACTAATAACCTCTTACTCAAACATCCATCTATCAAATTGTTCTGGTGAAGGCAATACGAAATGGACCATGCTACTATCAGGTCAAGTACATACCAATTATGGGCATAGACACCTAATCTAACAGTGAGAACTCGAAGCGGACTTAGAAACGGTAACCATCAACCTGAGCCACAAGTGATTAAGCGTGCACAAGAATTAACAGTTGCACCTGATCCAATCACAATGAGAGAAGTACAAGCGATGATGCATATGATGTTGGATCGTCAAATGGAAGAGACAAGACATTTACCTCAAAAAAATAAGGACAGACCTACTGTGCCAATAGGCTAGGCACATACTCTTGAGGAAGCAATCTAGAAATGATCAAAGGAAAAACCACCAAAAAGTTAAAGTTGGCAAGAAAAGGAAGATTGAGTTATCCTCAAGATCTGATAAGAAAGGAAGATCCATGAAGCCCAACCGAGACGACCAAAAGTATTGAGGTGGTGGTGGAACCAAGTGGTGTGAGAAGTGCAAGAAGAAGCACCTCGGGAGATGTGATGGGGAAGTGACTGGATATAATTGTGGTGGGAACGGCCACTATTCCAGAGATTGTACATTTGACAACAAGAAGTGTTATGAATGTGGAAATGATGGGCATATATCTAAGAACTTCCCAAAGAAAAACAAAGCCACAAAAGAAAATGAGCCTCCAAAGCCAAAGTCAAGAGCATCTCAGATGATCCTTGAAGAAGTAGGTGATAATACAAGGGATCAAAGGTGAGGATCTATATATCCAAAGAACGGGATATGAAGCAGTCATATAGATAGTATCATATGGTATAGCCTAATATAAAAGGCCTAGTGTAGGGTGAACTTGAATTACCAACAATACCCAATACTTCTTACAAGATCGAAAGCATAAAGGTATGAAATTTCAATTTATATCAGAGTTAAATCCCAACATAGAATCAATCTGATGCTTGTTACTTATTACCAGTTTACAAGAACAATTACGAATTCTATTAAATAATTAACTAGGTTGATTAAACCCTAACTATATGATCAGACTAACAAGAATTAAAAATCAAACATTCATTAAGCTTAAACTAAAACAACTAGATAAAAGCACACAATGAAAAACAAATTTGATAACTGATCACATTAAAAATACTAATCTTTTCCAGAACAGAAAACTAGGGTTTTAGTCAGACATGGCTAAAATCTGATAAAAACTAGTAAAAAGAAACATTAAACTACTAGATCTTACTAAACTAAATGTAGGACACGATCCATAGTCTGCATATCTTCAGAAATAGCTTAAATTAGAGAGAAATTGCCTCAAAAATTGGTTTTTCGTCATTTAGAGATTCAGGAATTGACTGGGCATCAAACTGATCAAAGGGTTGTATTTATATGCATGCAGGTAACTTCTGGAGCAAGATAAAGAAAAATTCGATCCTAAATACCTAAAATTCGATCACATTTTTAAATTTTTTTCCCAATTTGATGTTTAATTAAGTATGATGCTATTTTTGACCTTTTTTGAACCTTGACACAAAAGCTATCATTTCTATGATCGGATTTTTTTCCCATATGATCGCATTTTTCATATCTTTTTCCCAGATGATACTTTTTGACCTTGCAAATCCTTGATCAATTTATGCGATTGCAAAAGTCTAAAAATGTGATTGCATTTTTGGCTTTTCGGCACGTTTTGTTCGGGATTATTCTGATTTAAAAATTCCAAGTCATTCCCCATCATCCTTCTTCAGTTCCAACTACATTTAAGCTCCAAATATGCATCCAGTTGCTCCCAAATTACTTCTACATTTGAATTATCTAAAAACAAAATAAATATGCTAGTAGTACAGGAATTCTGACGATAAACATGAGCTGAACATTATTTAAACTAATCACATGAAAATATGTAAAATATGATGCTAAATGCTAATAAACACTACCCTAAAAGAGGCGTAAAATGAAATCTATTAAATCTCCGCACACTTTAACCTTACTTGACCTCACGTAATAAAAAGATTTAACATTATAAACAAATGAAAAAATATAGATGACCTAAAAAGAACTTAGAACAAAAACCAAAATAACTTGAGACTAAAAACACTTCACTCTTTTTTTTCCACATGACCAAATTTTACACTGATGAAGCTGATAGGTTTTACATGTATTAATGCGGATAAATCCTTAACACTTATGGGTACAAGCAACGTAAAGATTTAAGTCATAATAGTATTGATGTAACATTTTATCGAACAACACAAACCCTAGGAACACACTATATATTTAGATAAATCAATATAAAGGTTACGGTTTACATACCTTATTGATTGTTGTAGTTACCAAAAAAGAATCCTTTCTTCAGTAACTTGGAAACTAGCACCACAAGTGTTGTGCCTCTGATGGTTCACATCGAACACTAGCAACAAGAAGCTTTTGAGAGAGGAGAGAGGATCAATTTTCAGATATGGCTCTTAGAAAAGAAGTAGTCGATAATTGTAGGTCAATGGTGCCTTTATAATGAACCTTGGAAACCTAAATAACCATAATTCGAATAATGTAATACTAATTCAAATTCGTAATTATCTAACTTCCTATTTATCTGCAAGGAATATTTCAGATACCCTGGAATATCCTAGAAATCATCTACCTCCTTCCAAGGAAGGTTCTGGACATTTTCTTGTTCAACTATTGAACAACTGCACTTTAACCCTTGCACTTTTGGTTAATACAATTAATCCCAAAATTAATTTTAATTAATTTATGATTAATTATCAATTAAATATTACTATTTCTAATTAGTCTATTATTTTCGTAACATATTAATAAATTCATTTATTGATATTTATTAATCATATAATGAATCAATAAATCTGTCTGTCACTCTCTCTCTCTCTCTCTCTCTCTCACTCTCACCCACTCAATCACTCATACACACACATACACACTCTCTCTCTATCTATCTCTCTCTTTCTCTCTCTCTCTCTCTCTTTCACTTTCCCTCTCTCTCTCTCTCTCTAAAAGTTAAACTGTTCAATTACTAGGTTTGAGGGCAACCTAAAAGGACCTTGCTAATAGTTAAAGATTATACCAGTTTAGTTATTGGCTGGGACACCTAATCCAATAGTCTCTCACTTGGATAAGTCTATAACTGAAATTACCAGTATAAATTCTAAAATAAACAACAAAGGGTGCTTCCATAGCAGCTGCCAAACTCTAAACTAAACAGACATTTGTGCCAAGATAAGTAATTAAATATTCCTCCATTCTTCTAGATATCGTACATATATGAGACGTGGATTAGAATTAATCTCATTGTCCATGTTTTGTTTCCCCGATTTCCCGATTTGTGATGATGATATAAGACTTCTAATTGAACATATCAATTCAGTCATGGATGGACCCAACACTATAATTCAACACCAAATCATCAAGGGGCCCAAGGATACTGCCTTTTTGTCTTAGGGTAAAAGGAACAAATAAACTTTGACTTATATGCTTGTGCGCTGTACTCATCAAATCATACATGACACTATATTTTATAATATCATGTTACTAATGTGTTTATTCAACACCAATACACAACCTACTTTCAAATTACAACTTATATATCTCCGTTTTAAGAATATAATATATTATCGTCTCAAACTTACTCGTGATATAATCCATGAAGTAATTCTCTGAGCGTGGGTTTATCGAATACTTAAATCTCCATTTCTAAGTACTCATGAATATTGTAGTAATAAAATTGTTATGTCTAACTCCATTATACATTCTACAATGCATATCATGACATTATTGATTCACTACTTACTTCCTAAAGTATGAGCAACTGTGGAATTTTAATAATTAAACTATTCAGGAAGTAAAACATGCTATGTCTAACAATTGCACGTTAACCCTTACACTTTTTGATTAATACAAGTAATCACCAAAAGTTAATTAGAATTATTTGGTTACAAGTTTTAAACTAATCATGTAACTACTAAAACTAATTTCATCTCTCAACTTAATGCTCCTAGCATGTTGTCTATGATTAATCCTACTCAGAGCCTTTGTGAGAGGATTTGCATGATTCTCTTTTGACGATACACTTTTCACTATGAGATGACATTCTTTAACTCTATGTCTAATATAATGGTACTTTCTATCAATATGTATTGATTTTGCCATGATCTCTCGGTTCTTTGGCCAAAACAACCGCTCATTCGTTATCATAGAAAAGTTTCATTGGTTCTTGAATGGTTGGGACAACTCCAAGATCTCCAATGAAGTTCTTCAACCATGCTGCCTCCTTTGATGCTTCACTTGTAGCCATGTATTCTAATTCCCAGGTAGAATGATCCACTGTGTCTTGCTTGGAACTTTTCCAAGTAATTTCTCCTGCATTTATTGCAAATACCCAGCCAGACTGAGAACGAAAGTTGTATCTATCTATTAGAAATTTAGCATCACTATACCCAATCATCTCAACGTATCACTACAACCAATGACTAGAATCATATCCTATGTCCTTCATAGATACTTGAGAATGTTCTTTACTAGGGATGAGCATTTGGACTCGGGAACCGGCTGGAACTGGTATCGGAACCGGAACTGGTACCAGAACCGAAACCCGATAGAACCCATTGGGTTGGGACCGGGACAATATTCTTGTGGATTTTTGGACCCGTGAACTGGTAGAATCGGCAAAAATTAGAACCGTATATTGCTATTTCTCAAGGACCGGTTCCAACATCAAACACATGGAAAGAACCAGTTGGAACCGGTACCGACTCTGGTTCGGTTCGTATTTTCGACCAGGTTCGGTTCCCGGGCTAGTTCCGATGCTCATACCTATTTTTTACTGCTGTTCAATGACCTCTAGTAGGATTTCACGGATGGCAACTGGCCATGCTTAAAGAAAATGACACATCAAAGCGAGTACATGTCAAAGCGTACCTAATCGATCCTGCAACCAAAGCATAAGGAACTTTATGATGGGTTTTGAGTATTGTAACACTCCTATGGTGTACAGGCAATCCTAGAAACCTTGGATCTATGTTTTCTCTATTATACATGCAAACTTTCTTTTTCCAAGGCTTTCTTCCTAACTAACATATTATGGGGTATATTTATTACAAAACTTAGTAGAATGACATACCTTTCTTGTAGCTTGGATTCTGTAAGACCTTGTGAGCCTAGGACCCCAAATATGATGCCTCAAATTCTTCACACAACACCACCAACAAAATGGAATAACTTGAGAGAAGAATATTAAGCACCATAATTGTCTAGCCCTCACGAGAATCACTTAGGTGCTAATTTACTAACACGAGGCTTCTTTATATAGTGTGCATATTAGGGTTACACCATGTAACTCATGAATTTTACATTCCTCATGATCCATGCGTTTTAACCTCCATGGAGTATCCATGAGTAACCACATGGGTTTAGCCCATCATGAAGAACTATGGATCATAATCCCACTATATAAGAATGAATGATTTACCAAATCATTCCCCATTTATTTAATTAATCTATTTTGATCTAATAAATTAATTCCAAACTAATTATTGATCAATACTAATTAAATTATTCATATTAATATATTAGAACTTGTAATATATTAATAAGCCATAAATATCCTCTTCTCACAAAAGTCTATCCAAATTGTTCTGATGCCATGCAACCCAAATGGACCATGCCAATTCGAGTCAAGTACATACCAAATATAGTTATGGACTTAGACACCTTATCCAATAGTCTCCCACTTGGATAAGTCTAATAACTATAGCTACAAGTACGACTTCAGGATCTGATAAATGATCACAAATCTTTCAAAGTCTTGCAGAACTAAGATGATGCGCCATTTTAGATAAGTGACCATATAATCCTCTATTCAAGATATCAGCTAGAAGAATACATGGAACAAAGTCGTACTTATTGTCCAGTAGTTTGTTTCCCAATTTTCCGATTTATTTGACATAGAACATAATCAAACACATCAATTGAGTTATGACTGGGCCCGACACATAGGTCAAAACAAAATCATGGAGGGGCCCAAGGTATCACTTTTAATCCTCCAAGGACTAAAAGGAACAGATAAACTTCGACTCATATGCTTGTACTAACTAATCATCACAACAACACTTTTTATAACATCAAGTTACTAATGCGTTTTCATACTATCAATGCACAACCAACTCACAGTTAACAAATCATATATCTTGGCTTGAAGATTTATATGATATTACCGTCTCACGATCACTCGAGATAAATTCCATGAAGTAATACAAGTGAGCATGGGTTAATTCCAATACTCAACACTTATGAGCACTCATGAATGTTGCAACAACAATTGCTATGTCTAATACAGTTCAGACAAATCTACAAACCTAATTCATGATAGTCTTATTTCAATACCTACTTCCAAAGTATGATCGACTGTGGATAGCTTTGAATAACATGATATACCATAACATAATTATTCTGGATGTCAAAACATGCAAAATGAAACAATAGAAAATGATTGACACAAGACAGTACTATACTATTAAATAAAACACCTTTTATTTAAACACCAAATGTCAATTACATTTCAACTATTACAAGTTTTGGAAGCTATCTAATTACTAAAACTAATATCATCCTTCCGCCCAATGTGCCTCCCATGCTGTAAATGCTTAACCCTACATAGTCCTTCGTGAGGGGATCTGCTGGGTTCTCATCCGATGATACCCTCTTTGCCACGAGGAGTCCTTCGATTCAATGTCTAATGAAGTGGTATTTTCTATCGATGTGCCTGGATCTACCGTGATCCCTTGGTTCCTTGGCTAAGGCAACTGCACTCTCATTATCATAGAAACTTTTCATAGGATCCTTTATAGTTGGTATAATTCCAAGGTCTCTAATGAAGTTCTTCAGCCATATTGCTTCCTTCGCCACCTCGCTTGCTTCTATATACTCTGATTTGCAAGTTGAATCAGCTACTGTCTCCTGCTTAGAACTTTTCCAAGTAATTGCTCCTCCATTTGGGGTAAAGACCCAGCCCGAATGAAAGCTGAAATTATCCCTGTCAGTTTGAAAGCTGGCGTCAGTATACCCTACTACTCTCAAGTCATCACTCCTACCAAGGGTAAGGACCCAGTCCTTAGTCCTCCATAGGTACTTGAGAATGTTCTTTACCACAGTCCAGTGAGCCTTGGCAGGATTCCCTTGATATCTACTGACTGTTCTCAAAGCATAGGTCACATCTGGGCCAGTTCAATTCATAGCATACATGATCGAGCCTACAGTGGAAGCATACGACACTCGACTCATCTTAGCTATCTCAGCCTCTGTACTCGGGCTCTGAGTCTTACTCAGTTTAGCGTTACTCTAGATCGGTAAGTCACCTTTCTTGGAATCCGGCATGCTGAACCTATTCAATACCTTATCTAAGTAGGTACTTTGACTAAGTCCAATTAGTCTCTTACTCCTATCTCTCAATATCCTTATCCCAAGAATATAGGCGGCTTCTCCAAGGTCCTTCGTAGCGAAACACTTCCCAAGATAGGACTTAACCTCTTGCAATGTTGGGATATCATTTACTATGAGTAGTATGTCATCCACATACAATACCAAAAAACTAACTATACTCCCACTAGACTTAACATATACACATGACTCATCCTCGCTCCTTGAAAAGCCAAACTCTTTGACTTTCTCATTGAAACAAAGATTCCATCAGCGAGATGTTTGTTTCAATCCATAGATGGATTTCTCAAGCTTACATACTCTTTTCGGGTACTATGCATCGAAAAAACCCTCTGGCTGACTCATGTAAACACCCTCAACCAACTTTCCATTAAGGAAATCAGTTTTAACATCCATTTTCCATATTTCATAATCATGAAATGCAACAATGGCCAGCATAACCCTAATAGACTTAATATTCGCTACTGGTGAGAAGGTCACATCATAGTCAACTCCTGGAGTTTGAGTAAAGCCCTTGGCAACCAATCGCGCTTTATAAGTATGTACATTCCCATCCATGTCGGTCTTCTTCTTGAAAATCAATTTGCACCCGACTGTCTTACGACCCAGTACATTGTCAACCAAGTTCCAAACTTGATTGTCATACATGGATTGAATCTCACTGTCCATAGCCACTTTCCATTTGGCAGATTCAGAGACTGTCATGGCTTCCTTGAAATTGTTATGTTCATCCAAATTTATCAGTGTACTATCACTGATAAACGCATCACCTTCTTCAATCATGAGCTCCTTCAGAGCTTCCCAGCCCATAGCATTAGCCATTGCTAGAGTTAGTGACTTGAATGGCTATTCCACCATGTTAGGGCTCTATCAGCGAAGGTGCAGCCAAAAAATTTAACCTTGCTCCCTTCCGGACAGGAGCAGATCTCAAAGATCGACTTCATCTTCTCGAACCATTGTGAGAGGCAAATGATTCCACTTGTCCCGTTAAAGGACCTGGGCTTACAGTTGGTGAAGTCCTTATACAAACACTCCCTAATGCGCACAGGAGCATTACCTTGAGTAGATTGCACAGCATCATCACTCCCGCTAGTACCACTAGCGCTGAATTGAGCTAAGGCTGCCATAAAAACCACAAATACCGCAGCTTGAAGAGTTGCAGGATCGTTTTTTGGAGGAGGTGGTTGATTTGGAGTCATCATAGGATTACGCCTTGTCACTCTTTGTCCATGACTCGATCGATGGCCGCCCTTCCCTGCTCCCCATTGCGACCAATCCTGCGAACCAGGATACGTAGGACTCTATCTGCTAAGCCTCCTGCGCTAAAATTGTAGAAGATTTGGTCATCGTTGTAGGGTAAGGGTTGACCCTGCTCGTGACTCCGTCTGTTTAAGTTTGTTGCCCACAAAGGGGTAGGGCCTTGAAATCCTGGTTGAGGGTTAGGAATTTAGATAGGAGCCACTAGGGGCAGATTATTGACTTCTGGCTTGGAGTCAGAATCCTCTAGGAATTTTTTAATGAAGTCATCATCCAAAGGAATTTCATGATTCTCCTCGGGCTATGCATCGAGCCATCCCCCATTGCCTTGGTTGGGAAAGTATGGGTCGCCAGGAGGATGGATTCCAACCATGATATCTATGTGAGAATAGGGGTAAGAAAGATAGATAATAGACGTACTACTGGAGATAATTATAGAATGATCCTTACTGGTTACTTCAATACTTGCATAGTGCACCAGTTATATGAAATCAAAACATGATAGACCTTTAAATAAGTGACCCTAACTCTAAATCCACAACCAAACAAGGAACCATAACTAATGCAAAGGTCACAGATTCTAAGTCTATGACACCTTAGTCACATATAACCTTAGCGTATCCACTCAACAACTATTGATCTACTACAAAGGTCAAAGACCCTTTAGTTCTCAAATAAGTTCTTATAGTACACGATATACTCCTATAGTACTTTTAAGTTTATGTTCCGTTCTAAAGTTTTCATTGTAGTAGTGCTGGTAAGTTTTTAGACTTGTTGCACACCACAACCATTCCTAGGCGCATGCTAATCACTTCTCTGAAAGATATAGTTGTTCATGCTATATCAATCCTAGATCTGATTATATGTTCCCAAGCCTACTTGTGCTGTCCAACAATCGCAATACTTTTATTTTCTCCTAGTATGACACTGATTTTAGTATGAATGCATGTATGTATACTTTAGTTTTATATTTTGTTATTTAAAAGTATAAACTCTTGGTCAGAGTATTTTAATCCCGATGTGTTTATAGTTTGTATATCTTTTATGGGTTGATATACTTAATTCACTATAAACAATGCTCTGATACCAATCCATCACACCCCCAAACCGAATTGGCAGAAACATTTAGGGGCGGAGGACGTCATGTACAATATCATAACAACGCATAATAGTAAAACAAGCAACAACAACATCCATTGCATTAATAGTATAATTTATACATATATGTTCTAAATGTAAATGTAAGACACCAAAAATATATATTTCAACAATAAAAGACGAGTCTGAAAGTGCTCCGTCTTCTCAAAACCTGTCATTTGTACCTGTCTACTGTTGACCTGAGAATACAAGTTATTTTGAAAGAGTGGATCAACATTTAAGCTGGTGAGTTCATAAGTATTAGTGTCAATTGTTTGTATAAGTTTGAAGAAAGTGTTTCCAATTGTTTGTTGTAAAAGTTTGTAAGTGTTTTTAGTACATGTTTGTATGACCTAGAAAATCCTATATTTTCTACTAGAAATGTAGCCTTCTACCAAGACCCGACTGTTCTGAAAGTTTGTTTGTTTGTAAAAGTGAGTGTTTTTCCCCAGTATGACTATCATTACCAAAAAGACAGCTTACATTACTGCTTATATGAGAAGATCACAATTTGAATGCAATGGGAAAAATAATGATGTATTGTAGTATTGTATATATATTAACTAATGTTGTACTAACTTCCTTAAACCAATTGTTAATGAAGGTATAATGTGATATGGTTGTAACCATGATTGATCGACCTAGTGAAAACACGATGCTCGAAGACGTCGAAATGGTATGACATTTGTCACCCGTAGACCTACAGGTCCCACTATAGCTAGCAACAAGGTGTAGGATGGTTAATCCAGTATAGATGTATACACAAATTCATGCTCTCCCTCCAGGAGACTCTGGTTACACAACGTGACACAGCAGATACTTCCATGCCATGAAGTAGTGGCTCACATTAATGTTATACTATTCTTTTATTTGTATAGTATGCACTATCTGTTCTAGTGTATTGTATGTTCTCTTTGTATAGTATGTTCCTCCCTATTTCTTGTTATAGTATGTTCTTTCTGTTTCTCGTTATAGTATGTTCTTTCTGTTTCTCGTTATAGTATGTTTTGAACAGACACATGCATGAACTGACTCTTGTATGTTTCATTGTACTAGAAATAAGGAGTAGTAATCTCCTAAACTATACTTATTATAGTTTACTAGAAATGTTGTTTGAATAATGAGTATGTTTGTACAGCTTTGATACTCAAAGGCATTAAGCTGATATAAGAATTTTAATATCTATACATATATACATAATATATAACTAAGATCCAAACGACATTTGGAGAAACAACTGATACCCTATGTCCATAACCAAACAAGGAACAGGAAATAAAGCGAGTTATCAGTCCTAAGTCTTTTCAATCTTATTTATATAACTATATCTAAATAGACATGATTTTTGACAATAAATAAGTTTAAAAGAGTTTATCATATAAAAGAGTTTGATAAAGATTTTATAATATAAAAGAGTTTGATAAAGATTTTATAATATAAAAGAGTTTGATAAAGAGTTTAGCATATAAAAGAGTTTGATAAAGAGTTTAGGATATAAACGAGTTTGATAAAAGGTTTTGAAATAGTTTGTTTGATAACACTGTCTTGAAGTATAAGAAATCCACTTGTTTGATAGTTATTAATCACATGTTATTGATATAAAAACTATATTGTTTCAACTTGTATCCCCCCTCCCCATAAAAGCATTTAAAATCATTTAAAAGGTAATTTAGGGGTATGAACTCACCTATAGTGAGTGGTTCGAATGAAAGATCGGTAAAGGATGCTGAGTGCTAAGTGGAATTTCAGGCACAAACAGATCCTATTAAGCATATAGTGGTACATATATGGATGTAATTAGTGTATATACAACTAATTATGCAAGCAAACCACCTTAAGGACTAGGAAACACTTAGATTGAAGTGTTACAATCATAAATGATTTCGTCAAATGGGTTTACGGACACACCAAGGTGTGTACGACCAATGTGGTATACAGTCATGGAGTGTACGGTGATGGAGAGTACGGCCGTACACTTATAGAAGAAACATGCAAAAAGGGTGTTTATGGCCCTCTCTAGTATCCATTAAGTGTTCACGGTCCTAGGTTTGGACTAAAGACTAGTTTGCGGCCAAGACTTGCACCAACACAAGGGTTTTTAGCCGTAAACTATTGATGTTCATGCACTATATGATGTTTCAAGGCTAGGAATCAAGTGTTTATCAAGCCTAACTAGAAGATAGAAGATATTTACCCTTTTAAAGTTTCATAGGAAGTTCATGGTTCAAGAACTAGTAGGTGTTCTTGGTGAAAGTGATGAAGACTTGAAGATCTAACCAAAGGAGATAATTTCATGGATGAAATCGTGGATCTTCACTAGATAAAGGAATGTATCAACTAATCATTGGAAGGAATACTTATATTTTTGGACGATCAAGGTGAAAAGATTGATGATAGTACAGAGAGAATTGAGTTTCTTGAGTTGGAAGTGGTAAAAAGTGGTCAAAAATGATGGAATATCATATATGAGGGAGGATTTCATGGCCATCCAGGGTTTACGGCCGTAAACCCT
This sequence comes from Lactuca saligna, assembly GCF_052625555.1. Taxonomy (NCBI): domain Eukaryota; kingdom Viridiplantae; phylum Streptophyta; class Magnoliopsida; order Asterales; family Asteraceae; genus Lactuca; species Lactuca saligna. The sequence continues at coordinate 91,258,479 of NC_136425.1, forward strand.
AGTTTATGGCTGTAAAATCCAATACTTGGAGTTTTCCGGCTTGAATGCTGCACAATGAACTCTGTAATTTACTTCCTAACACTCTAACCTTGAAGGTACTAGGCTGATACCACTCAAACAGACCCTAAACAATGCTAAAAGATAGCAGAAACGAGTCTGACTTTGATTGAATTGAATGACGGTACAAGATAGAAATTTCGGGTTGTCACATCATCCCCCCGTTAGAGAGAATTTCATCCCGAAATTAGAGTTTAAGCAATTAAAAATATCTAAGTAAAAAGATGAGGGTATTTCATTTTCATTTGATCTTCACACTCCCAAGTGAATTCAGGTCCCTAATTGGCATTCCAACGAACCTTCACTATCGGGATATGACTTTGCTTCATTTGCTTGACCTCTGGTCCAAGATCTCTACTGGTTCTTCCTCGAAGTTGAGGCTCTCATTGATCTCAATCTCGTCGAGTGGGATTACAAGAGTCTCAATGGATAGACACTTTTTCAAATTCGAAACATGGAAAATAGGGTGTACGTTACTAAGTTCGTGAGGTAGTTTGAGTTTGTAAGCTACAGGGCCAATTCTAGCGATAATTTCGAAAGGCCCTACGTATCTTGGATTTAGCTTCCCATGCTTTCCGAAGCATATCAAGCCCATCCACGGTGAGACCTTCAAAAGGACATGGTCACCAACCTGGAATTCTAACGGTTTCCTACTCTTGTATGCGTAGATTTTTTGTTGGTCTATAGAGGCTTTCAATCATTCACGAATTTGAACGATTTTCTCTATCATTTCCCGAATGATCTATGGACCTATGAGAATAGTGTCAGGAACTAGTCCTTTAGCTAAATGTATGTCACCCACCTCGGCCCATTATAGAGGGATCTGTACTTCCGGCCATAGAGGGCTTCAAATAGAGCAACCTTAAGGCTTGTGTGATAACGGTTATTGTAGGAAAACTTGAAAAGGGGTAAATGAGTATCCCATTCCTTCCCGAAGTCTATCACACATGCTCTCAAAATGTCTTCGAAGGTTTGGATAGTCTTCTCACTTTGTTTGTCGGTTTGCGGATGAAAGGCTGTACTCATATCCAGCCTAGTTCCTAGGGAACTTTGCAGTAACTTCCAGAACCTTGAAGTGAATCTACTATCCCTATCAAAGATAATGGATATAGGAACATCATGCAGTCGTACGATCTACCTAATGTATGTTCTCATTAGTTTCTCTATCTTGTCAATCTATTTGATAGGTAGGAAGTGTGCGGACTTTGTTAACGTGTCTTAGATCACCCAAATGGTATCGAGACCACCCGTTGTATTGGGCAACTTGGTTAGGAAGTCCATCATGATCTGCTCCCACTTCCATTTCGGTATCTCCAGTTGCTTAAGCAAGCCTGAGGGTTTCTAGTATTTGACCTTAACCTTACCGCAAGTAAGACACTTACTTACGAAGGTAGCGATTTCCGCTTTCGTGTTAGGCCACCAATATAGATTTTTGAGGTCAAGATACATCTTATCTAAACCTGGTTGGACGGAATATCGAGTGTTGTGAGCTTCTGTCATGAACAAGTCTCTGAAATTGCCGTGCTTCGGTGTCCAGATTCGGTCCATGAGATATAAGGCTCCGCCACCCTTGACTTCCAAGCTCTTATCCATCCCTCTCAGGGATTCACCCACCACATTTTCAGGTTTCTAGGATTCTAGCTGAGCCTCCTTAATTTGTGTCGACAGATGTAAGTGGATAGTCATAGTCAATGACTTGACTCTACGACCAGAGTATTCTTTCCGACTTAGGGCGTCAGCTACTACATTTGCTTTACCAAGATGATAACGGATTTCACATTCATAGTGATTGGGTAGCTCGATCCAGCATCATTGTCTCATATTAAGCTCCTTCTAGTTGAATATATGTTGCAGACTTTTGTTGTCTATAAAGATAGTGCTTTTTGTACCATATAGGTAGTGTCTCCAAGTCTTCAGAGCAAATACCACTACTCCTAACTCAAGATCGTGTGTGGTGTAGTTGACCTTGTGTGTATTTAGCTGTCTTGAGGCATACACAATGACCTTACCTCGTTACATGAGGACACAACCGAGCCCTTCGTTGGATGCATCACAATAAACTATGAAGTCTTCTATCCCTTCCGGGAGGGATAGTATCGGTGTGCTGCATAAGGCTCGCTTTAGTGTTTGGAATGCCTTTTCTTGGTTCTCTTCCTAGTCAAAGGCCATGCCTTTCTGGGTTAATGTAGTAAGCAGTTTCACGATCCTAGAGAAGTTCTGGATGAACCTGCGATAGTAGCCAGCGAAGCCTAGAAATTGACGAATTTCGATAGGTGTTTTCGGTGCTGATCAGTTCTCAACGGATTTAATTTTGGAAGGGTCCACGTGAATTCCTTCTTCGCTAACCATCTGATCGAAGAATTCGACTCTTAGGATCCAAAATTCTCACTTTGAGAAATTCCCGTAGAGCTTCTCTGACCGTAGTGTTTCTACGTTCTGTCGTAGATGTTTAATATGCTCCTCCTTAGTACGAGAGTAGGTAAGTATGTCATCGATGAATACAATGACGAAATGATCCAAGTAAGGATGACACATCCTATTCATTAAATCCATGAATACTGCGTGACACACCCCAAAACCACAAACGACGGAAACGTTCAGGGGTGGAGGATGCCATGTACAGTATCACAACAGTGTAAAATAGTAAACATGCAACAACATCATCCATTGCATTATAAGTAAAGTTTTAATACACGTGTGTTCTTTCATTGTAAATAGGACACCAAAAATATAATCAAAATAAAAGACGAGACTTGTCTGCTCCGTCTTCTCAAAACCTGGCCTCCGTATCTATCTACAGATGACCTGAGAATACAAGTTATTTTGAAAGAGAGTATCAACTTTAAAGCTGGTGAATTTATAAGTATTTAAGTGTCATTGACTTGCTTTGAAAATCTGTTTGAAAAGTCAGTAAATCTTTAAATGAAAATGTTGATGTAAGTACGAAAAGCCCTATAAAATCCCTTATTTTCTATCAGTGTGAGATGTAGTCTTCTACTAAGACCCGAATGTTTTGTAAGTAAAATGATTGCTTTTCCTTCTATAGACTAGTACTAAAGTACTTAGTCTAACTCATTGTTTATGTGAAAGTATCACAAAATAAAGTAAACAGGAAAATGCACTACTGTAAGTGTTGTCACTGGGTACTAGGACTAACACAACATCGCATTAAGTGAAAAATGCAACTTAATGAACATCCGAAGATTATCCATAAAAGTAATAATGTAAGTGTCATCGCTGGGTACTAGGAGAAACACAACATCGCAATAAGCGAAAAGTATAACCTTATGAACAATCGAAGATTGTCCACTAGTCCTCTGTAGCAGCAGCAGGTGGGTGGTGGGGTTACCGCCAGTTATCGATCTTCCTAATATAAATAGTAACCTTAGACCTCCGTAGATGGTCATCGACCACTGGTGCTAATCAGTGGGGTTCGGAATGGTATGTCCCGCCGAGATATCCCATTGAACCGGGATAGGAAAGATAATTTACACATAAAGTACTAATAAATCATCCTCGTAGTTCTAAGTACAAGTATCCAGGTAAGTGAATAGAGGATAATGCATCTATGTAACAGTGTTCCTGTATGGTATTCATGTATGTGTGTTCATGTACCAGGTAGGTATATGTAAACATGTTCATGTATCAGGTAAGCATATGTATATGTACTCATGTATCAGGTAATGTATTGGTATAGACTCGTGAATGAACTGAGTCTTGTTTGATTCCTTATATAGGAATAATGTTTGATAACTTCAAATTATCCCTATGATAATTTACTGAAATGTAATTGGCTGATCAAGTAGGTTTATACACTCTTACTACTCAAGGGTGTGTGAATCTAAATGAAAGATGTAAACTATAACATCAGTACATATATACAATATAAGTGTACATGCATAGTTTAGTTCAAGATTGTAAAATGGTTTTGTAAGACATCCAAAGGTTTTTGAAACAACAATAAAGTGACTTGATGTCATTTTGATAAACATTTCAAAAGTAATACATTTGATAACAAATTATTTTAAAGATAGAAAACCATTTCCTGCATCACATTTTGTAGTATGTGAAATCTGTTGAAAGAAAACACAGTTATAAAATACATATAGATGATTTAATAACATGCTGTTTTCTACTTGTATTCCCCCCCCCCCCCCCCCCTCATTAAAGCATTTAAAATCATTTAAAATATTGATTAGGGGTATGAACTCACCTGTAGATGGTGATTTAGATGAACTGGACGGTGTAGTATTGTTAGGTGTCAAGTGAGGACTTGTACACACACTACGATCCTAATGAACATATAATCACACATATATGCACTCAATTAGTCTTAAATTACTAATTGATAATGTTAAGACATCCTAGAACATAATAAACACTTTATATAAGTGTTTTAAGACCTAAGGATTGCATCTAAGCCATTGTGGGACAAGGCACTTGTGTTTAGGGTTCCAAGGGATCCCATATATGTGTTTACTCTTCAAATACCAACACACATGGAGCATACGGTTGTAAACTCTTGAGTTTACGGCCGTAAACTCCCAACCATGGGGGTATTGTGTGTTTTGAAGTTCCAAATGATTCCTAGAATTATTCCAACTTGGTGGTTAAATTCTTGGAAGGGTTTAAGACCTAGAAACACTCTTTTGAGGAGTTTACGTCCCTAATACCATTTCCCTTAGAGTTTATGGTCGTGAACTCTTAAGGATGGGTGTTTTTGATGATTTCAAGTCTCATGCACAAGTGGTATAGGTACTACGCTTTTATTCCGAGCATATAAAGACCCTTGACACACTTTTGTGCACCTTTAATGAGTTTACGGCCCATGAACCATGTCATGGCCATAAACTCACTTTGTAAGGTGATTTGGTTGTGTTTAAGGTCATTGATTTATTGGGAACAAGTCTAGGTAAAAGTCTAAGGCCTTAGGTGCCTTAAAAGCACCATTTTGAGCATGAATTTGGAGTTTACGGCCTAAGATATTCTTGGGCTGTGAACTCCCAAAATTGGGTGGTTCTTGCTTGATTTCATGTCCTTAATACACTCCTATATAAGTCCAAGGCAGTAGTATAGCACGGGGGATAGTTTAGGCTCGGTTTCGGGAGTTTACCGCCCAAGAACACCTTGGGGAGTAAGCTCCTAAATCTAGTGATTTAGCCTTCTAAATCATGTTATGAACACATATAAAGCTTTCTAACATTACTAGAAAGAGTTACTCACGTTTTGGTATAAAAACCCGAAGATCCGTTAGAGAGAAAATGGATTTTCTCTAGTCGGAAATGCGAATAATGAATGAATTTGGTTCAGAATTCTATTTATAGTCCTGAGATATTTTTGGCAGAAAATATTGTTATTCCTGAAATGATCTGTAATATAATAGAGTTTTGGAATAACAGTGTTGCAAAAAACCCTAGTGCACCCACTCTCCTGATATTTCCTGAAGTGTAAATCCTGAATTACTCAAACTTACATGAAAAAGTCTGAAATTAACTTTGACTGCTATAACTTCTATTGAAGTGATATAGTTTGTACAGAATGGAAATTTCGGGTTGTCACATCATCCCCCCGTTAGAAGGAATTTCGTCCCGAAATTAGAATTTAAGCAATCAAGAAGTTACAAATAACTAAGCGAAAAGGTGAGGGTATTTCAGTTTCATCTGATCCTCTCAGTCCCAAGTGAATTCAGGTCCACGTTTTGCATTCCAGCAAACCTTCACTATCGGGATACGACTCTGTTTTGTTTGCTTGACCTCTCAGTCCATGATCTCTACTGGTCCCTCCATGAAGTTGAGGCTCTTGTTGATCTCGGTCTCGTTGAGTGGAATAACAAGAGTCTCGTTGGATAGACACTTTTTCAAGTTCGAGACGTGGAAGGTAGGATGTACGTCACTGAGTTCGTGCGGTAGATTGAGTTTGTAAGCTACAGGGCCGATTCTCGCAAGAATCTCGAAAGGTCCTATGTATCTTGGATTGAGCTTCTTACGCTTTCCAAAGCGTATGAAGCCCTTACAGGGTGAGACCTTCAGTAGGACTCGGTTGCCCACCTGGAATTCCAATGGTTTCCTTCGCTTGTCAACGTAGTTTTTCTGTCAGTCTCTAGAGGCTTTCAATCGTTCACGAATTTGAACGATCTTCTCTGTCGTTTTCCGAATGATCTCCGGAGCCGTGAAAGTGCTTTTGGGAACTCGTCCCTTAGCTAACTGGGTATCACCCACTTCAGCCCAACACAGAGGGGATCTGCACTTTCGGCCATAGAGGGCCTCGAATGGAGCTGCCTTTATGTTCATGTGATAACTGTTGTTGTAGGAAAATTCGACAAGGGGTAAATGGGTATCCCAAGCTTTTCCAAAGTCAATCACACAGGCACGCAACATATCTTCTAAGGTTTGGATAGTTCTCTCACTTTTCCCGTCGGTCTGTGGATGGTAGGTTGTACTCATGTCCAGCCTAGTTCCTAGGGAACTTTGTAATGACTGCCAGAACCTCGAAGTGAATTTACTATCTCTGTCCGAGATGATAGATAAAGGAACACCGTGCAGCCTTACAATTTCCCTAATGTAAGTTCTTGTAAGTTTATCCATCTTGTCTGTTTCTTTGATTGGCAAGAAGTGTGCAAACTTGGTCAGTCTATCGACGATGACCCATATGGAATCAAGTCCACCCGTCGTCTTGGGTAACTTGGTTATGAAGTCCATAGTGATCCGCTCCCACTTCCATTCTGGTATCTACGGTTGCTGCAGGAGACCGGAGGGTTTCTGGTATTCGACCTTGACCTTTGCGTAAGTAAGGCATTTAGTCAAGAAGGTAGCAATATCTGCTTTCATGTTAGGCCACCAGTTTAACTTTTTAAGATCCAGATACATCTTATCTGAACCCGGGTGGATGGAATAACGAGTGTTGTGATCTTCCATCATGAGCAAGTCTCTGAAGCCATCGTGTTTCGGTGTCCAGATCCGATCCATGAGGTATAAGGCTCTGCCACCCTTGACTTCTAAGTTCTTATCCATTCCTCAAAGGGATTCGCCAGCCATGTTTTCCGGTTTCAAAGCGTCGAGCTGAGCCTCCTTTATTTGCGTGGAGAAGTGTGAATGGATAGTTAGAGTCAAAGATTTGACCCTACGACCAGAATATTCTTTCCGACTTAGGGCGTTGGTTACTACATTGGCTTTACCCGGATGATAACGAATTTCACATTCGTAATCGCTGAGTAGCTCGACCCACCGTCTTTGTCTCATGTTGAGCTCTTTCTGGTCAAAAATGTGTTGTAGACTCTTATGGTCTGTAAAGATCGTGAATTTTGTACCGTATAGGTAATGACGCCAGATCTTCAGAGCAAACACAACTGCTCCTAGCTCAAGATCGTGGGTGGTGTAGTTAACCTCATGTATCCTCAGCTGTCTCGAGGCATAGGCTATGACCTTACCTCGCTGCATCAGAACACATCCGAGTCCTTGATTGGATGCATCACAATAGACAATGAAGTCTTCTATGCCTTCGGGGAGGGATAGTATCGGTGCGGTGCATAAGGCTCGTTTGAGCATTTGGAACGCTCTTTCCTGCTTTTCTTCCCAGTCAAAGGCCACGCCCTTCTGGGTCAGGGTTGTCAGAGGTTTCGCTATATGGGAGAAGTTCTGAATGAACCTGCGATAGTAGCCAGCTAGTCCTAGAAATTGACGAATTTCAGTAGGTGTCTTTGGTGCTGACCAGTTCTCGATGGTCTTAATTTTGGAAGGGTCCACGTGTATAACTTCTTCGCTAACAACACGGCCCAAAAATTCGACTCGCCGAATCCAAAATTCGCACTTAGAGAACTTCGCGTAGAGCTTCTCCGATCGTAAGGTTTCTAAGATTTTACGGAGATGTTGACTATGTTCCTCCTTACTTTGAGAGTAGATGAGTATGTCATCAATGAAGACGATGACGAATTGATCCAAGTAAGGACGACACACCCTATTCATCAGATCCATGAATACGACGGGCACGTTTGTTAATCCGAACGGCATCACTACAAACTCGTAGTGCCCATAACGAGTTCGGAAGGCTGTCCCGGGAACATCATCCTCTAACACTCGTAGTTGGTGATATCCGGATCGCAGATCTATCTTCAAGAAGTAGTTGGCTCCTTGAAGTTGATCAAATAAATCGTCAATGCGGGGCAAGGGATAACGATTTTTAATGGTAAGTTTGTTGAGTTCTCTATAGTCGATGCACATGTGAAATGATCCATCTTTCTTCTTGACAAACAAGACCGGTGCTCCCCATGGTGAGAAGCTTGGTCGAATGAATCCCTTCTTGAGAAGTTCATTAAGTTGAATGGAAAGTTCCTGCATCTCGGCTGGTGCTAGACGATAAGGAGATTTGGCTACGGGGGTAGCTCCTGGCACTAAGTCGATTCTGAACTCGACTTGGCGTTGCGGTGGTAAACCGGGAAGTTCTTCTGGGAAGATGTCGGGAAAGTCGCGTACTTCTGGGATGTTCTGGATGTCTTTCAGTTCTTAACTGGTATCGACGACGTGTGCGAGGAATGCATGATATTCCTTTCGCAAACACTTCTAGGCTTCAATGCACGAAATGATACGAAGGCTCGTACTAGGTTTGTCGCCGTAGATAACTAATGTTTCGTTGTTAGGACGGTTAAGACGGATTGCTTTTTCAAAGCACATGATGTTGGCGCGAAGAAGACTTAACCAATCCATACCGATAATAACGTCGAAACATTTAATTTGGACTGGCATGAGATCTATCTTGAAAGTATGGCCATCTAAAGTTAAAGTACAACCTACGTATATGCATTTAGTACTCTCCATTTTCCCGTTAGCCATTTCTACCGTGAATGAATTATCTAATGCACAGGGTTTTTGTTTAAGCAGGTGTGCAAACTTGTGGCTTACGAAACTTTTCTCTGATCCACTGTCAAAAAGTATGCAAGCATATGAGTTATCGAGGAGAAACGTACCAGTAACTATCATAGGATCAGCTACCGCCTCCTCGTGGCCTAGGGCCATAACTCTTCCTACTCCGCCAGCCATCCCCGCTTTAGGACAGTTCATCTTGTAGTGGCCCACCTCGCAATAATCGTAGCAGGCTTGGCCCATACCGGCATTAGGAACATGGGCGGCCTGAGCTGTTGGAGTTTGGCAGAAATGGGCTGTGTGCCCCTTCCTATTGTAGTTGGTGCATTACATCTCCCTGCAAGGCCCGCGGTGGTGAAAGTTGCATTTGTTGCACTTCGGGAGAGACCCAGCATAAGTTTTTGCCGGTAAGGGGTTCGCAAGGACAACAATAGTCACTGTAGCAGCATTGATTGCCACAAGTTGTTGTTTATTGGAGGATCCTTGGGAAGCCCCTATTTTCCTCTTATTCCACCCCTTCTTGTTGTTGTCGGGGTTGGACTTTTGTGGTATGGATGCAGGGATTGTTGGGTTCATGTGTTTCCCGTGGTCTATGAGAGACTGTGTTGGCTCCTTGGCGCTATCAAAAGTGACAGGCTTGGAGGCTAACACACTTGACTGAATCTGGGGCGATAGTCCCCAGATGTATCTCTCTATTTTCTTGCTCTCCAGAGCAACCATATCAGGGCATAGGATTGCCAGATCACAGAACCTATTCGTGTAGGTTCCTATGTCGGATCCAAGCATTTGTAGGCTCCAGAGTTCCTGCTCGAGTTTTTGTATTTCTCCCCAAGGATAGTACTCTCTCATCAGCATGTCCTTCAAGTGTTCCCAACTGATGGAATATGCCACCACCAGAGTCAGGTACTTAACATGGCCGTTCCACCATGTTAGTGCCCTGTCAGAGAAGGTACAAGCTGCGAACTTGACCTTGTTGCTTTCTTGGCAACCGCAGATTTCAAAGACAAATTCCATCTTTTCAATCCACTGCCTTAACACCGTAACCCCACCAGTACCATTGAAACTGCAGGGTTTGGCGTTTGTGAGGTCCTTGTAGGTGCATTCCCGAGGGTGTCCATGGCTTTCGTCGTGGTTCGAGGGAGGTGCACCTGTTCCCGATCCACTAGGGACAGGAGTGTTGATTGCTAACACAGCAGCTGCAACTGCTGCTGTGAAAGCTGCCTAGATCATGTTGGCATCAAAGGGGTTAGGTGGTTGAGGAGGTTGAGGTTGTGGTGGTGGTGGAGGAGGTGGTATTGGTGCTTCGTTGTTTGGGTTACGCCTAGGATTTCTGCGTGGCGGCATCTTTAACTATATGTTTAAAAGATGACGACATGGATAAGAATAAATGAATCATGACTGTGTCTCATGAACTAATTCCCCATAGCCCAACTAAAAATGAATAGAATGACTAGATGAAGATGACAACATTTGGATAATAATTTCCATATGATTAGATATCTGTCAATAATACTGGAATTACAAATGTAACAAGTTCGAAAAAATGGCCTAGAAGTAGGCCTTACATCAACCAAGAGGGAAAATCTTGACAGAATTAAGAGTAGATCAAGACCTAACAGGTCTAAGATTTATAAAGACAAGAAACTAGACCAAAGTTTTACATAAACTAGGTTATATCCAAAAGATGAGTAGACTAGATTCTATCGGCGACGAGAACTGCTAGCATGAGTTCTTGATCCTGATAGTCGACGTTACATGTCCCTCATACGCCTGTCAGCTCTCGCTTGCTGAGCTCGAAGTTCCCTAACTTCAGCTCACGTTTCAGCATGTTCCCTCTGCAGAGCTATATTGCGGACTAGAGTTCTTTCAGTGTTAACACCAGAGTTGGCGTCAACTTCAAAGACTTGATTAATAGTTGCCTGAGCCATTATCGTGTTTCGAGAAATCCTACAAACCATGATTGGTAGGACTCTATCAGTAGAGCCTCCTTCAGTGAGGTTGTAGAAACTTCGGTCTCCATTGTAGGGAATGGGTTGACCGTGTTCATGACTCCATGTATTCAAGTTAGTGGCCCACAGAGGTGTGGGTCCTTGAAATGCGGGACGGGGGTTCAGGTTTGGGTTTTGAGCATTTGGGGGTAGGTTGTTGACTTCTGGCTTCGAGTTAGAACTATCAGAAAAACCCTCAGCATGGTGATCATCCAAAGGGATTGGGTGATCATCTTCTGGTTCTGCCTTTAGCCAACCAGCATTGCCTTGGTTCGGGAAGTACGGATCGCCGTGGTGAAATCCAGCCATTTGAATCTACGCCAGAAAAGGGATATAAGAAATAGCTAAAATAGATGAACTAACTAAGATAATTACAGTAAGACCAAATACCCCTATGGTATTTCTTGATGGTTGTGTTGGTAGGTTTCTAGACTTGTTGCCACATCACAACTATTCTTGGGCATATGCTAATCACTCCTCAGACCAGCGTAGTTGATCAGGCTATGCCATTCCTAAGACTGACCATATATCCCTAGGCTTACTTGTGATATTCAACAATCATAATACTTTTGTTCTTGTCATTGTGACACTGGTTTTAGTATGAATGCAGGCACGTACACTTACTTAAATATTTTATTATTTAAAAGTATGACTCTTAGATAGAGTGTTTTAATTGCTGTGTATTTATAGTTAGTATATATCTTTTATGGGTTGATATACTATATTCACTATAAACAATGCTCTGATACCAATCTCTCACACCCCAAAACCACGAACAGCGGAAACGTTCAGGGGTTGAGGACGTCATGTACAGTATCACAATAGTGTAAAATAGTAAACATGCAACAACATCATCCATTGCATTATAAGTAAAGTTTTAATACATATGTGTTCTTTCATTGTAAATAAGACACCAAAACTATAATCAAAATAAAAGACGAGACTTGTCTGCTCCGTCTTCTCAAAACCTGGCCTCCGTACCTGCCTACTGATGACTTGAGAATACAAGTTATTTTGAAAGAGAGTATCAGCTTTAAAGCTGGTGAATTCATAAGTATTTAAGTGTCATTGACTTGCTTTGAAAAGATGTTTGAAAATTCATGTAAATCTTTAAATGAAAATGTTGATGTAAGTACGAAAAGCCCTAGAAAATCCCTTATTTTCTATCAGTGTGAGATGTAGTCTTCTACTAAGACCCGAATGTTTTGTAAGTAAAATGATTGTTTTTCCTTCTATTGACTAGTACTAAAGTACTTTGTCTAACTCATCGTTTATGTGAAAGTATCACAAAATAAAGTAAACAGGAAAATGTACTACTGTAAGTGTTGTCACTGGGTACTAGGACTAACACAACATCGCGTTAAGCGAAAAATGCAACTTAATGAACATCCGAAGATTATCCAGAAAAGTAATAATGTAAGTGTCATCGCTGGGTACTAGGAGTAACACAACATTGCAATAAGCAAAAATTATAACCTTATGAACAATCGAAGATTGTCCACTAGTCCTCTGTAGCAGCAGCAGGTGGGTGGTGGGGTTACCCCCGGTTATCGATCTTCCTAATATAAATAGTAACCTTAGACCTCCGTAGATGGTCCTCGACCACTGGTGCTAATCAGTGGGGTTCGGAATGGTATGTCCCGCCGAGATATCCCATTGAACCGGGATAGGAAAGATAATTTACACAGAAAGTACTAATAAATCATTCTCGTAGTTCTAAGTACAAGTGTCCAGGTAAGTGAATACAAGATAATGCATCTATGTAACAATGTTCCTGTATGGTATTCATGTATGTGTGTTCATGTACCAGGTAGGTATATGTAAACATGTTCATGTATCAGGTAAGCATATGTATATGTACTCATGTATCAGGTAATGTATTGGTATAGACTCGTGAATGAACTGAGTCTTGTTTGATTCCTTATATAGGAATAATGTTTGATAACTTCAAATTATCCCTATGATAATTTACTGAAATGTAATTGGCTGATCAAGTAGGTTTATACACTCTTACTACTCAAGGGTGTGTGAATCTAAATGAAAGATGTAAACTATAACATCAGTACATATATACAATATAAGTGTACATGCATAGTTTAGTTCAAGATTGTAAAATGGTTTTGTAAGACATCCAAAGGTTTTTGAAACAACAATAAAGTGACTTGATGTCATTTTGATAAACATTTCAAAAGTAATACATTTGATAACAAATTATTTTAAAGATAGAAAACCATTTCATGCATCACATTTTGTAGTATGTGAAATCTGTTGAAAGAAAACACAGTTATAAAATACATATAGATGATTTAATAACATGCTGTTTTCTACTTGTATTCCCCCCCCCCCCCTCATTAAAGCATTTAAAATCATTTAAAATATTGATTAGGGGTATGAACTCACCTGTAGATGGTGATTTAGATGAACTGGACGGTGTAGTATTGTTAGGTGTCAAGTGAGGACTTGTACACACACTACGATCCTAATGAACATATAATCACACATATATGCACTCAATTAGTCTTAAATTACTAATTGATAATGTTAAGACATCCTAGAACATAATAAACACTTTATATAAGTGTTTTAAGACCTAAGGATTGCATCTAAGCCATTGTGGGACAAGGCACTTGTGTTTAGGGTTCCAAGGGATCCCATATATGTGTTTACTCTTCAAATACCAACACACATGGAGCATACGGTTGTAAACTCTTGAGTTTACGGCCGTAAACTCCCAACCATGGGGGTATTGTGTGTTTTGAAGTTCCAAATGATTCCTAGAATTATTCCAACTTGGTGGTTAAATTCTTGGAAGGGTTTAAGACCTAGAAACACTCTTTTGAGGAGTTTACGTCCCTAATACCATTTCCCTTAGAGTTTATGGTCGTGAACTCTTAAGGATGGGTGTTTTTGATGATTTCAAGTCTCATGCACAAGTGGTATAGGTACTACGCTTTTATTCCGAGCATATGAAGACCCTTGACACACTTTTGTGCACCTTTAATGAGTTTACGGCCCATGAACCATGTCATGGCCATAAACTCACTTTGTAAGGTGATTTGGTTGTGTTTAAGGTCATTGATTTATTGGGAACAAGTCTAGGTAAAAGTCTAAGGCCTTAGGTGCCTTAAAAGCACCATTTTGAGCATGAATTTGGAGTTTACGGCCTAAGATATTCTTGGGCTGTGAACTCCCAAAATTGGGTGGTTCTTGCTTGATTTCATGTCCTTAATACACTCCTATATAAGTCCAAGGCAGTAGTATAGCACGGGGGATAGTTTAGGCTCGGTTTCGGGAGTTTATCGCCCAAGAACACCTTGGGGAGTAAGCTCCTAAATCTAGTGATTTAGCCTTCTAAATCATGTTATGAACACATATAAAGCTTTCTAACATTACTAGAAAGAGTTACTCACGTTTTGGTATAAAAACCCGAAGATCCGTGAGAGAGAAAATGGCTTTTCTCTAGTCGGAAATGCGAATAATGAATGAATTTGGTTTAGAATTCTATTTATAGTCCTGAGATATTTTTGGCAGAAAATATTGTTATTCCTGAAATGATCTCTAATATAATAGAGTGTTAGAATAACAGTGTTGCACAAAACCCTAGTGCACCCACTCTCCTGATATTTCCTGAAGTGTAAACCCTGAATTACTCAAACTTACACGAAAAAGTCTGAAAATTAACTGTGACTGCTATAACTTCTATTGAAGTGATATAGTTTGTACAGAATGGAAATTTCGGGTTATCACACTGCGGGTGCATTTGTCAATCCGAATGGCATCACTACAAACTCGTAGTGTCCATAACAAGTTCGGAAGGATGTCTTTGGGAAATCATCCTTTAGCACTCGTAACTGGTGATAATCAGATCTCAGATCAATTTTCGAAAAGTAATTCGCCACTTGTAGTTGGTCGAATAGATGGTCTATGCGTGGTAAAGGGTAACGATTCTTAACGGTAAGCTTGTTTAGTTCTCTGTAGTTGATGCACATACATAACTATCCATCTTTCTTCTTCACGAATAAGATCGGTGGTCCCCAGGGCTTCTCATAACAGGCTTGAAGGTACTAGGCTTAGAACACTCAAACCTACCCTAAACAATGCTAAAAGATAGTAGAAACGAGTCTGACTTTGATTGAATTGAATTGTTTGTACAAGATAGAAATTTCAGGTTGTCTCAGAACAGGAGTTTCCTCCTCAGGTTGACATCTAGTGTTTGAGGTTCCTTTACCGCTTGACTCTTGAATTTCTTCAAGGACAATTTGCCTCCCACTATTTCCTTGGCTTGTGAACTCTCTCTAATGAAAGACTCCTCTCCTCGGCATGAAGACAACATTTTCATTTGGTCTGTAGAAGAGTTAACCAAATAATTTCTATGGGTAGCCAACGAAAATACACCTCTCACTTTGAGGTTCGATGTTGTCTTGAGTCTCGCACCTTACAAAATCCTTGCAATCCCAAATCTTGATGTGGTCTAAAGTGGGAACTATCCTAGTACACATCTCGTGAGGTGTTTCAGCAACCTTTTTGGTAGGGACTACATTAAGGATATGGGTGGCAGTCTTTAAGGCATACCCCCAGAATGAGATTGGTAACGAAGCTCGACTCATGATGGAACAAGCCATGTCCAACAAGGTTCGATTGAACCTTTTAGCCACACTATTCAGATGTGGTGTCCTAGGAGGTGTTAATTGTGAAACAATTCCATATTCCTTAACACAGTCAAGGAACTCGATACTAAGATATTTACCACCCTGATCGGATCGGAGGACTTTTATCGTACTGCCCAACTAATTTTCCACTTCTTGTTTAAACTCTTTAAATTTTCAAAGGTTTCTGACTTATGCTTGATTAAGTAGACATAACCATATGTACTGTAATCATCAGTAAAAGTCACATAGAAGTGGTTAGCATCCTTTGTGGTGGTTTTGAAGGGCCCACACACATCGGTGTGTGTGAGATCCAACAAACCATCACCCCTAGCACAAGTACCAGTGAAGGGTGACTTAGTTATTTTAACAAGTAAACAAGATTCAAAATATCATCTAACTTTAAGTTAAATGACTCCAAGACTCCAGCCTTTTGGAGTTGGCCTATGCGCTTCTTGTTGACATGTCTAAGATGACACTGCCACAAGGATGTCTAATCCAAACTAGTGGAAGAATCGATATGCAATACATTATTTCCTACGATGTCTACAACCGACCCTGTTTCATATACACAATCACAACGTAATGCATTAAAATAAAAAATACCATTATAAAAAGCATTAATACCACCACATTCATTATCAAATGAAGAAGTAAATCCTTGTTTGTACAAACCATGAAAGGAAATAATATTTCTTGCCATTTCAAATGATTAACAACATTTATTCAAATCTAATATTAAACCACTATTAAGCAATAAAGAGTAAACTCCAATCTTGGTGATAGGTGAAGCTTTCCTATTCCCCACGATCAAGTTTATCTTCCCGGGCTCCACATCCGTACTTCTTTTTAGGCCTTGCAAATCAGAACAAATGTGAATTCCACACCCTATATCAAGGACCCAAGAATTAGTATGTGGTGAGTTATTAGACAATATAGTGTAAATACATGCATGGGTGGGTTTAACTTTCTCATCCTTAACATCCTGCAAGTACTCGGGTCAGCTTCGCTTCTAGTGCCCCTTTTCCTGATAGTAGAAGCATTGTGCATCCTTCGGGTTGGAAAAGGGTGTGGCAGAACAAAATTTGGTTCCACTCTAAGAGGATCCATCAAGAGACTTTCCTTTGGTACCCTTCGAAGGGGTTTTCCTCTTCTTCCCTTTATATTGCCCGATTTCCAAGACAAGGGCGGTAGTAGGATTGCGAACGACATTCTTACCATTGAGACTACTTTCAGTAGTTGTCAAAAGTCCTTGAAGTTTGCTAAGCATGACTTCCTCTTGTTTCATATGATAAGTCATACGAAACTGATCATAACAAGAGGGTAAGGAGTGTAGAATAATGTCTATTTCTAACTTCTCATCAAAGTTAACATTCAGCTTAAGAAACCGGTCCATGAATCTTTGCATTCTCTGCAGGTGGCCCGTGATAGACTCTCCATCCTTCATTTTTGTTGTTATCATGGAGGTGATGATTTCATACCTTTCCTGACGAGCACTTTGATGGTATCTTTCCATCAGGTCAAGGTGCATCTCATAAGGGTAGAAATCTTCATAGGATTTCTGGAGTTTTGTTGTCATGGTAGCCAACATGATACAATACACCTTAGTTGCATCCTTCTCATAGCTGGTATACTCAACATTCTCCTCGGGAATAGCGGATGCCTCATCGATGACCTTAAGCTCCTTGTCGAGGACGTATTCCTTGTCCTCGTAATGAGTAACCATCCTTATGTTCACAATCTAATCATTGAAATTAGTCCCATCAAAGATGACTCTCCCACAAAGGTTCATGAGAGGGAAGGAGCCGATAGGGTTTGGGCCAGAAGCAACATTGTTGGAAGACATCTGAAAAAGAAAGAAAGATAAGTTTATATTAGATATATAATCCTTAATAATACACCCAAATGAAATATTAAGGCTAGGACCCAACACAATATTTTATAACTTGGAAAAGGGAAGTCGTAATCCAAGCTACAAAATATTTGAAGGTAGGTAAATGACGATTTACCAATTTCCACCATGAAAAACAAAATAGATTATTAGGTTTTAACTGGATTGAAACTCCTAGATCTTTCGAGATTCATTAA
Source organism: Lactuca saligna (assembly GCF_052625555.1). Classification (NCBI taxonomy): domain Eukaryota; kingdom Viridiplantae; phylum Streptophyta; class Magnoliopsida; order Asterales; family Asteraceae; genus Lactuca; species Lactuca saligna. The sequence goes on from NC_136425.1 coordinate 91,276,113, forward strand.
ACAATTCAATGGCATGTTTAAATCTCGATTATGCCCTTCAAGTTTGTGACTGGGATACCAAGGATCACAAACAAGGTGTGAATAACCATGCAAATTAACTTGGTACTTTTAATTTTATCACCTAATCGATGTGCCGGTTAACTACATACGCTCCACCGATCTATGATAAACCTTAAGGCACCGTTTGCCACCCTTATTAAGTCCAAGTTAGTGTGACGGTTAACCACACACGCTCCACTAATGACTTTAGCAATGTGCAAGTGTAATTTCATGGGTTAGCATCAATTTCACCGTTTCCTAAAGTAACTAAGATTGAAAATTTTATTAAAGATTTAGTTACTTTATATTTATCATTATACTTTTAATGAGAATTATAGTGTTTGTCCTACCCGTTCGGCTAACGACCCTCCACCAAGCAAGGAAGCAGTGGGTGAGAGTGGACATCCATTACGCTTCCATTTTCTAGGCAACAACCTTATATCCCCCATATAGATCGGCCACATGAATGAGGCCTACTAACGGTATGATTGACTTGATCTTATATATATATATATATATATATATATATATATATATATATATATATATATATATATATCTTATAATACTATCATAGTATAAGGGTTGAATTTTAAACTTTTAAAATTCTAGGGTTTGGAATTAAAGTTTTATAAAGTGACTTTACAAATTCCAAAACTTGAGGGCAAGTTTTGAAACTATTTCATTTCTATAACTTATGAGTTTTAATGATTTTAGTGAAAAGAGTTTTGGAATTCCATAACTTGAGGACAAGTTATGGAGTCTATCAAAAAATATTTAGATCAACAATTACACTAACAAGCATGTCAAATAATTTCTATAATCTAAAAAACTAATAAGCATGCATAATTCAAATCAACAAATTTCAAGTATCATATGGACTCAATATAAAACTTGAAACTTTCAGAATTTTCATTGAAATTGGATAAGCACAATCAATACCATATCAAAAATAGGTTTAACAATCTAAAAGCAGTTTAAGGCAATGATTCTAGTCCAATTCCAGCAATAAAACTCAAAATTCTGCACTCACGACCTCCGACTTGTAGAGTGCACGGACCAACTCGACGAGTTGGATGAGATTTCACATGGACTCGTCGAGGCTCCCCATGGACTTGGCGAGTTCACTTAACAGCGAGCAGAAATATCGATTTTTAAGCAGTTTGCCTCAAGTATAATTGAAAACAAGCCTAGGCTCTGATACCACTGATGGGTTTTGAGCATTCTAACACTCCTATGGTGTACATGCAACCCTAGAAACCTTGGATCTATGTTTTCTCTATTATACATGCAAACTTTCTTTTTCAAAGGCTTACATCCTAACTCGCATATTATGGGGTATATGTATTACAAAACTTAGAAGAATGACATACCTTTCTTGTAGCTTGGATTCCCTAAGACCTTGTGAACCTAGCACCCCAAATGTGATGCCGCAAGTGCTTCACACAACACCACCAACAAAATGGAATAACTTGAGAGAAGATTATTAAGCACCAAAATCGGCTAGCCCTCACTAATATCACATATTTGCCAATTTGCTAACATGAGGCTTCTTTATATAGTGTGCATATTACGGTTACACCATGTAACTCATGACTTTCCACATTCCTCATGATCCATGGGTTTTAACCTCCATGGAGTATCCATGGGTAACCACATGGGTTTAGCCTATCATGGGTAACTACATGGGTTTATAAGAATGAATGATTTACCAAATCAATCCCCATTTATTTAATTAGTCTCTTTTGATCACAAAATTAATTCCAAACTAATTCTTGATCAATACTAATTAAATAATTCATATTAATATATTTGAACATGTAATATATTAATAATCCATAAATATCCTCTTTCCACGAAAGTTCATCCAAATTGTTCCGATGCCATGCAACCCAAATGGACCACACCAAATCGGGTCAAGTACATACCAAATATAGTTATGGACTTAGACACCTTATCCAACAGTCGACTTATATTAGCTATTTCTTCATCTATACTTGGGCTTTGAGTGTTACTCAAATTGGCATTTCTCTGAATAGATAGCTCTATTTTCTTGGAATTTTCCATACTAAACCATTTAATACCTTGTCTAAATATGTAGTTTGACTAAATCCAATTAGTGTATTCTTTCCAAATCTCAAAATTCTTATCCTGAGAATATATGCAACATATCCTAGATACTTCATAGAGAAAAACTTTCCAAGCCAATATTTCACTTCTTGCAAGGTTGGAATGTGGTTTCCCATGAGTAGTATGCCTTGAACATATAATACTAGAAAAGTTACTATGCCCCCGCTAGCCTTGACATACATAAAGGACTCATCCTCACTCTTAGGAAAACCAAATTCTTTGATTTTTTTCATGGAAACAAAGATTCTAGCTGTGAGATGCTTATTTCAGTTCATAGATTTATTTCTCAAGCATGCAAACTCTATTGGAAAACTTTGCATCAATAAAACCCTTTTGCTGACTTATGTAAACATCTTCAGCCAACTTCCTGTTATGGAAAGCGGTTTTGACATCCATCTGGCAAATTTCATAATCATGAAAGGCAGCTACGGGAGAATTATCCAAATAGATTTTATCTTAGCCACTGGTGAGAATTTCTCATCATAGTCAACCCCTTGGGTTTGAGTAATGCCCTTCACAACTAGTTGGGTCTTGAAGGTATGCACATTTCATCCATGTTAGTCTTTTTCTTGAAGATCCCTTTGCAACCAACTGTCTTTCGATCAGGTTGTTGATCAACCAAATTCCAAACTTGGTTATCATACATGGACTTGAACTTGCTCTCCATTACCTATTTCCACTTGGCTGCCTCTGGGCCTGCTATTTCTTCCTTGTAGTTAGTTCGCTCGTCCAAATTTATCAATGCTTTATCACTAGTAAACGTATCACCATCTAAAGTTATATGGAAACCATAGAATTCAGGTGGCATGCTAACTCTACTGGAATGACGAAGAGGTAATGAATTGTCAACTAGCTCAACTGGAATTTATTCCTCTACTTGAGTGCTAGTGTCATTTAAGGTTCCTTTATTGATTGACTATTGAATTTCTTCAGGGTCAATTGTGCTCCTACTATCCTCTTTGCATATAAGCTCTCTATCACGAAGGACTCCTCTTCATGCTACAAAGATCATGTTTTCACTAGGCTTCTAGAATAAGTATCCAAAGGACTTTTATGGGTAGCCATTGAAATTACATCTCACTTCTGGCTTCCAACTTTTCATCAGTCTCTCATCTTAGGAAAGCTTCACAACCCTATATTTGATATGTGCCAACGAGGGAACTTTCCCTGTCCACATCTCATGAGGATTTTTGGCAACCTTTTTAGTAGGGACAAGATTGAGGATATAGGCGGCTATGTCTAAGGTATACCTCCAGAAGGAAATAGGAAGAGTGGATCGACTTATCATGGAACGAACCATGTCCAACAAGGTTTGATTGTGCCTCTTAGCCACACCATTAAGTTGTGGTGTCCTAGGAAAAGTCAATTCTGAATAATTTCATATTCCTTGAGGTAGTTATGGAACTCGATACTAAGATACTCACCTCCTTTATCAAATCAAAGCATCTTTAAACTCTTTCAACTTTTCACATGCCTAATTGATTCTTGACTTCATGTTTAAACTCTTTCAGTTTGTCAAAGGTTTTTGATTTATGTTTGAACAAGTAGATATAGCCATATCTACTATAATCATCCCTAAACGTTACATACATCAATTAGCATCTCTTGTTGTGGATTTAAAGAACCCACACACATATATGTGTGTATGAGATCGAAAAAACCTTCACCTCTTTCACAAGATCAAGTGAAAGGTGATTTTTTCATCTTGCCCAAAAGACAAGATTCACATTCATCATTTGGCCTTAGGTTAAATGATTCCAAGACTCTATCATTTTAGAGTTAGGCGATGTGTTTCTTGTTAATGCGCCCAATACAACAATGCCACAAGCATGCCCTGTCTAAGCCATTAAACGAATCAATGTGAAATACACTATTGCATAAGTTATCAACACAAGTCACAGTTTCATACACTCCATTGCAATGTAAAGCTTCAAATATAAAACACCATTTTTATAATAAAAAATCGGACCATTCAAATCATTAAAAGAATATCGAAAACTTTGTCTAAACAATACATGAAATGAAATAATGTTTCGTGTGATTTCTGAAAATTAGCAACAATTGATTAAACTAATATGAACAACACTACTAAATACTTGTGGATAAGTCCCAATCTTGATTACAGGAGACGATCGCCTATTGCCCATGATCAGATTCATCTTCCCATGATCCACCTCGTCACTTTCTTTTAGCCCCTACAAATAAGAACTAATTTGAAATCCACATCCTGTATCAAGGACCCAATAATGAGTAGATGGTGAGTTATTAGTTTGAATAGTGTATATGCATGCTGACGATGGCTTCACATTGCCATCCTTGATGTTTTGCAAGTATTTGGGGAAACTCCTCTTCCAATGGCCCTTGATATTGCAATAGTAATAGGTGGCCTATTTGGGGTCACTAATAGCTGGAATGTCTGAGTTAGACTTCGTCTTTTGCCCATTCCTTGATGACCCTGCATGGGTCTTGTTCTTCCAGTTAGCTTCAGGAGCAGCCTTCCTTTTCTTACCCTAAACTTTATCAATGGAGAGAATAGGAGCATTAGTTGGAGGGGCTGAATTATTCCCCTTTAATCCCTACTCAATAGTCTGTAGCATGTTGGCAAGGAGTTTAAGACCATGTAAGTGGCCAACTACTCGTCAACATGCACATTTAGCTTAACCAGACACTCCACATATCTTTGCATTCTCTTCGTGTCGTTGCAGACATAATCTCCTTCTTGCATCTTGGATGCCATGAAGGACTTGACCACTTCAAATTTCTCTTGACAATCTCTCTTGTGGTACTTCTCCACAATCTCATTGTTCATCTCAAATGGACAATAGTCCTCATAGAACCTCTACGATCAGGAGTCATTATGGTGACCATGATGCAAGCAAATTTTGTTTCATCAACATAGTGTATTCTGTAGGAGGATAGTTGTTTATGAGTAGCAGTATTTTCTTCGACTTCAACGAGTTTTTATTCGAGGACATATTCTTTTCGCTCGTATCAAAGAGCCATTATGATGTTTTGCATCCAATCATTATATTTTGAGCCATCAAAGGTTAATTTGGTCACGATGGAGAGAAGGCAAAAACTTGAGTGGTGGGTAGAAGATAATGGAGAAGAACCAATTTTGAATTACGAAATTCCAAGATCTTTTGAGATTCATTAAATGTATTAATGGCATGTTTAATCTCAAATTATGCTATACTATTTGTGATTAGGAAGCGGTGGATGAGAGTGGATACCTATTCAACCATCATTTTATAGGCAGTTTCCATATACCCCCTTATAGTTCGACTACGTGAAAGAGACATACTAATGATTCAACTGACATAATCTTATACATATAGTAATTAACTTTATATATATATATATATATATATATATATATATATATATATATATATATATATATATATATAAGGTGTATTTTAAAAACTTTTCAAAATACTAGGTTTAAATTAATTTAATAACCAATTATGTTTTTAATGTTTATCTTTTAATTGATCAAATAATTAAATATAATTAAAACATAAGGATAATTCACAAGTTCAAGATAAGGATATCTAAGATAAGTATTTAATTTTATATACAATTAAAAACATTGTCTAAAGTAATTATCTTAATCAATTTATGAATTAATCAAAAAACAACTTTAGCTTATCTGAGTGTCCACCACCTCATGGCAGATAATTTCCATGTCGTGGTCAAACAAAAAAAATGTGGATTTGAAGATCACCATGTCATGGCTGAAGAACACCATGCCATCGTAACGCAACAAAATAATGATTGTATTTTTCTCCTTTGGGTTTTGCTTAAGTTCAAGCAATGTACCTTCAATTTTTAGACAAGAATACACTCTGATACCACTGATAGGTTTTACATCTATTACCCGTATATATCCTTACCACTTGAGGGTACATGTAACCAAAGGATCTAAGTCATAACACTGTTAATGTAACATTTTATTGAACAACACAAAACTTGGAACAACCTAGATATTTAGAAAATCAATATAAAGGTTAGGGTTTACATACCTTATTAATTGTTGTATTAAATAATCAAGAATCCTTTTTTAAATAACATGGAAGCTAACACCACATTTTTCGTGCCTCTGATGGTTCACATCTAACACTAGCAACAAGAAGCTTTTGAGAAATGAGAGAGGATCAATTTTCAGATATGACTCTTAGAAAAGAAGTGGCCAAAAAATATAGGTCAATGGTGCCTTTATAATGCAACTTGGAAACCTAAATAACCTTAATTTGAATAAATTAATATTAATTTAAATTTATAATTATCCAACTTCCTATTTATCTACAAGGAATATTCCAGATACCTTGGAATATCCTAGAAATCGTCCACCTCCTTCCATAGAAAGTTCTGGTCTCTTTCTTGTTCAACTACTGAAATATCACACTTCAACCCTTGCACTTTTGATTAATACAATTAATCCTAAAAATTAATTCTAATTAATATGTGACTAATTATCATTTAAATATTACTATTTCTAATTAATATATTATTTTCAAAACATAATAGTAACTTCATTTATTGCTATTTATTAATAATATAATATATCAACAAATCTCTCTCTCTCTCTCTCTCTCTCTCTCTCTCTCTCTCCCTCTTTCTTTCTCTCTCTAAAAGTCATCATAATCAATTACCCGTCAACCCAAAAGGACGTTGCGAATAATTCAAGATTGTACTAATTCAGTTGTTCGCTTAGACACCTAATCTAACAGAAGCTCCAATGAAATCACCACCCAAACAACAATCTCAATACCATTACTACAGATTTAGAATTTATAATTAATAAGTCAAACCAATCTTGAGTAAATACTTTTTTTTGCTGAATTAAATTTGTGAAAACATAGTGTTTTTTTAATTAATTTCATGAAAATTCGTTTATAAATATATCTTGATTGACCCTTCCTTTTTTCTGAAATCGTCTAATAAACGTGGTAAGCTCAATTATGGACAAAAAATCCAAGCTTACCCATCCGATTCCACTATTGAGGGATCTAACTGATTATACCATACATCTTCTTTGTCTTGATCAGCTCTTCAGATTTAACTTTTCTTGGTTCTTGATTTTCAGTTTTACATGACTTGGATTTGACTTTAAATTTCAGATTACTCCATACCATGTCTAACAAGCACATTGATTGGGTGCGAATTCCGATTTGTGGCCCACCATATGTTTAATACTTCTAAAATAATAATTAACTGTATGGATATAACAATCGTTCACTCCCAACCTAAGAAGGCGTAGAAACTAAAGGATTCTACACTTTAAGGAAAGAAAAGGGTTATTTAATCTAGGTTTTTTTAATGCATTTAAGGAAATTATTTCTAAAATAGTGTTTGTTTTTCCATCCCACACTTCCATTGTAAAAATTATTCAACTCTTATGTTAGTTCATATTTCATAAACTATTAAAGCACTTTCTGATTTGAAAATATAATTTTTTAAAATTGGTTGTAATGAGAATGTTATTTTCGGTTTCTATCACACGTCATCTTTATAGAGCTATCGAATGTAAATAATATCCTCATCTCATGTAATTATTAATATTTTTTAGATTGTTTTATTGAAAATGAAGAAAATAAAAACTAAACTAACTAGAAATAAAATCTTGTTAGTTTTTTTATGAATGTGGAAAAGTAAACATAAAATGTTTTTGGGTTTTTTATTCAAAGTTTTTATATGCAAATGCAATATAGAAAATAAAATGCAAAAGGAAAATTGAAAATTTTAATTATAAAATTGAAAAATAAAAATTTTAACAAAAAATGCAAAAATGTACACTAACCCCTCCCCAAGTGTAAAATGATGTATTTTCCTCAATGCTTAGAGAGGAATATACAAGTCAATAAAGCATAAAATAGAAAGAAGATGTAGCTAGGAAGGAATATACCTAATAAGTTTGTAGAAATTTCTGATTTTGACGAAGATGTTGGCAAAAAATTTGAATTTCAGTAACTTTGAACATTCTATGATTTCCCCAAGCTTGCCTGGGACTACGACCATCTCTTTATTGAAAGCAGATATATAAACTAAAACTACGTAAGTTGCCTCCTGAAAAGACACCCATTTTTTAAAGTTGTTGGCTCAAGTTTTCCATACCAAATTTTCAACTAGTCTGCTTGAGACTTTTTTGTAGCTCAATCTTTTTCTTTGTCACTCTAGTTACTTTAAGATATGGCAAGATTGGTGGATCTGGAACTTGTGCATGAAATTGGAAACACTTCATATTTTTATCAGATAAGTTTTCCTTCAGATTTTTTAGTCTGGTTCTTTTGCTGATTTTATTTTTGGAAATCTTATCCTAGTTCTGAACTTTTTTTCATCTTCTTCTTAGAAATCACCATCTCCTTTTCTCTTTCCAAAAACATTTTTCTTTTTAGTTTTTTTTTCCTATTTCTTCCTCAACATAAATTCGTTCCTCTTTTTCCCCAAGTTTAGCTTTTTCAGTCAACTTCGTATCAACAACCATTTTCTATTCTTCGTGCCCAAGCTTTCCATTCTCCAGCTCTTGTGATGTGTCAGATAAATTTCTACCTATAAATATTTCGTGCACACAAGCATTAGAAAACTCACAACATTCCTCAGAAAAACGACTGCTGGTACCCAGATAATTAACAAAAAATTCATTATGTTGAATTTCTTCTACATTAATAGTAAAATTAAGCAAATCTCCATCAAATTCCATTGAAAGTCTACTAGTGAAAATATCAGTTTAGTTTTTACAGTTTTCATCAATGGCCTTCCTAAGATAATTCGGGTTTTATTAAGAACATCCACATCACTCATGTCTAGAATATAAAAACCAGCAGGAAAATTATCCAATTCACTTGGACGAGAACATCCTTTAATACACCTTTTGGGTGTACTGTCGAGGGATCTGCCAACTGAACGAGTAAAGTGGTGTTTTGTAAAGATCCTAATTTTAATTTTTTTAAAAACGAAAAATGGGATGACAATGAATGAAGCACCTAAGTCTAGCATGAAATTTGAAAAATAAAGGTTTCCCAATTTACAAGGAATCAAGAAAATTCTTGGATCCTTACACTTGGGGGGTAAATCTTTTTGCAAAATGGCAGAAATATTTTTGCCGACTTTGATTGTTTTGTTAATTTTCAGTTATGATTAGAAACACATTAATCTTTTAGAAACATGGCATATCAAGGAACTTGTTTAATTGTATCTAAAAGAGGAATAGTTACCTCCGCCATACAAAAGTTGTCGACAATATCGTTGTACACTCGCTCACATTTTGTGCTTCTCTGTCATGATGAGAATGGGAGCAATGACTTGTACACTTTCAGATTTAGCTTGGTTTGCTTGGGAGTCTGTTTTTCATCCACTTTTTTAGTTTCTTTTTCCTCCATAACTTATTCAGATTGTTTTTTAGCCTCTTTTTCTGGTTCAGATCTGCTTGGGCCTTCATAACTCTTCATACCTGTCAAGGATATCACGCTACCATTGTGTTTCGGGTTGTTTTCAGTGTGCCCCAGTAACTTTCCTTCAGATTCCATCTGACCCACTTAAGTAGCAAGTTAAGACACTTGCTGTTCCAAATTCTTGATACTAGCTCTGGTTGTGTTCTGGAACGCATGGCTGCTTGTGGCAAGACGCTTTACTATGTCTTCCAAGGTCATGCTATAGTTTCTAGATTACTGATGTGAATTCTAATTCTGAAAACTATGCTAATTTTGAAAATAATGTTAATACCGAGAATTGCTGAAATCCAAGAGGATGCTAAAATTGATGGTTCTACTGAAAATTACCGTTCCATCCTTGATTATTTTGCTGATAAAAAATAATCTGCTGATACCCTCCAACAACTTTTACCCCAATTTTCTATTCGTGTAGTAATGGACATATATTAATAAGATGGTCTGTCTTTAAGTAGATTCCACATTGTTTTTTTGCAACTAATTTTTCCTTCGCCAACAAGATAACAACTTCATTAGTGCAGATAGTTAGTAAGGTAAGAGTGGTGGTATTTTTGGGAATCATGAAAAACTGGGTCTGGTTCGTTCCACTGTGGTGTAGTGATTTTAGGTGGTAGGGCGGATGATGATAAACCAAAGAAACAAATTGACTAATTTTTCTTTGTTGCTTCATTCTTCAGTTTTCTGGTAGTTCTCTCAATTTATGGATTAAAATCTAGTCGTGTACTTGTACATGAAGATCTTGGCATCAAGTTATTAGAAGGACCATGTCCCAGGCAATGACACCAATTTGTTAAAATAGGTTTCACGTACGATTTATGCAAATAATATTTTCACTACTTAGTAGTATTAATGGATAGCACATGGAACCAAGGTCGAATCCTTAGGGACACAACCTAATATTCAATGCTTCTTTGTGTAAGGCACATGCTAGTCATTAAACAAAAAATAATAAAAAAGTGGTTTTGATTTAAAATAAAAACTAAAAATTGTAATGAAACAAGCTAAATGAAATCAGTAATAAAAATTAGTTCAGTTATGCTACGACTTTCCTCAGCATGCAACCAACTCAGATTTGGTTATCCAGAATTCATTTTATCCAAGCTGGTATTGAGAAAAACTATCAAGCTCTAGTATAATCTCTTTTAACTAGTTAAATTAACCACAACAAACTTTTTCAGTTAACCCTAAATTTTACTATCTAATTAAACAAGTTCTAATTAAGATCATAAAAGTTGCATTAAGATCTTTTTAAAATTCCTAGCAATACCCAATACTTCTCATAAGCTTGAAAGCATAAAGGTATCAAATTTGAGTTTATATCAAAGTTAAATCCCAACATGGAACTATTCTGATACTTGTTACTTATTACTAGTTGACAATAATATTTACATATTCTATTAACTGACTAACTAGATTGATTAAACATTAACTAGGTGAGCAAACCAATAAGAATTAAAATTAAAACATTCATTAAGCTCAAAACTGAAACAACTATATAGAAGCACACAATGAAAACCAAATCTGATAACTGATCACATGAAAAATACTAATCTGTAACGCCCGTGTTTCTAGGCTAGGCATTAATATTGACATAATGGTCTAGGTTAACCTTTGTAACTCATTTAGAAGAAATGAAAGGGAATTATGTGAATTTTATGTGAATTATGAGTTTGATGCTTAATTATTAGGATTTAATTAATTAAGAATAAAAATGAGCGTCAAAAATTAAATTTTAGATAAAGCCGATATCTATTAAGAAACTTGTAGTGAGTGTGACAAGGATTATGGGTATATAAAGAATGCCGAAATCCGAATTATAACGAACAAGTTCTGACTTGTTGAAGTTTCACGATAAACCGACACGGTGACGAATGTTGTAAAAAGTGAGTTTTTGATAAACCAATTTTTAGCCTTAGTAATCTAAACGAAACTTGTAGTGCTCGTTAAACCGAAAGTATGTATAAAAAGAACGCCCAAATCTGACTTCGTATGAGGAAATTATGATTTTTCGAAGTTTCAGCTTATCAGTAGACAACTAAAAACTTGAATTTTAGATCGAGTGATTTTTAGCCGACACAACCGAAATGAGAATTTAAGGTCTCTCCATTAGTAGCACAAAGGTAAAAAGTCTGACGAAAACGGACGTCGGATGAAGAAGTTATGAATTTTTAATGAATTTCCTGTGTCAGTCTGTTAAAAATAATAATATAAAAATTAAAGTCAAAATTAGCCGACCAAGTCTAAAAAAAAGTTGTAGAGCGTAATTTTACCTACACGTGCATATAAACAACGTAAAGAACGGAGTTCGTGTGCGAATGTTATGGATTTTAGAAGTTTTTGCACAAAAACCGAGTTGTTGAGTCATCCGAGCTGCTGATCTGATCCGAAGTTGTCACACCCCGAAAATCATAGGCGGAAACATTTCCGGGGCGAACTCCACGTTGAGTATCAAATCCAATGCACATAGTAAGCAAAGTAAACAACCATTACATTACATATAGAAATTTACATTTGTTCAAAAGTGAAGTTGTACAGTGTTATACATATGTATATATAATCAAAAACAAGACGTGTCTTCGATGCACTCCGTCTTCAGCAAAAGGAGCATTGGGTTCCTATCTAATGCGGAGCTGAGAATACAAGCAGTTTGAAAATAAACATAAAGCTGGTGAGTTCATAAGCGGTTTTGTTTTGTGAAAATGTACGAGTTTCCTTTTGTTTTTTGAAAATGTTACGACCCAAGAAAATCCCATATTTTCTTAAAGGCAATGTTTGGTTAACTGTTAGGTTACACGGTTTTGGTTATGTTCGACTATGATCCCAAGAAAATCCCATATTTTCCTAATGTGAAAGATTTATACTGAAAACCTGGTTATCCTTGTAAAGTGCATGTTAGTTTACCAACCCGAAATGTAATGTAAAAGACGTACACTAAAAATGTATTAGTTTTAACACGTTTAGAAAACTAATATATACCAAGTAAACTAGTTACTTAACCCATTATTACTAAAATGTAAATCTCTGTTATCCAAATTGCGAGTTCAATAACCATACAATAGACTAGATATGGCAATATGTAGTCCACATCACCTTATGACTTTCGTCACCCTTGAACCTGATGAGATTAAAGTTTCTTTTAATCTGTGAAGATCGATTAGATCTTGAACAAGTATATAAACAATGACGGTATAAACACAGTAAAATAATAGAACAAGATTGAATCAAACGTGTCGAATGATTAAAACAAAATCCTCAGAAGAGCTCGATTAAGAACATCAACTGTAGATGATTGGAAGGTTACAAGTATGATCAAAGAAACCTTTAGTCGTCTGGAAAATATCGTATTCTCAGATCTCTAAAACCTTAACCTAATATGCATACAAGCATAAGCTTATATACAAAGCATAAAAGACTCACGGTTGGACAGGCCCAAACCGTAATACAAAACATTATAAAAAGACGAGCCCAAAAGACGCAATCTTCTAAGCCCAACAATCTCCCCTTTTGCGTCAATTTGGAGCGAGATCTTTATTTATTACTTGGGCCAGCAGCCGAAACTGGTACCTTCTTCACAGTACTAAACAGACACTTGGTGATGGAAAGAATTGTCTGTCTAAACCGGATGTACCAGTTGATCATATCTTCAAAATACTTAACATCATCGGCCGAATTCTCTTTACACCATTTAACAATAAATAGCACATGCTCCAAGCAGGTTATGGTGTAAAGATGTTTATCAGCTAAAGCGAAGAGACATTTCTGTCCTTCCGCTCTAGTGAACATGACTGTGTTACGTCTCGGATCAATCTTGCCCAGCTGCATTTGATTGAGATCACTGGCCGATCCCACAGGAGCAATTTTGGGTTTCTTCTTGAAGACTGTGGCGACCTCCTGATCCATAAGGGCAACCTCCATGATATAGCAGATTAACATCCTTTTGACATGGTCTAGAATGGGACCATATTCAGCTTCATTGGTCAAAAGGATATTATACAGGACGATCCAATCATGAGGATTTAGATTCGGTAGATCTGCCAGAGAGATGAGATGAACAGATTTTGCAGATCCCCGAATCAGTTTGAACCGAACGTTTATAAAACGTCCCTCAGTGTAAGGTTTTAGCACCCGAACATTGATAATCTTCTGAGCGCTCCATGTAAGGAATTGAGGACGAGTAGCCGTCAGATAAAAGTCAATGAGCTCCCTGTCAAGCTCAGCGTTCGGGTGAGGGACATCAAAAATATTAGAGAAGACGTGAAAGATAAACGCCTTTCGAGTCAGCGGCATATCGAACTGCGAATCGACAGTATTGCTGCAGTCGAACGATATGACTGGCTCGAGCCATAGGATGCTGGGAGTTTCGATGGCCTCTTTGATTAAGCGTTCCCTGGTCCAGGCAGGGAAGAGAGTCTTTCGGCTCTCAAGGAGATCGTGGGCTTCTTTTTGCTTGCGTTCGGCTTCGGCAGCCTCACGTGCCTCACGACTGGCATCATCACCAACCTTGCGACTGTTCTTTCGTTTCAAAATGTCGGCAATGGTCTCCTTGTCGCCTTCTTCATCTTCGTCCTCAGCTATATCTTTACCTTTGTTCTTCATACCTGAACTTAAAATTTGATGAGTTGAAGATGGTTCAGTTGTATGAGTAGCTTTTGAGGAAGGAGGTGGTTTTGAACTTGTCTTCTCATCTCCCCCTTGTTTCGGAATGGACACAAAACTTGGGAGGCCTTCGACTTTGTTAAGTAGATCGATGGCTGGAGAGAGCTTTTCAGCAAGGGATCGCCTCACCGAAAAGTTTAAAATTGGATCGTGTGCTTCCAGGATGTTTGAGATGACAGCGTGGACATCCGAAACACACGTCTTAACCACCTCCCTTTCAGAGCGAAGATCTTCCAGCTCTTGTTGAGATTGAGAGAGCTGAGTGGTCTTGACCTCAAGAGCAGTTGTTTTTAATGCCAGATCGTCCATTAAAGAATGTTCGGATGTCAGATCTTCTTGAAGCTTGACTAGACGAGCTTCAATGGAGGCTGTAAAAGCCGAGTTGTCGTCGCTTATGGTTTTACGTAGATTGGCGAACGATGGCAACTCCAATGTGACAAAGGAGACCAATTGTTGGACAATCGGTTCCAAAGATGCCTGTGTGGCAACTGCACTTTGTTGCATGGACTGCAGAAGAGCAGAGGCATCATAAAATAGTTTATCGACTTTTTCGGTCGCCACCTCACATGCTCGGGTAGATGCCTGAATTGCAGCCGTTGCTGAGGCTGCTGAATCATGTTGAGCCCTGGTGAAGGCATCAACAATCTTCTGAAGTGCAACTTCAGACAGGATTGATTGTTGGTTGGACGAGGATGCGAGAAGGAGATCAATCTTCTCGTTGAGCTGTTTGAGATGTTTCTTAGTGACAGGTGCATCATCCTCCTCGTCACTCTGAACTTGAAACGGACTATAGTAGACCGAATCAAAGATCATGTCTTCTCCCCCGAGATAAGGGTTTTCACCCTCAGAGGCATTGCCATGAGATGAAGAGGGTGGAGAAGTTGGGGGTATGGAGGGTTTATTAGGAGAAGGTTGAGTGGGTGAAGGTGTAGTTTCGGTTGGTGGTTCTGTATGGGTAGTTTCGGTTGGTGGTTGTATATGGGTAGTTTCGGTGGGTGGTTGTATATGGGTAGTTTCGGTTGTGTGGTTTTTGGGTTGAGGAGGTTCGGCTACATGGGGTGATTCAGTGATAGTGGTAAAGATTTGTGGAGGAGAAGGAATTGGGGAATTAGGTATTTGAATCTCTGGGGTAGGGGATCGAGGTGGTGTATTGCCTCGTGGAGGAGAAGCATCCCCTTGAGAGTCGTCAGAATCCGAACTCTCACCCTCAGAGTCACTCGAAGAGGAGGGTATAATAAGCTTTCGCTTTGGTTGAGTCTTCCTCTTCTTCGGTGGGGGGGAAGGTGCAGCTTTTGTCTGTTTCCTCTACTTAGGAGAAGGCCCCTTTGAAGGTTTTGCTGCTTGCTTTCCTTTGTCCACCTTTTTACCTTTGCTCAGTGGTTTATCTGCATCGTGGATAGATCTGAGCATGTCCGGGGTCAGAACCCTTGGACCAGAAGGTGTTAGCTCCGTAAGCTTTCTAATCAGCCGGCTGTCCGAAGGTACATTACCATACATGGACTCTGGAATAGAGCCAATAAAGGAGAATTTGGAGGCATCTGAGATGATGATCTTCTTGGTGTGGAAAGTTCCAACTGAAGTCATCGATGCACCTTCGGCAGTAGGAACGTCGAATCTGTCCATTGCCCATTTAGTGATTAGAATCCAGAATCGGGCCAATGAAACTTCAGAATGTCTGGATGAAGATGAGAGGCTCTGAAGAAGTTGTTGCCATAGAACAAACCCGTAATCCAGGTTGATCCCATTGTAAACTCCATACAGAATGGTAAGGAACAGACGAGTGGCACCGTCTGAACCTGAGCTTCTCTCCGACAGTCCCTTGAACAGGACTGTAAATAAACCGTTCCATTGAGGCGGTAAGCAAGACTTCTTGAATCTGGCAACGGATGTAAGAACCTCCGTGTATCCCATGTTGTAAAACATGCTATACATATGACCGGTTTGTATGGACTCCGGATGGACTCTGGATGAGTCAGAAGCAAATCCGAGCAGAGAGCAGAAACGAGGACGAGAAACGGAGGTTTTGTGGTCTCCAATCTCGAAAAATACTCGGTCGACGGCCTTGTCATAATATGCAGTCGCGTAGACCTGCGATAGGGCTGTCATATGCACCGATGCGATTCTGGATAGTGCTGGTTCGAGTTGTGAGTATTTTAGGCATTCTATGACCGGCGACATGTAAGGATCGTATGCCTTTGGGTTTAGATCAATTACCAAGCATTGCTGTGGGCGAATGGGAAGGATTTGGGATGTAGCATGAACTGAAGAAGAGTCATCCATGGATGCAGGTGTGAAGAAGATGATGAACAGGAAACTGTATGGGAGAGTTTGTGGTTTGGAAAATTTGAGAGTGGTAAAGAGGTAAAAGGAGGTATAACGAGCTATTTATAGTGGGAGGGAAGAGAGAGAAAGATCGTTTCAAATCTCTTATGGATGACAGTTGGGACGGACGATGATTACGTAGGAGAGAGAGTGTCAGATTCCTAGGATCACGCCGCCCAATAAGCGCCGTTTCATAGGGACAAGCCGTTACTGTTTAACCACGCGCATTAAATGCCACAGGACAAAGAAAAACATAGGATTTCAAAAGGAATGTCCGTTATTAATACGATCAACCATTATTGAGAAATGTTGAAAGGCTTCTTTTAATTCAGCTAAAAACGACTGGTTAAAAAAAAATAAAATCTCAGAAAGAAAGATAAGGACAAGATCCCAGGGGAAGAAAATTTATGGGTTAATAACATTTTCATAGGAATCACATAAAACTGGAGATTTTAATATGGTACTTTGATCAATTCTTTAGTAAAAGCTTGAACAATATAATTGTTCACCGTCAATTCCTTAGGTGTTGAATTTTGGGTTTCACTTAGTTCGTAGTGTCACAAAACTAAGATCATAAACACAGATGTTGTGCAACCATAAACCTCAGTGGTAAGTGCTGAGAGTCTCAAGGGTTACCATGATGGAATGAGTGTAGTGGAGAAGTAATAAGAGATGGTGTAAGATAACAAAAGTACCTCTACTGCAAGAAGAAGGACCAAGCAGGAAGTTCTTAACTCATGTGAGAAAAGAGTGAGGTAGCTCACGATTAGAATAAATGAAGTGGCCTTGTTGGGAAGACAAGGTTTGTGTATACCAGGTCATGAAGGCCTTTATTCGAAATCTTATGAGGCTTGAGACACATACAGCAGCATGCTTCTAGGGACATGTAGGAAGTTCATAAAGTGTATCCACATAAACGAATAATAACACAAAAAAATTTTGGAATTTTTGAGGTAAACCGAACCTGAACCTACGGTTGGTTTCGGTTGAGAAAAGTTTTGAAAAATCGAACCCGAACGTTCGGTTGGTTTCGGTTCTACAAAATTTTGAAAAACCGAACCCGAACCTTCGGTTGGTTTCGGTTTTGGAAAATTTTGAAAAACCGAACCCGAACCTTCGGTTGGTTTCGGTTGTACAAAGGTTTTTTTTTTTTTTTTGAATCATACTAGTAAAAACAGAATTGTACACCCAATACACAACATTGAGAGACTATCTTTGACGAAATGAGTGGGTTAGATAGTTGAGACGAACCCTAACGTTCGGTTGTTATGTTTAAGTTTGGTACTGATTCAGATTCCATCATACCAAGTCCTTGCAATATTTTATTGAATGATGCTTCAGGAAGAGCTTTTGTAAAGACGTCAGCCAGTTGATCAGTGGTTCTTACGAAGTGAACTTCGATGTTTCCATCTTCCACGTGATCTTTGATGAAGTGATACCTTAGTGCTATGTGCTTGGTTTTGGAGTGCTGCACTGGGTTATGACAGATCCTAATTGCACTTTCGGAGTCACAATATAGTGGGATCTTCTTCATATTGAGTCCATAGTCTCGAAGTTGGCTTTGGATCCAAATCACTTGTGATGTGCAGGATGCAGCTGCAATATATTCCGCTTCGGCAGTAGACAGTGACACGCATGTCTGTTTCTTGGATTGCCAGCTGACTAACTTCCCGTCAAGAAATTGACATCCACCAGTCGTGCTTTTTCGGTCGAGTCCACATCCTCCAAGGTCAGCATCAGAATAGGCTTGAACAAAGAAGCCTGAGTTGGATGGATACCATAGACCTAAGGAGGTGGTTCACTTGAGATATCGTAGGATGTTCTTCACTGCAAGCATGTGAGGTTCACGAGGGTTTGCCTGAAATCTAGCACAATAACACACAGAAAACATGATATCAGGTCTGCTAGCAGTTAGATACATTAACGATCCAATCATTTGACGATAGAGCGTGATATCAACAGCTGGTTTGTCTAGAGATGGGGTAAGCTTAGTGCCGAATGCCATAGGGACTTTAACTTTTGAGTCTCCCATCATACCGAACTTTGCTAGGAGAGTCTTCGTGTAAGCTTCCTGATTAATAAAGATGCCTTCGGGTCCCTGTCTTATGTTTAAACCAAGGAAAAAATTAATTGGACCCATTGAGCTCATTTCAAACTTAGTCTCCATCAGCTTTCTGAATTCCACCGTTAAGCTTGGATTCGTGGAGTCAAAGATGATGTCATCGACATAAATTTGAACTATCATAAGGTGGTTACCTTCCTTTTTGCTAAAGAAGGTTGGGTCAACCGAACCTTGTTTGAATTTAGACATCTTTAAAAATTTTGTAAGTGTTTCATACCAGGCTCTCGGAGCTTGTTTAAGTCCGTACACTGCTTTATCCAGAATATAGCAATGATTTGGATGCTTTTCGTTCACGAACCCAGGAGGTTGATCCACGTACACCGTTTCTTCAAGTTATCCATTGAGAAATGCACACTTGACGTCCATTTGGAAAACTTCAAAGTTCTTGTGGGCAGCATAAGCCAGAAATATTCTAACAGATTCTAGCCGGGCTACTGGAGTGAAAGTCTCTTCATAGTCTATCCCTTCCTCCTGACAATATCCCTTTACCACCAGACGAGCCTTGTTCCGTACAACATTACCTTCCTTGTCCATTTTGTTCCTAAAAACCCATTTGAGACCAACAACCGAAGCATCTGGAGGAGTTGGAATTAGGCGCCAGACTTTGTTCCTTTCAAATTCGTTCAACTCGTCTTGCATTGCTTGAACCCAATCAGAGTGATCGAGAGCAGTGTTAACTGTCTTTGGTTCAACTTTTGATACGAATGAATTGAACATGCAAAACTCTACCTTTGAAAATAAGGAAGTTTGTTTTGCCTTCAGTTGTGATCGGGTCAGAACCTTTTCAGATACATCCCCAACTACTTGAGAGACAGGATGATCTCTGGTCCATTTGATAAGAGGAGGGTAATTTGGATCAACGGTTGGGTCTAATTCAGCATTGATTATTTCGTCTAGCTCAGATTGGCTATCATAACCGAGTGTCACATCATCATGTTCCACCTCAGTTGGCGTACTTTGGAAGATATGAGGTTCGTGTGATTCTAGTTGGCCTGAGCTTCCTGGTGTTGAGACCTCTTCGGTTGAAGTTGTGGAATTTGGCTCCCCCTGGACTTGAGCGTTTGGCTCCCCCTCGACTTGAGCACTTGGCTCCCCCTCGACTTGAGCGTCGTTGGAAGGAGAGTCGTTAGAAATTGATACTTCTTCATACATTCTCCTTGCAGCGTCTTCGACAATCTGCTCCATGTGATCAACCTTGTTATCTGCTGCACCTGCTTCAGAAAGTGAAGCATTCTCTGGTTCGTCAAAGAGCTCCAGAAATGTCTCGAATAAATTAGCAACCGAGACTGTAACTTTGCCATTTAGCGGAAAGATTTCCCCAGTGATATTTTCTTTAGCCTGTAGCTTCTTGACATAGTTGTCGTCAAAGGTCACATAATACGTCTCTTCAATTTTTCTTGAACGCTTGTTTAGGACCCTGTATGCCTTGGATGTGAGAGAGTAACCCAGAAATATTCCTTCGTCGGCTTTGACATCAAACTTGTTGCGGTGTTTTTTAGAGTTGAAGATGAAACACCTTGAGCCGAACACATGAAAAAATTTCACGTTTGGCTTCCTGTTGTTTAATATCTCATACGGGGTGAGAGCGAACCTTTTGTTGAGATATGACCTGTTCTGTGTAAAACAAGCAGCAGAAATAGCATCAGCCCAAAAATAAAGAGGTAAAGAAGCGAAACTTAGCATAGTTCGGGCAGCTTCACACAAGGATCAGTTTCGTCTTTCGACTATTCCGTTCTGTTGTGGTGTGTAAGGAGCTGAGAAATTATGACTGATTCCCTTTTCTGCAAGAAACTCTTCAATCTCCCTGTTCTTGAATTCGAGTCCATTGTCGCTTCTGATGTTGCGAACAACCTTCTTCAGCTGCACTTCAATTTGCTTAATAAACACTTTCAGCTTTTGAGTCGCTTCAGATTTGAGCTTTAGAAAGAACACCCATGTAAATCGTGAAAAGTCATCAATGATAACAAGAATATACTTGCTACCACCGATGCTTTCGATAGATGAAGGACCACACAAATCAATATGAATTAATTCGAGTGGTTCAACAACTTTTGTGTTGATTATAGATGGATGACTTTGACGACTCTGCTTTCCCATTTCGCATGCAGCACACAGATGATCCCTGTCGAACTTGAGTAATGGAAGGCCCCTTACATGACCTCCTGTAACAAGACGGTTGATATCTTTAAAGTTAAGATGAGATAATCTTCGGTGCCACAACCAGCTTTCGTCGGATTGCGCTTTTGACAATAAGCATACAGTTGGGTTTCCTTTGATGGGTTTCATGTTTAAGGGAAACATTTCACCCTTTCGCTCTGACTTGAAAATCACTTTATTTGACTTTTTCTCTGTGATTTCTGAACCTTCATCATCGAATGAGACTTTGAGACCTGTACCTCCAACCAGTTGAGATACACTAATGAGGTTGTGTTGGAGTCCTTCCACATAAGCCACCTTCCTTATAGAGAAGTCCCCATTGGTTATCATCCCGTATCCCTTTATGGTGCCGAAAGAATTGTTTCCGAACTTGACGTTGCCACCATTTGCAAGCGATCTGTACACCCTAAGCTCCTCTTTCCTCCCTGTCATGTGACGCGAGCAGCCACTGTCAATGTACCATTCTTCGTCGAACTGCTCGTCACTTATAACCTGCAAAATTTAGACAGATTTAGGAACCCAAAGTTTCTTGGGTCCACGTGAGCTTTGCATTAAAAAAGGAGAAATGAGAGAGATATCAACAAGATAAGTTCTTTTTATGAGAGTTGTTTTATCTTTCCTTTTAATGGTGTAAACTTTTATTTTGTTAAGACTAGTAGAGTTAGATTCGGTCTCTGATGTGGATTTACTGACCTTCTGCTTCCACTTTTGCTCAGTTGATGAATGAGATTTTTGAGAATAAGAAGAATCGGATTTTGAACGAGATCGAGATGAAACAGAGGGTGAGGAAGAATTAGAAGAATGAGAAGAATTAGACTTAGAAGGAGACTCTAGGTGACCCTTTTGTTTTTGATCATTGGAGGGACCGACCTTAGAGTTTTGTACTCTTTTGTCTTCAGAACCGAACCTTTGCGTTCGGTTGGAGCTACCTTTGGAACCGAACCTTTGGTTCTGGTTGATATCCTTTTCAGAACCGAACTTCTGCTTTCGGTTGTTATCTTTTTGTGAACCGAACCTTGGCTTTCGGTTGATATCTTCTTGTGAACCGAACCTTGGCTTTCGGTTGATATCTTCTTGTGAACCGAACCTCGGCTTTCGGTTTTTGTGACTTTCAAGCTTTTCTGCAGGAATGTTTTCATACTTTAGATTCTTGTCTTGATGAGTGAAGTATGCATTCTGGGAACGCCAGAATTGTTTCCTTTCAGAAAGGTTCTTCCTGTATCTATTATTCCTTTCTATCTTCCTATTCCGCATCTGAGAAGGTTGATGATGAACATTTGCTTTCGTTTTTGCTGACTCCTTGACCGGTTCCATTTGAACTGCGGTAGAATTACTTTGAGCTGAAGGAGCCGAAGGAATGTCTTCTTTTGGTGAGTGAACATTCTTCTGAGGAGTATCTTTTGTACCACTAGTGCTCGGCTCATTGAAGTTATTTGGCTTATTCAATGGTTCGGGTATGTATCTTCCTTTGCTCTTCCAGGAAGTTCTTTCAGATAAACCAATGGTTTCGTCTGCATTATCAATAGGAGCTTCCCAGAAGTATTCATCACAGCCATCAGCATTGTCTTCGTTTACAATGGCTGCAAGTTCAGCTATTTGATCTTCGGTTACTCCTGTTACCTTGTATACTTGATTTGGAGTAGTCCTGACCTTTTGATACACAACAGCTTTCTCAACTAATTTCGGGGACTTTTGATGGGACAACCGAGCAAACTCTACAGAATTTTCAGAAATTAGATTCTTGTGATTTTCTGGCTCAGTTTTAATAAATTCTGAGCAGTCAACCGTGTCCTCTACAGAAATTTCACTCATATTTTCATCCTCGTTAAGCTCAGATGCATTTTCAACATCAATTTTGTTTTCTGAGCTTACGTTGGCGTTTAAAGAGTCAAATTTTTGCATGGTTTCGGTCCTTAGTTTAAGTCTGTCATTTTCATCCAAAAGATTTTTAAGCATGAGCTTGTGGTGTTTAGATTTAATGAAGGACTCAATTTTGTCCAGTCCATACATGTAGGTGGGATTTATGTCATCAGACAATATCACACTTTCACAATTATAGGCTTCGGCATCGATTTCATCTTCCTTAAATTCTAGGAAGGGCAAGATCATGCGGTGAATCCTTTGGCCTATTTCACAATCCAAGTGAAGCTGAGTAATATTAGAATACAAACGTTTAGCAATTAAACAAAAAACATTTCGTTGTTTTAACAATTTCAAATTGTCTCTTTGCAAATAAATGTTTTCATCTTTAACTTTGACTAATTCCGATTCCTTTAACTCTATCCACATTCTCCGCTCCTCACTCTTCGACGCTGCCCTGCTCAATTGATCAGTTAGGTTAGAATTTGTGACCCGAGTTTGAGTTAAGCTACTATCTAGATGAGATATTCTTGTATTGACATTTTTTAGTTCTTTCTCATAAGAGGATGATGGTACTTTACATGAAATAAAAACAGATTGTACCTTCTTTATCAGTTCATCAAGCTCATTGAACTGCTGGCTGAGTGGTTTGGCTGTGAAGCACATGTCCTCCTTTGCATTCTGTCCATCATTGCCTCCATCGGTGTTGTATCCCCTCAATTGAGATACGTCAGAAACCATAAGGCATTTACCACCAATGCCTTCTTCCTTAGACACGAACGCCTTTCCATGAGTAGGCTGCCTCACTTCCTTGTCTTCTGAGTCGGTAGACCAAACTTCTGTGCTACCGAACTCATCACCTGGAACAGAACCCTGCACAATAAGAGCATTACTAGGCGGGTTAGCAGCAGACTTCTTCTTTCTCAACTCATCTAGTCTTTTCTGCAACACAGCTTCCTCATCGTTCCCATCATCTTTCTCAGCCATTTTCTTGAGGACACAGTCCTTAGCATAATGATTTTTCCCACCACAGTAGAAACAGCTCACCCCAGAGTCTCCGTCAACCTTTGGTTCCTTCTTGTGCTCCTCAGCTTTCGGTTCATTAACCACCTTTTCAGAGCTATAACTTCCCTGCCAGTTTCGGTTTTTGTTGCTGGGAAATTTCTTCTTTATGAACCTTTTGGGCTTGGATACCATCAAGGCATAATCTTCTGATGTGAGATCATATTCTTCCAGGCTGAGGTCTTCATCCTCCATAATGGTTTACTTTTTGACAAGAGAGCCAACGAACCGAGACCGGAAACAACATTCTTTTCTTGCATCACGGTTTTCTCTTGAGACTTGAGAATTCCCACCAGTTTCGCCAAAGAGTATGATTTAAATTGCTCATGGGATTTAACCGTGGAAACTACTGCTCTCCATTCAGACCTTAGACCATTCAGGAATGTAACCTTTTGTTCGATGAGCTTCCTTTCGATATCATGTTTGATCATCTTGCTTAGAAGATGATTGAAGCGATCGAACGTCTGGATCACAGATTCTTCAGCCCCTTGTCTGAATTCACCAAACTCAGATAGAAGCAGAGTTTGAATAGAATGTTCAAGATCTTCGTCTGTAGAGTACAGTTCGCGAAGTCTGTCCCAAACATCCTTCGCCGTCGTGCATGAGCTAACCAATCTGAATGTATCGGACTGAAGGGCGAACCGGATCAATCTTAGTGCTTTGATATTGCATTGGAACTTATCCTTTTCATCTTGTGCAATGTCTTTCACGTCCTTGAGCAGATCATTGTAATCTTTTTGAGTTTTAATGATTCTGGACGTTGCAGAATGAGAAAACGGTCCGTTGGTGATGGCTTCCCAAATTAAATACCCATTTTCCTCCGATCCAATAACATAGTCTTCAAAATGATGTGCCCATACTTCATAATCATGGGTATATAAGATCGGAATCTTTGTCGTCGAACCAATGCTGTTGGAAATATTAATGACGTTTGATTGAGTTGCGTCCATTATGATCGAAAAACCTGTTCAAAGATCAGACTTGTAATAAAGCAAATTAGGGCAAAATAATAATTATCAAGATACGTCAATAAAGAGATGACGGCTCAATAAATATTGATGTTTGCGGAAAAACCCTAATGAAAATCTTTTTCACAGAAAAGATGTGTATCAATTACACAGCCTCCTGCTCTGATACCAATTGATGAGATTAAAGTTTCTTTTAATCTGTGAAGATCGATTAGATCTTGAACAAGTATATAAACAATGACGGTATAAACACAGTAAAATAATAGAACAAGATTGAATCAAACGTGTCGAATGATTAAAACAAAATCCTCAGAAGACCTCGATTAAGAACATCAACTGTAGAGGATTGGAAGGTTACAAGTATGATCAAAGAAACCTTTAGTCGTCTGGAAAATATCGTATTCTCAGATCTCTAAAACCTTAACCTAATATGCATGCAAGCATAAGCTTATATACAAAGCATAAAAGACTCATGGTTGGACAGGCCCAAACCGTAATACAAAACATTATAAAAAGACGAGCCCAAAAGACGCAATCTTCTAAGCCCAACAGAACCTTTCGGTTCGGCTGTAGCTAGCAGCCAAGTGTGGGGTAGTCAGCTCCCTATCTAAGAGATTCTGGTTACGGGGGAGGTCCTCCACTCGCGTATCTCTGTGGAGTGTTCACTGAGGACGTGTCTCCAATTTATAGGAATAACAAATTTACTAGTAATAATAATGAAATGTCAAATGACTATCCTCCACTCGCGTATCTCTGTGGATTGTTACCGAGGTAAAAACCATGTTCAAATGTTATGCTTTTAACTGTTATAATGTGGGAAAACATTTGTGAGAATATAAATACAACAATTTATAATGTATTTCACAAATAACATGATAATGTGTTCTGTAGGTTAAAACGGTTGTTTGTTACGACTGTCAGTTTTAAAAGCATATGTGATATGAAACACAATGTATATAAAACAAGTTTTGAGTACAAGTATTACTTGTACTTTGCTTGTATTCCCCCCTGAAAACAGTGAAAGCATTGAAAAAGGGTAGGGGTATGAACTCAGCAGACGAGAAAACGTGACGGTTTGGATACTATGTGTTGGTTCGGGGCTTGATAACGTGCGAGGTTCCTATGTAATATGAAATGGTATACAAATGTATCTAATTAGAATTTAAATCACTAATTAGATATGATTACACACTCCAAAATGTGAAAACACTTCAAATCAAGTGTTTGGAGTGACCCGGGTGACATCTACGGACGTGTATGGCTTGGAAAATGAGTTGGGACTTCAAGAGTAAACTCATTAGGGAGTTTACGGCCCTAAGACCATGACCACATGAGTTCACGGCCGTGAACTCATGTATGTGGGATATTATGGTGCCAAATGGTCAATTAGCACATGGGAAGGGTTTATTTGATTAAATTCAAGGCATAGGAATGAGTTTTACCACCAAAGGAACCATCAAAGGGATTTTACGACCCTAAACTAGAAGTTTACGGCCGTAAGCTCCTATACCCCTCTTATATTGATGAGTTGGTGGCTTTAGATCAATCACATTTGATTCAAACAAATTTTACAAGCCTTAGACTGAAGTTTGGGCATCATTTGACTTGTGTAGATGAGTTTACGGCCCAGGAACCCTTTATAGGGGGGTTTACGGCTGTGAACACTCCAAGAGGTTGTTTTCATCAAGTTTAAGGCCCCTAAATCGATTACGGTTGGTTCTAGAATTTATCCCAAGGCCATTGGTGTGTTTAAGTGGCTTTTAAACACTTGGATTTGAGTTTACTCCCCATGAATATGAGTATACGGACCAAGAATGTTCTTGGGCAGTAAACTCATGTTTACTCCTCAAAATGATGTTCAAGGTGTGCTAAGTCTGAATTGGTAATCCATAAAGTCATACATAAGTCCCAAAGTTGGTTTGGAAGGGTTTAAAGGCTTAAAAACCCCTTAAATGTGTGTTTACGGCCCAAGCATGTTCCAGGGTTGTAAACACATGAAAATGGTCCTAAATGATTGTTTGAACTCGGATTTGAAGGCTGATGGTGCTATACTATGAGTTAGGGAAGTTACCTTGATGGATTTGAGCCTTAAATCAAAGTTTTTTGACCTTGAATTTGGATTGAGGAGAGAGTTTAGAGAGTGAGTAGCGAGAGAGAGAAAAAGCTTCAAATGGAAGCTTAAACCTCTTTAATTAGGTTCTAAGTTTTGGACACGGAGGCATTGTACCCGATACCGGCGTTATACGATGCTTTTGGTCGCACCCGATTGAGTTAACGTAACCTAATAAGGTCGATTCTAAAATGTTTCCGATTATTAATATGAAGTGTTAGTGTGAGTTCTAAACATATTTAGACACTCATTAAGTCATAATAGGGTCCCACAATTATGACTTAATTTAATGACGTAACGGAAACGAAATCGAAAATGACAACTTTATTAACGGAAGGATTACAATTGATGGAACGAACTTCGGGTTGTCACAGAAGTGGTCCACTGAGAAGGTGACACGTACCCTCTAGCACATGTCCGAACCCTCGCAAGGCTACCACAGATGCCCCTACTTCGGACCTAGGCTTCGGTCCAATCACAAGCTGCCGGCAGCCACTTCGCACGCACAGCCCATGTGCGAGACCTCTCCTGCGAGCCTCGGATCTTCTCCACCTGGAGGCTTCTCATCCCAAAATTCAGAATTAAGATACAAATCATGGATCTGAAAAGAGATGTGGGTACTTCTGTTTCATTGAGTCTTCACGCTCCCAAGTGAACTTCGGTCCCCGCTTGACATTCCAACGAACCTTCACTATCGGGATGTGGCTTTGATTCGTGCGTTTGATCTCTCGATCCATGATTTCGATTGGTTCCTCCATGAAGTTCATGTTTTCGTTGATCTTGATCTCATCTAGGGGAATCATGAGGGTTTCATCGGATAAGCACTTCTTGAGATTTGAGACATGGAAGACGGGATGGATGTTACTGAGCTCATGAGGTAATCGAACTTTATAGGCTATAGGACCGATCCTGGCAAAGATCTCAAAGGGTCCAATGTACCTCGGATTAATTTTCCCATGCTTTCCGAAGCGTACGATGCCTTTCAGGGGCGAGACCTTCAACAGGACACGGTCTCCAACCTGGAATTCCATAGGTTTCCGGCGATTATCTGCGTAACTCTTTTGACGATCTTGCGAAGCTTTCAATCGTTCCCGAATTTGGATGATCTTTTCCGTGGTTTCACGGATGATTTCAGGACCAGTGAGAGAACTGTCGGGCAATCGACTCTTGGCTAGTTGTGTGTCCCTTACCTCGGCCCAGCACATAGGGGATCTGCACTTGCGACCGTAGAGGGATTCGAATGGAGCAGCCTTGATGCTGGTGTGGTAACTTTTGTTGTACGAGAACTCGATCAATGGAAAATGTGTGTCCCACGACTTGCCGAAGTCGATGACACATGCCCTAAGCATGTCTTCCAGGGTTTGGATGGTTCTCTCACTCTATCCGTCGTCTGAGGATGATAAGCCGTGCTCATGTCTAGGTTAGTTCCAAGAGCCTTCTGAAGAGACTGCTAAAATCTGGAGGTAAACCTGCTATCTCGATCAGAGATAATGGATGCAGGTACACCGTGCAGTCGAGCTACCTCTTGGATGTAGATCCGTGCGAGTCTTTCCATCTTGAAAGATTCTTTAATCGGGATGAAGTGAGCGGATTTGGTCAAACGATCGACAGTTACCCAAATGGTATTGTACCCACTCGGACACTTGGGTAACTTGGTGATGAAATCCATGGTAATCATCTCCCATTTCCACTCGGGCATCTTGGGTTGCTGGAGCAAACCCGAGGGTTTCTGGTACTCGACTCTCACTTTAGCGCAAGTCAGACACTTGCCCACAAAAGTAGCGATCTCAGCTTTCATGTTCCGCCACCAGTATTGTTTCTTGAGATCTAGGTACATCTTGTCCGAACCTGGGTGAACAGAGTATCTAGTCTTGTGTGCTTCCTCCATGACAATCTCCCTGAATCCTCTGGACTTTGGAATCCAGATTCGGTCCGTGAAACAGTAGACTCTGTCACCTCTGATCTCAAGTTTCTTATCCATTCCCCTCAGGGCTTCGCATGATTTGTTCTCAGGTTTAAAGGCTTCTATCTGGGCATCTCGGATTTGCATGGATAATTGGGAATGGATAGTCATTGTTAGTGTCCTCATTTAATGGCTTGAGCTTTCCTTTCCGCTTAGGGCATCTGCTACCACATTGGCCTTCTCGGGATGGTAGCGAATCTCGCACTCATAATCGCTTAGCAGCTCTACCCATCGCTGTTTCCTGATGTTTAGGTCCTTCTGATTGAGGATGTGTTGCATGCTCTTATGGTCAGTGAAGATCGTACACTTGGTTCCATAGAGATAATGAATCCAAATCTTCAGTGCAAAGACTACGGCTCTTAACTCCAAGTCGTGAGTGGTATAGTTGACCTCGTGTGCCTTCAGCTATCTTGAGGCATAAGCAATCACTTTTCCTCATTGCATAAGCACACAACCTAAGCCCTGATTAGTCACATCACAATAGACAACAAAATCTTCTATCCCTTCAGGTAGGGACAGAACAGGTGCGCTACGGAAGGCTTGCTTTAATGTCTGGAATGTTGTTTCTTGTTTTTCACTCCAACAAAAGGGTACGCCTTTCTGTGTTAGAGTGGTTAGGGGCTTGGCGATTTTGGAAAAGTTTTGGATGAATCTTCGATAATAGCCGGCAAGACCCAAGAATTGATGGATTTCTGTGGGTGTGTTTGGCGCTGACCAATTCTCTATCGCTTTAATCTTGGAAGGATCCACATGAATTCCCTCCTCGCTTACCACGTGACCGAGGAAAGCAACCTTCCGGATCTAGAATTCACACTTGGAAAATTTCTTGTACAGCTTCTCGGATCTAAGGGTTTCCAATACTAACCTCAAGTGTTGCTTGTGGTCTTCTTCACTCCTGGAGTAGACAAGGATGTCATCAATGAACACGATGATGAACTCGTCTAAGAAAGGACGACACACCCGGTTCATCAGGTCCATGAACACTGTCGGTGCATTGGTTAGACCGAAGGGCATCACTACGAACTCGTAGCGTCCATACCGAGTCCTAAAAGCTGATTTGGAAACATCACTCTCAAGAACTCATTACTGATGGTACCCTGACCGAAGGTCTATCTTTGAGAAGTAGCTGGCTCCTTGAAGTTGATCGAAGAGGTCATCTATTCGTGGAAGGGGATACCAGTTCTTAACGGTCAACTTGTTCAGCTCACGGTAGTCAATACACATCCGGAAGGATCCATCTTTATTCTTTACAAATAAAACTAGAGCTCCCCAGGGTGGGGAACTCGTTCTGATGAACCCTTTACTGAGTAACTCGTTGAGTTGGCTGGATAACTCCTGCATTTCTGCTGGAGCTAGGCGATATGGAGACTTGGCTACGGGGGTAGCTCCAGAAATTAGGTCAATATGAAATTTGACCTGACATTCGGAAGGAATTCCTAGAAGCTCTTCTGGAAAGACATCAGGAAAGTTACCGACATCGGGGATGCTCGCGAGGTCTTTAATTTCCTTTTTCTCATAAATAACATGGGCTAGGAATGCTTGGAACTCCTTTCGTAAGAGTTTCTGAGCTTTGATGCAGGAAATGATGCGAAGGTTGTAGCTGAGTTTATTGCCATAGATTATGAGAGTTTGACTCGAAGGAAGGTTGAGACTGATGGCTTTTTCATAGCAAAGGATATCAGCACGATTGGGACTCAACCAATCCATGCCAATGATAACATCAAAGATCTTAATGGAAATTGGCATAAGATCGATGGGAAATGAATGATCATTCAGGGTAACGGTACAACCTATGAATACATCGTTAGCGCTTTCTTTCTCACCGTTAGCCATCTCGACGGTAAATGTCTCGGTTAATGGTTGGGGGTTAGGTTTTGGATTATGTTTGAACGAATGACTAACAAAACTTCTTTCAGCACCCGAATCGAAAAGAATACTAGTATAAGAGTTGTCGAGAAGGAACGTACCCGAAACAACAGTGGGATCGACGACTGCCTCCTCCCGTCCCATGGCTAGGACTCTCCTGGTGTTATCAATTGTCGCCTTCTTGGGGTAGTTCCTCTTGAAATGCCCAACTTCTCCACAATTGTAGTAGGCTTGACCAACACCTGCTCCAGAAGATTGGTTTGCGGATTGGGCTGGTGCCTTACAGAATTGGACCGTGTGCCCATTTTTACCACAGTTGGTGCATGATAGCTCGCGGCAGGGGCCGCGGTTATGGTGGTATTTGAACTTTTCACATAGAGGAAGGTTGCCAGCATATTTACTGGTAGGGGTTTGGGCTGTAGATCCCACAACAGAAGCAGCAGCAGCGGGGGTAGTAGCAGCATGGACTGCTACAGTCTACTGTTTCTTTGAGGATCCTTGAGAAGGTTGGCCCTTCTTCTTCTTCCAGAACTTCCTCTTTTCACCACTAGTCTTGGTCGGTTCAGGGGTGGCGGTTGTTCCTTCAACTTCATCACTGTGGTCAATCAGGATTTGGGCTAAACTTTTGGCACTATCATATGTATCTGGACGTGTAGATAAGACGTTTCCTTTTGTCGGTTGGGTCAGCCCCCAAATAAATCTCTCTATCTTTTTACTCTTCGGGGTAACCATTCCCGGACATAGTAGTGCCAGGTCATCAAACCTCGAGGTGTATGCTGCAATATCAGAACCTTTCATCTTCAGGTTCCAGAGCTCGTGCTCTAACTTCTGTATTTCTCCCCGAGGGCAGTACTCAGTCAAAAGGAGTTCTTTCATGGTTTCCCAACCCATGACGTTGGCTACAGGTAGGGTTAGGGATTTGAATCGATCGTTCCACCAAGTCAAGGCTTTGTCACTGAAGGTACAGGTTGCGAACTTTACTTTATCGGACTTCGAACAAGCACAGATTTCGAATATGGATTCGATTTTATCGAACCATCGAGTGAGGGAAATGACACCTCCAGTGCCATCAAAGGAAGTGGGTTTTGTGCTCATGAAATCTTTAGAAGAACCCCCTTTTCGGTGTCCTTGACTATCTTCTAGGTTTTAGGGTTAGGAACCACCTCCTGAACTACTGGGGTTCCTTTGTGACATGGCGGCTGTCACTGTGGCAGTAATGGCTGTTTGAAGCGTTACGAGATCAATCTGAGGAGGAGGTGGTGGCGGAGGGTCATTGGTCTTTGAGCTGGGTCTCTTTCTTGGAGGCATCTTGATCTAATAAGGTCAAGAAAGAGAGAGGATGGTAAGTCCTCTAAATTGGATCAAGAGATATCACAGACATATATATTCTGAATAAGAGATAAAGCAGGAAAGAGTTATCAAAAAAGATAATTGACACTAAGGAATGATCAGGGAACATTGCGTGAATGAGGATTTATATAAAGGATTGGCTTGAGAAATACTCCTATAGTATTTCATGATTCGCTACGACCACGGTTCGATGTTTGGGATATTACGGTAAGTTTTAGGCATGCTGAACACCACAGTCACTCCCAAACACATGTTGACCGTGTCTCGAATGAATATAGTTGGCCAGGCTATATTGATCCTAGACACGACTACATAACTTCCTAGGTTTAACCGCAGTACACAACACCCATTTACTTATGTTTTGTTCTACTTGTAGTAACGGATCTCGACAGTTCGATATAGTTGTATACTTTTGAAAATATTTATATTTTGAAGTATACTTTTAGTTCAGAGCACTTAGGCCCCATATTGTTTATAGTGTTATACCATGTAAGGTTTGGTATACTTCATTCACTATAAACAAGGGCTCTGATACCAATCTGTCACACCCCGAAAACCGAAGGCGGAAACATTTCCGGGGCGGACTCCACGTTGAGTATCAAATCCAATGCACATAGTAAGCAAAGTAAACAACCATTACATTACATATAGAAATTTACATTTGTTCAAAAGTGAAGTTGTACAGTGTTATACATATGTATATATAAACAAAAACAAGACGTGTCTTCGATGCACTCCGTCTTCGGCAAAAGGATCATTGGGTACCTGTCTAATGCGGACCTGAGAATACAAGCAGTTTGAAAATCAACATAAAGCTGGTGAGTTCATAAGCGGTTTTGTTTTGTGAAAATGTACGAGTTTCATTTTGTTTTCTGAAAATGTTACGACCAAAGAAAATCCCATATTTTCTTAAAGGTAATGTTTGGTTAACTGTTAGGTTACACGGTTCTGGTTATGTTCGACTGTGATCCTAGGAAAATCCCATATTTTCCTAATGTGAAAGATGTATACTGAAAACATGGTTATCCTTGTAAAGTGCATGTTAGTTTACCAACCCGAAATGTAATGTAAAAGATGTACACTGAAAATGTATTAGTTTTAACACGTTTATAAAACTAATATATACCAAGTAAACTAGTTACTTAACCCATTATTACCAACACGTAAATCTTTGTTATCCAAATTGCGAGTTCCATAACCATACAATAGACTAGATATGGCAATATGTAGTCCACATCACCTTATGACTTTCGTCACCCTTGAACCTTTCGGTTCGGCTGTAGCTAGCAGCCAGGTGTGGGGTAGTCAGACCCATATAGACTATACACTCAAGTCACGCTCCCTATATAAGAGATTTTGGTTACAGGGGCGGTCCTCCACTCGTGTATCTCTGTGGAGTGTTCACTGAGGACGTGTCTCCAATTTATAGGAATGACAAACTTACTAGTAATAATACTGAAAGATCAAATGACTATCCTTCACTCGCGTATCTCTGTGGAGTGTTACCGAGGAAAAAACCATGTTCAAATGTTATGCTTTTAACTGTTATAATGTGGGAAAATAGTTTTGAAAATATAAATACAATAATTTATAATGTATTTGACAAATAACATGCTAATGTGTTCTGTAGGTTCAAACGGTTATTTGTTACGACTGTCAGTGTAAGTCCCTAATTTTCCAGTTTATTAATCAGATCTGTTTGATGGTGCTGAATCCCAATCAAACGAATGCTGTCAGATCAAATAGAAGAGAAAGAGAAGAAGACTAATATGAATCTTGTATGATATGATTAGAATGAATATCCGGATACAAGATTCACACACACTAACACACACTCTCTAGTTTGTCTCTCTAGAACACCTTCAAATGCACACACTTAAGCTCCTTGGTGTTCATCACTCACTACTCCTCACCCCTAACACACACACACACATACACACACACACACACATATATATATATACACACACACACACACACACACAATGGAATATGGGCTGAATAACAAGGGCCGTAAATGGGTTTACGGCCGTAAACTCTGTTTAGGGTCGTAAACACACTTTCTGACCGTAAACTCATAAAATATTACAGAAAATTACAATCTCCTAGAAAAGCAAAGTATAAACCATAATATTGACCCAACAATCTCTCCCTTGGTTTGTAGCTTTATTTTCTTTTCTTAAATGACCCAACAAGTTCCCTTAAAAAGTAGCTGGTTTTCTTGATAATCTTCATTGGGAACTTGGCTTCAGCATTAATCTTCAAATTCTTCACAACTTCACGATGAACTTGATGAATATTCAATGAATGACTTCATCTTGAGTGGTTGGGCTTTTCTTCAGAATTTGGCATTGAACGCACGTTGGGTGAGGAGGTTTTACATACTGATTCTTGAAAGATAGTGCTTTCAGCTTGAGAATCTTCAGAGAGAACAAATCTTCTAGATCACTTCAACAGGTATAAAGATAGCAACAGACTGATTGAGGAGGCTTCAATGCAATCCGTCACATAATCTTCAATTGTAGCCTCACCGTGCTTCTAAGGTTGAAGGATTGAATGTTGAAAGAATAATCTTCATTTCTTGCTCCTTCGAATGTGAATTCTTCGATGCTCACGGACGAGGCTTTGGCTCAGAAATCTTCAACACAAACTCCATGAGTCTTATCTATACCTGAAATCACTTTTCAAGACAAAACAAAACTAAAACAAAACTTAGCGCACAAATTAAAATAGAAACAAAAATATTATTGGATTTTTGATTTTTCTGAACAAGAAGTAAACCAGAAATAACACTATTTTTGGATTTTTAACTTTTCTGATTTTTCTTTGATTTTTGAATTTTTAATTCTCCTCTAATATTTAAATTAGAAGAAATTATGAACAAATTTAACAAAAATAAAATGATATCTAACTTTAAGAATGATTTGGGATCAACGTTTTTAGACAACCTTTATCCACTTGTCGGTACCTTCTATCTTCACGTCTTTGTCTGGTCGATCGTCAGTATTGTTGTCCACTTAAACACGAAAAATTGTGACAAATTTAGGACATTCTATTTGTTACAAAACAAGGTGAACTTAAGTTCCTACATATTATATCTGATCCTAATTCCTTAAATACTATGTCTTAAGGACCATTCATCTGACGACGACCAGGGATATTGTTGTCCACCTAAATTGAGCAGCGAGATCTATAGACAATCTGTATGAGTTCAATTTTCAATGTACTGGAACATGTTTCCCGCTTCTAGATATGCCCCGGTAATCAAGGACTTCTAGAGTACTCCTTACATCGGATGAGCAGACCATCATTAGGAGAGAAGATAGATTCAGAGTATTATCATTTATAGTGCATATGCTGTGTACCAAGTCGGATGGTTAGTCACGCAAAGGAGACAGCATATGGCTAACAGATAAGAGAAATTTCATATGTATGTATGTATGTATATATATACATATATATATATATATATATATATATGTATAATATGCAGAGATATAGATTTGCATATGTTACAGTCCAGGTCGGATCTCTTCCAATCATGCAGAGGAGGTTTCATATGACTAACAGACATAAAGAATGAAAATGATTTTCTACATACCTAATTTATCGGAATTTACCAGTTGCCCCATCAATACCAGAATTAAGGACAGAATCCGCACATGGAGGAAAAGTTAAACCACAGTTCCAAGTACGGGTTCAATTAATGTGATGAGTAGATTCCCATATATATATCTCCCTGCTCAACCTATCCGAGCATCATACTGTCAGGCTAAATGGATCTAAATAGGTCAAGATTTGTCAAGTCTATAAATTTCCTAAGTTCAACTTTGCCTAGTCATGTCCATTTTAAAAAATTTCGTGCCTACCGCCGCATCAAGTCAGAGCATAGACCCTTCAACTTTGGGTAAGTTACACAGACTCAGGTTGCCTGTTATCACTTGATAATATCACTTCCCAGAACATCTCCCGCAAGCAGATATCATAACCAACATATTTTTGGATTTTCTGATTTTCTAATGTTTTTGGGTTTTCAAAAATTTCTATTTTTTTGTTTTGTTTTTATTTCTCCCCCTAAATTTGTGCATAGGAGAGAAACGAAAGTAAATGCGCAAATTTAAACTATCCTAAAAACAAAAATTAATCTTTAAAGCGAATCAACTTAAGAAAAACTCAAGAGTATAGAGAAGAAAACTCAAACCATAAGTCATCGATTGAATTTGCATCCAGAAGGTATGAGAACAGCACGCGTAATCTCAGAACAGATCCAAAAATGCTTCATGTATTAAGCACTAACCCCGTGAGTGATCCCTTCCTTTCTTCCCTTCCCGCAAAGGACACATACTCTTAAACAAATGTCTAAATGTTGTATAGTTGAGAGATGTACCCTATCATGTGTTTGGAACAACCACTACCAACAAACCAAAGTTTGATGATATGCCTCCATGGCTGCTCCGACACAGAGCGGGATCAGTTGGTCTTTGGAACCCAATCCATTTTGAAACTGGTTCGACCTTTGTCATCCTTGCACAGTACTCTCTCCCATGACATGTCCTGCTTATCATAATTTCTTTTTCGATCCGATGGGTGCCACGGTACTTGCTTTGGAACTTGATGTCGGCCGTTGAGATGACTTTGATTTTGGCTTCACGGAAGCATCTCATGGATTGGACTTCTTGGCCGACATTCCCTTCTTGCCCTTGCCATTCAGATTCTTGGCCTTGTGGGTTTGATTCTTTGCCTTCTACACGTTCCAGTCAACATTGTCTGAATGTGAACTCGAAGAATTTCTTTTGAAGTATCTCCCACTTGGTGCGTTCTGCCATCCTTGTGCGTAGTTGGGAACGTATGCGCGATTTGGACAATTTCGGGCAATGTGACCAGGTGTTCCACAGTGAAAACATGTCTTTTTCTTCACTGTGAAGTTGTTTCTTTCTTGCCCTGGTGGCGTAGCCTTGCCTTGTCTCTTGTTCCTACATGCACACTTGCCACACGAACTTTGTTGCGCTGGAATTGGTGGCCTGTATTTCTCAACGGCTGGTTGATCGGAAGCAGGTGAGTTCGAAGCAACAGATTCAGAGTTCAAGGAGATGTTGGTTTGTTCAATGGTTTTCTCCTTGTTCTCATCTTCTACTACTTTACCTGCACATGAAGTAGAAGCATTAGTATTTTCAACTTGAATGCCTCCTGACACAAATTCAGCTGGTTTGCCATATCGAAGATGTCCCTCCCTATCAATTTCTTCCTGTGTTATAGGGATGGATGTGTAGTTATGATTGAAAGGTGGAAGAACACTATCATACCCTAGACCTTTGTATTGATTATCTTTAAATTTTAATTGGGTTTCGAATAAGGACTCGACTGTCTGACTTGACGCGGTATAATTTTTGAAACTGACATCTGTTTTTCCACACTTAATTTTCAAGGCGTCAAGTTCTTCAGTTACAGCATCAAGTTGTCTCTTAATATAGTCATAAAGTTCACATTTTTCACTGTATTCTATCTGAATTCTCTTAAAATCCTTTGTTTTTTATTCTAACTGGGCCTTCAGGGGTTTCTGTCCTTTCCTGAGTTGATATCCTTCATATCTCAGGTCCTTAACTTCCTTACGTAATAAATCATTATGTTCACGAAGAATTTTAATCGTAGCTTCACATGATTGAGAACATGAAACATCACACGCTTGAGAACATGAAACTTCATTGACTGGGAGGTTTGTGGAACTCATTGTTTTTCGACAATTTAAAGCGTTAAGTTCTTCAATTGTATCAGCCAGACTAAGACGATTGAGATCTTTTGTCTTTTTGATGTTAGCCACGTCCATATCCCATGATTTCGGAAGTGAATTCAGTAACTTTTTGTTTATCTCAGATTTGGACAAGAAGATCCCAGCTATATTCATCTCGGTAGTAAGTGTAGTAAATCGATGCAGCTGAGTTTCGAGGGTTTCTCCAGGGATATAATCGAATATGTTGAAGTTTTTTCTTAACGTCTCCTGACGACTCTCTTTCATGTTCTTCAATTCCGTTGTAAACTTCAAAAACTATTAAAAACATAACTAGAAGTCAAACATAAATTAAAAAAAAGCCCTTTGACTATAAACCTCAAAAGTCAACCTTAAAAGTCAAATTTAAAAAGTCAAACTTAAAAGTCAAACCGAAAAGCTAAATTTGAAAATTTAAAAGTTAAATGAAAAAGTCAAAGTTTAAAGTCAACGGTCAAACTTTAAAATCAAAATCAAAATTTTAAGTAAAAAGTCAAAAATAAAAATGAAAAATTAAAAAACTAAAATTTTTGGTTGAAAAAGAAATTTAGAAATGAATGAAATTGATTTTTGGGCTGAATTTGACAAAATTGCGAAAGTTTTGTGTGAATGGTAGTGGTTAATTTTAATATTTCGGAGATAAGGAACAAAGTCATTGCTGGTGGAGTTGGTAAAGGCGTTGTGTTGCTGAACCGGAGGTCGCAGGTTTGAGCCCTGGCACCTCCAAGTCGTATCCTATTTTTTTAGAAATGAATGCAAGCCTTTGCTGAGCCGAGTCGTCCTCCAAGCGCGATCCAACCCGAGTCGATCACCAATTCGAGCCACAAACCGCAGACGACCAGTTTCCGGCCGTAAACTCTGGCGACCGGTTTCCGGCCGTAAACTCTTCAGAAATCGCTGTTCTTGATGAAAAGCAACGTTTTTTCACCTTTTTTTTTCTTTCCAAAACTCGATCAAAAACTCATTTTTACGAAAAACGCGAAAAAGAAACCCCCCCTTAATTTTGCGAGATCTATATAAAAATGCTATTTTCTTTCAAAATCATATCAAATAAGCTCCAGATCTGAAAAAAAAAATTGATTGATACAACCAAGCTCTAATACCAATTGTAAGTCCCTAATTTGCCTGTGTATCAATCAGATCCGTTTGATAGTGCGGAATCCCAATCAAACGGATGATGTCAGATCAAATAGAAATGAAAGAGAAGAAGATTAATATGAATCTTGTATGATATGATTATAATGAAGATCCGAATATAAGATTCACACACACACTAACACACACTCTCTAGTTTCTCTCTCTAGAACACCTTCAAATGCACACACTTAAGCTCCTTGGTGTTCATCACTCACTACTCCTCACCCGTAACACCTATATATATATATATATATATATATATATATATATATATATATATATATATATATATATACAATGGAATATGGGCTGGATTACATGGGCCGTAAATGAGTTTACGGTCGTAAACACACTTTATGACTGTAAACTCATAAAATATTACAGAAAATTACAATCTCCTAGAAAAACAAACTATAAACCATAATATTGACCCAACACAATGTATATAAAACAAGTTTTGAGTGCAAGTATTACTTGTACTTTGCTTGTATTCCCCCCTAAAAACAGTGAAAGCATTGGAAAAGGGTAGGGGTATGAACTCACCAGATGAGAAAACGTGACAGTTTGGATGCTATGTGTCGGTTCAGGGCTTGATAAAGCGCGAGGTTCCTATGTAATATGAAATGTTAAAAAGATGCATCTAATTATAATTTAAATCACTAATTAGATATGATTACACACTCCAAAACGCGAAAACACTTCAAATCAAGTGTTTGGAGTGACCCGGGTGACATCTACGGACGTGTATGGCTTGGAAAATGAGTTGGGACTTCAAGAGTAAACTCCTTAGGGAGTTTATGGCCCTAAGACCATGACCACATGAGTTCACGGCCGTGAACTCATGTATGTGGGATATTATTGTGCCAAATGGTCAATTAACACACGGGAAGGGTTGCTATGATTAAATTCAAGGCATAGGAATGAGTTTTACCACCAAAGGAACCATCAAAAGGAGTTTACAACCCTAAACCAAGAGTTTACAGCCGTAAGCTCCTATACCCCTCTTATATTGATGATTTCGTGGCTTTAGATCAATCACATGTGATTCAAACAAATTTTACAAGCCTTAGAATGAAGTTTGGGCATCATTTGACTTGTGTAGATGAGTTTACGGCCCATGAACCCTTTATAAGGGGGTTTATGGTGGTGAACACTCCAAGTGGTTGTTTTCATCAAGTTTAAGGCCCCTAAATCGATTGTGGTTGGTTCTAGAATTTATCCCAAGGCTATTGGTGTGTTTAAGTGGCTTTTGAACACTTGGATTTGAGTTTACTCCCCATGAATATGAGTTTATGGCCCAAGAATGTTCTTGGGCAGTAAACTCATGTTTACTCCTCAAAATGATGTTCAAGGTATTCTAAGTCCGAATTGGTAATCCATAAAGTCATATATAAGTCCCAAAGTTGGTCTGGAAGGGTTTAAAGGCTTAAAAACCCCTTAAATGTGTGTTTACGGCCCAAGCACATTCCAGGGCCCTAAACACATGACAATGGTCCTAAATGATTGTTTGAACTCGGATTTGAAGGCTGATGGTGCTATACTATGAGTTAGGCAAGTTACCTTGATGGATTTGAGCCTTAAATAAATGTTTTTTGACCTTGAATTTGGATTGAGGAGAGAGGTTAGAGACAGAGTAGTTAGAGAGATAAAAAGCTTCAAATGGAAGCTTAAAACTCTTTAAATAGGATCTAAGTTTTGGACACGGAGGAATTCTACCCGATACCGGCGTTATACGATGCTTTTGGTCGCACCCGATTAAGTTACCGTAACCCGATATGGCCGATTCTAAAATGTTTCCGATTATTAATATGAAGTGTTAATGGGAGTTCTAAGCATATTTTGACACTTATTAAGTCATAATAGAGTCCCACAATTATGACTTAATTTAATGACGTAACGGAAACGAAATCGAAAACGACAACTTTATTAACGGAAGGGTTACAATTGATTGAACGAACTTCGGGTTGTCACATAAGTGGTCCACTGAGAAGGTGACAAGTACCCTCTAGCACATGTCCGAACCCTCGCAAGGCTGCCACAGATGCCCCTACTTCGGACCTAGGCTTCGGTCCAATCACAAACTGCTAGCAGCCACTTCGCACGCGCAACCCATGTGCGAGACCTCTCCTGCGAGCCTTGGATCTTCGCCACCTGGAGGCTTCTCAGCCGTCCGATTAGAAGCTTCTCCCTATAAATAGAAGGCTGCGAGCCTTCTCGGATATTTTCAAGAAATTTCCGCTTTAAACCCCTTATTCCATATTTTCTTCATCTTAACATTCCCCGAAGCCCCGGTATCGATTATAACCCCCGCAATACACCACGAAGTACCCCGAGAAGCCTGTAAAATTTATCTTTTTGGTTTCGAAGCCCGACCCTCGCAGAGCCCGATTTCTTAATAAAACTCCTGTTTTATTAGAAACGATTGTTTTAGGAAACACATTGCCGCCCGATCTTCATTAAATCAGGTGAGTGTGTATTACTTTCACCTTACACATAGATATGAAGTATTTTACATAAAATACGTGTTGTGTGAATATATATTGTTTGTTTATTTGAGATGGGTGTTGAAGGAATGATTTATACATGTTTTTAAATAATTTAAACTGTATATGTATTTTTATCTACGAAAAATG
Organism: Lactuca saligna; assembly: GCF_052625555.1. Classification (NCBI taxonomy): domain Eukaryota; kingdom Viridiplantae; phylum Streptophyta; class Magnoliopsida; order Asterales; family Asteraceae; genus Lactuca; species Lactuca saligna. Next base: position 91,317,703 of record NC_136425.1, read on the forward strand.
TTGGGTAAAACATGGGTAGATGAAATAGTGGGTATGATGAAAGGTGAATTGGATAAAGGAGATGATCAGTAATATTGATCATGAGTTGAGGGTGAGTGGTGAAATTTGAGAGAATCACTTACCCAAAATGTTGGCCCCCGTCATTCAGTAGAGTATGGATGACAACCCTGGACTATTCTAGACAGTCTGTCGAACACTAGGAGGCTCGCAACCTATAGGTGTAATGAACTATATGTTCATTTGATGTACTCTAAAAACCCATTGACATGTATTGCAGGGGGGAATACCTGTGAATAATATTGTCGATAAATGAGAGCTATGGACTTAGCACATGTTGAATAAACCTTGGCAGCTATGGACTTAGTGCCTTTTGTATAAACCCTGGTGACGATGTGACTTCATGCCTATTCCTTAGGATGAATTCTTAGGAAGGAGTGATAGTTGATTCTTAGGTTAAACCCTTAAGAAATATATAATATAATGGGGTTGGGGAAATTTGGTTGATTGATTGATGTTTAAACATAATAAATTTATGTATTGTGGGTTGAAAACTTTATATGCTCACCAGGCTTCTAAGCCTGACCCTCTCAACTTTTTATATTGCAGGTAGTGGAACCCGAGCATAGTCAGATGATGATGATGAGTGATTTATGGATTATAGGCCAGTAGTTATAAATAACTGTTGTAAGGCTTATAATGTCTTGTTTATGCTTTTGATCTATATCGGAACATGACATCCCGAGGTTTTAATATAAAAAGAAATTATATATTTCTTAAAGAAAGGTTTTGATAAACTTTTATCATGTTTTGTTTTGGGGAGCTATTCCACAACATCTATTGAAAAGATTTCTCTGATTTTATTTTGAAAAGCATAAATTAAATCGGTCTTTTCCGACCGAGAAATTAAGGGATGTCACATAATCTTTTGCAAAACTAAATATGTGGGTTCAGGAAGACAATGCTAAAATATGCATCCTTCTTCAGTTTAAGTATTCCAAGTCATTGCTCTGTATCCTTCTTAAGTTCCAACTCCATTTAAGCTCCAAATATTCATCCTCCTACTCCCAAAGTATCGCCCCACTCGAATTATCTGAAAATGACATAAAAATGCTAGTAGTACAAAATTTTTGATGATAAACATGACTCCGAAATTATTTAAACTAATGACATGCAAATATATAAAATATGATACTAAATGCTAATAAAAAAATACCCTAAAAGATGCATAAACTAACATCTTTTACTAAATCTCATGTTCAAAAGGATGTCTATAACAAAGGAAAAACTGCTAAACTTAGCTTATACACGAATTGCATCTTTAAGTGTCTTGGAATTGGATGTTAATAGAATGGCACAAAGTCATATATTACTAGGGGCAATTAAATATTGTTAGACATTCACGACTATCCATAACAATCTATAATGAGTTTTGTACAAGTGGGAGATTGAAATATCTTTATGCTCAAGAATCATTATTGAATGAGTTTGCAAGATAAATATATGATCATAAAGGATCACACTAACAACTTGATGTAAATATATTATTTATATGAATTTGATACTTTATAAATATTTATATTTCAGTAATTAATTGGAAAATAATAATTTTATGTAATTAATAATTTTCAATAAGTATCACCTAAAATCATTAGATATGATTTAATGAAGTCATGTATTTTTATATAAAATAAAAGGGCTTTATTTGTTATAAATATTTGACAAGTTTTATAGAAGTATCAAAGATTGTTGCATAATCATTGCTTTTCTTTTTCCTTCTAGAAGCCAAGGACACACCCTTATCGTGTTAGTTGGTGATTGTTTAGCATGTCATGATAGTTAACGTCATACCTTACTTCCTTAATTTTCTATAGAGTCAAATATATCAAAGTCTTTGGTAGTAGTCGAAGTGTCGAATTGTTTATCAATGCCGAAGGTCATCATGAATTTAGTATTGTATTTATTTTATGAGGGCTTATGTAGATTCTTTTTAACTCTTAATGTCCTGATAAAGTTTTTGTATTCGTAGACTACACAGTAAATTATCTAGGTACCTAGATCATTTGGAACTTTTGCAACTTGTGTATTGTGCTTAATTTCTCTTAAACATACTTGTACTTTCTTCTAATAATATAAGTTGAATCTAGATTATATTTACATCTCATCTTCATATTAACTCTGTTTTTATATACGATTGATTGAATAACTCTTCAATTGGTATCAGAGCAAAAATTGACCAATTGATTGAAGAATCTCACTCTCATTTCCATTTAAAATTTTTCCACTGGTGGAAACAAAATGCATCTATTAATCTCTTTTATTTAGCAATTCTACAATTGTTAATCAATCATTTACCTCTAATTTCATTATTTTCAATTTTTTCGTCTTTTCAAATCAATTCAATGGAAAATTTGAATGTGAATACCTTGATGAATTTCGTTAATTTGTTTGGGTCATCCATGCTGATCGTATGGAGGATTACCTCAATGAAATCAATGAGGATTTGTGGTGATATATTGTTAAAGGTCCACATCATGCTGATCTTATTCAAGTAGTGGGAACATCAAGTGGAAATGAAGACATGATTGTTGAAGATAACAAACAAAATGCCAATGACAAAAGATGTACTCAAGAATTGCAAGGAGCCTTACCACTGGTTGTATATAACTACATCTATGGTTGCAAGACTACAAAGGTGACTTGGGACACACTCAAGGAGATATTTCATGAAAATAAGCAAACAAAGAAGATTTCAATAAATCATTCTTGTCTGAGTTACCTAACATCAAGCAGAAGCATAATGAATCTATCAAAGCATACTATGATTATTTCAATATGTTGATTTACAAGTGCAAGAAGTATAATTTTGTTCTTACTTCTCTAAAGCTCAATATTTCTTACATTCTTGGTTTAAAGGAGTAGAGGGATATATGTTTGATGATTGAGACCCACGAGAACTTCGATACTTACTCATTGTCGAATCTCTACAATATTCTTAATGCTCATGAGTATGAAGTGAAAGAGACTATAGAAGAGACGAAAAATGAATTTTGGAGGTCCCTTGGCATTGGTCTCGAAAGCTACAAGTAAAGAGGTCTTCAAATAGTGAAGCAGAAGATAGCGAAGAAGGTTTCTTGATGAATTTTGTTGACGAAGTTGTGGCCTATTTTTCAATAACAGTGTCAACAAATTTTACAAGAACACAATTGGTGAAAACTTAAAAACCAGCTTTTATAAGAAGTCATCTTAAGGTTTTGGTGTTTCACAAAAAGAGTATTGAGAAGGTGGAAGAGATGAAAGAAGAAAATAAAGTTGAGAAGAATATAACTGGAGATTCTGGTTACGACTGTAAATACTTCAATGGAAAAAATCAACTTGCTAGGCATTGTATGTTGAAGAAGCAAGAGGACGACAAAGAGAAGGTCAAAGACAAAGCTTACTATTCAATGAAAATTGAATACATTTGAGCAAAATCAAATAATTATTCTTTGGTTTCAAGGAATTCAAATGAGGAAGATGACATCTAACAAATTTGGTTATCTGGTTCAAACAATGAGGAAATACATCATCCAACACACAGGTTTATGTTTTGCTAATCACTATGGTGATCCTTCAGAGGAGAATAGATTGTTGATAGAGTCTGTAGAGGAAAGTGAAGCAGAGAGTGAAGAGGAATAAGAAGTGTTGATTAAAGGAAGATGTTTTGTTTCAACCGCATCGAAGTCTCCTATGATTGAAGGTACGAGATCTCCTTATATTTCTTAATGTCCATTTAAATTCATAGAATGTGTAACAACCCGAAGTTGTTCCTCGCCGAAAACCCATTCTACGTGTATAACTCGCCGAATACCAAATCGTTCCGAAGTCGTTTCTGGGTTAAAGTAATTAAACTTATGTGTTTAATTGATACTAATGAGTGTCCAAACCTCTTAGGAACTCATGAATCTAGCCCAAAAATGTTTATTTCAAAAAGTTTAGAAACGTCCCCGCCGGGTGACGGAAACTTAATCGGGTGCGACCTAAAGCCCTGTTTAGAGCCGGTATCGGGTAGAATTCCACCATGTCCAAGTTTTGGGAACTATATAAACATGTTTAAACATTCATTTGAAGCTTTTTCTTTCTCTCTCTGCTCTCTCTCTAGCCTCTCTCCTAAATCCAAAGTTTGAGGGTCCAAAACTCAATTTTAGAGCCTCAAATCCCTAAGGTACCTTCCTAACCTTAATGTATACCATATTTGGCTTCCAAATTCGAGATTAAATCATGGATTAAGACCTTGTAGATGAGTTTATGGCCCTAGAAGGATCTTGGGCCGTAAACACATACTTAGAGGGTTTTTAAGCCCTAAAACCCTTCCTAAACACAATTGGACCTTAGATATGGCTAGATAACTTCATGAAATGGACTTACAACATTTTAATCTTGGATTTTGATGGATTTGAAGGAGTTTACGGCCAAGGCACATGCTTGGGCCGTAAACTCATATATAAGGGGTTTTTATGACCTTAAACCCTTCCAAATCACTTATAAGACATAGATATGAATTTTAGGATATTGGTTTTAGCATTTGGACACCTTAAACATAATTTTTGAGGGATTTATAAGATTTTACGGCCAAGGCTTGTGCTTAGGCCGTAAACTCCTTGAAACATGGTGTTAGAATGCCACCTAAACACCCCTAAAGCCTTTAAGTGAATTTTAGAAGTCCTTACAAACAAGTTCTTGGCTTTAAAGCATCATGAATTACCCTATAGAAGAGTTTATGGCCATGAGGGGGGTCTCATGGGCCGTAAACTCCAAAAACACCCCATAAGTTCCATATAATTTCATGTAAAGTCTTGGAATAATTTTTACAATCACATGTGATTTCTTTGGAATCCGAAAACACAATTATTCATGGAGATTTGAGAGTTTACGGCCATGATCCATATGCTAGGCCACAAACTCCCTTAAATGTGTCTATTTGGTGTATAAAAATTATTCCAAGCCGTTAAACCAAGCCTAGAAGTATCCCCTAAGTGTTTCAAGCCATTTTGTGCCATAATTCACCCCACCATGAGTTTACGGCCGTAAACTCATGGGGAGGGGGTCATTATGGCCGAAAACTCTTGTATGAGTTTATTCATGGGGAGTAAACTCAAGTCCCAAGTCCCTAGTGCTATTGCACATCCTTAAACGCCACCCGGGTCCCTCCGAACACTTGTATCGGGGTGTTTTCGCGACTAGAAGCAATTGTCCCTATCAAATAATCAATCGAAGTCCTAATTAGATACAAATGTGTATCTTTACATTATACTTAGGAACCTCGTGCGTATGAAAGCCCCGAACTAACGTTTAGCATCCGAAATCGTCACATTTCTCGTCCGGTGAGTTCAGGAGGGAATACAAACTATAACTGTTTTCAAAACTTAACATTGATATGTTTCAAATAATATCTGTCAAATTTATAAACACTTTTACCCCTTATGTATTATGTTGAGCATAAGGGATGATTTATCAATTACAACTAAATGGATTTTAGTTAAGAAAATAACCAAACTAATCAAATTATTATGGGAATAATTTGGGGTTCCTTAGTGTCCGTTTTATCATGTACTAATATGTATATAAAGTTATTAGATAAACTATGTCTGATTCAGTTTATCTCCGTATCATTTGAATGTATTGCCAGATAGTTTCATTGTATGTATCTATATTCGTTGTATTACGTTTCATAATCTTTTGTATGTTTCATATCGTATGAGAACCCTATGAATAGTTTAGTACTAGTCTGTGAGTTAGTCACTACTCTTTATGGATGATCAGTAAATCCTCCCCGGAAGTGTAACCAGAGTCTCCTGTAGGGAGAGCGAGGAATTTGTGAATAGATCTATTCGGGACTGACAATCCCACACCTTAACTGCTAGCTACAGTTAGGCGGGCATGCCTGGGGTGACAAATTTCTGGATATCATTCGACGTCTGACAAGCGTCAAGGAGGTCCCGTTGTCGTATTAGCATGGTTACCTGACTCACAATATGTATTAATATAATTTTATTCACAGTATCGTTTTGGGTTTGGTTTTGACTTTGTTTCGATTGCGTATCTACTTTTTATATGGTATCTATATCTTATACGGGATAGTAATCCCATGGTTTTGGATTTATATCTATTACGGGATAGTAATCCCATGGTTTACACTTATATCTTGTCCGGGATAGTGATCCCATGGTTTTCAAACTATATCTATTTCGGGATAGTAATCCCATGATTTCTATCTATATCAAATACGAGATGATAATCCCATGGTTTAAATCTATATCTTGTCCGGGATAGTAATCCCATGGTTCCCCATCTATATTTTGATATATATCAAATTATCTTGTATCTAGTCCGGGATGGTAGTCCCATGGTCTTTAATCAGTATTTTCATATATATCAAACCATCTATATCTCGTTCGGGATAGTGATCCCATGATTTTCAATATATAGTTTTGTGTATTAAACTATACTTTGTGATATACAACCGGTCTTACAATTAGGAAAATGTGGGATTTTCCTGGGGTAAAATATAACACGAAATTGAATTGGTAACAAACGATAACTAAACTAACTTACATAAGAAAATATGGGATTTTCTTGGATAACAAACCTTTTCGGAAAACTAAAGGAAGTTGGTACATTTTCAGAAAAACAAACATCTTATGAACTCACCAGCTTTATGCTGATTTTCAAACCGCTTGTATTCTTAGGTCCAAGTTAGACAGGTAACTGGCGATATCTTTTGGTGAAGACGGAGTGCTCAAAAGACTCGTCTCTACTTTTGTTCATATCATATATGTATAAAACTTGTACAAGTTACTTTTGAAACAATGTAAACTTTTAAATATATGTAATGTAATGGTTGTTTACTTTGATTACTATGTGCATTGGATTTGATACTCAACGTGGAGTCCACCCCGGAAATGTTTCCGCCTTTGGTTTTCGGGGTGTGACAGAATGCTATTTAATCTAATTTTGGTGATACATATTATTATTTGAATGACATGCTAATTTATATGAGTAGTGAGTTGGAAAATAATAAAGCTTTGCTTTATGAGCCCAGGAATCAGTACGAAGAGAAAAAGGATACAAGCCACTGCTTAAATTTAAAAATTACAAGTATTATGATCGATAGAGACTCCCTTAGAATGGACAATACTTTGCTTGTAAAACAACGAAAAATATATTGTAATATAGCGAAAGAATTGTATGGGAAGCTTACACTTCTTTATCATTCATCAGATATTTTTAAAGAATAAATGAAGACGAAGAATCTTATTTCTAGTGCAGTTTAACAGCTAGAGACTTGGTTTTCTGACCACATAACTTCTTATACATATGATCTTAAAGAAATTCAAAATTTTGCGTGGGAGACACATGAAATTTTTCAGAAGATGATGAACTCTTTGAAAGTGTCTATTTAGTTGAAGATTAAATATTTGGTTGATTTATTCTCAAAATAAGTTACAAAGCTTGATACGTTCTATTTGGCAATTCAACAGAATGTTTATGCTCTTCTTGGTGCTACAAGAACATTAATCAAATACATGCGTGCTTTGAAGAAAGAGTATGATGATGATTTGAAGTTAAAGAAAGAATCTGATGCATGTGAATTTACAAGAAATGAGAAGTCTCTCATAGGTTTTCTTGATCGCTTATCGAAGTTTGATGATATCTCAACAACTTTGATTTATCAAGAACAAATCACTTTTTTGGTTTCTTTAGTGGAGTCATATTTTAAACTCAACTTGCTTGAATCTTGGATCTTGTTCTTCGATTGCCCAAAAATGCTCCATGCCTATCCATGTTCATGTCACATGTGGGAGATAAGGGTGGTTCATCAAAATAGAGGTGAAGACAAAGGAAAGTAGTTGGAAGGTGATTTCCACTCAAATTCCAGTTTCAAATTCCAATTAAACCTATTCTAACAGCTTCCACAACAAAAGAAACTCAAAATATCGAAATTAATATTTCAAAGCTTCAATCGATGAGGGGGTTGAACATAAACGAAGGAGGTTCAGGTTCTTCGATTGTTAATCTTTACGCAACCTCAGAACCAAATGGAAAAGGTGTTCAACTGAAGACTACTAATGAAGAGAAAAAGAGACTTCAAGAGCTTGAAGTTGAGAGAATGAATCCCCTTAACAACATTATGAGAATAAGAGCAAATGAACCTGATGGTCTTGACAAGGGAGATCCAAATAAGGTGTGGCGTTATGAAACAATTGAGACTATGGCTTATGGCGAAGTTGATGCGTTGAGAAAAGGACAAAGAAAAGCTACGACATTGAAGAATCAGATTTTAATTAGTGGGATTTCCATTCAATCATTCAATGTTCACATTTTCTCAATTCAAGCATGTTGAGAATTTTCATGATACTAAGGAATTTAAAAGTATGAAGATTCGATTTCATGTGGTTCTTGGAAAGAAATAAAAAGATGTATGGTCATTGGTGAAAATTATTAAACTTGTAATGATAACACCTAATGTTATGTTCAAAGGAGTCATTTAAAATAATAGATATAAAGTTTGCAGAGTTGACAATGTTTTTTTTTACTTCACCATTGCTGACATTCCCTTGATGGACTTGAATGTTCTCATCATTATTACAAAGAGTATGAGAGACTTGAATAATGATTAAGTTAAATATAAAGTTTCGTACATCATTGGGTATAGTTATATCGAAATCATCTTAGATTGTTATTTTGGTCATCTAGCAGTACCAGACTTTGAGTTCACTACTTCTTTCAAGATAAAGCCAAAGGTTCCTGAGTTATTGAGGAAAGGAAAAATGAATATTGATGATTCTGAAGATGGTAAAATCCTCAATCAACCTTAGGGTGTTGTCTTTCAAGGAGAGAACATGAAGGGAGGTAAAAAGAAATACGTACTCCATACTGACAATAACAAAAGGTATTCAAATTAGAATATTTCTAGTATCCTTTGTCGCACCCCAAACCGGAACGGCAGAAACGTTCGGGGGGGGGGGGGGGGGGGGGGGGGGGGGAGGACGTCATGTATAGTATCACAACAATTGAATGATAGTAATCAAAGAAACAAAAACCATTGTATTGATATTAAAATGTTTACATTGTATTCGAATCATATATGATTGAGTCCAAAAGTAAATAACAACGTATAGACTTGAATCTACTATGCTTCGTCTTCTAGGAACCTGGGCGTGTACCTGTATATTAGTGTCCTAAGAATACAAGTCGTTTTAAAATAGTGTCAACAATAAAGTTGGTGAGTTCATTAGCGTTTTGTTTTATAAAAAAGGTTCTTTGTTCTTTGTAAAACATGATGTGTTTCTCTAAAAAATCATATATTTTATGTTGTAATGAATGATAAGTAAAATGACTCGTACTAGTTGCTTCTATGAGTACTTAGTGTATACAGGTCATATACATTCCAGATCAAACGGAAAATCGATTGTGTGGTTCTGCCCCCTAGCCCATAACCAAACAAGGAACATGAAATGAGGCGGAGGCCACACATCCCACTGTCTGTCGGATCCTTATATATATAACCCTAATGTATTCACTAGGTACTTATAGAGTTAACTGTATTAATCCTTTGAAATACGATGAATTTGTTCCTTAAGAAAATCCTATATCTTCTTTGTAAGAATATGATAATATCAGTTCCTTCTATGACGACTAAGTTTATACTAGCAATATATGAACCAAGATCGAACGAACAGTTGATTATGTAGATATGCCCTAAGCCCACCACAAAACAAGGAACATGAAATGAGGCGGAAACCACACATTCCACTACCTATCGATATTCTTCATACATAACCTTGATGTATAAACTAAGGTATTATAGAATTAAGAATGATTGTTTGTTAGTTGAATGGTAAACCGTCTGCTTGTAAAATACTGATGTTTGTCTTGGATAATCCTATATTTTCTATAAAAATGAGTTGTTGTCTTAAATGTTCCAAAACTGAAAAGTAAAGCTATTTCCTATACTTAATTTGTTAAAATGTTGCTTTATTACTAAACAAAACTAGCCGAAAACGTGTTTGTTCTGTAAACTGGAAGTGATGTTAATTCCCTCCTATTATTGCTTAGTACATACGATTTATAGAAGTGTAGATCGAACAGACAATCAATTGGATGATTCTGCCCTAAGCCACAACCAAACAAAAAATAGGAAATGAGGCGGAAGTCACACATCCCACTGCATGTCGGATGTTAATTTCATATCACCCTTGTGTATATACTAAGTAATCACATAGTTATTAACCTTGGAGACCGTTTGTTAAGTATATTATTTGGTGAATGAGGCCATGTTATAACTGGGTGAGTTCTTATAGACATATTTATGGGCGTTAAACCCAACGACATACTTTGGACATCGTATACGTTAATGGCGTTTGTCACCCAGAATGACTGTAGCTAATACTCAGGGCGCGAGATTGTCATTCCCTTATAGATCTATACACAAACTCACACTCTCCCGCTGAGAGAATCTGGTTCATATGGTAGACTTATCTAGGTACTTAGGTAAGTACTCGATGCCATCTCTCACAAATTTGCTACATCAACGAATTCACGAATAATACAATGAAAACCCTTTTGTTATTAATTTGTATCCTTGTAAAAGTAGTACGTTCATTCCATAAACTATACTTATATTTTATAATTTTGTTTCCGTGTTAAGATCTGAGATCGTAAAGTAGTTATGCCTTAACGTGTTTTGTTAATTGTTTGTAAGTCTCATAGTAACAATGTTTGTCGTGTTTAGTAAGTTCCACATTCATATGCATGTTAATGGTAAGAAAATATAATAAACAAAATCATATTTTTAAACACAAGATTACTTGTGTTTTACTTGTATTCCCCCCCCCCCCCCCCCCCCCTAAAAAACATAAAAAAAAGCTTGGAAAAATATGGGGGTATGAACTCACATTGAATGTGCATTTGCCAGAATTAGTGAGTTGTAGAGACGATCCACCGGGTAGCGTACGTGCTAATAACGTTACCCTAGATTAATTATGCTCGACGTTGCATTTAAATTAATAATATATTAATTTAAATAAAGGGTTTAAATAATAGTTTAATTATATAAGGAGGCTTACAATTAAATTGGAAATTAATTGGAAAATGTTGAAAATGGGGTTTACGGTTGGAGGTTTTTGGTGTTCACGGTTGGATCTTGAATTATTATGAAGGTATAAAGATTGCTTTAATATTTGATTGTGGTTATGAATGTTCTTGGTGAATTGGTTAAAGATTTGAAGATTCTAGGCGTAAACCTTTAAAGATTGAAAGGAAATTGGTTGTTCACGGATGAAGATTGAGAGGATTTTGAAAGCAGTTCACGGTTGAGAAATGAGGATATGAATCGATTCATGGTTTAAACACGTATATAGGGGGTATTTATGGTTCATATTGGGCTTGGGCTTAGGAGATTACATTTCTAATGTGGGCCTTACAAGGTGTTCACGGCCATACCTTGTCCGCGAACCCTTTTCTCCTTTGTCTCTAGCTGTGAACTCCCCTTGCCATTTAACGTCTAGGTTGTAAACTACATTTGGTACTTAATGTTGGATTAGGTGTCTAAGTTCATAACTATTTCTAGAATATACTTGACCCAGTTAGCATGATCCATTTGGGTTGCATGTCATTCCAACGCTTGGATAGACTAAATGAGAGAAAGGACACTTAAGATTTATTAATATATTATAAGTTCTAATATATTAATAATATTATTTGATTAGTATTGATCAACAATTAATTTATTATTAATTAAGTGATCAAAAAGAGATTAATTAAATATATGGGGTTGATTGTGTAAATCATCTATTCTTGTATAGTGGGTTAATGATCCATGATTTGTGTGGATTGGGTTAAAACCCATAAGGTGCTCCATGGTTAGTCCATTGAGGTTACAAACCCATGGATCATGGAATATGGAAAGCCATGACAATTAGGGTTTACATGGTGTAATCCTACTTGTGACACAACTATATAAAGATCCCATGGATGACCAATATCGGCCACTAAGAGCAAGTAATAGAGGGCTAGCCGATTTTGAGGTCTAAGTGTACTTCTCTCAAGGTTATTCTAAGTGTTGTGGTGTTGTGTGAGACATTTGAGGCATCACACTTGAGGTGCTAGGCTCAGAAGATTCTCAAGGAATCCAAACAGCTAAAAGGTATGTTCTTCTACTAGCATTTATGTTTTAAAGTTCCCAATGCCATGCTAGTTAAGTTAAGAACCGTGGAAAATCATTTTTGCATGTATCTTAGTAAAATATAGATCCAAGGTTTATAAGGTTACATGTACACCTTAGGAGTGTTAGAATGCTGAAAACCCTTCAGAGGTATCAGAGCCTAGGCTTGTTTATTTGATACTTGATAAAAACATGTTAAGAAAATTGGCATAACTGTTTTCTGCCTGGGTGAATTCGCCTAGTCCATGGGGAGACTCGATGAGTCCATGCCTATGTTCAACCAACTCGGCGAGTCAGTTCTTGCACTCGACGAGTTGGCTTGTCATAGTGCAGTTTTTCGAATTTTGATGCTGGAAATGTACTAGAAACATTACCCTAAACTGTTTTGGTGTTGTAAAACTTGTTTTAGATGGTGTAATGGTTATGCTAATCCATTTTCAATGGCTAATATCAAAATTTCAAGTTTTGTATGGTTTATTTATGATTCTTGAAATTTTTGATATGAACATTCATGAACTTATGAGTTTAGATGATCATAGGAATCATTTGTAACTTTCTTGGTAGTTTAATTTTTGATCTTGATGTGTTTTAATGGAATCCATAATTTGTCCTCAAGTTATGGATTACCAAAAGTCACACTTCTAAAATCCATTATTAAACACATAGGTTACATAAAATGAAAAGTCTCTCATTTTATTAGTCCATTAACTCATAAGTTATGAAAGATGAAAAGTTTTGAAATCTACAAAACTTGCCTTCAAGTTTTGGAACATGTAAAGTCACTTTAAAAACTTTATTTCCAACGCCTAGAGTTTTAAAAGTTAAAATTCAACCCATATACTTTATAATATTATAAGTTTATATATATATATATATATATATATATATATATATATATATATATATATATATATATATATATATATATATATATATAAGATGAAGTCGTTTTACCGTTAGTAGGCCTCATTCACGAAGTACGTCTATAAGGGGGGTAGAAGGTTGTTGCCTATAAAATGGTAGCTTAATGGGTGTCCACTCTTACCCATCGCTTCCTTGACTGGTGGAGAGTCGTTAGCCGAATAGGTAGGACAATGACTTTAAATACTCATTAAAAGTATGATGAAAGTAAAGTAACTTAATGTTTTTATAAATTCCCAGTCTTAGTTACTTTAGGAAAATGTGAATAAGGTGTTAACCCATGAAATTACACTTTACACTTTGTTTAAGTCGTTAGTGGAGCGTGTATGGTTAACCGGCACACTAACCTGGACTTAACAAGGTAGGAAAAGGGTGAATTAAGGTTTATCATAGGCCGGTGGAGCGTGTGTGGTTAACTGGCACATCGATTGAGTGATAAAAATTAAGGGCACCGAGTAATTTTCATGGTTACTTCACACTTTGTTTTCTGATCCTCGGCATCTCAGTCAAAAAACTTGAAAGGCACACTCGAGATTCAAACATGCCATTGAAGAGTTCAATGAATCTCCAAGAATCTAGGAGTTTCAAAAAACCTAATAATTTATTTCATTTTTCATGGTGGAAATTGGTGAATCATCATTCCCCTACCTTCAAATGTTTTATAGCTTGGATTACGACATCCCTCTTCTAAGTTATAAAATATTGTATTGGGTAATATTACATTTGGGTGTTTTATTAAGGAATATCTTTATATCTAATCTGAACTTGTCTTTCTTTTTTAGATGTCTACCAACAATGTTGCTTCTGGCTCAAACCCTACTGACTCCTTCTCTCTCATGAACCTTTGTGGGAGAGTCATCTTCGATGGTTCCAACTTTATGGATTGGATTTGGAACATCAGGATGGTCACTCGTTACGAGGATAAGGAGTGTGTCCTCGACAAGGAGCTGAAGGAACTTGATGAGTCGTCTGCTACTCCAGATTAGATCGCTGAATTCCGGACTCATGAGAGAGATGCCAAGAAAGTGGCATATATCATTTTGGCCATGATGACAACCGAGCTCCAAAAGTCCTATGAGGACTAATACCGTTTTGAGAGGCACCAGGACTTAATGGACCGCTACCATCAAAGTGCTCGCCAAGAGAGGTATGACATCATCTTCTCCATCATAACAACCCGAATGAAGGATGGTGAACCCATCACGGGCCACTTGCAGAAAATGTAAATGTATGTGGACTGTTTGCCGATGATAAATGTGAAATTCCCCGAGGAGTTGGCAATTGACATCATTTTGCACTCCTTACCTTCTTGTTTTGATCAATTCCAAATGACATACCACATGAACAAGAAGGAATTTACACTCAGAAAACATCAAGGACTCTTGAAGACCACTATAAGTGGTCTTAAGGGTAAGTTAGTTGTTACCACTCCTCCTACCACGACCCTTGTCTTGGCAATCGGACAAGCCAAAGGGAAGTAGAGGAAGAACCCTTTGAAGGGCACCAAGGGAAATTCCCTTGATGGATCCTCTTCAAGTGGAACGAAGAAAGGTTCCGTCACTCCTTCTGCCAACCATAAAGAGGCTAAATGCTTCTATTGCCATGAAAAGTTGCACTGGAAGCATAACTGCCCAAACTATCTGCAAGATGTGAAGGATGGGAAAGTGAAACCCAACCCTGCAGGTATTTACACTATATTGTCTAATAACTCACCCCATTCTAATACTTGGGTCCTTGATACTAGTTGTGGTATTCATATTTGATATGATTTGCAGGGACTAAGAAGAAGTGAGGATGTGGAGCATGGGAAGATAAGTTTAATCATGGGGAATAGGAAAGCTTCACCTGTCACCAAGAGTGGAATTTATACTTTGGTTGTAAGCAGTTGGTTAACATTAGATTTGAATAAATGTTGTTACTCGTCTGAAATGGCGAGAAATATTATTTCCTTTCATGCTTTGTACAAACAAGGGTTTACCTTTTCTTTTGATAATTAATATGGTAGTATTAATGCTTTCTTTAATAATGTTCTTTATTGTAAAGCATTACCTTGTGATGGTGTGTATGAAGTTGTGTCGGTTGTAGATAACCTAGGAAATAATGTGTTGTGTATTGATTCTTCCACTAGCTTGGATAAAGCATCATTATGCCATTGTTGTCTTAGATATGTAAGCAAGAAATGCATATGCCAACTCCAAAAGGATGGAGTCTTGGAGTCATTTGACCTAAAGTAGGATGATAGTTGTGAATCTTGTCTACTAGGAAAAATAACAAAATCACCCTTCACTGGTTCTTGTGCTAGGGGTGAAGGTTTGTTGGATCTGGTACACACGGATGTGTGTGGACCCTTCAGAACCGCCACAAGGGATGCTAACCGCTTCTATGTGACTTTTACTGATGATTTTAGTAGATTTGGATATGTCTACTTAATCAAGCATAAGTCAGAAACCTTTGAAAAGTTCAAAGAGTTTAAGCGGGAAGTGGAGAATCAATTGGGCAGTAACATTAAGATGCTTCGATCCGATCGAGGTGGTGAGTATCATAGTACAAAGTTCCATAACTATCTTAAGTAATGTGGGATTGGCACATAATTGACACCTCCTAGGACACCACAACTTAATGGTGTGGATGAGAGGCGTAATCGAACCTTGTTGGACATGGTTCGTTCCATGATGAGTCGAGTTTCGCTACCAATCTCATTCTGGGGGTATGCCTTAGAGACTATCGTCCATATTCTTAATCTAGTCCCTACCAAAACGATTGCCAAAACGACTCACGAAATGTGGACTGGAAAAGTTCCCAATCTGGACCACATCAAGATTTGGGGTTGTGATGCTTTCGTGAGGCACGAGACCCATGATAAGCTCGAATCTCGAAGTGAGAGGTGTATTTTCATCCGCTACCCACATAAATCCCTTAGTTACCTCTTTTACAAACCCAGTGATAATGTGGTCTATTTAGCAATGAGGGGAGTCTTTCGCGAGAGAGAGTTCATAAGCCAAGGAAACAGTGGATGGCAAATTGACCTTGAAGAAATTCAAGAGTCAAGCGGTGAAGGAACCTCAAACCCTAGCAATCAACTTGAGGAGGAAACTCATGTTGATCCGACTGATGAGTCTATACCTATGAGACATTCCACGAGAGTTAGGAATGCACCTAAGCATTACTATGGTTTTCATATTATTGTTGAAGGTGATACACTTATCAGTGATAACACACTGATAGGTCTGGATGAACCAAACAACTACATGGAAGCTATGGCAGACCCTGAGGCTGCCAAATGGAAAGAGGCTATGGACAGCGAGATACAGTCCATGTATGACAATCAAGTTTGGAACTTGGTTGACAATGTACCAGGTCGTAAGTCAGTTGGGTGCAAATGGATCTTCAAGAAGAAGACCTACATGGATGGTAATGTACACACTTATAAGGCGCAGTTGGTTACAAAGGGATTTTCCCAAACTCCGGGTGTTGATTATGATGGGACCTTTTCACTAGTAGTGAAGATTAAGTCTATTAGGGTTATGTTAGCCATTGTTGCATTTCATGATTGTGAAATTTGTCAAATGGATGTCAAAACCGCTTTCCTTAATGGAAAGTTGACTGAGGATGTTTACACGAGTCAGCCAAAGGGTTTTGTCAGCATAGAGTACCCTAATAAAGTATGTAAGATTGAGAAATCCATCTATGGATTGAAACAAACACCTCGCAGATGAAATCTTTGTTTCGACAAGAAAGTCAAAGAGTTTGGCTTTTCGAGGAGTGAAGATGAATCCTGCGTATATGCCAAGGCTAGTGGGAGTATAGTTAGCTTTTTGCTACTGTATGTGGATGACATACTTCTCATGGGAAATGACATCCCAACTTTGCAGGAGGTTAAGTCCTTGCTTGGTAAGTGTTTCGCTATGAAGTACCTTGGAGAAGCTGCCTATATCCTAGGGATAAGAATTTTGAGAGACATGAGTAAAAGACTAATTGGACTTAGTTAGAGTTCCTACTTGGATAAGGTGTTTAATAGGTTCAGCACACAGAATTCCAAGAAAAGAGAGTTACCAATCCAGAGTAACACCAGACTGAGTAAGACTTAGAGCCCGAGTACAAAGGCTGAGATAACTGAGATGACTGAAGTACCGTATGCTTCCGTTGTAGGCTCAATCATGTATCCTATGACTTGTACTCGTCCTGGTGTGGCCTTGGCATTGAGCATGGTCAACAGATATCAAGGGAACCCTAGCTAGGCTCACTAGACTGCGGTAAAGAACATTCTCAAGTACCTGTGGAGGACTAAGGACAGGGTCCGTACCCTAGGTGGGAGTGATGACTTGAGAGTAGTAGGGTTTAGTGATGCTAGCTTCCGGACCGATAGGGATAATTTCCGCTCTCAGTTAGGCTGGGTTTTTACCTTAAACGGAGGAGTAATTACTTGGAAAAGTTCCAAGCAGGAGACAATGGCTGATTCAACTTGCGAATCATATATAGCAGCAAGCATGATAGGAAAGGAGGCTATATGGCTAACAAACTTCATTGGAGACCTTGGAGTTGTACCGGCTATAAAGGAGCCTATGGAAATTTTATGTGATAGTGAAAGTGCAGTTGCCTTAGCCAAGGAACCAATGGATCATGGGAGATCCAGGCACATCGACAGAAAATTTCATTTCATCAGACATCAAATAGAAGAACGACTCCTTGTAGCAAAGATGGTATCATCGGATGAGAACCCATCCGATCCCCTCACGAAGTGACTGGATAGGGTTAAGCATCTCCAACATGCGAGGTGCATAGGGCTGAAGGATGATATTAGTTTTAGTAGTTAGATAGCTTTTAAATTTGTAAAATGTAATTGACATTTGATGATAAATAAAAGTTGTTGTTTATTTATAAGTATAAGTGTTTGTATCTTTTGTCAATCGTTTACGATCATTTCATTTTTACATGTTTTGACTTCCAGAATAATTATGTTATGGTATATCATATTATTCAAATTCTCCATAGTCGGTCATATGTTGGAAGTAGATATGAATCAAGATTGTCATGAGTTGGCTTGTAGATGTCTAAGTTGTTGGACCTAGCAAGAGGTGCTACAACACTCATGAGTAGTCATAAGTCCCGAGTATTGGATTCAACCCATGCTCACTTGTATCACTTCATGGAATTTATCTCGAGTGATCGTGAGATGGTAATATCATATAAGTCTTCAAACCTAGAGATATGAGTTGTTAACTGTGAGCTGGTTATACATTGATTGTACGAAAACACATTGGTAACTCAATGTTTTAAAACGTGCCTTTGTGTATAATTCAACAAGTAGTGGACCAAGCATATGAGTCGAAGTTTATATGTTCCTTATTGGATTAGAAGTGATATATGGGCCTTTCGATGATTCAATTTTGACCTATGTACCAGGCCTGGTCATAACTAAGTTGATGTGTTCGATTAAGTTCTATGTCAAACAAATCGAAAATCGGGAAACAAACTGCTAGACAATAAGTAAGACATTTATTCCATGTATTTGTCCGAATAATATCTAGAACAAAGGATTATATGATCACTTATCTTAAATGTTGTATCATCATCATCTCAGTTCTGCGAGACCTTGAAAGATCTACGATTGCTGATCGATTCCTGAAGTCATTTTTGTAGTTATACTTATTAGACTTATCCAAGTGGGAGACTGTTGGATTAGGTGTCTAAGTTCATAACTATTTCTGGACTATACTTGACCTGGTTAGCATGGTCCATTTTGGTTGCATGGCATTGCAACACTTGGATAGACTAAATGAGATAAATGACACTTAAGGTTTATTAATATATTATAAGTTGTAATATATTAATAATATTATTTAATTAGTATTGATCAAGAATTAATTTAGTATTAATTAAGTGATCAAAAAGAGACTAATTAGATATTTGGGTTTGATTGTGTAAATCATCTATTTTGTATAGTGGGCTAATGATCCATGGCTTGTGTGGATTGGGTTAAAACCCATAAGGTGTTCATGGTTAGTCGATGGAGGTTACAAACCCATGGATCATGGAATATGGAAAGCCATGACAATTAAGGTTTACATGGTGTAATCCTACTTGTGACATAACTATATAAAGATCCCAGATGACCAAAATCAGCCACTAAGAGCAAGTAATAGAGGGCTATCCTAGTTTGAGGTGTAAGTGTACTTCTCTTAAAGTTATTCTAAATGTTGTGGTGTTGTGTGAGACATTTGAGGCATCACACTAGAGGTGCTAGGCTCACAAGGTTCTCATGGAATCCAAACAACTAAAAGGTATGTTCTTATACTAGCATTTATGTTTTAAAGTTCCCCATGCCATGCTAGTTATGTTAAGAACCTTGGAAAATCATTTTTTCATGTATCTTAGTAAAACATATATCCAAAGTTTCTAGTGTTTCATGTACACCTTAGGAGTGTTAGAATGCTAAAAACTCTTCACTTAATACAAACCATGAACTACATCATGGAATACTTCATGGCCGTGAACCCTAAGTCCTAAAATTTTTTGGATCGTGAATACCTTGATCTTTATCCCTTTAGGCTGTGAACTCTTCCTTTGTAGAACCCCTTGGCCGTAAAAACACCTATGGTGTGTTATTTATGGTTTAAACCTTCATCTTTTGCCAAGTGTTGGATTATAGCTTCCTAAGGTAGCTTAGGTTTCGTTCCCTACTTCTTGTTAACTATTTAAACAAGCTCAAGGCTATAGATGGTTACCATGAAACAAGGATTGAAGTGTGGATTACACTAACAATTGGTTACGATTTAGGCCATGCTAGGTCTAAAATTTGGAGTTGTGACATCATCCTCCCGTTAGAGGGAATTTCGTTCCAAAATTCAACTCCTAAGTGGTTACTCATGAACTAGGGAAGGAGGTGTGTACTTTTTTTCCATGTGATCTTCTTGTTCCCATGTGAATTCTGATACTCGCTTGACATTCCAGCGGATCCTCACTGTTGGGTCTGCAGTTCTGATCGTTGGAGAGTGTGTGGGTTTGGCTTAATTTACTACATTTATCCAACTGGTAGGATGTCCACTCATATTTCTGAGCAACTTCTATCCTGAAGTTCATGGTAGGACTCATACATGGTCCATCCACCATCTCCTCGTGTATACAAGTCGTATATAATAAAGATTGATAAGGCGGTAGGATGGGTGACTCTACCCCAAATCCACAATCTAACAAGAAACATGAGATAGGGTGGAAACACATACCTAAGTCCGTAGAATCTTAATTTATATACCACCCTCGCGTATGCACTTAAATTCGATAGGTGAACCGTATTTATCCCTAGCCTATGTGCTTGAACTTGACTTGCTACATATGTGGTATTCCTGGTAGGTCTGCTGGGAATACTTTGGGAAGATTACGGAAGGATATAATACTCCTTGCATGAGTACTTCGGAGGTTTGAAGTGAGGGATGATTTTGAGGTTCGTATCTAGTTTGTCCTTAAGAGTGACGGGAGTTTCATCAATTGGTCAGTTAGAGTGAAGGGTCGTTCGGTAACACATGTTATTGGTATGGTGAGGACCAAGCCAACCCTAGGTCGGATGATGTCGTCAGAACCTCTTATTGACACACGTGTTAATTTGGTTTGGAAGGAGTGTTTTTTAGAACGATAGTGCATTCTATGTGTACGTTTCAAGTGCTTTTTGTTTTATCCTACTTGGTCTATCTATAGTCGCTTGTTGTCTACAAATCACATATAATTAAGTATGAGAAGACAGTTGACTGAGTGAATTTTCCCTAAATCCACAACCAGACAAGGAACAGGAGATAAGGCAGAATCATGCACTCTAAGCCTATAGGTTTTTAATTATATGTGACCCTAATGTTTACACTAATGCATTATAGCTTACCTACAAGGATCCTAAGTATATATTTTTATATGAGTGTTGTGATTTGATCGAACGAGAGAATATTCTAACTACTTTTTAATTGACAGAAGTTTTAGCAAACATACCACGTACCATACAACATACAGTACTTAAATATTCTTGTTTTTGAAACACTCCTAAAAGTCCTAGTAAGGTTCCTCTCTGCTTTTACTGGTTCGGTTGTCAAACTCTTCATGCCCCTTTGTTATTCCTCTCGGTTGGATGGTCCCTCTTGAAGTGCCTCATTTCACTGCATAGATGGCATACTGGGTCACACTGGCATTGGTGTACGAGGTGTTGTGTCGGGCTGGAGTCCTACAGAAACGGGCAGTGTGCCCCTTCCTGTTGCATTTCTTGCAATGTATCACCTGTCATGCTCCATTGTGTTGGAAATTGCACTTGTGACACTTTGGAAGTGTTCCAACATATCGACTGGCAAGGGCTGGAATGACATATGTGGTGGTGGATGTTGAGGTAGATGTTGTGACTGTTGTTTTGGATGTAGGGACAGCCATGGGCCGTTGCCTCCTGGCAGGACCTTGAGTCAAATATGTCCCTTTCTTGTTCCATAATTTACATTTCTTGTTGCTAGGTTTGCGGTCTGAGATATCCTCGTCGGTAGACATTCGCTGGTGTCCTTGTTTGTTATCACGATTAGTACTATCGGCACTGCTTCCGCTTCCATTGGTGTTGTTAGCATTGAGTTGTGATATGTCGATTGTTATGACTGCTATGACTGCAGTTTGAAAAGTAGCGGAGTCTATCTACAGAATTGGTGTCTCATCGGTTGGCTGATTTCCTCCTTGTGACCACATAATTTTGTTGCGTGAAGAGAAACGATCTTGTGAGTAACGATGATCATTTTCAGTTGCATTCTTACAATTTATATACACATATATAAATTTTTCGTTTTTTTGATCTATCCTCAATGTTTCTGCTATACATAGTAGAGATGGAGTTATGGTAGTGGGTAGAAGTAGGTTTTGCACGAGTGTTAAGTTTTCCCATCCTAGTACTTCTTTCGGCCAAACACGCTTAGCTAGGGAGTTTTGATAGGATCCGGTGCATTAGTGCTGGTATGATCTCACCCTATAGGTCTACGAAAAGGCACCTTTTAACCATAAGGTTTATAAGATGAGATGGTAGTAAGTCTTTAGTTGTGGTTACAAGTCATCTACTATTTGAATCCAAGTTATCTTAATTCTGAGTGAGTTATGTTCTGAATTTTACAGTGTTCTAAAAACAATTCATAACAAACGTCTATGCAAAATAGACTTATTAATTTTTTATAGTGACCACCGTATTAGTGAAGTTCTTTGACCTGGTTTACTATTACTAGTTATTATGAAAGAGGCAGTAAGCCTAACATATAGTGTGAGTAGTGTAGTCACTAACTCACTATGTTATAATTAGTTTATTAGTTCTTAGTATGACGCATAAAGTGTTGTGTCTCCTCGCACATCTCGTGAGTGGGTTCCTATGTTCTCTGTCCTAATTATGATTGCCCTGTTTTCAGCTGTGGGAATTTGTTGTCTCTTTACTTTCCGATGGTGTTCTTGTTCTACGTAGGTGTGTTGAATCCTTGCTATGTCATGCTTCAGATTCTATCACTGATCTCCATCACTTCATGATGGAAAGTCTGATTCCAAATGTCCTAGTGAACCTAGCATGTCTGTTTCTGATAGGGTAATGATCCCCAATGATTTCTCTAGTTCTTCACTCCTCGTCTGATCCCTTCTCTCCACTTTATGAATCCTATCTTGTTCTTCCTTGACTCCTGTGACATCCCCATTTTCACGGCCAGAAAAGACCGATTTTGTTTATGCTTTACAAAAATCAGAGTTCTTCTTTTAATAAAAATGTTGTGGAATTTGTTCCCAGAAAAACATGATAAATACGTTATTAAAACATTTCCGAAAAAACGTACTTTATTCATTTTAAAACGTTTGGGATGTCATCGTCAATACAGGAACATAAGCATATACAGAACTTACATTTATTTACACTGGTGATCTACATCTCTTTAAATCTCTCAGTGTAAAGTGACTTCATATCAACACCTGTGATATAAATAAACTGAGTGGGTCAGGTTAGGAAACCTGGTGAGTACATAGGGTTTTCAACCCACAATAATATAATTATTATGTTTAAACAATCAAACAACCAACCCAATTACCCATCCCCATTATCTTCTTTAGTCTTAAGGATCTAGCCTAAGAATAAGCTATTCCTCGTTTATTTATTCCTAAGGATCATCCTAAGGAATCGACACAAAGTCCATCATTACCAAGGCTTATATAATATATCTGGTGAACACGTAGTCTGTAACATCTGATAAACACTTAGTTCAAAAGTAACTAGTGAACACACTTAGTTCAAAATACCTAGTGAACACACTCAGTTCAAAGATACGTAGTGAACACACTCAATTCAAAAATACCTAATGAGCACCTAGTTCAAAAATATACATGTTACGTAAATTATATAATAAATACTTCATATCTATGTGTAAGATGAAAGGGACCATGCACTCACAACACGTAAATTATATAATAAATACTTCATATCTATGTGTAAGATGAAAGGGACCATGCACTCACCTGAGAAGGTGGTGACTCGGTACTCGGTCATCACTTCGTTTACTTTAAAATAATTTCCTTCGACGAAACCTAGTATTATCACCAATAGATTTTAGTCTATTATTCGCCGACACTAATTAATAGTCTAGCTATTATTACTATTATATAAGCATTAAAAAATACTTATATAACCCATAATAATAGCCCAAGTATTTATTATATGTTCTTAATAACGTTAATATAATTAAATAAAAACTATATTAAAAATAGCGTAGTCGTAGCTCACTTACAACGAGTTTTATAGAAAACCAAGATTTGTTTGGAGCAGCGTTTCCGAGCCGAAAAGCTCTTCTTCTCGGAGCCGTCGAGCACTCCGGGGCTTCCGCCTCGTACTAGGGAGGTTCTCTAGGCTTTTCAGGGGATTTCGGGGCTAAAGAGAGGTTCTAGAGAGAGAGTAAAGAGAAGAAAGAATGGGAAAGGTGTGAAGAAAATGAGGGTGGGAGATGTGGTATTTATAGGGTGAAAATGGCTAAACTTGGTGCCACATGTCACCATCTAGTGGCAAGACTTGGGGAGAAAGCAATGGCCAAGATTGTGTCACATCACCCATTTTCGCACAGCACACTTCCGACTTCTAAAATCCGTAAATTTCACATACGACCTCTGTTTTTGACGTTCTTTATATCCACGTGTAGGTAAAAATAATATCTACAACTTTCATTTTGACTCCGTCGGCTAATTCTCGACCGATCTTAAATTTAACAGTACGAGGCTTTTAGACTGTTAAATGACCGCGAAGAATTCGTAACTCCTTCATACGGACTCCGTTTTCAACTATCTTTTTACCGTTGAGTTCCTATTAATGAGATCTTCAACTCTCATTTAGGTCGCATAAGCCAAAAACCGATCGAACTAAAATTCGAGTTTCGGGCTGTACACTGCTAAGCCGAATCTTAGAAAAATCATAACTTCTTCATACGAAGTCAGATTTGGGCGTTCTTTTTATGGATTTTCTCGGTTTAACATATTCTACTACTTTTGTTTAGATCACTAAGTCTAAATCTCGCTCTATCGTAAATTCACTTTTTACGCTTCCCGGTGCCGTGCCGGTTCCTTCGCGAAACTTTGACGAGTCATAAGTTCTTCGTTATAACTCGGATTTCGGCGTTCTTTATATGTACGGACACCTTGTGACATATACTACAACTTGGTTCAAAATTATTTATTCTAAATAATATTTTGTCGAAAAGTCATTTTCGACCCCTATTATCTCTAAATTGACTAGCCCGGATCTACGGACGTTACAACTCCTCTGTTGGTTGTTGTAGTGGAGTGGCTATATCTATCTTGGTTGTTAGTGCGAGAATAGGATTGTCTAAAGAATATTATGAGATTAAGTAAAATAGTTCTTTTGAAGTTTTTGGTGATCCAAATTGGATCCACCTATAACCATGCAGTGCATGCAAGTTGTATATAACCAAGATCAAATAGACTTTCAAATAAGGGATCCTACTTTAAAACTATAACCAAACAAGGAACAGGTAGTAGATCAAAGATCACAAATTCTAAGTGTATAAGATCACAATTATATATAACCCTCGAAGCATAAATTTCACAACTATAGACCTGCCATTAAGGGTCTTTAATTATCACATAAGTTTGCTATAGTGCCTAAAATACTCCTATTATTTTAATTGTATAATTGTTTCTAAAGTTTCTTCGTATATGGACTTGGTAAGCTTTTATTCTTGTTGTTATTCTATAGTATCATAAAATACTGCAATAGTATTTGAACTTTATGTTTTGTTCTTAATCGAGATCCTTTGTATATAGGATTAGTAAGTTTCAGAATCGTTGCAACACCACTACCACTCCCAAACACATGTTGGTTGTATCTCAAATAAAGATAGTTGATTATGCTATATTTATCCCAAATAAGATTACATAACTGCCTAGGTTTGACTGTAGTGTCCAATATCTATATACTTTTGTTTTGTTCTTCTTGTGATACTTATTCTTGTATGTATGTTAGTTCGTATACTTTTTGTAAAATACTTATATTTTAAAAGTATACTTTTAGTCAAAGCACTTCAGCCCCATTATATTTATAGTTGTATATCTTTTATAGGTTGATATACTTAGTTCACTATAAACAATGCTCTGATACCAATCTGTCACACCCCCAAACTGAAACGATGGAAACGTTCGGGGGTGGAGGACGGCATGTATAGTATCACAACAATTGAATGATAGTAATCAAAGCAACAACAACCATTGTATTGATATTAAAATGTTTACATTGTATTCGAATCATATATGATTGACTCCAAAAGTAAATAACAACGTATAGACTTGAAGCTACTATGCTCCATCTTCTAGGAACTCGGGCATGTACCTATCTACTAGTGTCCTGGGAATACAAGTGGTTTTGAAAGAGTATCAACATTAAATTTGGTGAGTTCATAAGTGTTTTGTTTCAGAAAACATGTTATTTGTTCTTTGTAAAACATGATATGTAATGAACGATAAGTAAAATGACTCGTACTAGTTCCTTCTACGAGTACTTAGTATATACATGTCATATACAATCTATATTGAAAAGGGAATCGATTATGTGGTTCTGCCCTAAGCCCACAACCAAACAAGGAATAACAAATGAGTTGGAGGCCACACATCCCACTGTTTGTCGGATCCTTATGTATATAACCCTAATGTATTCACTAGGTACTTATAGAGTTAAATGTATTAGTCCTTTGAAATACGATGAAAGTGTTCCTTTAGAAAATCCTATATTTTCTTTTAAAGAATATGATAATATCAGTTCCTTCTATGACCACTTAGTTTATACTAGCTATATATGAACCAATATCGAATAGATAGTTGATTGTGTGAATCTGCCCTAAGCCCACAACCAAACAAGAAACAAGAAATGAGTTTTAACTTGACAATAACTAAATAACACACCAAGAATAGAATGACTTGTACAAGAACAAAATTCAACTACTTGCTTTGCATTAACATCTTCTTCACTTCATCTCTTTCCTTCTTAAACCATGCTTTGATGTCATCCGCTTCAAATGTTATAATAACGCAATGACAATCCTACAATTTCATGTTCATGTTATTTAGACAAATCTTATAACACTTTCAAGGGAGTTCTGGTTCAAGCCATTTAAGTAATCACAAGTCATATTACTCCTACGTGAATAAGGAATGGTACATTCCAATAAAGAACCCTAGGCAAAACACAAATTCTTAGGGAAGATGAATCTACCAATAAGTTAGGGCTCTTCATGAACATCCTGTAGAAGTCTTCATTTTGACTACATAACCACAATTGCACATTACATGGTTTTCCTAAAAATGTTTACCGAAGGTATTAAACGATCCTGTAGACCGTAGACATCGCATCTTAGTCTGTTAGTTTTGGAATGGAAGAAGGGTGAAGAACATGACAACCACACGACTCATTAAGGGAGTTCCAATTAATAAACGAAACTGACTAACCGGGAGGGGAGTGTAGCAAAAGGTAAAATTGCAATAGAATGTAAACTACGGGGCCGATTGAGGATCATGGTAACATAAGTAACAAAATATGTTCAAAAAAAATCAAAATTCCAATATATATTATCATTTATATCATTTATTATTGAAGTTTTTTAAAATTTGATTTTCATCATTTGAAATTCACAATAACCTTAATTTGAAAAGAGTTTTTTACAATTTATTATGATATATAACTTTTCATATTATCTCTGATTATGCTGTATATAATTAAACAATAAACAGAAAAGATAAACAAAAACCAACATGCCAATATAATTAACCCTAACAGCTAACTCCTTCTTTTCTTCTTCCTTTTTTACCCATGACATTTTCTCTATTTTCATCTCCTTAAACTTCCGGTAAGACCTCCATCTCTCCTCATCATCCTCGACCACTTTTCTTCTCACATTACTTTCTTCCCAAATTACCCTTTGCAAAATTACCAAAAACTCCCTTCCATTTAAGCAACTACAATGCAAGTCCTCAAATTTTAACACCACTTCTTTCACGTACAATCCCACCCCTCCACCACCCACACCCAATGCCACCTCTATTCTACATTGTACCATGTCATTCATAGAACACCCGGGTAAAACGGTGACGTACTCAAGAAGGCTATCATTAGTCATCCAATGCTGCATTACACTAACCGGTCTCATGCTTGATAAGTTAACTGCCCGTTTCCGGGTAGGGTCAATTAGGATCCAACTTAATGTAAGATATTCCTTCAGGTGTAATAATGTTGCTTTATTGGCTCCTAAAAGCTCGTCGACTTTCAGGTCGATCCATCTAGAGATTCCAGGTATCAATCTATTGATAGGTGGGTCGTCCTTCAATTCAACCCAAAACGGAGACCAAAGAAAATCATGTGTGGTATCGGTGAACTCAACTCTTGAGTAAACAACGTCGTTTTGGTAGCATATATCGATGGCTGAGATGAGTTCAGATGGGCAAGGATGAGATGAACATAACCATGAATTTGGTTTTGAAGAAGACCAGGTGGAGGGAAGAATGGTGTTGTAGTGGTTGACGTCGGTGATTAGAGCCGGGAAAGAGTCTTGAAAGAAAGATCGGTGACCGGCGGGGAAGATGGAGATGAGGTGATCCAGACGTGGGTCGATGGTTGAAGGCCATGTTGATCTGCAGATATGAGACCAAAGATTGTCATCGGCGCATAGGGTTTGTAGATATGAGGATGCGGTTGCCGTGGACAAGAGAGATGGACCATCGAGACGTGGTAAGATGTGAGTCTGAATGATGTGTGGATGGATGTTGGCGAGACTTGTGGACATGATTTAGAAATAGACGTGGTGGTTTGGTTTGGATTCCTTTAGGTATGGATGGGAATTGGTGGGGATGTAGGAGGGGTTATATTTGTGAATGAGAACGAACGAATAAACGATTGTATATATTTTAAGCAAAATAACATCATTTTCATTATTCTGAACCCCATATGGATATTAAAACGACAATTTAATACTAAAATTATCAATATCCTATGTTAGTTAACCCCTACATTGATGTAAAGTTTGTTGGTGTTTGCTTTTTTCTAAAAAGTAGTTGGTTTATATTCTAGAAACATGTTACTTTCAAAATAGTTTTGCCACATAGGATTTTGAAAATAATTTTTAAAATCGGTTAGTTTACAGACCTTCATCATTTTTAATATTTTAACATTTAAAAATTATATAAATCGTAGCTCTTCAACATGTCTCGTTTTTCTATTATATATTTTTATTAAATAATTCAGTTTTAATCCTTATTTTATATTATATATTATATATAATATATAGTTGTAGATTAATTTATTTAAAATATATGATCACAATTTAAATATTATTTTCAAAAAAGACCAAGACCATGCTACTTTCATTTACCATATTATAAAATTTAAATACAAACTAAAGGGTTGACCTAAAAGCTCTCTTGCATACAAATATATTTTGAAATTTTTTAAAAATATATCAGTATCTTAAGTCTTAAGTCAGTTTACAAAATAATCTTAAAGTATTATTTTTTCCACAAAAAATTTCTGAACACAATAAAAGGTTGCAATCTGATCTTTTTTTACTGATTCATTCGATGACAAATTAATTTATGAATATTTCGTAAACATATCAAAATATTTAGACTTTTCTAAAAAAATAAGCATTTATTTTTATTTTTATTATTGACGACACGCCTCCCAACACGGGATAAGAGCAGGAACTCCAGCACGAAGGACCCTCTAGTTAGCTTAGCCATGCCAAGTCTGGATGCCTAAGCAGAGCTCAAGCGCCCGGGCGTCCCTTCAGGGTGGGATGCCCATGCAAGAGGTCCGGTCCCTTCAAGAGCACCTCCACTACAGGAAATTTACGACTCTAGGCGACAAAGAGTATATCCATAGCATTACCGCCTGAGCCAATCGTTGTCCACGACACAGTAAGCGAAACGATTAGCCCGTCAGGGTAACGAATCTTTTTGGAACTACAGTCATTGTCCCCTGTATGGACCAACGAGGATCTTTAATATAAAAGGGCCTCCTTTCCGCCTTGAGAAGTAAGTGATATCTCTCAATTCCCATCACTCTCACCCAAATATTTCCCACTGACTTGACCATGAAGCATCTTCCCAGGAAGCGGTTGACGGCCATGCTTGTTGTGACTTTGCAGATCCCTCTGACGATATTCAACACTCCGAGAGTCGGTGGTTGAAGCCAAGGTCGCATAATTTGGTACCGTCTGTTTATGTGACAAACGACACACAAAACTTGTTAGAATAAAAATTAAGATCAATAGATTCTATAATAAAGTACGTGAAATAAATGACAAGGAACAAAGATCAAAATTGTGCCTAATGCTTTGATTAATTGACTCTAGAAGAGTTCTCAAGAACTTCTCTATAAAAGCATACAAACAGAAATTAGGGCTGGAAAGCATTAACCCTAATGATACATGAATGCAATATATATATATATATATATATATATATATATATATATATATATATATATATATATATATATAATGATGGACTATATAGCTAAGCTGTAAATGGACAGGCCCAAACCGGAATAAAATAAACTATTATATGCATACATTTGACACAATACTATTAAACCCAACAATCTCCCCATTTGTGTCAAATTCCAAAGGTGAGTCTTTATTGTTTTCTTCGCTGTGCGTTGAACAATTTGGGCATCAAATTCAGAAGAACGTTTCGGACATCGAGCTACCATCTGATCATATATGTGAAGCATTTCAGATCCGCTGCTGTGTTCGCCTTTTATGTTTAAACCATTGAGAGAATAGTTTTCAGATTGGAAGTTGAGTAGAGATGTTTTCCTCGTAAAAAGAACATAATCCTCTGATTTGTATCACCAACCTTTCGATTATACATAACGCTACAATGTTCTTTCCAAATAACTCCCAACTTTAGCTTCTGAATATCCTTAGCCTCCTCTTCGGGTTCTAGAATGTGCCTTTTCTTCAAAGCTAACGTTATCTCCACATTAATCTTTGCAATCTCTAAAATATAGCAGATGATCATCATTTTTCAGACGGGTGACGATAGGCTCATATTTCTTTTCATCTTTCAGGACAATGTTGAGCAAAAAGATCAAATCGTATGGATTCATAAACGGCAAGTCTGCCAAAGTGAATTCATCAAAAACTTTATGGAATCCCCAAAATCCCTTGAACTTTATATTCATAAAATCTTCAGTCGGTACAGTTGAGCAAACCTTCAAACCCATAATTCTCTTTGAGCTACAAGCCTAATACTGAGGCTTGGCATACTTCAAGTAGAAATTGAAGAGTTTCAGATTCACCACTTTTTCAAAAATCAAAGCCTTTTCTATCTTCTTAAAACACCCAAACATAAAACCCCTAAGAGTGATGGGAAAATCAAATTGAGATTCCACTTCATTATTCAGATCAAAAGATACTGTAAGCTTAGGCCAATAAACATTCGAATCATCAGTGGCTTCTTTCTGAATTAATTATATCAATTGACCATGGAGGAAAGAGTTGATGGGTTTTGAGCATTCTAACACTCCTATGGTGTACATGTAACCCTAGAAAACTTGGATCTATGTTTTCTTTATTATACATGCAATTTTGATTTTCCAAGTTTCTCAACCTAACTAGCTTGTTATGTAACATCCGGAATTTCAGGTATTATATTTATTCCTTTTATTTGAGTTTTGAAGAGGAACTCGGCGAGTTGGTGCGTAGACTCGCCGAGTAGAGACGCGATTTGTCATCCGGATTAATGACCGGACTCGACGAGTCGCATTGGTGGACTCGGCGAGTCAGCGCTGTTTAATGAAACCCTAATTTCTTGAGTTTGGGGCCCTTTTAAAGGGCCTTATGGCCGTCATTTGTGCTCATCAGTCCATAGAGAGAAACCCTAGAGTACTTGAGCGTTTTAAGAGAGAAAGGAAGCCATTCTTGACCTTTGTGGTGTTATTCAGCAAGAAGAAGGAGGTCCTAACCAAGAGGAAGCAAACGAGGTTGCTATACTGTGGATTTGAAGCTTAGATCATCGTACTTGAGGTATTAATTCGGTTCATCTTCTGTTTTATGAAGTATATTTGGATTTAGGGTCTCTTGTGGTTTTTGTTGGGTTTATTTGATGCCCAAATAGTCCCTTCTAGTGATGAGACTTCGGATCTGGATCCATAGAGGTCCAGTGAGCCTCACTCATCAAGCTTTATGAAGAGCAATGGAGGTTATGACCTTGAGTTGTGGTATTTGGGGCGATATCATCATATATGGTCATATAGATTTTGTATGTACATCAAGATAGCGACTTTACGTGATAAATAAGGTTGGAAGGATTGGATCTATGAGTTAGTGGAACAGATCTGACCTTAGAAGGTCGTTTGGGATTGTGCATGGAATGCACTCACCGAGTCTATTGGTAGACTCGACGAGTTGGTGCGGGTTGTTCATAGATTTAGAACCAGGGGTTGAGTAACCGAGTTGGGTGAGTGACTCGGTGAGTCGGAAGGGACTCAGAGGAAGTGGGGTCCTCGTAGGGACTCAGTGAGTCCATGCCAGACTCGGCGAGTTGGGGTTGACCATTGACCATTGACCAGAGTTGACCAGTGTGGACTTGATAGAGTTAGTCAACCTTAGTTGGGAAAGTGTTAATTAGAGATGTATTGTGTTATAGGAGGACTATAGCTCTAGAGATCGAGCACTAGTGATTTCAGGGATTTACGAATTACCGAGATACACGAGGTGAGTCTTCTCACTATACTTTACCTTGAGTAGGTAATTAGAGTTATGTGATACAGTGCTTGTATGCTATATTTATATGTTACGTGTTGCATTGCATTATTCTTTGGGATTTATACTGTGCATGTTTACAGAGTTAGAACCTGAGGGTTCATAGAGTTTGGGTGCACAGACCCACAGAGTTATATGTGGTATTTTGGGGAACTCACTAAGCTTCGTGCTTACAGTGTTTTGTGTTATGTGTTTCAGGTTTCTCTCAGGATCACGGGACGGCACCGGATTGATTGTAAACACCAGCGAAAGAGTCATATTTTGAGGATCATGGTTTATTATGCAAGTGAAAATGGAGTTATGTTTTGTAATTTGATTATGAATGAGATTTTAAGAAAAGTGTTTTTAAGAATTAAACCATTATATTTAAATGAAAATTTGTTTTGAAAATTACGGTGTTACAAGTTGGTATCAGAGCCTTGGTTTGAGGGATTCGGATGCACCTTCGGGTAAATCTGGACTCAAACTGAGGAAGTAAGAAAAGTTTTCAAAGAAATAATTTTCTAAAGTGAATAAGAGTTCAAAGAGAAAGTGAGAAAGAACAGTGTGTACATTCAGCCAGAGCCCGAACGGTGATTTCCCAAAATACGATTACTTTTGTGTTATGAGATATTTATGATGCACTTTATGAGATATTATTGCATGCTAGAGACAGACTATGTATTTCATATGTTAGGACTAGAGTGGCCTGATTTGTGATGCCTTAGCCTAGGAATTGCTATTATACGCAATGTGCTTTTGAGTATGTGATGAGTGAGAATATTTAGTTGGAATCCTTTATGGGATTTTAGTAGAGGAGTAATCTAAGAGAGATACCTAAATGAGTACCATGGTACTTAGCGAAAGAATAGTGAGAACCCGCGAGGGAGAGAGTTGCAGAGTTCGGTGGTACTTTCGAGGATGAGCAGAGAAAGTGGAGTTATCACCCAGAGTGAGTCCTATGTATTCTTCGATGCTCGAATGTTGCTTGCTTCGTGCTTTGTGGAACTCTCAATGATGGGAGTCAGCTACCAAGCGAATATGACGATATTCAGGAGGTAGATGTCTGACATCGTT
This sequence comes from Lactuca saligna, assembly GCF_052625555.1. Classification (NCBI taxonomy): domain Eukaryota; kingdom Viridiplantae; phylum Streptophyta; class Magnoliopsida; order Asterales; family Asteraceae; genus Lactuca; species Lactuca saligna. Next base: position 91,351,168 of record NC_136425.1, read on the forward strand.
AGGAGCTCTTTAGCAGCTGGTGGCAGAGAAGTGTGGGAATCTAGGAAGAGCCTAGGGAGTAACCTTATCCAGATGAGTGCGTTGGCAGAATAGAGAATTTCACTGGGGAGCGAGCACACGCGACGAAATTGGTGAACGAGAAGGTCGAGCAGCTACTTAGGAGCTCCGGGATAGTTCGTGTGGAAAGTATGCTTAGATGTGGCAGGTAGTATGGGCCAGTACTACTGAAAGCAGAGGACCCATACTTGATACAGGGAGTATTCTGAAGGTTCTAATGAGCAGAATGAGGACTGATGTAATGGTTCGAGTACCATACATCGGAGCAGATAGAGGAGTGATGTTATGGTTTGAGTACCATACATTAGAGCAGATGGAGGAGTGATGATATGGTTCAGGTACCATGCATCGGAGCAGATGGAGGAGTGATGTTATGGTTCGGGTAACATGCATCGGAGCAGAGGGAGGAGTGATGTTATGGTTCGAGTACCATACATTAGAGTAGATGGAGGAGTGATGTTATGGTTCGAGTACCATACATCGGAGCAGATGGAGGAGTGATGTTATGGTTCGAGTACCATACATCGGGGCAGATGGAGGAGTGATGTTATGGTTCGAGTACCATACATCAGAGCAGATGAAGGAGTGATGTTATGGTTCGAGTACCATACATCTGAGCGGATTGAGGAGTGAAGTTACGGTTCGTGTATCATACATCGGAGCATATTGAGAAGAAATGTCATGGGACGAGTACCATGGTTCGTATTGAATGATGCTCGTGGTTCTTCGGTTATACGGTCATGATTGATGAGGTAGAGATTGGACGATATGGGCCTTAGGCCAGTGGACCATGATTGAGTTCAAAGAGACGTCCCTTGAAGAGGGAGGTCGAGAGCCTTTCAGAGTATTATGGTAAGGAGCCAGAGGGAGGGAAAATCTTGGTTTGAGTTGAGTAATCAGTCGATAGAGGAGATGTCACCTTCTATGACATGGGTGGTGCTATTTATGTTCGTGTACGAGACATGAGAGGGAAGATGTTTAAGTTTTAGGTTTGGGGGTAAACCCTGCAGGTTGTCATTGAGGATGATTGTCCATTAGAGTATCTGGTAGCATGTGTGCCACGAGGTAGTGATTTACTATGAGCAGATAGTCATTTGGGACTGAGATAGTCAAGGACCACGTTACACCTATTGAGTATGGTAGGGCGTATTGTAGAGGTATCAGTGGGGAGTCCAGTCGAAGTTATCAGTGCAGTGGTTTTTCTATATATATTGGGTATTGAATATGGGAGTGGGTCCCTGTTCGTGGGAAGATCCATGTGATGAAACGTCGGTTGATGAGTCGAGGTGGGGGAGTATGATGATTTCGTGGTCCAGTCTATGAGTCAGTGATATTATTGGATAGTTAAGTTGTTTGGTTTTGGATTGGTACGAGACTTGGAACGACTAGAGGCAGTCGTGACGAGAAGTTCTTGAGGATTTCATCTGAGGTTCAGAGTATATGAGATCGATTGATTTCCTTAAAAGGGATTATCGGGCGTTGCGTAGCACTTTCTAGGGGCAGGTGCATTGTTGCTACTGAAACTAGTTCGTGAGATTGTTGATGTGTCAGATAGTGATGGTTCAAACCCTAAGTGGGGGAGAATCGGGTGGTTTATTGAGAGAACCAGGGATTTGTGCAAGAGTGGTTAGGGGTTGGATACAGAAACCTGTGACTTGAATTCATGAGATCAGGGTCATTGGTGATCAAGGAAAGGTGCAGGATGGGATAATGCATGTGGTATATGTTTGAGAAAAGGATGGGTGTCTCCGTGGCAGGAAGTCAATGGTCAGGAATCTGGTGGTGGCCAGAGTCGTTTCAAGTGGAAGGCTCGTAATGATGGTATGGGAAGTTGAGAACTTCTAGGTTGAAATATGGGTGGAGGATCGTTGATTAGCCAACTCCTGGGCTGGGATGTGTATTCTTGCTTGGATTTTGAGCAGTAGTGGAAAGGGTTTCAGAGGAAATGTATGGATGTATGTGTATGGTGCTGTGAGTGCGGGAATTGGCGGTAAGGGCAGGAAATTGTGGTGCTCTGTTATGGTGTTCCATGATTTCTGCATTTAGCGTCCAGATTTCAGAGTTATTTAGAGTCTTAGGTTTAAGTCGACGAGTGATGTATCATGTATCTGCGGCTCCAGTGGGAGCCCTTCGTGTATTGTCATCAAGAGGGACTATTTAAGGAAGTGGATCTCCATAGAGGTAGGTTCTGTGTTATGGCGGTTACCACCAGAGTCTGTAATGCATATCAGGGCAAGTGTGTGTGTAACTACCTATGATAGTCTTCGGTGAAGGAGTAGTGAGCTTAGTGTGGCATTGTAATGAGAATGAGAGTATAGGGTGAAGCTACGGGGAGCCGTAGTATTCACCAGTCAGAGGGAGTTGTGATGCTACGGGGAGCTGTAGTACTCACACGTCATAGAGAGAGAGAGAGAGAGAGAGAGAGGTGATGCTACGAGGAGCCGTAGTATTCACTAGTCAGAGCGTGTTGTGATGCTACGGGGAGCCGTAGTACTCACAAGTCAGAGGGAGGGAGTCGTGGTACTACGGGGAGCCATAGTACTCACTAGTTAGTTGGTGTTGTGATACTACGGGGAGCCGTATTATTACTAGTCAGAGGCTGTTGTAATGTTGCAGGAAGCCATAGTACCCACTAGATGGCAAAAGAGTATGATGATGGAGTGTTCTCCGATAAGTGCATGATGCAGAAGAGTTTCAGGCTTGAGTAGACCTAGTGTTGAGTTTATGGAGCCTAGTGGTTAAACTGGGGCGAGACTGGGGTCTCTGTCTCTGTCGGTAGGGCCAGCAAGGCGCGCGGGAGAATATGCGCAGCAGACGCCAGAGGTTAGAGCTAAGTCGACCTTCGATTGGATTGTATTTTTATGAGGGAAAGAGAATTTTGTGACTTGCGTGTCACCGGGCCGTGATAGTGGTCACGGGGAGGAAGTTAGTGAGGTATCTTGGATCATGTTATGTGTGACCTTTGGGGGTTCAGTTGTGGGGCCAAAAGCTGACCTAGTGATCAGTATCGAAGATGAATATGAGAAATGAGCTAGAGTTTGCCATAGGTGATGTTTGTGGACACTTCGGCATGAGCGAACGATTCAGACGCTCGAGGATATGCTTCAGGCATGTGTATTAGATTTTGGGGGGAATTGTGGCCTGTAATTGCCCTTGGCAGAGTTTTCCTACATCAGCATCCATCATTAGTGCATCAGTATGCCACCCTTTGTGCTGATGTAGGGAAGGAGGTATCGGACCCCATTTGCTGGGGAGAGATAGGGCAACGTGTGATGGGAAGTATAGAGATCGTACTTTAGACGTCAGAGCAGATTCAGCAGGTCAGAAAGATGTTGTTGACTGCTCAGAGTTTCTAGAAGAGTTATGCGTACAGGCGGCGATCCGAGCTCGAGTTCCAGGTCGGTGATTATGTTCTCCAGAAGGCATCCCCTTGAGTTATTCGATTTAGGAAGAAGGGCAAGCTAGGGCCCCATTATATTGGGCCATTCAGAGTGATCGCGAGGGTGGGCAAGGTAGCATATTGCTTGGAGCTACCTGCAGAATAGGAGCGGATTCATAATACCTTCCATGTGTCTCAGCGAAGGAAGTAAATGGCCGACGAGTCGGCGGTAGTGCCGTTAGAGGATATTCAGGCAGATTCGAGCTTGAATTGCGTGGAGAGACCAGTTGCGATTTTGGATCGGAAGAACAAGGTTCTGAGGAACAAGGAGGTGCCTCTGGTGCAGGTCCAATGGCAGCATCGGAAAGGATCGAAGCTTACTCGGGAACCGGAGCATGAGATGCGTGTGCAGCATCCGGAGCTATTTCAGGGATGAAACTTCGAGGGCGAAGTCGAATTCAAGTGGGGGAGAGTTGTAACATCCGGAATTTCAGGTATTATATTTATTCCTTTTATTTGAGTTTTGAAAAGGAACTCGGTGAGTTGGTGCGTAGACTTGCCGAGTAGAGACGCGATTTCTCATCCGGATTAATGACCAGACTCGACGAGTCGCATTGGTGGACTCGGCGAGTCAACGCTGTTTAATGAAACCCTAATTTCTCGTGTTTGGGGCCTTTTTAAAGGGCCTTATGGCCGTCATTTGTGCTCACCAGTCCATAGAGAGAAACCCTAGAGTGCTTGAGCATTTTGAGAGAGAAAGGAAGCAGTTCTTGACCTTTGTGGTGTTGTTTAGCAAGAAGAAGGAGTAACTAACCAAGAGGAAGCAAAGGAGGTTGCTATACTATGGATTTGAAGCTTAGATCATCGCACTTGAGGTATTAATTCGGCTCATCTTATGTTTTATGAAGTATATTTGGATTTACGGTTTCTTGTGGCCTTTGTTGGGTTTATTTGATGCCCAAATAGTCCCTTCTAGTTATGAGGCTTTTGGATCTGGATCCATAGAGGTCCACAGAGCCTCACTCATCAAGCTTTATGAAGAGCAATGGAGGTTATGACCTTGAGTTATGGTATTTGGGGCTATATCATCATATATGGTCATATAGATGTTGTATGTACATCAAGATAGCAACTTTACGTGATAAATAATCTTGGAAGGACTGGATCTATGAGTTAGTGGAACAGATCTGACCTCAGAAGGTCGTTTGGGATTGTGCATGGAATGCACTCGCCAAGTCTACTGGCAGACTAGACGAGTTTGGTGCGGGTTGTTCATAGATTTAGAACCAGGGGTTGAGTAACCGAGTTGGGTGAGTGACTCGGTGAGTCGGAAGGGACTCAGAGGAAGTGGGGTCCTCGTAGGGACTCGGCGAGTCCACGCCAGACTCGGCGAGTTAGGGTTGACCATTGACCATTGACCAGAGTTGACCAGTGTGGACTTGATAGAGTTAGTCAACCTTAGTTGGGAAAGTGTTAATTAGAGATGTATTGTGTTATAGGAGGACTATATAGTGATTTCAGAAATTTACAAATTACCGAGATACGCGAGGTGAGTCTTCTCACTATACTTTACCTTGAGTAGGTAATTAGAGTTATGTGATACAGTACTTGTGTGCTATATTTATATGTTATGTGTTGTGCTGCATTATTCTTTGTGATTTATGTTGTGCATGTTTACAGAGTTAGAACCTAAGGGTTCACAGAGTTTGGGTGCACGGACCCACAGAGTTATAGCCTCGAGTGGCTAATATGTGTTATATGTGGTATTTTGGGGAACTCACTAAGGTTCGTGCTTACAGTGTTTTGTGTTATGTGTTTCAGGTTTCTCTCAGGATCATGGGATGGCACCAGCTTGATTGTACACACCAACGAAAGAGTCATATTTTGAGGATCCTGGTTTATTATGAAAGTGAAAATGGAGTTATGTTTTGTAATTTGATTATGAATGAGATTTTAAGAAAAGTGTTTTTAAGAATTAAACCATTATATTTAAATGAAAATTTGTTTTGAAAATTATGGTGTTACATGTTATGGGGTACTTGTAATATGAAAACTTTAGTAGAATAAGATACCTTTTCTTGGGTTGATTGCTTGGAGTCTTGAGAGCCTAGCACCAATAATGTGGATGCCTCAAGTGGAATCAGAAATCACCAAACCAACTTGGAAAGTTGATAGAATAGTATGCACTTAGTAGAAATCGGCCACCGTTATGTTCTCACACACACTAGTGCCACTTTGTGTGCCAAAGACCTCTTTATATAATATGGAGGATTAGGGTTATATTCATGTAAACCCCAATACCCATGACCTTTCATTTCCATAGGATCCATGGCATAAAAACTTCATGGACTATCCATGCAAGCTTAGCCCATCCTAAATGAACTTGGCCCCATTCCATATATATAAGAGTCCATATTTAATTAGTTCCATTTGATCACTAAATTAATTCCAAATTAATTCTTGATCAATACTAATTAAATAATATGATTTCATATTAATATATGATAACTTATAATATATTATTAAATCATAAACATACTATTCTCACAAGATTATCGATACAAATTGTTTCTGTGAAGTGCAACCCAAATGGACCATGCCTGGTCGGGTCATGTACATACCAGATACAGTTACAGACTTAAACACCTTATCCAACAGTCTCCCACTTGGATAAGTCTAATAACTATAATATGAATTCAGGAACCGATCAGCAATCGTAGCTCTTAAAACTCTAGTGAACTATGAAATGTCATTTTAGATAAGTGATCATATAATCCTCTGTTCTAGATATCATCCGGACAAATAGATGGAACAATGTCGTACTTATTGTCCAGTAGTTTATTTACCGATTTCCAATTTGTTTGACATAGAACTAAACTGAACACATCAATTTGGTTTTGACAGGGCCCAGTAAATAGGCCAAAACAAAATCATCGATGGGCCCAGATATCACTTTTAATCCTCCAACGACTAAAAGGAACAAATAAACTTCGACTCATATGCTTATTATACCACTTGTTGAAACATACACAAAGGCACGTTTTATAACATCAAGTTACTGATGCGTTTTCGTACAATCAATGCACAACCAACTCATATCTCTAGGTTTGAAGACTTATATGATATTACCGTCTCACAATCACTCGAGATAAATTCCATGAAGTGATACAAGTGAGCATCGGTTTAATATAAAACTCAAAACTTACGAGCACTCATGAATGTTGTAGCAACTCTTGTTATGTCCAACACCTTGGACATCTACAAGCAAACTTAATGATAGTCTTGATTCATACCTACTTCCAACATATGACTGACTGTGGAGAATTTGAATAAAGTAATTATTCTGGAAGTCAAATCATGCAAAATTGAAACAATAGAAGATAATTAACATAAGATAGGAACACCTTACTTATAACTAAACAACAAGTTTTATTCAATCATCAAATACCAAATACATTTTACAAGTTTCAGAGCTATCTAATGTGTAAAACTAATATCGTCCTTTAGCCTGATGCGCCTCGCATGCTACAAATGCGTAACCCTAGTCAGTCCCTTCGTGAGGGGATCTGCTGGGTTCTCTTCTGACGATATCCTCTTTTCCACGAGGAGTCATTCTTCTATCTTATGTCTTATGAAGTGATATTTTCTGTCAATATGTTTGGATCTTTCACGATCTCTCGGTTCCTTAGCTAAGTCAACCACACTATTGTTGTCACAGAAAATCTCCATAGGCTTCTTTATAGCTAGTACAACTCCAAGGTCTCCGATGAAGTTCCTCAGCCATATCGCCTCCTTTGCTGCTTCACTCGCTGCTATATACTCTGATTCACATGTCGAATCAGCTACTGTCGCTTGCTTGGAACTTTTCCAAGTAATCGCTCCTCCATTCATGGTAAAGACCCAGCCTGACTGAGAGCGGAAATTATCCCTATCAGTCTGAAAGCTAGTGCCACTATACCCTACTACTCTCAAGTCATCACTCCCACTAAGAGTAAGGACCCAGTCCTTAGTCCTCCGTAGGTACTTGAGAATCTTCTTCACCACAGTCCAGTAAGCCTTCCCAGGGTTCCACTGATATCTGCTGACCATGCTCAAAGTAAAGGTCACATCAGGGCGGGTACAAGTCATAGCATACATGATCGAGCCAACAGCGGAATCATGTGGTAATCGACTCATGTCAACTATCCCAGCCTCTATACTTGGACTCTGAGCCTTACTCAGTTTGGCATTATGTTGGATTGGTAAGTCACCTTTCTTGGAATTCTGCATGTTGAACCTTTTCAACACTTTGTCTACATAGGTGCTTTGAATAAGTCCAATTAGTCTTTTACTCCTTTCTCTCAATATCCTTATCCCTAGGATATAGACAGCTTCTCCAAGGTCCTTCATAGCAAAACACTTCCCAAGCTAGGACTTAACCTCCTACAAAGTTGGGATTTCATTTCCTATGAGTAGTATGTTATCCACATACAGTACCAAGAAGCTAACTATACTCTCACTAGCTCTAACATATGCATAGGATACATCTTCGCTTCTCAAAAAGCCTAACTCTTTGACTTTCTCATCAAAACAAACATTCCAACAGTGAGACTCTTGTTTCAATCCATAAATGGATTTCTCAAGCTTGCACACTCTATCAGGGTACTTTGCATTGACAAAAACCTCTAACTGACTCATGTAAACATCCTCAGCCAACTTTACATTAAGGAAAACAATTTTGACATTCATTTGCCATATTTCATTATCATGAAATGCAGTAAGGGCTAGCATAACCCTGGTAGACTTAATCTTTGCTACTGGTGAGAAGGGTTCATCATAGTCAACTCTCTGAAATTGAGTGAAACCCTTCGCAACCAGTCGCGCCTTATAAGTGTGCACTTTCCCAACCATGTCAGTCTTCTTCTTGAAGATCCATTTGCACCCGACCGTCTTACGACTCGGTACATTGTCAACCAAGTTCCAAACTTGATTTTCATACATGGATTGAATCTCACTGTCCATAGCCTCTTTCCATTTGATAGATCCATGGCATGTCATGGCTTCCCATAGCTGTTAGGTTTATCCACATTTACTAGTGTAATATCACTGATATATGTATCACCTTCCGCAATAATATGGAAACCATAGTAATGCTCAGGTGCATTCCTAACTCTAGTGGAATGCCTCAAAGGTACAGACTCGTCAGTTAGTTCAACAGGAGTTTCCTCCTCAGGTTGATTGCTAGGGTTTGAGGTTCCTTCACCACTTGACTCTTGAAGCGCTTCAAGGTCAATTTGCCTCCCACTATCTCTTTGGCTTTTCGAATTCACTCTCGTTAAAGACCCCTCTCCTTGACACAAAGACCACATTCTCACTGGGTCTGTAGAAGAGGTAACCAAAAGAATTCTATGGGTAGCCGATGAAAATACACCACTCACTACGAGGTTCGAGCTTGTCCTGAGTCTCATGTCTCACGAAATCCTTGCAGCCCCAAACCTTGATGTAATATGAAATGGGAACTTTCCTAGTCCACATCTCATGATGTGTTTTTGAAAGATCTGAAGACCCAAACCAGTGATCAAACAAATATCAGTCAAACAAAGTGAGAATGGAGTAGAAGAAGGATTAAACCAAGCATGCATACGTTTATATCATAAAAACGTCAAATACACCTTGGATACACACACTAGGTCCGTAAACACTATGAGACGTCACTTGATTCGTCAACCCTCTGACAGACTCAGACATAAACTATATATAGGGAACATTTGACCGTAAACAGGTTTACGGCCGTAAACCTATTTACGGCCATACACACATACTCAACTGTAAACAAAGACTAACATCAACAAAACATGACCATGAGCCCATTAAGACCTATACATATAATTTCCTAGCTCAAACCACAAAATAATGATCTATCAATCTCCCCTTGGTTTGTGGCTAGCATGAGCTCAGTCTCTTTCAATCACTAGCACATCCAATCTCCCCATTGCACCCAGCCATATTGATCCTTAAGTCGAATTCCAAATCAACAGTAAGTATAAATTCACCGCCTAATAAAGAAGAGATTACGGACAATTTGTTCAGTTCCAGGTTGGCTACTAAATCTAGAAAAGATATATTTTGAAATAAGAATGGATAGCACGAATGAAAGAGAAGTGATCAAGGGTAAGTTCCTAATGATATGTGTTATTGGTGCATCTCAAGTGTAAACTTATTTAAGTCCCGTCAACAAAAGAAGTTACGAAACGATCGAGGATTTCCGAAGTTATAACTTTTACTACGGGTACTCTAACTATAATAGAATCATAATTGAAGAGTATAGTTAGAGAGTCGTTGTTTCTAATGATGGCAGTGAAAGTTTATAATATTTTAAATCACATTATCTAGGTATTATTTTTAGCGTTTAGAAATGATAATTAATCTCACTGTTATTAAAATGTGTAATAGTTCCAAGAAAATGAAGATACATGTGTGGCGATTAAACGAAGTATTAAAATAATATAAAGAATAATTAGGTTAAATGTTTAAGTCATCATTAAGGGAACATATACATAAATATTTTGATTACACTTTTGAAAAATTGTCTGATTGTCTAAGTTAAGACAAATACAGTTTAAGAGGAGTTAGGGTATTTATGAACACAAGTTTGAAAATTTAGGAATTCACTGGAGTTTGCAAAGTAGAATGCTATTTTAAGAAAGGAATAAAAATATCAATCATTGAAAATAGTGCATTCTTAGTTTAGTGTTTCTACAAAAACAATCATTTAGTGAATAGATAATCATAAAATTCAAAACTTTTGATGTATTTAAAGAAAAATTATAAGGAAACATGTCATTCACATATATTTTCCGAATATAGAAAAATTATAAGCATAAGGCTATTCATCTTGTGTATTAATTATAAGGAAAAAGACAATGAAACTTGCATTTTAAATCAAGTTTCCGAATTTAGAATGAAAGAGCAAGAAAATGTAAATAAGGATCACTTGTTTATAGTAGATTTCAAAATAAAAACAAGGTGTATCTAATAAAAGGCGTAATTGAATATATCAAAGTTGACTAAATCAAAAGTATGCCTCATGACTATACATGTATTAACCACTCAAAATGAAAGGGCGGACTTCTGGTCTTTATGTATACGGACATGATACCAGGAGAAGCAAAGTAGACAGAAACAAAGCTAGACAATGTATTATGTTAATATTATGGCGTGCGAGATCTAAAATCAGAAGGAAAGCGGGAAATAAAGTTGGAGGGAAAGAAAAGGAACGTAGCAGCGGAAATTATTGTTATTGTTAAAATTATAAGAACAATACCTCTAAGTAGATTTAAAACCAGGTTGAGATATATTTCAAACATCAATACTTGATGTATGCTGATGATTAAATAGACATGTGGAAGTTTTAAAGTGTTTGCTAAAAATCATGAGTGATTTATTAAGTTAAACTCCAATTGTGAAAAAAAGAAGCATTATAACTGGTAATTGAAAATATGAAAACTTCTAACTTTTTAGACTTGAGTCCAAGAATGGTTAAAACGGATGAGATAAAGACTCAACATATTTAGAGTAAGAATTATACATTTTTGATAATGTGTCACTAGGAGTTTAAAAGCGAACACTAAGTTTTGCAATGTTCAAAAACTTTATAGTTTATAAAGCCATATTGAAGCAAAGTACACAAATGAGGTATGTTTTGAAATGTAAGCATTAAAGATTTCTTATAAACATGTGTGAAGTAGAAACTTGCAGAAATATCATATTAGGTTTTAAGAAAACACATTTAAGTAAAGTACAATGCCTAGATGAGAAAGTGGTCAAAAGAGCCAAAACAAAAGAGGTTTGAAAGATTCGGTGATGCTTTTACGTGTAATATGAACTTCAATGAAATATGTTTAAGTTTTATAGAATAAATTCTCAACACCTTTATAAAAGCAAATGTTTCTAAGTTTTTCGAAAACAAGAAAAAATGGTAAGCAATATTGAAAATGGTTTATATGCCCTTAAAAGCACATATATCCATTAAAATGGATTTGAAATGAAATTGAAATAGCAATGTTAAAACCAATATTGGTTAAATTGAGTTTTGAAGAAAAGTGTTAAGTTAAAGTAAGTTGTCAAAAGACTTTAGTGAGTTAAATAAAACCGATGAAGTGAAATACTTTTAAAATATTGGAGGTTTAATCTTTTAATAAATTAAACTTTTAATTTGATTAAATTTAAACCCTTTATCGATTTATTAATTATCTTTTAATTAAACACTTAATTAAATTATTAATAACATCCATAAGGATGTACTTTAAACCTTTTAAAATACTATGGTTCTAGAATTTACGATTTCAAAATTAAACTATTAAAGTAAATTTTAAATTCCGAAACCAAGGGGGTATTTTTAAAACTTTTCAAAAATACTAGGTTAAATCCTATGAACAGAATGACTATTACTATGAACAGAATGACGATTATGTTCCCTTCTCCTTTGGACAATTCACAATTGCATCAAGTACAACTAAAAAATATCCTAGTTTGTGATACCACTGATAAGTTTTGAGCATAACTACTAATCCTATGTGTTCATGCAACCATAAATTAAGGATCTAGATTTTCACTAGTTGAACATAGAAACTTGAATACAAAAGGAAAAACCCTAGATTCTATGTGTTATGATCGAAATTCAAATAATAAAGATTAAAATACATACCTTGATTGTTATAATGTAATAACAATCCAAAAACCTTGCTTGAAAGACCTTTAGTAGCAAGCACCACAAGTGTCGTACATATAATCGTTCACAAACAAACCTAACAACTATGGATTGGTTTAGATAGAGAAGGAATAGAGAAGAATTTTGGCCAAGGCTCTAGAAAAGAATTCATTCACGAATTTTAACCCTAATGAGGGTTGATATAGGTGTCAGAAAGGTATTGGATTAGGCAGGTGTATCCACGATAACCCTAATCCCTTAAATTCCTCCCTAAGGCATCCAAAGCACCGTTAGAGCCCAAGGAAACCCTAGGAACACCCTAGAATTCGTTGTCCCCCTTTAAGGAGGTTCTAGAATGCCAAATTCTCAACTATTTAACATTGTCACATTCAGTCCCTACAGTTTCAATTAATTCCTTTAATCCCAAAATTAATTCCAAATTAATTTCTGATTAAATATTAATTAACCAATTTGATTTCTAATTAATATATAATTTACATAATACAGTAATACATCATTTATTTTGATTTCTAATTAATTTATTAACCAAGTAATAAATTAATAAATCATTATCCTCTCTCTAAAAGTTATCCTATTCAATTGTTAATTTTGAAGGCATCCCAAAAGGACATTGCTACTATCAATTCAAGTTTATACCAATTATAGTTGTGGGCTCAGAAACTTAATCCAACATAAGTTATGGTTAGGGTTGCAAGAGAGGGTGTTGGTGATGGGATTTATACAAACAATCCTATGTGTGCATGCAACCCTAGATTTGGATCTATGTTTTCACTATTAGTTACACAACATTATAAACACATAATAAAACCCTAATGAGTCATACTATTTTCGAAATTAACCAAGAAGATTAGAATACATACATTTTGTTGTTATATAGTAATAAAAACTCAAATCCTCCTTGTAATGGCTTTAGAAAGCTTAGAGTCACATGTGCCACTCCTCTAATGGCTCACAAACACCAAGAGCAAAAGGATAAAGAATGATAAGAGAGGAGGCAACCAAAAAACATGTGGAAACCCTAAGGAAACTCTTAGCCACGTTTTTGGTGCTCTACGGATCCTTAAATAGTGAGGCTATTAGGGTTATCTAACAAGGAAACCCTAATTTGACTGCTTAAGCCCTAAGCAACCCATGGACTCCCTCCTTAGAGGCCTAGGACGATTTCTAATGGGGTTCCCCATAAAATTCGTCCACCCCTATAATATGGAGTCCATTAGCCCAATATTCAACTATCATACAATTGACAATTCTAGTCCCTTAAGTTTAATTAATGTCTTTTAGCCACAAAATTAATTCTTAATTAATTATTGACTAATATTAATTAACCAATATGATTTCTCCTTTAATATATTATTCTCATAGTATATTAATAAATCATAATTAATCCTCTCTCTCCATAATTCATCCAATCAAGTTGCTTTGGTGAAGGCAACCCAAAAGGACCATGCACCATCGGGTCAAGTACATACCAAAATAGTTATGAACTTAGACACTAATCCAACATCTCCCAATTGGATAAGTTTAATAACTATTTTGTGTATGACTTCAGATCCTGATTGGCAATCTTAGCTTTCAAAAACCACTGTCAACTTTGATCTTATCAGAAGCGTGTCCTTTAGATAAGGGATCATATATTCCTCCATTCTTGATATTGTATAGACTTGAGACATGGATTTAAATCATTCTCTCTGTCTATGTGTTGTTTCCCGATTTCCGATTTACGACGACTGACAACATACTATAATTTGAACACATCAAATTAGTCCCGGCTTGGCCAAGCGCTTAGGGTGTCATCACTAAATCATCGAGGGGCCCACATATGTTGCTTTCATCCCACTTTGGATAAAAGGAACGGATAAACTTTGATTCAATGCTTGCTTGCACTCACTCACTGAATCACACACAACAATATGTTTTATGACACCAAGTTACTCGTGCGTTTACATATTATCAATGTGTAACCGACTCACAAGATACAACTCACACATCTTGGTTTCAAGAATATAATATATTATCGTCTCACCAATCACTCGTGATAAAATCAATGAAGTGATCCAAGTGAGCGTGGGTTTAATCCAATGCTCAAAATCATATTCATCAGCACTCATGAACGTTGCAACAAACCTTTGCTATGTCTAATACACTTTAGACAATATACAAACCAATTCATGACAATATTCATTCATACTTACTTCCAACATATGAACGACTGTGGTCCGTTCGAATAATTTGATTGTTCTGAACCAATTTAATTATTCAGGAAGTCAAACATGCAAAGTGAAACACAAGAATAATACTAATCCCATATGTCCCCAAACTCTAGGTATAAATAAAACATTTTATTTAATCACCATATTGATTACTCATTATTTGTTGTTTCGGGTAATTAACTTATTACTTGAGTTATTACTACAAGTGTCCCATGCTATTAGCATGCACACAATGTTTACTTATGGTCCTTACTTTCTGAAATAGATCAAATGAACACATTTCCAATCATACTCATTTCACAACTCCCAATTCTTATCATAAGTATAAGAATATCAAATTCTTGTCACTTATAGAATATGCTAGATTCTAACATTTTATGCAATGATCCTTTCGTAAAGTCATAGCTCAAAATCATCAAGACTTGGCCAATCTCTATCAGAATCAATTCTATATATATGATGTCTCTCACTCAAAGTACATTCCTTTGAACATCCTTCTTGCATAAAAGTTTCTAATCCAGACATAGATTCTCAATATCCAACTCCCAATATGGAAACATTTCCAGATTTTCCATATGACAACTCATTATTAATAGAATCTTATCTATTCATAATAATGTCTATATGGTCCATCCAATACAATACTTCCAACTACTCACAAGCAACTAATCTTCAACGAACTTTGGATCGTCCTTTAATAGTTGTTTAATTATTTTAGTCAAAACCGGTTCTAGTCCTTTTTCCCTCTTAATGCGCTAGACATTTGGAAAATTTTAGAATGGTCAAATATTATAGTATTTACAATCAATCCTTTACCCGAAGCGTATAGGACACGATGCATAATCTCTTACATAAAGATTTGATACTTTATCAATCTTCTGCTATAAAATTTTATGTGTGACGTTCTTACAATTCGAACTATGAAGAGGGATACCGTAATCATAATTGAAATTTAAGAACACACTATGTATACTTTGACTAAATTTATTAAAATTTCTCAATCTAAGCTTTAGATTTTGAAACGAAGTACAATATTCTCTCCCTTAATTATAGTAAAACAACTTTTCACCCCTTTACGACTCTTGTTTTCTATAATTAATATTGCTAACTTGAAATACTTGCCATAATAATCATACAAGCATAAAATTTATGCTCCCACTATAATGATGATTATTATCATATAAGCATAACACTTAGGCTCCCACTAGCTTTAACATGTATTCAGAAAACAGTTTAACTTCCGGAAAACAATACCTATTGAATTTCTTAAGTTCGTATTTCTAATACCCAATTCTTTGATAATCCTTTATCTAAGCTTCTAAAAATTATACACCTTAGCCTTAGATAGCTCATATGTGTGTCAAAACAATTCAGACTAATTGCCAAATCTCACAATTCGAATTATGAAAAGGGATGCCGTAATCATAATCGAATTTGAGAACGCAATTTTCACAACCACTATCTTCTTAAAATCTTTCTTAGTGAAAGAATTTCTTCACGAACGGAGAGAAATCTTATGACACTTAGATTTGAAGGTACATGTTTTCTTATCCATATGAATTTATCAAAACAAAATTTAACTCTTATGGATTGAACTTACTTAATTTTAATTTCTTGCCTCATGGCAGCACGGGTGCCCACCATTTCTTCCAAGTTGTCAATAAGATTACCCCTTCCTATCAATGTACTTTCCAATGATTAGGGAATCTTGACTCTATGCAATCCACATGAGAACTCACATAACTCACATTGCATAGTCAACTTAAACCGGAATGGCATAGAAACAAAATTATGTCAACACAATAGGTTACAAACCTCAAGTTGTGCGCTAGTGTTTACTCTTGATTAATTCTTGAATCCTTTCAAGATCTTCAGAATCCCACTGACCTCTTGACATATTAGATTCTCTTATCAAGAACATTTCTTGATAACCAAATATCCAAGAGTTCATGTGTGTCTATATCAAGACAAAACATTACATACATTTGGTCTTAGTTGGTGTTTGTCTTTTTCAAGACATCACAACTTACCAAATTCAAATGTGTAGGAGTAGGAAAACAATTTTCTACTTCACATTTGATGAGTACGTGTCACTCAATTCACAATCTTGGAGTACGATTCTAAGACTTGATTTTGGAACGAAGTATGACTCATCCATTTGATTTAACCATTTCAACAATTTCCGATTCCTCTTCTTAGCCATACTAGTGCACTAAATAGTCCTTATAGAATCAATTGTGATATGGTTCTTAATCATTAATACCTATCATAAAACATAATAAAAGGTACTCTCCCTTCTTCTTAGAATAAAGAAACTTTTATCTTTCTACCTACTATATTCTTCTTTATTCATTCTGCTATTTATTGAAACTCTTTCAATCAGCTGATAATTACACTTAATCTCATAAGTATAATCATATTTACTTAACCTTAGTAAAACATGATGAATATCTTTGTTACTCTTGTGGTGGACTTGATCAACACACAACCTTGTGTACTCGATCTCCTAATCCTTCACTTGACACTTTGTCAATGAATTAGTCTAATTTCCAAATATGAAATTTCTCATTCATCATGCAACCAAGTTGTATGATTCCAAGTTTCTGTCCAACTGAAACTTGGGCGATGAGAAACTTTCCCTATTTGGTAAATTCTTGACCTTTCCACAAACAAAATGATTAAGAATCAAATCCATTATTGCTAATAATAGAAACTTACAAACATCAATTTTTCCGTACATGCGATTGCAAGGATAAATAAATAATATAAAATCAAAATTTATTTTACTGCGGAAAAATTTGTCCATACAATGCAATTCAAAAACTATGTTGTTAAATATTCGTAAGTAATCTATTCTAACTCCAAGTAGTAGCTTAAGAATCTAATCTTCAAGCAACGTTATCGAAATCCATTTCTTCACGATTAGATTCAGCTCATTTCTTCCCTTAAGCTTCCTTTCTTTTCTTCGATCCTACAAAACATCAAAATGTAATCTTATCACATCATGTATCAAGAATCTAGAATAGGAACTTAAAAGAGTTAGTTGATGGATTTTACCTAAAGTAGAGCCATACATTTTGACTCTCCCATCTCTTAGATCTCTTAGGTAAATAGGACAGCTTCATCTCTAATGCACCTTCTCTTGGCAATAAAAGCAAATGGACTCTTTTGGAATGGCACAAGGAACTATCTCAGAGTCTACCTTTTCTGGATCTCCAATGTCACCATTTTAATATCCATTGAAGTTTGGGGGTTTGATTTACCAAACAAATTTGCTCAACCAGCTTGCCAAATCATCGTTGATTCAGCAGCTATAAGCAAACAGGTCAAATGAATGAGGGTCACGTCATGATACATCATATAGTATTCTCTAACGAACTCACTATATGATTTAGGAAGCGGCTGAAGAAGCCAGTCAATAGCCAACTTACCTGAAATCTCGACACCCAATATCCTTAACCTATCAATGTGTGACTTCATCTCTAAGGCGTGTACACACACAGGTTTCCCATGTTTACTTGCCAAAAGGGCTTGCGTGAGCTTGAACTTTTCAAGCCTTCGAACTTGTGGGTTAGGGAGAATAATTGGAGGAGGTGGAGGAAGTGAAGCATGATCTCTTGTTCCTCGATCAAATCGGGGAATATCATCTTCATGTGGAAAGCTTGTTCCACGGGATTTGGGAATACCATAGTTGTCGTACTTTGACATCTACAAAACGGGAGAAACTAAATTCAAGTTAGTTGATTGATTGAGTCCTTAATAAATCACCCAAATGAGATATTAAGGCTAGGACCCAACACAATACGCTACAACCTAGAAAAGGGATGTCGTAATCTAGTTGCAAAATATTTGAAGTCAGGTAAATGACGATTTACCAATTTCCACCATGAAAAACGAAAAAGAAATTTAAGTTTTAAATCTATGAAAACTCCTAGATCCTTTGAGATTCATTGAACTTTTCAATGGCATGTTTAAATCTCGATATGCCCCTCTAGTTTGTGACTGAGATACCGAGGATCACAAAGCGGGTGTGAATATCCATACAAACTTACATGGTTCCCCCACATGTTACAGTCACCTATTCGATGTGCTGGTTAACCACACACGCTTCACCAAACTATGATAAACATCGAGTCACCCTTTGCTACCTTTGCTTAGAACCATTTAATGTGCCGGTTAACCACACACGCTCCACTAACATCTTCACAAGGGCACAAAGTGTAATTTCATGGAATTGCAATAATTCACTTTTGCCTAAAGTAACTAAGATTGGGAATTTTGTAAAACTTTTAGTTTCTTTATACTTCATTATACTTTTAATGGAAAGGGTTTGCCCTATCCTACACGTTCGGCTAACGACACTCCACCAATCAAGGAAGTGGTAGGTAAGAGTGGATACCCATTAAACGTCCATTTTATAGGCCATAACCTTATACCCCCC
The DNA here is from genome assembly GCF_052625555.1 of Lactuca saligna. Taxonomy (NCBI): domain Eukaryota; kingdom Viridiplantae; phylum Streptophyta; class Magnoliopsida; order Asterales; family Asteraceae; genus Lactuca; species Lactuca saligna. The sequence continues at coordinate 91,369,965 of NC_136425.1, forward strand.
TTATAGATCGGCTTCGTGAATGAGGCATACTAACGGTAAGACTAGCATTTTAGTTATACATATATAATATTAAACTTTTAATGTTATACATAGTATAAGGGTGTATTTTACACTTTTAAAATACTAGGTGGTTTAAATTATACTTTTAATTAACCAAAATCATTATAGATTTATTAACTCTCTTTTAATTATACACTTAATTAATTTAATAAAACCATAAGGGTTTAATTTGAACTTCTCAAAATTAGGGTTTTGGAATTCAAACTTTCAAAATTAACTTTTAATCAACAATTTAAATTCCAAAACTTGAGGGCAAGTTTTGAAACTTTTCAAAACAATTAGGTTTTAATCTCACTTAAAATTTTCGAATTTAAGATATTTAAATTAAAAATTTTAAATATTAAAACTCTTGATTTAATAATTATCTTGAATTAGACTATTAATTTTAATTATTAAATCATAAGGGATTATCTAAATCATGAGGATAATTACCATTTATACATTTAAGATATCCTAATCCCTTAAACTTCTACATAAATTTCGAAAATAAGGGATGAAATATCCCAAAATCTTTAATTACTATATTTAACTATTAAAGGATAATTACAAGATATGGGATAATCCAAATCCCTAAAATTTAGGATTTTATCTTGGGGAGGAGGCTAATTTCGAAAATCATGGGGTTTTGCAAACCCTAGATTTGGAAATCTTGGGTCTTAAGGAAAGGATTTGAAAATCTTGTTCAAATTTTCGCAAATTAGGGTTTGGAATCCCTAATCTCGAAAATTCTAGCCTCCTAGGGTTTATTGGCAATAAACCCTAATATGTCAAGTTCATACAATTGTATAATACTAATTGAAAGCAAGTTAACCAAAGGCTCTGATACCACTGATGGGATTTATACAAACAATCCTATGTGTGCATGCAACCCTAGAGTTGGATCTATGTTTTCACTATTAGTTACACAACATTATAAACACATAATAAAACCCTAATGATTCATACTATTTTCGAAATTCACCAAGAAGATTAGAATACATACCTGTTGTTGTTATATAGTAATAACAACTCAAATCCTCCTTGTAATGGCTTTAGAAAGCCTAGAGTCACATGTGTCACTCCTCTAATGGCTCACAAACACCAAGAGCAAAAGGATGAACAATGATAAGAGATGAGGCAACCAAAAACGTGTGGAAACCCTAAGGAAACTCTTAGCTACATTTTTGGTGCTCTAGGGATCCTTAAATAGTGAGGCTATTAGGGTTATCTAATAAGGAAACCCTAATTTGACTGCTTAAGCCCTAAGCAACCCATGGACTCCCTCCTTAGAGGCCTAGGACGATTTCTAATGGTTTTCCCCATAGAATTCATCTACCCTCTAATATGGAGTCTATTAGCCTAATATTCAACTATCATACAATCGACAGTTCTAGTCCCTTAAGTTTAATTAATGTATTTTAGCCACAAAATTAATTCTTAATTAATTACTGACTAATATTAATTAACCAATATGATTTCTCCTTTAATATATTATTCTCATAATATATTAATAAATCATAATTAATCCTCTCTCTCCATAATTCATCCTATCAAGTTGCTTTGGTGAAGGCAACCCAAAAGGACCATGCACCATCGGGTCAAGTACATACCAAAATAGTTATGAACTTAAACACTAATCCAATAGTTGGAGAGGTGGAGGATGAGAATGGAGTAGGTTTGAGGGTGTTAAGGAGCTTAAATAGGGCTCAAACCATGAAAATAGGTTTTAGGCATTAATGTCGTACGCCTAGTGAATACTGGTATTGCCAGCTTACTAGGATGCCCTAGTACACCCAACATACTCCCCGTACACCCAACGTAAGCGACTAGCCCCAAAATCATCCTTACCTCAAATGGTCATAGGGTTTTCTTTCCAAATTTGTTTTCTAAGTTCTTTATATCCACGGAAAGGTGTTCAAGAGCTCTGCAATGTTATCCAAATATCTTGGGCTAAAACGAGTCAGACAAAAATCCATATTTCATGCGAGAATCCGACCTATGACTTTTCCTTTTTTTATCTTTGGCCCAAAAGACAATTCAAGGGTTAGATCTCTCAATTCAAGGGGCCACACACCAATCATCACTATTCTTCCCTATGTAATAATGCATTATTTATCAAGAACTTATTAAAGCATATTACTCTCTGGTCCCATAACTACTGTCTACTTTTCACTTTTGAAGTCCTTATTCTTCAACTTTGACCTTTAAATATATTTGTTTTTTATATATAGTACTTGCTACAAAATATATTAACGGATTATGTAGTAATTCTGTTTTCATTGTTATAAGTTTCATCAAGTGATTCATAACACAAATAAAAATATTGAAGGTCAAAGTTAAAGAATAAAGACTTCAAAAGTCAAAAGTGGACAATAAATATGGAACGGAGGTAGTACATCACTATGTAATCATGTAAATTCTATCAGCACCATGTCAAAGAATGGTACATTCTTATACAGCACTAGACATCACTATGTAAGCATGCACATTTTATCAACACCACATCAAAGCATATTACATCATAATTCTTCACTATGTACTCATGCATAATATATCACATCCCATTTTAAAGAATATTGCATCACTTGTATGCAAAATTCCTACATCATAGGCAAACATATCTCTAGAAACATATCATGTATAAATCATCACAAAGCACATTCAAAACGTATCCCTAAATAACTTCTTCCATTGTAGACCATCACATTTTCAGTGCATATAATACACACAAACAGGTTCATACAACATATCATTGCAAGTATGGGTCATCTAATTTGTACTATGACATGAAAATTCCCAACTATGTATTAGATTTGCAGCTTAGATTGACTCACCTCAATTCTAAGGTTTGGGAAGTAATGAAACAGAGTAAAGAACTCTGGTGGAAGCAATTAAGCACCCCAAGAGAACACATAAGAGCCGGTCATAAATGAGCCTCAAAATACAAAAAGATAAAATACAATGCCTATTATCAACACTAAGGTTTAATGGTTGCGTCATTATAAATCAATAGGTAGCAAATCTAGTTAACACGAAACCCCAACATTAGTTCTCGAGAAGGTAACCATCGCACCGTGAAGACGCTAGCAGTTACAAAACATGATTCTGATCATCTATCCTTCTAGTTTGATACAAATCTAACTAAAACATAATTTGGACTATTCTAACTCACCAAGATCATGACTAAGGGGCTGTTTGTTTTTTGTGTGAACATCTGTGCAACCACTTTTGTCTACGCCGCGCAGACAACGCGCAGACATATGCCCTCGCGGAATGTTTGTTTTTTGGAAGTGCGCAGATCAAAAAACGTCTGCGCGAGGTCCTCTTGGCGCAGACATGGGTTACTGTCTTCAAAGGTCTTCAGACCTCATTTTAACCTAAACCAAAAAAAAAAAATGGACCACGGTGCAGTTTTTTTTCTTTCTTTTTTTGTTAAAAATGCATTTTTAATGTTTATGACATGAAATTAAATTTAAAATTTAATTTATTTTAATAGCCTGCAGACGTTATAAACAAACAGTCTTCTTATTGCAGACTGCACATATTTGCTCCACCCCTTCTACCGCAGAGGCTTGCAGATGTGGTCCGCAGACTGCAGACATTTTAACTTCAAAAAAACAAACAACACCTAAGTGTTTACAATAATTTTGCATAATTCTTGGCCAGTTCTTGAGTGTGCACCATATGGAGGAAATAGAGAATAATCAATAAAGATTTCTTACCTCCTAGAACTCCCAAAAATCACAAAGAAACTGGAGGTGAAGAAGAATGATCCCCCATTTACAACACACACACACACTCACTTTAGGATATGTTGATTGTAAATAGGGTTAGAAACCTAGATTCTAGGGTTAGCATGGCTTATATACTCCATCAGTGATAATCTAAGCCCTCAAAGTAAGACAAAATAACTTCTTAACACATGTACATGATAAAAAAAATTATTCTATTACACTTTACCCCCATAACTTAACTTCAAATCAAGAAAAATTATAGTTTAACAAAGTAACATTAAGAAAAATAAATACGAAGGCAGAATGAAAAAATTAGGTCAATACGATGTAAGAGGTATAGGGGAAGATGTCACACCCCGCTAAAGCGGAAACACGGGGCATGCAAATGCTCCTACAAGTGTTGTGTCTCTACGTGCCTCTTACTAGGTGATTCCTGAAAAAGCATGTAAAATGAGCATCAACTGTAAAAATATTTGGTGAGTTCACAGATTAAAAATAATATTAGTTTCATGAATTGTAATCAAAGTGTTGATAAATGTTTCCATAAATAAAAGTACATTTCTAGAATGAGTAAATAAGTTTGCATAAAAAAAGTTCGTTGTCATCATGAGAAATAAAGTATGTTGCTGGAGTGAGATACAACGTTCATATTCTCATGGGAAATAAAGTTTGTTGCTAAATCAAGTAAACAAGTTTCATTGCAATAATGAGAAAACAAGTTCGTTGCTAAAAGGAGCAAACAAGATCGTTGCTACAAGGAGCAAACAAGTTCGTTGCTAAGACAAGTACATAAGTTTGTAGTAACAAAAGTTTGTTGTTATATGAGAAATAAAGTATATTGCTTGAAAATTTTCATGATTTTTAAATACGTTTAACTATTTTCCCACCATTTTATTCCTTGAAAATATCATAAAATTGTGAAAAATAATAAACAGTTAACAAAAATTCCCAATCTTTTTGTAAAAATGTTGTACAATGTATATATACTGGGAAAAACACTCAAATTGATATTCAAACAGTTTAACCCAATTTTATGATTTTCTGTGTTTATTCTAACAAAAATAAAGATAATTAGAAAACAGTTTCTAAAATTTTCCAAAATTTTTGTACTAGCGTTATTAGACATATAAAAGTTGGTTTCTAAAAAAAGTAGATATTTTCTTTGTTTTATTCACTTAAATAAACATTAATTCATGAATAATTATTAAATATTAAATGAAAATTACCAAACCCTTTGTAAAATTCATACATAATGTACATAAGCTGTGAAAATTACCAAAATTGATTTTCATATAATGCAGTCGGAGTTTTGGATTTATGCACATTTAATGTAAGAAATATATAGCATAAGTAGCAAAAGGATTCAATATTTCTTCAAAAATTTTGTATAACTATTATTTGATGTATGCAAATTGGGAAAAATATCAAAACTATTTTTTGAACAACTTAACATGTTTTATGATTTTTGTGTGTTTATTCTATTAAAAATTAAGATAAATAATAAAGTGTTAACAAAATTGTCCAAGCTTTTTATTTGTGGTTAAACTATAATGCGCGATGTTATGGAAATTTATTATTATTTTTAGAACAGTTTAACTATTTTTTCCCTGATTTATTCTCATAAATGAGCATTAATTCATGAAAATTAGTAAACAATAAGATAAATTCATTAAACTTTTTATTCATAATAAATATTTAATATAAGATATTCAAGTAAAAGTTTATCATTTTTGGACAAGTGTAACTATGTATTACCAATTTAACCAATTAAACATTCATTAAATCGGGAAAAACAAGAAATACTCATGCAAAAATATGTAAATTTGTGCATGTAATCTTTATGATATCCGTAAAATGCGAAAATTATTAGATATGGTTTTGGACATTTATAAGTTAATTTTACTATTTATTTCTCTTCAACAAAAATAAATTCAAAATCAACAGATGTCACACCCCGAAAACCGAAGGTGGAAACATTTCCGGGGCGGACTCCACATTGATTATCAAATCCAATGCACATAGTAATCAAAGTAAACAACCATTACATTACATATAGAAATTTACATTTGTTCAAAAGTAAAGTTGTACATTTGTATTACATAGTATAAATGAACAAAAACAAGACGTGTCTTCAACGCACTCCGTCTTCGTCAAAAAGGAATCATCGGGTACCTGTCTAATGCGGACCTGAGAATACAAGCATTTTAAAAATCATCATAAAGCTGGTGAGTTCATAAGCGGCTTTGTTTTGTGAAAATGTACGAGTTTCCTTTTGGTTTCTGAAAATGTTACGACCCAAGAAAATCCCATATTTTCTTAAAAGTAATGTTTGGTTAATTGTTAGGTTACACGGTTCTGGTTATGTTTAACTGTGATCCCAGGAAAATCCCATATTTTCCTAATGTGAAAGATGTATACTGAAAACCTGGTTATCCTTGTAAAGTGTGTGTTAGTTCACCAACCAAAAATGTAATGTAAAAGATGTACTCTAAAAATGTATTAGTTTTAACATGTTTATAAAACTAACATATACCAAGTAAACTAGTTACTAGACCCATTATTACTAATATGTAAATCTCCGCTATCCAAACTGCGAGTTGCATAACCATACAATAGAATAATTAGGGCAATAAATAGTCCATCACCCTATATGACTTTCGTCACCCTTGAACCTTTCTGTTCGGCTGTAGCTAGCAGCCAGGTGCGGGGTAGTCAACCCCGTATAGATCTATACACTCAATTCACGCTCCCTATCTAAGAGATTCTGGTTACGGGGGCGGTCCTCCACTCGCGTATCTCTGTGGAGTGTTCATCGAGGACGTGTCTCCAATTATAGGATTAACAAATTTACTAGTAATAATACTGAAAGATCAATTGACTATCCTCCACTTGCGTATCTCTGTGAAGTGTTACCGAGGACAAAACCATGTTCAAATGTTATGCTTTTAACTGTTATATTGTGGGAAAACATTTGTGAAAATATAAATACAACAATTTATAATGTAATTCACAAATAACATGATAGTGTGTCTTGTAAGTTCAAATGGTTGTTTATTACGACTGTCAGTGTTAAAAGCATATATAATATAAAACACAACGTATATAAAACAAGTTTTGAGTACAAGTATCACTTGTACTTTGCTTGTATTCCCCCTGAAAACAGTGAAAACAGTGAAAATGGGTAGGGGTATGAACTCACCAGACGAGAAAACGCGACGGTTTGGATGCTATGTGACGGTTCGGGGATTGATTACGCACGAGGTTCCTATGTAATATGAAATGATATGCAACTGTATCTAATTAGACTTTGAACCACTAATTAGATATGAATATGCACTCCAAGATGTGAAAACACTTCAATTCAAGTGTTAGGAGTGATCTGGGTAGCATCTAAGGGTGTGTAGGGCCTAAATATGGAGTTTACTCTTCAAGAGTAAACTCCTTAAGGAGTTTACGACCCATTGACAATATCCCCATGAGTTTACGGGCGTAAACGCATGGGTGGTGGGTTCTTGGATGCCAAATGTTCATACAATGCACACGGGAAGGTTCTAGGGTCGATTCCATGGCTTAGGAAGTGATCAGGACTTGAAATGACCTTGGGAAATTAGTTCACGGTCTAAGGTGATGCTTTTGGGGAGTTTACTACCTTAAACTCATGAGTTTACAACCGTAAACTCATGTTTGTCCATGAATCAAGGGGTTTGGTGGTTGTAGGTTAATCACATGTGATTCTAGGTCCAAATCCACGTTATTCAAGGGGGTTAAAAGCACCTTAACACCATTTGAGGGGTGTTTACGGCCTAAGGAGGTGGGTTTACAGTCCAAGAATGTTATTGGGCCATAAACTGAAGTTTATCCCATTTGATGATGATTTGGTGCATCACATGAAGGTTTATGAGGTTCTACACTGCCATGGAAGCAATTTGAAGGTGTTTAAGGGCATTTTGACTCATTAACATGAGTTTATGGTCCATTAATGAGGTTTTACGGTCCAAGAACATGCTTGGGCCATAAACTCATGTCCATACATCATATGATACGATTTTGGGGTCCTAAGCTCACGCATGCCAGTTTCTTGGCCGAATTTAAGCCCTAGAAGTGTCTTGGAGGGGTTTTGAGGCTTCAAAACCCTCATATGAGGTGCTCACGACCTAAGGAGGTCCCTAGACCGTAAACACTTGTTTATGGTCTCATTCCTCATAAAAATTTCGAATTTGAAGGTCTAAGATGCTAATTCATGAGTTAGGGAAGTTACCTTAGTGATTTGGAGCTTGTTTTGGATGATTTTGGCTAAGTTTCGGATTTTAGAGAGAGAGTAGTGAGAGAAAGTTTTTAGAGAGAGAGTAAAAGCCTCAAAATGATGTCACTAAATCCCTTATATAGGGGTTTAGTTTGTGACCCGGTGGAATTCTACCTGATACTGCCGTTAGACGGTGCTTTTGGTCGCACCCGATAAAGTTGCCATATTTACGACTTAGATAAAACTAAATATTTTCTAAATGAAATAAAAAATATTTTAATTTTTTTAAAATTTACTCCAACACTTTTAAAACATTAATAGAAGTCGCAATAGTTTATTAAAAATAAAATTAACGGAAAATTTTTGTAACTAACGGCTTTATTAATGAAAACGGGTTACAAATAATGGAACGAACTTCGGGTTGTCACATTATCCCCCTGTTATTTGGAAAGAGATGCGGATACTTCTGTTTCATCGAGTCTTCATGCTCCCAAGTGAATTCCGGTCCCCGCTTGGCATTCCAGCGAACCTTCACTATCGGGATGCGACTTTGTTTCGTACGTTTGATCTCTCGATCCATGATTTCGATGGGCTCCTCCACGAAGTTTAAGTTCTCGTTGATCTCAATCTCATCAAGAGGAATCATGAGGGTTTCATTGGATAGACACTATTTAAGGTTTGACACATGGAATACGGGATGAATGTTGCTAAGCTCGTGTGGTAATCGAAGTTTATAGGCTACTGGACCGATCCTGGCTAGGATCTCGAAAGGTCCAATGTATCTCGGGTTAAGTTTCCCATGCTTTCCAAAGTGTACCATGCCTTTCCAAGGCGAGACCTTCAACAGGACACGGTCTCTAACCTGGAACTCCAGAGATTTCCATCGGTTATCAGCATAACTCTTCTGTCGGTCTCGTGAAGTTTTCAGTCTTTCCCGGATTTGGATGATCTTTTCGGTGGTTTCACGGATGATTTCAGGACCAGTGAGAGGACTGTTGGGGAATCAACTCTTGACTAGCTGCGTGTCCCCTACCTTATCCCAGCACAGAGGGGATCTGCACTTGCGACCGTAGAGGGCTTCAAACGGAGCAGCTTTGATACTGGTATGGTATCTATTGTTGTACGAGAACTCTATCAAAGGTAGATGTGTTTCCCACGATTTTCCGAAATCGATGACACATGCCCTAAGCATGTCTTCCAGGGTTTGGATAGTTCTCTCACTCTGTCCGTCGGTCTGAGGGTGATAAGTCGTGCTCATGTCTAGTTTGGTTCCAAGAGCCTTCTGGGGTGACTGCCAAAATCTGGAGCTAAACCTGCTATCTCGATCAGAGATAATGGACGCAGGTACACTGTGCAGTCGAACTACCTCTTGGATGTAGATTCGCGTGAGTCTTTCCATTTTGAATGATTCTTTGATAGGAATGAAGTGAGCGTATTTGGTCAAACGATCGACAATTACCCAAATGGTATCGTACCCACTCGGACACTTGGGTAACTTGGTGATGAAATCCATGGTAATCATCTCCCATTTCCACTCGGGTATCTCGGGTTGCTGGAGCAGACCCGAGGGTTTCTGGTATTCGACTTTCACTTTGGCGCAAGTCAAGCACTTTCCCACAAATGTAGCGATCTCGACTTTCACGTTCGGCCACCAGTATTGTTAATTGAGATCTAGGTACATCTTTTCCGAACCTGGGTGAACAGAGTATCTGGTCTTGTGTGCCTCTTCCATCACAATCTCCCTGAATCCTCCGGACTTTGGAATCCAGATTCGGTCCATCAAATGATAGACTCCGTCACCTCTGATCTCAAGTTTCTTATCCATTCCCCTTAAGGCTTCTCTTGATTTGTTCTCGGGTTTGAGGGCTTCTATTTGGGTGTCTCGGATTTGCATGGATAATTGGGAATGGATAGTCATCGTTAGTGTCCTCAATTCATGGCTTGAACTTTCCTTTCGGCTAAGGGCATCTGCTACCACATTGGCCTTGCCAGGATGGTAGCGAATCTCGCACTCATAATCGCTGAGTAGCTCTACCCATCGCCGTTGCCTCATGTTTAGGTCTTTCTGATTGAGGATGTGTTGTAGGGTTTTATGGTCAGTGAAGATCGTACACTTGGTTCCGTAGAGATAATGTATCCAAATCTTCAGTGCAAAGACTACGGCTCCTAACTCCAAGTCATGCATGGTGTAGTTGACCTCATGTGCCTTTAGCTGTCTCGAGGCATAAGCAATTACCTTTCCCCTTTGCATAAGCACATAGCCTAAGCCCTGATTAGACGCATCACAATAGACAACGAAGTCTTCTGTCCCTTCGGGTAGGGACAAAACAGGTGCACTACACAAGGCTTGCTTTAATGTTTGGAATGTGGATTCTTGCTTTTCACTCCAACAAAAGGGTACACCTTTCTGTGTTAGAGTGGTTAGGGGTTTGGCGATTTTGGAAAAATTCTGGATGAATCTCCGATAATAGCCGGCGAGACCCAAGAATTGACGGATTTCTGTGGGTGTCTTTGGTGCCGACCAATTCTCTATCGCTCTAATCTTGGAAGGATCCACATGAATTCCCTCCTCGCTTACCACATGACCGAGGAAAGTTACCTTCCGTATCTAGAATTCACACTTGGAAAATTTCGCGTACAACTTCTCGGATCTAAGGGTTTCCAACACTAACCTCAAGTGTTGCTTGTGGTCTTCTTCACTTCTAGAGTAGACAAGGATGTCATCAATGAACACGATGACGAATTTGTCTAAGAAAGGACGACACGCCCGGTTCATCAGGTCCATGAACACTGCCGGTGCATTGGTTAGACCAAAGGGCATCACTACGAACTCGTAGTGTCCATATCGAGTTCTAAAAGTTTTTTTTTGGAAATATCACTCACCTGAACTCGTAGTTGATAGTACCCTGACCGAAGGTCTATCTTTGAGAAGTAGCTGGCTCCCTGAAGTTGATCGAAGAGATCATCTATTCGCGGAAGAGGATATCGGTTCTTGACGGTCAACTTGTTCAACTCAGGGTAGTCGATACACATCCGGAAGGATCCATCTTTCTTCTTTACAAACAATACCAGAGCTCCCCAGGGTGAGGAACTCGGTCTGATGAACCCTTTGCTGAGTAACTCGTTCAGTTGGCTGGATAACTCCTGCATTTCTGATGGAGCTAAACGATATGGAGATTTGGCTATGGGGGTAGCTCCAGGAATCAGGTCAATGCGAAATTCAACCTGACGTTCGGGAGGAATTCCTGGAAGCTCTTCTGGAAAGACATCAGGAAAGTTACAGACTTCAGCGATGCTCGCGAGGTCTTTAATTTCCTTTTTCTCGTTCATTACATGCGCTAGGAATGCTTGGAATTCCTTTCGCAAGAGTTTCTGAGCTTTGATGCAGGAAATGATACGAAGGTTGGAGCTGAGTTTATCGCCATAGATTATGAGAGTCTAACCCGTAGGAAGATTGAGATGGATGGATTTTTTGTAGCAAAGGATATCAGCATGATTGCGACTCAACCAATCCATGCCAATGATAACATCAAAGCTCTTAATGGAGACTAGCATAAGATCGATGGGAAATGAATGATCGTTCATAGTAAGGGTACAACCTATGAATATGTTGCTAGTGTTTTCTTTCTCACCGTTAGCCATCTCGACGGTAAACGTTTCGGTTAATGGTTGGGGATTAGGTTTTAGATTATGTTTGAACAAATGACTAACAAAACTTCTTTCAGCACCCGAATCGAAAAGAATACTAGCATAAGAGTTGTCGAGAAGGAACGTACCCGAAACAATAGTGGGATCGGCGACTGCCTCCTCCCGTCCCATGGGTAGGACTCTCCCGGTATTATCAGCTATCGCCTTCTTCGGGCAGTTCCTGTTGTAATGCCCAACTTCTCCACAATTATAACAGGCTTGACCAACACCTACTCCAGAAGATTGGTTTGCGGATTGGGCTGGTGCCTTGCAGAATCGGACCGTATGCCCCTTTTTACCACAATTGGTACATGATAGCTCACGACAGAGGCCAGGCTTGTGGTGGTATTTGCACTTTTCACATTGGGGAAGGTTACCAGCATACCTCTTAGTAGGGCTCTGAGCTGTAGATCCCACGATAGAAGCAGCAGCAACGGGTGTAGTAGCAGCGTGGACTGCTATAGTCTGCTGTTTCTTTGAGGATCCTTGAGAAGGTTGGCCTTTCTTCTTCTTCCAGAACTTTCTTTTCTCACCACTAGTCTTGGTCGGTTTGGGAGTGGCGGTTGTTTCCTCAACTTCATCGCTGTGATCAATCAGGATCTGGGCTAAACTTTTGGCACTATCATAAGTATCCGGCTGTGCAGATAAGACGTGTCCCTTGGTTGGCTGGGTCAGCCCCCAAATAAATCTTTCTATTTTCTTACACTCCAGGGTAACCATTCCCGGACAGAGCAGTACCAGGTCATCGAACCTCGAGCTGTACGCTGCAAGATCGGAACCCTTCATCTTTAGGTTCCAGAGCTCGTGCTCTAACTTCTGTATTTCGCCCCAAGGGCAGTACTCAGCCAGAAGGAGTTCTTTCATGGCTTCCCAGCCCATAGCATTAGCTACAGGTAGGGTCAGGGATTTGACTCGGCCGTTCCACCAAGTCAGGGATTTGTCACTGAAGGTACAGGCTGCGAACTTTACTTTATCAGACTCCGAACAAGCACAGATTGCGAATATAGATTCGATTTTCTCGAACCATCGAGTGAGGGAAATGACACCTCCAGTAACATCAAAGGAAATGGGTTTTGCGCTCATGAAATCTTTATAAGAACCCCCTTTTCGGTGCCCTTGACTATCTTCTAGGTTTTGGGGCTAGGGACCACCTCCTGAATTGCTGGGGTTCCTTTGTGACATGGCGGCTGTCACTGCGGCAGTAATGGCTATTTGAAGTGTTGTGAGGTCGATTTGAGGAGAAGGTGGTGGCAGAGGGTTATTGGTCTTTGAGCTGGGTCTCTTTCTTGGAGGCATCTTGATCTAATAAGATCAGGAAAGAGAGGATGATAAGTCCTCTGAATTTAATCAAGAGACATGATAGATATATATTTCGGATAAGCGATAAAGCAGGAATGAGTTATCAAAATAGATAAATTATCGCTAAAGGAATGATCAAGGAACAACGCTTGAATGTTAATTTCTACAAAGGATTGGCTCGAGAAATACTCCCATAGTATTTCATGATTCACTACGACCATGGCTCGATGTTTGGGGTATTAGGTAAGTTTTAGGCATGCTAAACACCACAGTCACTCCCAAGCACATGTTGGCCATGTCTCGAATGAATATAGTTGGCCAGGCTATATTGATCCTAGACACGACTACATAACTGCCCAGGTTTAACCGCAACATACAACACCCATTTACTTATGTTTTCTTCTACTTGTGGTTATGGATCTCGACGGTTAGGTATACTTGTATACTTTTTGGAAATACTTATATTTTGAAGTATACTTTTAGTTCAGAGCACTTAGGCCCCTTAGTGTTTATATTTTTATACCATCTAAGATTTGGTATACTTCATTCACTATAAACAAGGGCTCTGATACCAATCTGTCACACCCCGAAAACCGAAGGCGGAAACATTTCTGGGGCGGACTCCACGTTGAGTATCAAATCCAATGCACATAGTAATCAAAGTAAACAACCATTACATTACATATAGAAATTTACATTTGTTCAAAAGTAAATTTGTACATTTGTATTACATAGTATATATAAACAAAAACAAGATGTGTCTTCAACGCACTTCGTCTTCGTCAAAAAGGAATCATCGGGTACCTGTCTAATGCGGACCTGAGAAGACAAGCATTTTAAAAATCATCATAAAGCTGGTGAGTTCATAAGCGGTTTTATTTTGTGAAAATGTACAAGTTTCCTTTTGGTTTCTGAAAATGTTACGACCCAAGAAAATCCCATATTTTCTTAAAAGTAATGTTTGGTTAATTGTTAGGTTACACGGTTCTGGTTATGTTTAACTGTGATCCCAGGAAAATCCCATATTTTCCTAATGTGAAAGATATATACTGAAAACTTGGTTATCCTTGTAATGTGTGTGTTAGTTCACCAACCCAAAATGTAATGTAAAAGATGTACTCTGAAAATGTATTAGTTTTAACATGTTTATAAAACTAACATATACCAAGTAAACTAGTTACTAGACCCATTATTACTAATATGTAAATCTCTGTTATCCAAATTGTGAGTTCCATAACCATACAATAGACTAATTAGGGCAATAAATAGTCCATCGCCCTATATGACTTTTGTCACCCTTGAACCTTTCGGTTCTGCTGTAGCCAGTAGCCAGGTGCGGGGTAGTCAGCCCCGTATAGATCTATACACTCAAGTCACGCTCCCTATCTAAGAGATTCTGGTTACGGGGGCGATCCTCCACTCGCGTATCTCTGTAGAATGTTCACCGAGGACGTGTCTCCAATTATAGGATTAACAAATTTACTAGTAATAATACTGAAAGATCAATTGACTATCCTCCACTTGCGTATCTCTGTGAAGTGTTACCGAGGACAAAACCATGTTCAAATCTTATGCTTTTAATTGTTATATTGTGGGAAAACATTTGTTAAAATATAAATACAGCAATTTATAATGTAATTCACAAATAACATCATAGTGTGTCTTGGAAGTTCAAAAGGTTGTTTATTACGACTATCAGTGTTAAAAGCATATATAATATGAAAGACAACGTATATAAAACAAGTTTTGAGTACAAGTATCACTTGTACTTTGCTTGTATATCCCCCCTGAAAACAGTGAAAACAGTGAAAATGGGTAGGGGTATGAACTCACCAGACAAGAAAACGTGACGGTTTGGATGCTATGTGACGGTTTGGGGCTTGATTACGCATGAGGTTCCTATGTAATATGAAATGATATGCAATTGTATCTAATTAGACTTTGAACCCCTAATTAGACATGAATATGCACTCCAAGACGTGAAAACACTTCAATTCAAGTGTTAGGAGTGATCCGGGTAGCATCTAAGGGTGTGTAGGCCCTAATTATGGAGTTTACTCTTCAAGAGTAAACTCCTTAAGGAGTTTAAGGCCCATTGACCATATCCCCATGAGTTTACAGCTGTAAACTCATGGGTGGTGGGTTCTTGGATGCCAAATGGTCATACAATGCACACAGGAAGGTTCTAGGGTCGATTCCATGGCTTAGGAAGTGATCGGGACTTGAAATGGCCTTGGGAAATGAGTTTAAGGTCTAAGGTGATGCTCTTGGGGAGTTTACTACCTTAAACTCATGAGTTTACAACCGTAAACTCATGTTTGTCCATGAATCAAGGTCTTTGGTGGTTGTAGGTTAATCACATGTGATTCTACGTCCAAATCCACGCTATTCAAGGGGGTTAAAGGCACCTTAACACCCTTTGATGGGTGTTTATGGCCTAAGGAGGTGTGTTTACAATCCAAGAATGTTCTTGGGCCGTAAACTCAAGTTTATCCCATTTGATGATGATTTGGTGCATCACATGAAGGTTTATGAGGTTCAACACTGCCATGGAAGCAATTTGAAGGTGTTTAAGGGCATTTTGACTCATTAACATGAGTTTCTTGTCCATGAATGAGGTTTTACAGTCCAAGAACATGCTTGGGTCATAAACTCATGTCCATACATTATATGATACGATTTTGGGGTCCTAAGCTCATGCATGCAAGTTTCTAGGCTGAATCTAAGCCCTAGAAGTGTCTTGGAGGGGTTTTGAGGCTTCAAAACCCTCATATGAGGTGTTCACGACCTAAGGAGGTTTGTAGACCATAAACACTTGTTTATGGTCTCATTCCTCATAAAAATTTCGAATTTGAAGGTCTAAGATGCTAATTCATGAGTTAGGGAAGTTACCTTAGTGATTTGGAGCTTGTTTTGGATGATTTTGGCTAAGTTTCGGATTTTAGAGAGAGAGTAGTGAGAGAAAGTTTTTAGAGAGAGAGTAAAAGCCTCAAAATGATGTCACTAAATCCCTTATATAGGGGTTGAGTTTGTGACCCGGTGGAATTCTACCCGATACTGCCGTTAGGCGGTGCTTTTGGTCGCACCCGATAAAGTTGTCGTATTTACGACTTAGATAAAACTAAATATTTTCTAAATGAAATAAAGAATATTTTAATTTTTTTAAAATGTATTCCAACACTTTTAAAACATTAATAGAAGTCGCAATAATTTATTAAAAACAAAATTAACGGAAATTTTTTGGAACTAACGGCTTTATTAATAAAAACGGGTTACAAATAATGGAACGAACCTTGGGTTGTCACAACAGTAGACGGCCACATAAATGCATGAAATTTCATGGAACGTTTTTAATAAGTGCAGGGGTAATATAATCAATTTTCTAGAATTTATTGACCGAAAAAGTATTTTATGTGAATTATTGATCTATTTTCTTGCAAATATTACAATAAATCGAGAAAAATGATTTATTTTTTGAAAATTTACATATCGTTTTATTTTGTTGGTTGGATTCTGGAAAAAATTATATTTGAATAGAAAAGTAGTTATAGATATTTAATTTTGAATAAATACTTTATGAACATATTTGAAACCTTAACAACAAACTTTGGTCATTTGGCATCTAAGCATGAAGATCATTACATGCATGTTAGTTTGAAAACAATTCATGAGTTTGATATGTTCAAAAGTTGTTTTTGAAAGAAAACTTAGGGTGCATGTGGTGATTTTCCACCCAAACCTGTAGAAAAGTGCATTATGTTGATTTTTACTTAGGTTTTGGTCTTGGGACTTCACCATTTACAACATACATGTTGTTTTTGGGTGAAATCTTACCACCATCATCATCAAAACCGACATTCATGGTTATGAACATGAACGTTCATAAAGAATGGTGTAGAAGAAGAAGAAAGTGTGAGAAACTTGTAAAAATTTAAAGAAAAGTGAAGGAGAATGATAGAGAGATTGAGGTATTTTACCTAGACTCTGATTTTAAGCTTCAACAACACCCATGAGTCTTCAAAATTTCAAGATTAAAGGGTGTTAATGACTGATTTTAGAGAGTGTTTTGAGAGAGAGAGAGAGAGAGAGAGAGAGAGAGAAAAAAAAAAGAGTCTTCATGGAAGGTGGAAGAAGTGGTGGAGTGAAGTGTAAGAGAAAATGAGTGAATATGTGGGTTTCCAGGTAAGAGAGAGAGAGAGAGAGACAGAGAGAAAGAGAGAGAGACAGAGAGAGAGAGGGAGAGAGAGAGAGAGAGATAGAGAGAGAGAGAGAGATGGATGAAGTTCTTGCAGGGAGAGAGGGTTTTAAGAGGCTTTGAAAGCTTTAATTTAAATAAATATGGCCTCTTAATCATTTTTATAAAATCAACTTTAGTATTTATAAAAAATCTTAGTGCATTTACAAGGTGTTATTGTATATTTGTCTTATAAATTAAGGGTAATTGGTAATGACCGAAAATTTTATTTTCCTTGATTATATTTCCCTGAATTTAGTTGTTTTAAATTCATATTTTAAGGTTCATAATTATTTTCATATAATTTTTGAGATTGAGGTTTATATAATCAGGTATTTAGGGTTTTTAGGGTTTTTCGGATTTTGCTAAACTTTGAATATAAAAATAAAATGAATACTTGACACTTCAAATAATTTTTGTGTTTCCTAACTCTTATTCAAGTTAGAAATAATGTTTGTAATTTATTTTTATCGGTCTATTGCAATCTATGTAATTGTTCCGAGATTTAAGAGAAATTGAAGAACCAAGTATACTAGTCATTGTTTCAACTTTGACTTAAGTTCCTATGAGACTCAGACCAAATTTATACTACTAGGTCAAGTACTTGATGTGTCTACATGAATATACCAAAATGCTCGAGTCAAGGAATGACTCGAATGTGGATAGTTATTACAGTTAAACTAACTATAGAAGTCACGTATCAATGTGAAATCTAAGTACACTATCCATCAATTCTACTTGTTTCCATGTTTCTAGTAGGTTATAACTTAGCTTCTAGTTAAAAGGTGTAGTATGTGTCGTGCCTATATGTGCAAGTAGGTTTAGTGAAATCTAGAACCAACTCGAATTTTTGACGGTTATCACAGTCTCCCCCGCTTGAACGAATTTAGTCCCGAAATTCAATTCATGACGTATTCTATTAGAACTCAGTCGAATACATTTGTATAATTGGAGAGATGGTGCTTGAAGAGCTCTTTGATTATTTAGGTTTAATTCCTCAAGGGAAGAACCCAACTCTTTAGCGATAATCAAATTAGTATTTCCCTAATTCGAGTTCTACAGTCTAGATTGTGTGAAATTTGGTTCATGGAGTCATGATCCAACCACGACGGCCTACACAAAAAAAGATTATCTACTTAGATATTATCTGAATTAAGAGAGCGCTATAATTTTTGTTGAAGCACCAACTGCATTGAACGTTAAGTCCGCATTGATCCTTAAGTCGCATTCTAAATCAGTACTATGTGTAAATTTGCCACCTGATAAAGAAGAGATCAGGAACAATTTGTTCACTTCCGGGTTGGCTACTAAATCTGGAAAAGAGATATTCCGAAATAAGAAGGGGGTAGCACGAATGAAAGAGAAGCGATCAAGGGTAAGTTCCTAAAGATACGTACTAAGTGTAGGAACCAAAGTTTTGGTACATCTCAAATGTAAAGGTTATTTAAGTCTCATCTACCAATAAAATTATGAAATGGCCAAAGATTTCCGAAGCTATATTTACTACTACCGTTACTCTCTCTACAGTAAAATCATATTCGAATATATATATATATATATATATATATATATATATATATATATATATATATATATATATATATATATATATATATATATATATATATATATATATATATGCAGAGTCATTGTTGCAAATGAAGGCGATGAAATTTTGTGATAAATTAAATCATATTGTCTAGATAGCATTTTAAGTGTTTAGAAATAATAAGTAATCTCATTATTATCAAAATGTGTAGTAATTCCAAGAGAATAAAGACTTATAAGTGACGAACAAACGAAGTAGTAAAATAATATAAATATTAATTAAGGTTAAAGATTTAATTCGTCATTAAGGGAATTCGTGTAGAAATATTGTTATTACACTTTTTGGAAAATTGTCCAATTATTTAAGTCAAGACAAAATCAAGATTACTATGAGTCAAAAATATTTATGAAAACAAGTTTGAGAGTTTAGGAACTCACTGAAAATTCTAAAGTAGAATGTTATTTTAAGAAATGTGTAAAAATGTCGATCATTGAAAATAGTGTATTCTTTATTTAGTGATCCTACATAAACAATCATTTGTAGGATAAATAATCGTAACATTTAAACCTTTTTATATTTTTAAAGAAAAGATGAAACAAAAGAAAATTTATTATACATATATATTTTTTGGATTTAGATAAATGATAAGAACATGGGTATTCATCGGGTGTAATAATTATAAGGAAAAATACAACGAAAATTGCATTTTAAATCAAGTTTCCAAATTTAGAGTGAAAGAGTAATTGTAAATAAGGATTACTTATTTACAGTAGATTTCAACATAAAAACAATATGTATATGATAAAATGCGTAATTGAATATATCAAAGTTGACTAAATCAAAATTATGTCTCATGACTATACACGTATTAATCGATCAAAACGAAATGGTAGACTTCTACTCTGTATGTGTGCGAACATGGTACCAAGAGAATCAAAATAGACAGAAACAAAGTTAGGCAATTTATTATGTTATTATTATGAGTTTGCGAGATCTCACATCAGAAGGAGAGCAAGAAATCAAGTTCGGGGGAAAGAAAAGGAAGGTAGCAACAATGATTGCTATTGTTAAAATTTTAAGAACAATATATATAGGAAGATTTAAAACCATGTCAAGATATATTTCAATCTTCAATCTTTGGTATGTTGATGATTAAATAGACATGTGGAAGTTTTAAAGTGTTTGCTAAAAATAATGAGCTATCTATTAAGTTAAACTCCATTTGTGAAAAAGAATAAGCACTACAACTGGTAATTTAAAATCTGACAGTTTTGACCTTTTTGACTGTAGTTGAACAATGGTTAAAACGGATAAGGTAAAGAATCAATATGTTTAGAAGAGTAATTATATATTTTTGAGAGTGTATAGCTGGAAATTTAAAAGTGAACACTATGGTTTTTCAATGCGATAAAATCTAGAAACTTTATAAATTAGATAACTTATTTGTAATAAAATATAAAAATAAGGTATGTTTTGAAATGTAGGCATTAGTGATGTCTTGTAAACACATTTGGAGTAGAAAGTTGTAAAAATATCATGTTGGGTTTCAAGAAAACACATTTAAGTAAAGTACAATGCCTAAATGAGAAAGTGGTCAACCAAAACAAAATTGGTTTGAAAGATCCAGTGAAGCTTTTACACGTAATATGAACTTCAATGTCATATGTTTAAGTTTTATAGCATAGAGTCTAAACACTTTTATTAAAGAAAATGTATCTATGTTTTTCGAAAACGTACCAAAATGGTAAGCAATGTTTAAAATGGTTTATATATCCTTAAAAGCACATCTGCCTATTGAAATGGATTTGAAATGAAACTGAAATAGCAAGGTTAAAAGCAATATTAGTTAAACTAAGTTTTTCAACAAAAAGCGTTAAGTTAAAGCAAGTTGTCAAACGTAAAGTTCATTGATTTTTGCGAGAATATGGCTTACATTATTAGGAAATGTCTAGTAAGTTGTATGAAGTGGTTATAAAGTATTTTATCGATGATAAATAAAACCCATGAACCGAAATAAATTTTCGATGGAAGATTAAGAAGTAAGCAAAAGGTGGATTAGTGTAGCTATTCGTACCAAAATACTAAGGAAAGTACAAGGCGAGTATCAATATCTTTTTCCCCAAGAGAAAGGAGAAAAAAATATTGTTTGTAAAATGTTTTATGGTGTCAATGCAGTTTCACGACCTTTTATAGAGGTCAAACGGATATCCTATGTTAATATGTAAGCACAAGGTGTAAACAATGTAGAGCTAAATCGTAGCGTAGATAGAAGGTCTCATATATTTGTAATAATGGGTTAAACATGCGTGTCTCCTCGTGACTCGAATTGGGAATGATCATCAATGGTATCCAACTGATTACTTAATGGTGACTCATCTACCTCCTTATGCGATGCTCCAATTCTCATCTGTATCGGTATCGGAATGCTTTTCCTATTTGTAACTCTAGTATGAAGACGATGAAGAGGTATTGAGGGATAACTGGTACTGGTTTCGACATAGGATTATTACTGGTGTCTATCTAGCTACTAACCTTACGTTTAAAGTTAATAGCTACAAAGGAATACTCATTCTCAGTACTAAGTGGATTGCTCCTAGATTGGTTAGTGATATAACCTAACTGGCTAGCCTAGCACTTGATAAGTATTCGAATAAAGACATTGTGATAAAAGTGCACTTAGTTTCTCAGTGTACCTACATGAATGCCTATAATATGCAATACCCGTACACACACCAATTTTTTCTTTCAAAAGTTTACGTTGAAAATCGTTTTAAATGTAATTCTACTACAACCGTTTCCAGTCTCGCATTAACTTTCCTTAATTAAGCAAAGTTGGTCAAGCTATACTTAGTTAAAGTGCAATAATGCATACTCAAATTAGCTATACAAGTAGTATGTTCAGTATCTTAAAAATGTTTTGAAATTTTTTGGCTATAGTTGTGGTTGTCCAAAGGAAAACCGGTATTCTCTATAACCTTCGGTTTTGATACCATTTCTGCCACACCCTGATAAAATGGAAACACGGGGAGTGGCAGTACAAAGAGTCTCATAGAAAAAGTTAAAACATAACACCAACCAGAGTATTAAAAGCTTTATAAATTAAAATAAGTTTGAACAACTTTTAAAAGTTATTACAACGTATACAACAACACATCCAAATGCTCCAACAATTGTTGTGTCTCTACGTGCCTCTTACTACGAGGTTCCTGAAAAACCATGAAAAACGAGCATCAAATATAAAAATAGTTGGTGAGTTCACAACTTAAAAATAATATTGGTTTCATGAATCGTAATCAAATTAGTATTTCCCTAATTCGAGTTCTACAGTCTAGATTGTGTGAAATTTGGTTCATGGAGTCATGATCCAACCACGGCGGCCTACACAAAAAAAGATTATCTAATTAGATATTATCTGAATTAAGAGAGCGCTATAATTTTTGTTGAAGCACAACCTGCATTGAACGTTAAGTCCGCATTGATCCTTAACTTGCGTTCTAAATCAGTACTATGTGTAAATTTGCCACCTAATAAAGAAGAGATCAGGAACAATTTGGTCACTTCCGGGTTGGCTACTAAATCTGGAAAAGAGATATTCCGAAATAAGAAGGGGGTAGCACGAATGAAAGAGAAGCGATCAAGGGTAAGTTCCTAAAGATACGTACTAAGTGTAGGCAACAAAGTTTTGGTACATCCCAAATGTAAAGGTTATTTACGTCCCATCTACCAATGAAATTATGAAATGGCCAAAGATTTCTGAAGCTATATTTACTACTACCATTACTCTCTCTACAGTAAAATCATATTCGAATATATATATATATATATATATATATATATATATATATATATATATATATATATATATATATATATATATATATATATATATGGAGAGTCATTGTTGCAAATGAAGGCGATGAAATTTTCTGATAAATTAAATCATATTGTCTAGATAGCATTTTGAGTGTTTAGAAATAATAAGTAATCTCACTATTATCAAAATGTGTAGTAATTCCAAGAGAATAAAGATTCATGAGTGACGAACAAATGAAGTAGTAAAATAATATAAAGATTAATTAAGGTTAAAGATTTAAGTCGTCATTAAGGGAATTCGTATAGAAATATTGTTATTACACTTTTTGGAAAATTGTCCAATTATTTAAGTCAAGACAAAATCACGATTACTATGAGTCAAAAATATTTATGAAAACAAGTTTGAGAGTTTAGGAACTTACTGAAAATTCTAAAGTAGAATGTTGTTTTAAGAAAGGTGTAAAAATGTCGATCATTGAAAATAGTGTATTCTTTATTTAGTGATCCTATATAAACAATCATTTGTAGAATAAATAATCGTAACATTTAAACCATTTTATATTTTTAAAGAAAAGATGAAACAAAAGAAAATTTATTATACATATATATTTTCTGGATTTAGAAAAATGATAAGAACATGGGTATTCATCGGGTGTAATAAATATAAGGAAAAATACAATGAAAATTACATTTTAAATCAAGTTTCTAAATTTAGAGTGAAAGAGTAATTGTAAATAAGGATTACTTATTTACA
Organism: Lactuca saligna; assembly: GCF_052625555.1. Taxonomy (NCBI): domain Eukaryota; kingdom Viridiplantae; phylum Streptophyta; class Magnoliopsida; order Asterales; family Asteraceae; genus Lactuca; species Lactuca saligna. Next base: position 91,393,317 of record NC_136425.1, read on the forward strand.
GTAGATTTCAACATAAAAACAATATGTATATGGTAAAATGTGTAATTGAATATATCAAAGTTGACTAAATCAAAATTATGTCTCATAACTATACACGTATTAATCGATCAAAACGAAATGGTAGAATTCTACTCTGTATATGTGCGAACATGGTACCAAGAGAAGCAAAATAGACAGAAACAAAGTTAGGCAATTTATTATGTTATTATTATGAGTTTGCGAGATCTCACATCAGAAGGAGAGCAAGAAATCAAGTTCGGGGGAAAGAAAAGGAAGGTAGCAACAATGATTGCTATTGTTAAAATTTTAAGAACAATATATATAGGAAGATTTAAAACCATGTCAAGATATATTTCAATCTTTGGTATGTTGATGATTAAATAGACATGTGGAAGTTTTAAAGTGTTTGCTAAAAATAATGAGTTATCTAATAAGTTAAACTCCATTTGTGAAAAAGAATAAGCACTACAACTGGTAATTGAAAATCTAACAGTTTTGACCTTTTAGACTGGAGTCGAACAATGGTTAAAACGGATAAGGTAAAGAATCAATATGTTTAGAAGAGTAATTATATATTGTTGAGAGTGTATAGCTGGAAATTTAAAAGTGAACACTATGGTTTTTCAATGCGATAAAATCTAGAAACTTTATAAATTACATAACTTATTTGTAATAAAATATACAAATAAGGTATGTTTTGAAATGTAGGCATTAGTGATGTCTTGTAAACACATTTGGAGTAGAAAGTTGTAAACAAATCATGTTGGGTTTCATGAAAACACGTTTAAGTGAAGTACAATGCCTAAATGAGAAAGTGGTCAACCAAAACAAAAGTAGTTTGAAAGATCCAGTGAAGCTTTTACACGTAATATGAACTTCAATGTCATATGTTTAAGTTTTATAGCATAGAGTCTAAACACTTTTATAAAATAAAATGTATCTATGTTTTTCGAAAACGTACCAAAATGGTAAGCAATGTTTAAAATGGTTTATATATCCTTAAAAGCACATCTGTCTATTGAAATGGATTTGAAATGAAACTGAAATAGCAAGGTTAAAAGCAATATTAGTTAAACTAAGTTTTCAACAAAAAGTGTTAAGTTAAAGCAAGTTGTCAAAAGTAAAGTTCATTGATTTTTGCGAGAATATGGCTTACATTATTAGGAAATGTCTAGTAAGTTGTATGAAGTGGTTATAAAGTATTTTATCGATGATAAATAAAACCCATGAACCGAAATAAATTTTCGATGGAAAATTAAGAAGTAAGCAAAAGGTGGATTAGTGTAGCTATTCGTACCTAAATACTAAGGCAAGTACAAGGCGAGTATCGATGTCTTTTTCCCCAAGATAAAGGAGAAAAAAATTGTTTGTAAAATGCTTTATGGTGTCAATGCAGTTTCACGACCTTTTATAGAGGTCAAAGGGATATCCTATGTTAATATGTAAGCACAAGGTGTAAACAATGTAGAGCTAAATCGTAGCGTAGATAGAAGGTCTCATATATTTGTAATAATGGGTCAAACGTGCGTGTCTCCTCGTGATTCGAATCGGGAATGATCGCCAATGGTATCCAACTGATTACTTAATGGTGACTCATCTACCCCCTTATGCGATGCTCCAATTCTCATCTGTGTTGGTATCGGAATGTTTTTCCTATTTGTAACTCTAGTATGAAGACGATGAAGAGGTATTGAGGGATAACTGGTACTAGTTTCGACATAGGATTATTACTAGTGTCTATCTAGCTACTAACCTTACGTCTAAAGTCAATAGCTACCAAGGAATACTCATTCTCGGTACTAAGTGGATTGCTCCTAGATTGGCTAGTGATATAACCTAACTGGCTAGCCTAGCACTTGATAAGTATACGAATAAAGACATTGTGATAAAAGTGCACTTAGTTTCTCAGTGTACCTACATGAATGCCTATAATATGCAATGCCCGTACACACACCAATTTTTTCTTTCAAAAGTTTACGTTGAAAATCGTTTTAAATGTAATTCTACTACAACCGTTTCCAGTCTCGCATTAACTTTACTTAATTAAGCATAGTTGGTCAAGCTATATTTAATTAAAGTGCAATAATGCATACTCAAATTAGCTATACAAGTAGTATGTTCAGTATCTTAAAAATGTTTTGAATTTTTTTGGCTATAGTTGTGGTTCTCCAACCGATATTTTCTATAACCTTCGGTTCTGATACCATTTCTGCCACACCCTGCTAAAACGGAAACACGGGGAGTGGCAATACAAAGAGTCTCATAGAAAAAGTTAAAACATAACACCAACCAGAGTATTAAAAGATTTATAAATTAAAATAAGTTTGAACAACTTTTAAAAGTTATTACAAAGTATTAAAATACAACAACACATCCAAATGCTCCAACAATTGTTGTGTCTCTACGTGCCTCTTACTAGGTGGTTCCTGAAAAATCATGAAAAACGAGCATCAAATATAAAAATAGTTGGTGAGTTCAAAACTTAAAGATAATATTGGTTTCATGAATCGTAATCAAATTAGTATTTCCCTAATTCGAGTTCTACAGTCTAGATTGTGTGAAATTTGGTTCACGGAGTCATGATCCAACCACGGTGGCCTACACAAAAAAAGATTATCTAATTAGGTATTATCTGAATTAAGAGAGCGCTATAATTTTTGTTGAAGCACCAACTGCATTGAACGTTAAGTCCGCATTGATCCTTAAGTCGCATTCTAAATCAGTACTATGTGTAAATTTGCCACCTGATAAAGAAGAGATCAGGAACAATTTGTTCACTTCTGGGTTGGCTACTAAATCTGGAAAAGATATATTCCGAAATAAGAGGGGGTAGCACGAATGAAAGAGAAGCGATCAACGGTAAGTTCCAAAAGATACGTACTACGTGTAGGAAACAAAGTTTTGGTACATCTCAAATGTAAAGGTTATTTATGTCCCGTCTACCGATGAAATTATGAAATGGCCAAAGATTTCTGAATCTATATTTACTACTACCGTTACTCTCTCTCAGTAAAATCATATTCGAATATATATATATATATATATATATATATATATATATATATATATATATATATATATATATATATATATATATATATATATATATATATGGAGAGTCATTGTTGCAAATGAAGGCGATGAAATTTTGTGATAAATTAAATCATATTGTCTAGATAGCATTTTGAGTGTTTAGAAATAATAAGTAATCTCACTATTATCAAAATGTGTAGTAATTCCAAGAGAATAAAGATTCATGAGTGACGAACAAACGAAGTAGTAAAATAATATAAAGATTAATTAAGGTTAAAGATTTAAGTCGTCATTAAGGGAATTCGTATAGAAATATTGTTATTACACTTTTTGGAAAATTGTCCAATTATTTAAGTCAAGACAAAATCAAGATTACTATAAGTCAAAGATATTTATGAAAACAATTTTGAGAGTTTAGGAACTCACTGAAAATTCTAAAGTCGAATGTTGTTTTAAAAAATGTGTAAAAATGTCGATCATTGAAAATAGTGTATTCTTTATTTAGTGATCCTACATAAACAATTATTTGTAGGATAAATAATCGTAACATTTAAACCTTTTTATATTTTTAAAGAATAGATGAAACAAAAGAAAATTTATTATACATAAATATTTTCTGGATTTAGAAAAATGATAAGAACATGGGTATTCATCGGGTGTAATAATTATAAGAAAAAATACAATGAAAATTGCATTTTAAATCACTTTTCCAAATTTAGAGTGAAAGAGTAATTGTAAATAAGGATTACTTATTTACAGTAGATTTCAATATAAAAACAATATGTATATGATAAAATGCGTAATTGAATATATCAAAGTTGACTAAATCAAAATTATGTCTCATGACTATACACGTATTAATCGATCAAAACGAAAGAGTAGACTTCTAGTCTGTATGTGTGCGAACATGGTACCAAGAGAAGCAAAATAGACAGAAACAAAGTTAGGCAATTTATTATGTTATTATTATGAGTTTGCGAGATCTCATATCAGAAGGAGAGCAAGAAATCAAGTTCGTGGGAAAGAAAAGGAAGGTAGCAGCAATGATTGCTATTGTTAAAAATTTTATAACAATATATATAGGAAGATTTAAAACCATGTCAAGATATATTTCAATCTTCAATCTTTGGTATGTTGATGATTAAATAGATATGTGGAAGTTTTAAAGTGTTTGCTAAAAATAATGAGTTATCTATTAAGTTAAACTCCATTTGTGAAAAAGAATAAGCACTACAACTGGTAATTGAAAATCTAACAGTTTTGATCTTTTAGACTGGAGTCGAACAATGGTTAAAACGGATAAGGTAAAGAATCAATATGTTTAGAAGAGTAATTATATATTGTTGAGAGTGTATAGCTGGAAATTTAAAAGTCAACACTATGGTTTTTCAATGCGATAAAATCAAGAAACTTTATAAATTACATAACTTATTTGTAATAAAATATACAAATAAGGTATGTTTTGAAATGTAGGCATTAGTGATGTCTTGTAAACACATTTGGAGTAGAAAGTTGTAAACAAATCATGTTGGGTTTCATGAAAACACGTTTAAGTGAAGTACAATGCCTAAATGAGAAAGTGGTCAACCAAAACAAAAGTAGTTTGAAAGATCCAGTGAAGCTTTTACACGTAATATGAACTTCAATGTCATATGTTTAAGTTTTATAGCATAGAGTCTAAACACTTTTATAAAATAAAATGTATCTATGTTTTTCGAAAACGTACCAAAATGGTAAGCAATGTTTAAAATGGTTTATATATCCTTAAAAGCACATCTATCTATTGAAATGGATTTGAAATGAAACTGAAATAGCAAGGTTAAAAGCAATATTAGTTAAACTAAGTTTTCAACAAAAAGTGTTAAGTTAAAGCAAGTTGTCAAAAGTAAAGTTCATTGATTTTTGCGAGATAATGGCTTACATTATTAGGAAATGTCTAGTAAGTTGTATGAAGTGGTTATAAAGTATTTTATCGATGATAAATAAAACCCATGAACCGAAATAAATTTTCGATGGAAAATTAAGAAGTAAGCAAAAGGTGGATTAGTGTAGCTATTCGTACCTAAATACTAAGGCAAGTACAAGGCGAGTATCGATGTCTTTTTCCCCAAGATAAAGGAGAAAAAAATATTGTTTGTAAAATGTTTTATGGTGTCAATGCAGTTTCACGACCTTTTATAGAGGTCAAAGGGATATCCTATGTTAATATGTAAGCACAAGGTGTAAACAATGTAAAGATAAATCGTATCATAGATAGAAGGTCTCATATATTTGTAATAATGGGTTAAACGTGTGTATCTCCTCCTGATTCAAATCGGGAATGATCGCCAATGGTATCCAACTGATTACTTAATGGTGACTCATCTACCTCCTTATGCGATGCTCGCATTCTCATCTGTGTCGGTATAGGAATGCTTTTCCTATTTGTAACTCTAGTATGAAGACGATGAAGAGGTATTGAGGGATAACTAGTACTGGTTTCGACATAGGATTATTACTAGTGTCTATCTAGCTACTAACCTTACGTCTAAAGTCAATAGCTACCAAGGAATACTCATTCTTGGTACTAAGTGGATTGCTCCTAGATTGGTTAGTGATATAACCTAACTGGCTAGCCTAGCACTTGATAAGTATACGAAGAAAGACATTGTGATAAAAGTGCACTTAGTTTCTCAGTGTACCTACATGAATGCCTATAATATGCAATGCCCGTACACACACCAATTTTTTCTTTCAAAAGTTTACGTTGAAAATCGTTTTAAATGTAATTCTACTACAACCGTTTCCAGTCTCGCATTAACTTTCCTTAATTAAGTATAGTTGGTCAAGCTATACTTAATTAAAGTGCAATAATGCCTACTCAAATTAGCTATACAAGTAGTATGTTCAGTATCTTAAAAATGTTTTGAAATTTTTTGGCTATAGTTGTGGTTCTCCAAAGGAAAACCAGTATTCTCTATAACCTTCGGTTCTGATACCATTTCTGCCACACACTGCTAAAACGGAAACATGGGGAGTGGCAGTACAAAGAGTCCCATAGAAAAAGTTAAAACATAACACCAACCAGAGTATTAAAAGCTTTATAAATTAAAATAAGTTTGAACAACTTTTAAAAGTTATCACAATGTATTAAAATACAACAACACATCCAAATGCTCCTACAATTGTTGTGTCTCTACGTGCCTTTTACTAGGTGGTTCCTGAAAAATCATGTAAAACGAGCATCAAATATAAAAATAGTTGGTGAGTTCACAACTTAAAAATAATATGGGTTTCATGAATCGTAATCAAAGTTTCGATAAAAGTTTCCATAAATAAAAGTACATTGTTAAAATGAATAAATAATTTTGCATAAACAAAGTTCGTTGTCATCATGAGAAATAAAGTATGTTGTCCGAGTGAGAAGCAACGTTCATATTCTCATGGAAAATAAAGTTCATTGCTCATGAAGCAAACAAGTTTCATTACTATAATGAGAAAAAAAAAGTTCATTGCTACATGGACCAAACAAGTTCATTGCTACAAGGAGCAAACAAGTTCGTTGCTAAGACAAGAAAATAAGTTTCTAGTAACAAAAGTCCATTGTTATAATGAGAAACAAAGTTTATTGCTATAATAAGTAACAATTTTTATGGATATGAGAAAACAATGAATTCACAACCAAGCTTATGATTGATTCTCTATCAAGATCTACGCTTATCGTTCCATAGATTAATATGATATCATGCACTCAAGCAATCGGGCGAGTCAGGAGTTGTCAAGTCCTAATAGCGCTATCCATTATGACCATTGGCTCAAAGAGTTAATGGTTGTTGTAAATATAAGGGAAGGGAATTAAGATGATAAGACCTCATGTTTCAAGTTGCGTAGACATACATAGCAAAATATAGCAGTCAACTGATACAAATCAATTTAAATACAACAACAAATAAATAGTTTTTCGGACATGTTTTCCACCGCAAAACATAAAAACCAAAAATAGGAGGAGTCGTGAATACTCACAATGCTTGGAGATGATGAAAATGATGACTTGAACTAAGTTCCACTTTTACCACTACCAATTTCTACAACGATGTTACACACTAATGACTCTCTAATCGAAATCTAATCAAGTATACTTCACTTCTACAATAGAATTATGCCAATATTGTGTCAAAGTTAGGTTTTGTATAAGTTGCAAATACTTTTTGGAAAATTCATATTTTTATATACCAAATGACTTATTGACATATGCAAGTGACAAATCCCATTTTGTGTTATTATTTGTAATGCATTTTAGCACTTTTGGAAGGGCTTTAAAAGCTAAAAATCCAAAAGTAAATCAAACTAGTTCTAAAAATTTCCAAACTTTACATTTCAATTCTAACTATAATTTAGAACCCTCTTGAAATTTTTCATGATTTTTAAATATGTATAACTACTTTTCCACCATTTAATTCCTTGAAAGCATCATAAAATGGTGAAAAATAATAAAAAGTTAACAAGAGTTCCGAATTTTTTTGTAAAACTATTATAGAATGTATATAGACTAGGAAAAATACTCAAATTGATTATCAAACAATTTAACCCGATTTTATGATTTTTGTGTGTTTATTCTAACAAAAATAGTGATAATTAGAAAACAGTTTCTAAAATTTCCCAAACTTTTTGTACTAACGTTATTAGAAATATAAAAGTTGGGTAAAATATAAAAGTTGGTTTCTAAACAACTTAGTGATTTTCTTTCTTTTATTCACTTAAATAAACATTAATTCTTGGATAATTATAAAAAGTAAATGAAAATCACCGAACTTTTTGTAAAATTCATGCAGTGTATAGAAGCTCGGAAAATTACCAAATTTGATTTTCATATAATGGAGTACTGAGTCTTTCATTTATGCACATTTAATGTAACAAATATATCATAAATAGCAAAAGGATTCATTATTTCGTCAAATTTTTTATATAATTATTATTTGATGTCTGCAAATTGGGAAAAATATCAAAACTGGTTTTTGAATAACGTATCTTGTTTTATGATTTTTGTGTATTTTTTCTATTATAAATTAAAATAAATAATAAATTGTTTAAAAATTATCCAAGCTTTTTATTTGTGGTTAAAATGTAATGTGCGATGTTATGAAAAAGTATTATTATTTTTAGAATAGTTTAACTATTTTTTCCTAATTTATTCTCATAAATGAGCATTAATTAATGAGTAATATAAGAATTTTTCCAGAATTTTTATTGACAGCACGAAAGTATTTTATGTGAATTATTGCTCTATTTTCTTGCAAAAATTACAATAAATCGAGAAAAACGATTTATTTTATGAAAATTTACAAATCATCTTATTTTATTGTTTGGATTCTGGGAAAAATTATATTTGAACAAAAAAGAAGTTTTAGATATTTATTTTTGAATAAATCTTTTATGAACATATTTGAAAGCTTTTAACAACAAACTTTGATCATCTAGCATCTAAGCTTGAAGATCATTACATGCATGTTGGTTTAATGACCATCCATGAGTTTGAAATGTTCAAAAGTCATTTTTTAAAGAAAACTTACGGTGCATATGGTGATTTTCCACCAAAATTTGTAGAAAAGTGCATTATGTTGATTTTGACTTAGGTTTTGGTCATGGGACTTCACCATTTACATCATGCATGTTGTTTTTGGGTGAAATATTACCACCATCAACATCAAAACCAACATTCATGGTTATGAACATGAATATTCATAAAGAATGGTGTAGAAGAAGAAGAAAGTGTGAGAAACTTGTAAAACTTAAAAGAAAAGTGAAGAAGAATGTCACCGAGATTGAGGTATTTTACCGAGAATCCAATTTTAAGCTTCAAGAACACACATGAATCTTCGAAATTTCTAGATTAAAGGCTATTAATGACTGATTTTAGAGAGTGTTTTGAGATATATATATATATATATATATATATATATATATATATATATATATATAGAGAGAGAGAGAGAGAGAGATAGATAGATAGATAGATAGATAGATAGATAGATAGATACATAGATAGATAGAGAAAGAGAGAGCATCTTCTTGGAAGGTGGAAGAAGTGGTGGATTGAATTTGAAGAGAAAATGAGTGAATAAGTGGGTTTCCAAGTAAGAAAGAGAGAAAGAGAAAGAGAGAGAGAGAGAGAGAGAGAGAGAGAGAGAGAGAGAAAAGAGAGAGAGAGAGAGAGAGAGAGAGAGAGAGAGGAGAGATAGATGAATTTCTTGGAGGGAGAGAGGGTTTTAAGAGGCTTTGAAAGCTTTAGTTTGAATAAATATGGCATCATAATCATTTTTATAAAATCATTTTTAGTTTTTATAAAAATTCTTAGTGCATTTACAAGGATCATAATTAAGATTCATGTTGTAAGGTTCATAATTATTTTCATATAATTTTGAGATTAAGGTTTATAAAATCAACTATTTAGGGTTTTTCAGATTTTGCTAAACTTTGAATATCAAAATAAATTGAATCTTTGAGACTGCAAATTATTTTTGTGTTTCCTAACTCTTATTCAAGTTAGAAATAGTGTTTTTAATTTATTTTTATTGGTATATTGGCATTCTATATAGTGGTTCCGAGATTCAAGTGAAATTGAAGAACCAAGTATACTAGTCATAGTTTCAACTTTGACTTAAGTTCCTACGAGACTCAGACCTAATTTATACTAATAGGTCAAGTACTTAATGTGTCTACATTAATATACCAAAATGATCGAGTCAAGGAATGACTCAAATGTGGATAGTTGTTACAGTTAAAGTAACTATAGAAGTCATGTATCAATGCGAAATCTAAGTACACTATCCATCGATTCTACTTGTTTCCATGTTTCTAATAGGTTATAACTTAGCTTCTAGTTACAAGGTGTAGTATGTGTCGTACCTATACGTGTAACTAGGTTTTGTCAAATCTCGAACCGACTCAAATATTTGATGGTTGTCACAGAAGTCCACAAAGTAACTTGGGTGACAAGTCTCAAGAACCAATACCAGATTCTTGTATCAGTTTACAAGAAACACAGATGATACAATCTGATAACATTGATGTGGTGGGATGTTGGGATCAATGGATTTTGAATTTGTTATAATCCTAGCCACTGGTAGATCTAGTGGACTTCTAAGCATTTGGGATAGTCGATTGTTTAAGGTCGATAAGGTGATTAAATATCAACACTTTTTAATTATTATTCGTTCATAGAATGGAATTCAAGGAGTAGTAGTCTTTGCCAATATATATGGACATCAAGCATTATTAGGGAAAAAGGAAACTTTGTGAAGACTGGTTACAAATCAAATGAGAAAAGAGTGGAACTTGGATAGTATTTGGGGGCTTCAACACGGTCAAAAGCCACGAGGAGAGATGTAATTCCCACTTTTTTTCATCTACCACATTCTCGTTTAATTTATTTATCGAGGAGTCCATGCTTCATGACTTGTGAATAGATGGACACTAGTTCATGTACTTTTGCTAATCAGACTTAAAATTGAGTAAAATAGACATATTTTTTTATTTTCCCTACATTCCTTAATAGATTCCCATGCACTTTTGTAATGGCTCTCCCCTGAGAATTGTCAGATTATTGTCATGTTTTTCTACAAACCACTACACCCGACTTTGGGAAGCTGACTTTGAGATTCTTTAACTCATGGGTGGATCTAGAAGGGTTTGACCAGGTAATATGAAATTGTTAACGTTACCATGAACGGCCACATTAAATATAACAGAAAGTATAACAGAGACGTTACTGAGCTAGAACCTTGGCCAACACCTGATATCGGTCTAAGTGAGCCAGCACCAGGGTGACAGTTCACATTGCCTCAAGAAGTAAGAATATTCCCCGTGATCCTCTCATTCATGCACGACCAATCAAGACGTGACAAGAAGCTTAGGTGATGCCCAGAACTGACGTCACCAGGCAGTTAGTTAACGTGGGCGTGATCCTCCCAATCAGAGGAGGCCAAGTCTCACACTCATTGGACGAGGTGCCCACAATCCGTTAGAAAATGGTATAAAATGAACTTTTCCGCCTCATGGAAGTGATCCATCTTCTCTCTCAAAAATATCACCCTAAAGTTCTCTCTCTCAGGAAACTAACTTGATCGTCGGAGTGACATCCCGAGACAAAACTCGAATGTCCTTAAATGATTCTTCTTTGTTGTGTTCTCAGGAAATTCTCCAAGACAGATCCATCATCCAACATCCTAACCCCTATGGAACATGTCAAAACATTTGGCACCATCCGGACGTATCCTCAGAGTGATACAACTAATAAACAATGCATGTTCTTTGCATAAGGGGGATCTAAGCCCAATAGTATATTGGACGGCAGTAGAAGATCTATTAAGAATACTGGTGATGTTCAACAACAACCACCACGAGCGTAGAGCATAGGCCCCACTCCAGGTGCTAATAGGACAGGTCTCACCGATTACAGTAGGAACAACAGAGCCAGTACTCCAGAGCAATTTCCAGAAACTATCTTCAAATGTTTCACTTCCTCAGACGACGATCACATCCTGATCTGTTGCAGAAAAATATGTATGACGACATTGAGGTACTCACTATCTCTAACTCCCGTAAGAGGAGCACACCTCACTACACGGAAGACGAGATTGAGGCACTCTCGAGAAGCCTACTTAACATTAGTTTCTCGAGCGGCGATCCCAGATCATCGAACTGGGATCCACGAGACCCACTCCTTATATTTGGATTCATCCGTAACACGAAAGTCCACCGAATATACATTGACAATGGTAATTGCTCTAATATACTCTATGAGCATTGTTTCTGGCAACTACCAGATGCGTGGAAGGAGGGGCTACATCCCCTAACCGGTGGACCATTGGTAGGATTCACTGGACATAGCTTGTGGCCATCGGGCACTATCCGGCTGCCCTTAACATTGGTCATTCACGACGAGAGGGATCGAATCCCAAGAAGAACACAATATTCTGCTCAGACGATCGGGAATCTCCTTACTGCACCTCGTACCATCGACGATCCATGACATCATTAAATTTAGCACATGTCAGGGATCGGTGATGGTCCTTGCCACAAATACCATGTCACGACATTTCCACCGTATCATAGCCACCCCAGAACTCGTGCATGCATTAATGAAGTCTATGGAGGGATTTTCTACCGAGCAACACCAGATAAACATGGAATATCTAGAACAGCTAGTGCAAATCAGTGCTCACTTATCAGACGAGACCAGGGCACGGCTGATTGCACTCCTGAAGCAATACTCCACCGTCTTCACCTAGAAACCAATAGACCTGACAGGCGTTGATCGACATGTTGTAGAACACATCCTTAATATCTTTCCTAGAAGCAATCCGGTTAAGAAAAAAAAGAGGGGCCAGGCGGTAGAATGGAGCAAGGTCATAAATGCAGAGGTAGTCGATCGGCTAAAAACTGACATCCTCAGGGAAGTCATGTTCCCAACATGGATTCAAAATCCTATCATGGTAAAGAAATCCAATGTGACATGGTGAATGTGCATTGATTATTCAAACCTTAACAATGCCTGCCCGAATGATTGTTATCCTCTCCTAGAGATTGATCAAAAGGTCCAATCGCTCAAAGTCTCTCACCTCAGATGTTTCCTTGACGAATACAACGGATACCATCAATTATAGATGAAACGAGAGGGCGAAGCGAAAATTGCCTTCCACACCGAAAAGGGCACCTTCCGCTACCAGAAAATGTTGTTTGGAATCAAAAATGCGGGTGCTACTTATCAAAGGCTTATGGATAAAGTATTCGCCAATCAAATTGGTAGGAATATCGAAGTCTATGTCGATAACATGGTAGTTAAGAGTCGCAATGAATAAGCATTACTCCACGATGTGGAAGAAACTTTCCAAACGATAGCCAAAGCGAAGATGAAGTTAAACCCAGCTAAGTGTACTTTTGGAGTAGAGGAAGGGTAATTCCTTGGTTATCAGATATCCAAGGAAGGAATTCTACCCAATTCCACCAAAATCCAAGAGTTCCTTGAGTCGAAAACTCCTCACAACCACAAGGTTGTGCAGGAGATCAACGGCAGGTTGACGACATTGGGAAGATTCATCGAGTCGAAAACTCCTCATAACCTCTATACCAAACACTTCAAGGGTGCATAGACAAAAAGCAGTTCAGATGGACAGAAAAAGTGGATGCGGCATTGCAACAACTGAAAGATTCCCTACACCAACTACCTGCTCTCGCCTGCTCGCTACCAGGGGAAACACTACAGATGTATCTAGTAGCTTCCGAAGAAGTTATCTGCTCTGTGTTAGCGGTGGAGAAGGAAGGCAAGCAGGTTCCCATCCATTTTGTTAGCAGGGCCCTACAAGGACCAGATGCCAATTACCTGGCCTTGGAAAAACTGGTCCTCGCCCTGGTATACACCATCAGACAGCTACGGAGGTATTTTCATGCCCACAAGGTGGATGTTCAGACTAGTTATCCAATTAAGCAAGTTCTGCTAAAGTCGGAAAAGTCCGAGCACCAAGCCAAGTGGGCCATAGAGTTAGGCAAACATGATATCCATTATCACCCTCAGACTAGCATCAAGGCCCGGGCCCTCGCATACTTCCTGGTTGAAATTCTAGATAACATTAAGGGAGTGCCAATGATGATCTCCGTTGTTCCACTCGAGCTTGAAGCTGAAAAAGAACTCTTGAAGCTATACATCGATGGTGCAACAAGCAAGGAAGGTTTAGGCATTGGCCTGATCCTGAAAAGCCCCAAGGGCGAAGAGATCACTTACGTGCTGCGATTGTAATTCCAGGTATCAAACTACGAGGCAAGGTATGAAGTGCTCTTAGTAGGTCTGAGGCTAGCCAAGGAGGTTGGCGCAAAACAACTAGCATCTCTCAGTAATTCATTACTTGTCACAAACCAAATAAATGGAACATATGAGGCAAAGGACCCTAGGATGCAGAAATACCTAGATGTAGTCCATACCTTAGCTAGTACATTCAAAAGTTTATCAATAAAACAAATCTGTCAGGGGGAAAATGCAAGGGCAGACGCCCTCAAAAAACTGGCCTCTACATCATATGATCATCTCACAAAGAAAGTGTTGGTTGAAGTGCTCCCGGAAAGAAGTATCGATAACCAAAAGGTCAATACAATATCAGCCCCTCCAGAAGGGACCAAACCCTATCTCGATTACTTGCACCATGGCGTGCTCCCGGATGACCCATAGGAGGCAATAAAAGTAAAAATCTGGCACCGCATTTCGCAATCAGGGACAATAAACTATATCGAATAGGGTGTTTAAGCCCATGGATCAAGTGCATCTCTAAAGAAGAGGTGCAGGAGTTCCTCGAATAAAGCCATTCCATATACGTAGATGCATACGAAGGCACTCACGCACTCATAGGAAAAATACTCCACCAAGGGGTATACTGGTCAGACGTGTAAAACGACGCCACAACCCTAACCAAGAAATGCAAAGAGTGCCAAACATTCGCCCCTTTCCAAAATCAACCGGCCATACCATTAACCAGCATCATCAACCCCTGACCTTTCCATCAACGGGGGGTCGACATAGTGGGACCTTTCCCACTGGAGCTGGGAGGCATGAATTTTTTGCTGGTAGCCGTGGATTATTTTACGAAATGGATAGAGGTAGAACCACTGGCAAGCAAATGATAAAATTTATAATCAAGAACATCTTGGCCCATTTTGGAACTCCTAGAATCCTTATAAGTGACAACGACACACAATTTGAAGGAAATCCCTTCAAGGAGTGTTGCAAAGACAAGAAAATCCATCGCCGGTTCACATCAGTAGCGCATCCTCAGGCTAACAGACAAACTAAGATATCAAACAAAACGATAGTTAATGGTTTGAAGAAAAGGTTACTTAGATCAAAGTCCGCCTGGATGGATTAGCTCCCGACAGTGTTGTGGTCATATCGTACCACAACAAGATCAAGCACGATAGAAACACCCTTCAGTCCAACATATGGGACGGAAGCAGTCTTGCCATTGGAAATAATAGTCGGCTCCCTGCGAACACAGATTTTCGAGTAAGCAGCCAACGAGGAAGGTCGACACCAGGACTTGGACATGCTCGATGAAAAGCGTGAGGCGACACAAATGCGCCAGGCACTATACAAATCACGAACTTAGAACTATTACAACCACCCAAGTCCGGGTCCAGAGCTTCAAAGTTGGGGAATGAGTGCTAAGAAAGAACAAGTTTACCTATGTTGAACCATTGGGTAAACTCAGTGTCACGTGGGAAGGACCGTACAAAATCGTGGAAGCCCATAAGAATGGTGCTTATGTCCTAGGAGCTCAGAACTGGCTTGCCATTCCAAGAAGATCGAATGCGCTAAACTTGCGTCACTTTTACTCTTAATACAGGTGTTAAAGGTAGAATCAGTGCTAGAAAAGGCATTGCGTATTAGTTTTAACATGTAGATGTAATTAGCAAAAAATATTTTACCACTCTCATTCTTATTACGCTCTAAACAAAACGAGAGTAAACAGAAAGGGCAATTAAGATGCTCCTTATTTTCAAGTTTGAAAAATAAAACAAATAGGTTGTCTACATTTACCATGTGACAACAAGGACCGATCATCCAACGTCACACGAGTGAAATCATTACAAGGAGGCAGCCATAGAGTTTGCATAAAAAAGGCTCATAACCTTTCTCCTAAAATGCGTTCATCAATTACACTATAGCGAACATACGAACAAACATGTGACATGTGTGTAGAAGGGTCATAACCTTCCACTAATAAAAAAAACAAGTGAGCCTCAAGATCACGATCTTGGCTACACCTAGGGTCTTTCAGCAGCAAATTAGAACAAATTTCTCAAAGACCAGCAATACTAAAGCATAAAGAGTTCACCAACAATAGAAATCAAACCAGGGGTACAAGCAAACCCTACGTAAATACTATATGATGGCCAACATAAACCATACACAAAGCAACCAAACAACAAGAATATATGAGGTAGTGAAAAACATTCATATCCAACAACCAAAAGTAGAAATTGTCGGATTGTCGGACTCCTGGACTTTCAAGTTGCCTCTGAGGCCAGCAAAGATAAAAGAGAGAGAGAGAGGGAGAGAGAGAGAGAGAGAGATAGAGAGAAATAGAAAATTATTCACTGAGATTACATCACATCAAATCAAATAAACAACGCTACTTGTGGGCAGGAGCGTTACCATCACCAGGGGAAGAGCTTGGGCCATGGCCCGATCCATCACTCTGAGTATCTTGGCAAAGTTCGTGAAGCCCCGCTATGTCCAGATTACCCATGCGAAGATAGCCAGTAAAATCCGCTTCATTAAAAGAATCCAAGATATCTTCCATTTATTGGACCTTGGTGGCTACGTCCACATAAGCCTTTAAATTAAAATCCCCGACGATCACCAGCTCTTTAGCAGCCCTCTTTTCCTGCTCCACCTCCACTGCCACACACGCTAACCGCACCTAAACCAAACCCTGGAGAAACTAAGGGCTCTCAATCACCCTATCCACCACCTGGTTGAGCTCGTCGCTAAGGATCCACAAAATATTCTTCTCCAGCGCTCCATTTGCATCGTTCTTAGGACCAGATCGACCTTTAGTTCTGCCATCCACCCGCTCAGACTAGCATTCTCCAATCAGGTGGCATACCTCTTCCTCTAGCGTTTCCACTTGATCTGCCAAGATTTCCTTCTCGAGCAGCACCATCTCCTACTTGGCCTCCCAGCTGCACTTTTCAGCTTCTAACATTGCCACTTGGGCTTTCAGCTCTTCGCATTCAACGCTCCTCCTGTCAAAGCCATACTGCAGGGTCTCCATATTAGATATACGTTCAGCGGCCGCGACTAAGTAATTGGGCGTCGGCGTAGCACAAGCCGTCATCCATGTGCTCGTCTGACAAGACAGTTAGGACCTCAGTGGTAGCTGGAGGAAAAGCATGCCGACACCACTCGAGAGCGCTGTCGTGATCGGAGACAAGGTCTTGGGCAGTTAGCCTCCAAGTTGGCTTATAGACATCCGGATAAGAACCTATAAGAAGGAGGATGGTTATGGTTAAGGCGAAACCTTGGGGAGGCGAAGATCCAGTCTTCGCCTCTGCTCCCCCAATCATGGGAACCGGGCTGGTTTTCTCGGTGGTTCCTTCTCCCATATGACATGGTCGTTCAGTTGCCCTGGTTTGTGCCCTCTTCATCAATTTCAGAGGACTTTCATCGGGGGAACGGTTGAAATCCTTGGTACCCCAATAAGAAACTCAGATTACATTTCTTACGAAGAGGGGGCCTAGTGTTGGATGTCTCGGTTCGACCACTGGAAGAGGCTTCTAAGAAAGCAAAACGCATCTTGACCTGGAAAAGACTCCTCAGGGACCTGGAAGGTGCAGGATCCTTCTGAGAAACACCAGTGACAACAAAATACTGCAGATCTAGATCCTCTCCGGCACTGGTAACATTGTCAGAACCGACAGTCGCCTCGATTCCTCGGCCAAAAATAGGGGGTAGAATAGCCTCCATAAGATCGACATCACGACACTGAAGCTCACTGTCAAATATACCCTAAAGAGATTTCACTAAAGAAACAACCACCTCCACACCTGGCAACAAAAAAAACGACAGTTAACCAAAACATCGAATAGACCCTAAAGAGATTTCACTAAACGGAAAGCATAACAGAGACGTTACTGCACCAGAACCTTCGCCAAGACCCGGTCTCGGCCTGAGTGTCCAAGCACCAGGGTAACAGTTCACTTTCCCTCACGAGGTAAGAATATTCCCCGTAATCCTCTCATTTATGTGGGACCAATCAGGACGTGACAAAAATCTTAGGTGACGCCTAGAACTGATGTCACCAGGCAGTTAGTTAAGGTGGGTGTAATCCTCCCAATCAGAGGAGGCCACGTCTCATACTCATTGGACGAGGTCCCCACGATTTGTTAGAAACAGGTATAAAAGGATATTTTCTGCCTCAAGGAAGGGATCCATCTTCTCTCTGAAAAATATTACCCTAAATTTCTCTCTCTCAGGAAACTATCTTAGTTGTCGGAGTGACATCCCGGGAGAACACCCAGACATCCTTTAACGATTCTTTTGTGTTGTGTTCTCAGGAAAGTCTCCAGTAAAGATTCATCATCCAACATCCTAACCCATGTGGAACATGTCATAACAGAAATGTATTAAGCTCTTTTGTCAGTTATGGAGCACCAGATGGGTACTTAAAAGCAAAGATTAAATTCCTAAAAAACGAAATCAAAAGTGGTGGGATTCAGATTTTTCCTAAGGAGACTGTGGAACTTTAAAGGTTGAAACAGAGAATGCATGATCTTGATCTGGTTGTAGAGTTTCGAGACTCTAGTGAGATGGAGGTCCAGGAAATCAGGTATGGGTTCCAAAAGATTTCAAATATAGAGAGGATGATGGTTCTTGATCTCAAGCAAAAAGCTAGACTAGATTGGAAGATTGATGGTGATGAAAATATGCACTTCTTTCATGGGTACGTCAACAATAAAAGAAATTCAAGTCTCATTCATGGTCTCGTAATTGAAAGAACATGGAACACGGAGGTGAACATAATTAAACAAGATACATACGATTATTTGCTAAAACTTCTAGGAGAAGTGGCCAAAATGGCCAAAACTTATAATCCTTAAGTTTTGGTCCATTGACCTACTGAATAAAACTAGTCTGGAGGTGCCATTCTCTATTGATGAAATTTAAAGTGTCGTATGGGGCATGTAGGAATGAAAAGTCTCAACTTAGGGGTTAGATGGATTTATTTTTAAATTCAAAAAGAAACATTGGGAATTAATACAAGAAGATACTTTGCATTTGTTAAACACATGGAGACACATGTGGGATTAAATACGGACTGTAATTCATCCTTTATCACATTGATGCCAAAAATTATAAATCCATTCACACTTGGATTTTTTTGGCTGATTAGTCTTATCGGGTGTCTTTACAAGAGAATCATGAACACCCTTGTTATCCGCTTAAAGAGTGTGATTGGCTATAATGTAGATGAGGTAAAATCGATGTTCGTAAAAGGAATAAGCATATTAGATGGTCCACTAATCATTAGCAAACTATGCTCATGGGAAAAACAGTACAAAAAGTAAATTCTTTTATTTAAAGTGGTATTTGATAAGGCATCTGATAGAATAAATTGGGAATAACTCGACTCGAAACTAGATCAAATGGGATATGGAAGGAAATGGAGAATATGGATTAGGGGTGCTTACAATCAGGTAGAGCCTTCGTGCTTTTGAATGGGTCCCCCACGGATGAGTTCGCAATGGAAAAGGGGTTAGACAATGTGACCCTTGATCATTGTTCTTGTTTATAAATTTAATGTACATGCTGAATGTATCCATGAAGATGACATGCGACATAGGCTTATTCAAAGGCATGAAAATTCTTAATATAGACGTAACTATCTCTCACTTTTTTACATGGATGATGCACTATTCATCGGTGAGTGGAACAAGAGCAATATCAAAAACCTTGCCCAAGTTATTAGGTGCTTCCATGTGTTTACGGAACTCAAACTCAATTTCCACAAATCTCGAATGTTTGGTATTAGGGTGAGCTTGTAGGAGGTGTCGAGATGGGCATCACCTTTTGGTTATGATTCATTATCGCTTCTATTCACCTATACTGGTGTGCCGGTTTGAGCAAACATGAACTTAAAGAACTATTGCAAACCAGTAGTGGATAGGTTCCATGGAAACTCTCATCATGGAAATCTAAAACATTTTCATTTAGGGGAAGATTGACATCAATAAAGGTTGTTTTTGGAAATCTTCCGATCTTCTTTTTTAGATCTTTGTTGTCCTAGCAAGGGTAATTAACACGCTAGAGAGCATCCAGATACGGTTCTTGTAGAGATGTTATGAGGAGAAAAAGAAAGTATAATGGGTGACATGGGAGAAAGTGATTGCTACAAAGGATATGGGCGAGATGCGTATAGGCTCACTGAGGGCCTTAAACGTCTGCTTATTTGTTTAATGATGGTGGTGACTTAGGGTGGAATCTTCATCGATTTAGGCTTGGGCCATTAAAGGAATCCATAATTTCCCAATTAGAACCTCCAAGGTATAAGAGTAGAAATTGGAGATTTACTAGTGAGACAAGTAGGAAGAGGAAATGATACAATGTTCTAGCTTGATCAGGTTAGTAATAAGCCCCTAAAACTCGCATTTTCGGAGATCTATCGAATGGAAAAGTAAAAACGATTCAAAGTGATGGATACAGTACAAATTGGAGGCCCATTGTGGGATTGGTTACCACCACCATGTAATGACGAGCAGGAACATGAGCTATAGAGGATTTCTTCGCAACTTGTACCTTTCAGCCAATCATGATATATGATCATTAGAACTATGCTTTAACCTCTAATGGGATATTTCGTATGGAGGTTGTAAGGAAGATGATCGATAAGCCTCAAAACCCATTCACTAGTAAGAAAATTGACTCGTTATGTAAGGTTCCTATCAAGGTAATTTTTTTATTTGGAGAGCAAATCAGGGTCGAATTCCAACCTCATTTGAACTAGCAAGAATGTGAATATTAAATGGAGATCCGACATGCATCTATTGCTTAACTAAAGAGGAGACGACTGAGCACATTCTCATAAATTGCTCATTCGCCAAAATGGCATACGAGTGGATCTTTAATGGTGCGATATATCCACACCCGAGTTCACATCGATATCGGAGATTATGAACTTCTTGGCTATACGGGGAAAATGCAAGAAGAGGAGGAATAACTTCATAAACATACGCTATGGAAAGATATGGTGGATTTGGAAGGCAAGGTATGATAGCATGTTTAAGCACCCTTGTGTTCCTCTGAAACGACAAAGGTGACAGGCAACATTAAATCCCAGGTTTTTACGTACGTAAAAAATAGGAAGAGAAATTTTAATTATAAGTGAGTTCAATGGGCTATTAACCCTTTCAGTTGACTATAAAAATTGTTTGACTCTTTTCTTTCTCCTCTTCTAGTTAGTTGCTAAAAGGGTGGAGGGATCTTATTTTAATATAATTTGCAGGTTAAAAAAACCTATCATCTATCAACATTCAACAAACATTAAATATGTTAATTAAAATGATTTTTTAAATTTTAGTTATAAAAACTAATTTATTTTACAAGAAATTTCAAGTTAAAATTTGTAACAGAAATTCTGAATATTACATATATATATATATATATATATATATATATATATATATATATATATATATATATATATATATATATATATATATATATAAAAAGTCAATATTTATATATAATAATGAAATTACAGGTCACTATAAAAATAGAAACATATTTCATACCATATTTTATTTTACCTTTCATTACGAAAGAATTTTATCTTAAATCATCATCAAAGCCTGGTATTAACACTATGTTCATCACATGCATGTTCAATGTCCCAAACCAATCTTCTTTAACGCCAACTTCACAATTAAAGATCAAAACATTTAAATTCTAAACTCAGATGGGACTGTAATTTTAACGTTCTATCTTATTGTATCCTAGACCTTATTAAATAGACAAATACTATGAAAAATAAAAAATAAACACCCACCGCACCGTGTACCACATTAGGCCAAATTATTTCATTTTGTTGGAATTACACATATATCAACATGAGAAAATCTATTTTTATTCGTAAGTAATAAACTATTGTATTTCCTCAATGATTACATACAAGTACTATTTTAATATAAAAATTGGACTATCCAACCCTAAAACAAAAAAAGAATGTTATCAAAAGATCCACATTATGCCCGCATCTTAATAAACTTTTATTATTATTATTACTAGGTATGAATGTTATTATTATTATTACTAGGTATGAATCACATGTATTACATGGGTGTATTTAAAACAATTATATATGTATAAACATTTGAAAATTTTGAATTTATAAGAAAAATGAGAAAAATATTGAATTACTAAAATTAAAGTGTTTTTTTCTTTTAAATTTAAACAAATCATTTAGATAAAATAATCAAAGCAAATTAATGAGATTTTATTTTAAAATTTTGAAATTATAAGGAAAGTCAATTAATTAAATTGATATGCATTTATTATTCAATTTAAATACCATATGGAATTTAATAAAATAGGAAAACTACAAAATTACATATGGAATATAAATTAATTCAAAATAACCACAAAATGACATGTGGCAAAATGAACGAGAATGTGATAAGTGGCAAAAAAAACCTTCATTTATTAAAGACTAGGTGTGAAACCCATGTATTACATGGGTTTAATTAAAAAAATAAATATAAAATTTTAACAATTTGAAAAGTTTGAATTTATAAGAAAAATGAGAAAATTTTGAATTATTAAAATTAATGAGATATACATTACATATATAAACTTTTTCTAATAAATACTTTACATATATATTACCTTATACATTAAATGTGAAATTTCAATTTAATAAAATGAAAAATACAATAAAATGACAAGTGGAAAATAGAAAATTTAAAAATTCTAGAAAATGTCATGTGTTCAAATGAATAAGAAGAGGACATGTGGTAAAAAAAACTTTCATTTATTATAATAGATTATTATTATTATTATTATTATTATTATTATTATTATTTTGGAAATAAAAACATAAAATGTTGCATCATCTATTTTGTATACGATGGCATGGTTTCTAGTCTAGAAAATAGATGGTGGCATAAAAAATAATTTGTATATGATGACCTGATTTCAAGAAATACTTGGCTAAACACTCATGTCGGATGAGATAATTAACGAGTAATAAGAGGGGCTATCTTGTATAGGATGGCATCGTTTCTAGAAAATAGATCGTGGCATAAAAAACTAATTTGTATATGTTGAACTAGTTTCAAGAAATATTTCGCTAAGAGTATTGGGCTAAGAGTATTGGGTGTGGACAATTAATCATAACATCATATTGATGTTAACATCAGTGAGAAAATGATTATAATAACATATGACAAAAACTTTTTTCCATATCATAATTTTTTTTTCGAGTTTCTTTTTTTATAGTTAAAACAAATATAATTTAAATAAAACATAATATATAAATAAAACATAATGTTTAAAAAAATAACATAGCATTTAAATTACACATAACATTCAAATTCAAAAAAACATTACAGCAAAAATATTATTTTATTTTTCCTAAACAACGCAATTTGTTATCGTTACTGTGGAAGATATAATCCGCCAAGTTCTCCCGAAGTTGTCTGTATTTATTTGCGTACTGAATGTCAGCGAATCTATGCTTACACAATTTGTTATCGTTACTCCAAAAACACGTTCCACATCCTTATGTGCTCATTGTCTTCTCTTGAAAATGTTATCTCTTTCTTCAATTGGGTGTCAGAATGTCTTCATTAATGTGGAATACTGAGGATATATTTCATCTGTAAGATAATACCCATATTTGTATTCGTTTCCATTCAATGTGAAAGGAGCATTTGTGCCCTTTCAATTCAAAAGATCGTCGGATATCTGCGACTGATCAAGAACGTTGATGTCATTGCTGGAACTCGTAACCCCAAAAAATGCATGCCAAATCCATAAATCTTGAGAGACAACAACCTCTAAAACCAACGAAGGTGATCTGTGATGACCGGTTGCGTATTGCGCTTTCCATGCTACTAGACAATTTTTCCATTTCCAATGTGTGCAATCAATGCTTCCAATCATTCCGGGAAACCCATGGCGTCCTTCATGTGCCGCATACAATTCTTCCAAATTATGTAGCGAATGTTTCTGCAAATATACATCTTCAAATGTTTCAACGACATCTCTTAACAATGTATACAAACTCTTCCTTGTGGTTCTTTTGGACATTCTCATATAGCCGTCCATGGTTTCGGATGACTCCACCATAGCCATTAAACAAATGGCCGCAACACATTTTTGCAATGTTGTAAACCCTCGTCTACCTCTAGCATCACATCTCAACTGAAAAAATTCATACCTAAAACATAAATTAACTCTAGTTTAAAAAATTAGTACATTTGTATTAAAGTTAAAGAAACATGAAGTACATTTGTATTTATTTTGTATAAAAGTATAGTAAATATGTATTAAGACGAAAAAAATGATACCGACTTTCCAAGGAGTTGGTGATCCGTAGGAACAGATTCCTACTCTAACAAAATCTTCTTTTGAAGTCCTTTGACCCGTATACACAACTATGCGTAGAGTAATCGCGATATAGATGTTCGTGTCCTTCCTCAGGTTTCTGTTTAACACCGCATGTCTTGTTGGTAGTGGAGCGGGGTTTGGCTGTAGCAACTTGTTAGTCTAATAATGATACATCATCCTGAAGAATATCTCGTCATCGGAATCATCGGACGTGGCGAAAGGATCCTTAATTTTTTTTTTTTGAAGATAATTGAAATTATATATATAGAGAGAGAAATTGTGTGGAAAAAAATTGTATAGATAAAAGATATTTATATAGGAAAAGAATAATTAATTTTAAAGTTATTATTATATATATATATATATAAAAAGATGTGAAAAATTTTAACAGTACTTTCCTGTGATTGGTTGGAATTTGTTTTTTTTTTTTAGGTTGCTGTCCACCGCTTCTTATTCTCTTACGATTAAAAATCCCTAAAACCACCCCACCGCCATAGACTCTATTGTCGATTTTCCTCACCGACTCCATCCATCTCTCGATTCTTCTTCTATATTTTCTATTCCATCCAAAACTCAAACGCTCCAATACAGTTTCCTTGATTCGTCGAGGTGAAAGAAAGGGCGATGGACAAATAGGTTGCTTTTCCCCCGATTTCTATTTCTAGGGTACGTATTTGTTTCTTCTCTAGTTTTCTACTTGCTCCAGTTTTCTACTTTCTCCGATGGGTCCTCCCATTCATCGACCCCACCTCAACATCACCAACGAACTTGATTAGAGTTTCCTTGAGTCAGACTTTGATTTGTCGAGGTGAAAGAAAGGGCGACGGACAAACAGGTTGCTTTTCCCCCGATTTCTATTTCTAGGGTACGTATGTGTTTCTTCTCCAGTTCTCTACTTGCTCCATTTTTCTACTTGCTCCGACTGGTCCTCCCATTCATCGACCCCACCTCAACATCACCAACGAACTTGATTAGCAACATAGATGAAATCAAACTTCAAAAACATACCTGAATTTAAAGGCGGAGGCGGTCGAAGAAGGTGGTGCGATGGTTGGGGGTTCGATGCTGCTCCTACTGTGTGGTGTGCGACAGCTCGCCTAATGACGTACGGTTGCTTCCACTGCCTTCTACTTCTTTCATCCACTTCCGTATTTTGGATATGGTTGGTTTCCTCTCCCACCGTCTCTCTCAACAAATGTTAACGCACACGGACATCCTCTTTCTCTTCCTGTTAGTTCATTTTTTCACTTAATGATTTCATGTCGCTATTCGTAAACATGAATGATCTACAGTTTGTTTTTTTCTTATGCTCTAAAGATTCAAGGTGGAAAGTTCCAGTCGACAACGTCATTAGATATGTGAAGGGTTTGTCTTGGAAACACGAGTACGCTGATGTTGACGCCGCACTTGCATAGAATGTTACGAGGAGGCGATCGCCACTGACGAAGAATTGAAGCATGATATCGAAGAGGTAAAATCAAAAGTTAAGTTTCTCCGATCCCAAATTGATCTACTGTTTAGGCTTGCTGTATTTTTTTTAATAAGTGGTATGCTTGATTACGTTGATAAATCTTAACGTGACATCTTCCATTTTCTTTGATTTCACTTTTCCAAGTTCCTCCTTTCTTATTCTCATTAGGAATTGATTATCAGAAAAAAATCAAAAGAGGATGGTTGCTACTTTTTTCTCCCGAGGTTTCTTCTTCATTATTTTTATCAATTCTATTCTTGAAAGCAGTTCACTTTTATATTTTATCCTTCATAATGTATGTTCATTGCAGGTATATTGATATGTGTATGCTTGGTAATGCCAACAAAGAATCATGAACCTATTTGAGAACAAGACTTATTCTGTTCTCAATATATTTGATATAACTCTATGCCCCCAACTTAATGTTACAGGGGTAGTTGAAGTTATTTTGAACAAACATATAACCCTGGTTG
Organism: Lactuca saligna; assembly: GCF_052625555.1. Classification (NCBI taxonomy): domain Eukaryota; kingdom Viridiplantae; phylum Streptophyta; class Magnoliopsida; order Asterales; family Asteraceae; genus Lactuca; species Lactuca saligna. Next base: position 91,419,427 of record NC_136425.1, read on the forward strand.
TAGTGATTTTGACATGTATTGTATTTGGGACTGATAGATTCCTGAAGACAATGGTTCAGGAGTTCTTTGGGATGAAAAAGGGCACATTCTCATGAATTACCATGGTAAGGACATACCATGTTTTATTCTCTTTAAAATTTCATCAATTATTAATATGTTAAATATGATTATAAAAATTATCATCAAATTACTAATCCAATTTTTGAAAAAAAAAACTATTTCAAAGGTTGAGTAAACTTTGGGCATCATTTGAACTATCCTACCTTTTAGCTAAATCACTTTTTGTACCCAAAATAACCAATTTATACAAAAAAATGTATCGTTTTTTTATTCTTTAATACCTTTTCTCATTATTGTTTCATAATGGTGTTTTGAAACTATGGCGAATGCATCTATCGTCATTGATGCATAAATAAAGATACCAATTAGTAGTGATTGAATTCCTTCTATGGTTCCACATGAGAAACCAATACGAATATAACCTACATGTCCAATTGAACTATGAACTAGAAGTCTTTTTACTTACGTTTGGGTCATGGCAGCCAGTGCTCCTAAGATCATAGAAACAATGCTGCAGAAAAAGTAGCAATTCTTTGTCCAGGAATCCAAAACCTAGACAAGTAGTTACAGAGTTAATATTCTTGCCTCATAAGGGTGAGACTCATTTTCATCTTATTATATATTTAATAATTTTTATAAATTATGCCTCACCGATTTATTATATTGAAAGCGTATAATTTATTTTCAAAGCCAAGTTAAAACCAATATTATTTTTTTAAGAATTTTAAAAACCATTTTCCTGGTTACTTGGTTTTGGAAAAGGTTAAAATATATAAAAAAAAGCACACCACATTTCACCATTTTATCAATTTACCCCTGAACTATTACTTTTTTACGATTATTATAATAATAATAGTTCAGTTACTAAATGGATATCAAAACCGGGTGATTGGAAACATAATTTTTTTTTTTTTTCTAAATACGGTTAATAAAGTATAATGGTTTTATCGCTACAGAAAAAATATACTTTTATTTTTCAAAAAGGGTTAATAAAGTATATCAAGTTATCCCATCATCTATTATTTTTTGTAATGATAATTAGTGAATTTAAAGAAAAATAATAGTTGTGTGGCTAAATCAATTAATGGTGAAAGTATGTTGTGCTTATAGACTTACCTTATTTGTTGCATTTCACTATTTTTCCCCTAGTTTGTAATCAGGAAAAAAGAGTTCCTTGAATATAGTAAAAAAAAGTATTTTGAAGATAAATACCACTCAAGTAATATTAGTTTCCTGTTGATCATAAATCTGTTGTTTTTTGCTAGTATACGAAGTATCATGTAACTAAATCATAAAGCTCATAGTAAATTATTATTTAACTAAATTCAGAAAACTTAATTTCCAAATAAATTCATGAATAAAAAATTGATTAAATTGCAATTTTTCATTCTATTGTAGAGTCAAGTGAAGAATTAACAAAATGGAAGGAGTCATATTCCAAAGTAATGGAACGAGTGCTTCCATTCCATTTCTAATTCCATGAAATCAATAGGTATATTTATAGAATCAAAAGTAAAAAAATTAACTCTCCAAATGCAATGCAGATGTATGAGTATAACTAAGTTTCTAATTGGTCTCTTTTAGGTGAGAATGTTCCGTCACCTTTCAGGTATGAAGATATATTGTAAGTTTACGAAAAAAAAAACTTACCCACCTTTTTACTATAACCATAAAAGTCTTTGGTCAAAATGTGGTGGGTTGACCTACGGACAATTTCTCAACCCGTGTTGAGATTGGGTGAACAATCAAGGGACATTTACATAAAATAGCTATGTCATTTACTTTTTTTTTTTTTTTTGTCGTTATAATACTCTAATATTATTTTTATTATATGATTATCTGGCTTCACACTAATAGAAAAGAATTGTTCGTCTCTTTTTTTTCTACACTACTCTAGGCACCAAATATTTTTACTTGACCATTTTGCCCTTGATAAAAAAATTATTTTTAATGTTGATTAAACATTCACTCCAATATATTGACTTGGTAAAGTAAATGATAGTTTTGCATTTTTTAACCATATATACTTTTTTTTCCATTTAAACAATTAAAATGGATAACTTGGAAAAAAAAAAGGTTTCAGTGGGTCCAACTAAATTGAAAAAAATGATTTGATTTAGCCACGTGGAGAACCTATCACTATTGAAACATTTTTCACATGGAGAGAAAAATTTGAAGCACAAATAGCCCTTCAAAGAGCCAAATAATTAACAGAGTTTGTTATTTTCCACAGTTTATATAATTATTAATTACTACCCTCCAACTTTCAAGCTATTACTAGAATCAGCTCTTACTACAAGCAAAAAAAAAAAAAAAAAAAAACAAACTCACTGGAAGACAATGGTTCCAAAGTGGAAAAGCTTCTGCAGTAACTTATTATGTTTGTGACTTTATGCTGATGTGGCATTAATGACTTCAAATGATAATGATGTGGTGATGATATGACATTAATATATATTTTATATTGGCAGAGACATACAACACCAATCATGGAAGGATCTAATGATGAAGAGGAATATGATGATTTAGATGATGATTATGAAGGTTTGTTTTCTCACTTTTTTTTCTCTATTTAAATACTTATCAATATATGGAATTTATTTTGAATATAATGTCTGTCTGGTTGCAATATTTGATGTGTTACCATGTTGTTGACTAAGAACCACCACAAATTGATGAAGTGATACTCAAAATTTTGTCTATATCTAGAGTGCATTCCTCTAGTGTTTCCAGGTGAAATCAGAGTTTCAGTACATTTTTGTGCCTAGAATCACACAAATTTACTAAACCTAACTTTGATTTCTAGCAGTGATGCAGGATTTAGTGGTGGTGGATTGCTTATACAGTTGGAGATGCAACATAGTTCGATGAATATGGTGGCAGGTGCTCAGAATGTGAATGGGGTTGCAGTCAATGGACCTGAAGAGTATTTGGGTAATTCGAGGTTTTCCTATTGGGTTACTCATGGTTATAGCAATGGAATGGAATCACAACATAACATTTCAAACTCCAGAATTATGGATTCCATTTCGATTTCATATCAGTTAAATGAAACAGTTATGGATGACTCTCCTTCATATTTGTCGTTTAGTTTTTGAAGTATCCAAATTTGTGGATTATTATAAAAATTCAATTTTATGACCATTTTTTTTGTAGGGATATGAGTTGTTACATTAAAGGCAGCCTTACATCCAAGAAGTTTTTTCTTACTGAAAATTTGGAACTTAGTGTTAAACCATCATGGAGTAATGTGAAAATCAAGGGTATGCACAATCAAGGTAGAATATGATACAAGAAGCTCCAGTGGAAATGCCATACAGGCACGTTCTCGACATATTCCAGATAATGCAGGAGAACATGAGTGCAACAACAAACATCTAGAAAAAAAATCATTGAAGACCACCGAACACCATAAGGAACCACACTATTCCGACTCTTTTGTAATCGAATGCCCAGTAATGATCTATTAATGAATTGATATCTTTTTATTGTCATCTCTTGATACATTTATCTACCCCAAAAACAAAAAAGGATATGGAATGTTTTGGCTGACTGTTCAACCCAATATCATACGATCATATCAACTACCCCTGCCCCCTACGAAGTGGGGGCTACCACTATAGTTATTATTATTATTATTATTATTATTATTAATTTGACCGTTTGAGTTTAGATTTTTCCATTTATTTTGTATTTTAAAATTATTTTTTAGAATATGTCAGTGTAATATTCTATTTAGAATATTTCACGTATTTTTCAAAAAAAAAAAAAAAACAAAAACAAAAATGGGATTTTTTTTTTTATTTATTTTATTTTTTATTTTTATTTATTTTTTTTAGTTAATTCAAGTTTCAAAATTAATATTTAAATATTTTTTTGGATTTTTTTCCTTTATTTTGCATTTTAAAATTATTTTTAGATTTGATCTCACAGTTTCATAAAATTAGAATGGTATTAAATGAACCTCAACCTATATATATATATATATATATATATATATATATATATATATATATATATATATATATATATATATATATATATATCATAATTTTAAAAATATATATTTAGTTTGAAAAAACGCTTAAATTTTTTTTGTCTATTTATCAACCAAATATTTTACGGCAAAATAAAAATAAATATATGATCGACATCACCGATTTATAACATTTTTATATATAAAAGTACAGTATCTCGATTTATTCCTATACAAAAGCAAGTAGTACAAGAGAATATAATTAAATTAGTAATTAAACCAAAAGTTGGTTGAACATCATATTATATTACAATATAATATAATATATGCAAAAACCAAAAGCACAATAAGAATGACAGCCTGGGTATAGTATAACCGTGACCGACGTAACGCCTGATGGTTTCATCACCTTTTACACATTTTGTTTGATTCCTTCCAGCCTCACACTCTACTACATCCCTCCTGATATTATATCTTTCCAAAACTACCTTCCTTGTAATTACCAAAAAGTCCTTCCCGCTCAAATGATTACAAGCCACATTTTGTACATTGACTATAACCTCCCTGACGTACAACGCGACCCCTCCTTTACCAGCGCCCAGCTTCACCTCTATTCTACATTCAACCGTTTCATTTGCGTCGCACCCGGGTAGAACGACGACGTATCGGAGATAGATGCTGTCAGTTATCCATGCAAGAACAGGTTTAATGCTGGATAGGTTTAATGCATGTTTCAGGGTCGGATCAATTAGGATCCAGTTTAGCGTTATAGATTCTTGAAGGTGTGATATTGTTGCGTCGTCGGAGTCTTCCACGTCTTCGACATTAAAGTCAATGGATCGAGGCATTCCGGTGACTTCTGGATCATCCTTTAATTCAATCTTGAACGCCGATGATAGAAATTCGGTTGTGGCGTCGGTGAATTCGGCTTTGGAGTAAATGATGTCGTCATGGTAGCGTATATCCACAACCGAGATGAGTTCAGATGGAAAAGGTTGATGAGTTAAGGAGCAATCTGGGTGGGAGATAGAGTAGGAACGATGGTGGTTAGGGTGTTTGACGACGGTGATTGGAGGCTGAAAAGAGTCTTGGAAGAAAGAGCGGTGACCGGCGGGGAAGGTGGAGATGAGGTGGTGAATACGTGGGTGGGTTATCGACGGCCATGTGGACTTGCAGATGTTAGACCAGAGAATGTCATCGGCGCAGAGAGCTCGTATATAAGATGATGCAGTTGCGGCGGAGGAGAGTGATTGACCGTCGAGTCGTGGGAGGATATGGGTCTGGATGATGAGTGGGTGGAGATCGGTGAAAGTTGATGGAGAAGAAGCAGATGCCATGGCTAACAGAAGTAAAGGTTGTCGGATTGGTATGGGCAGAGACGAGGTATAATTATAGCTGGGGTTTGAAAATGATGTGGATTAAAGTCGAAATATACACATAATAAAGTAGGCCATAAAAACAAAAATCGAAATTAAACAAGAAGACCACATGAGAATGTGTATATTTAAAATATTGTGTAAAGCAGATTCGAAGATCAGTGAACTTAAAATCAAATTTAGAGTAAATTTATTGAGACCATTTATAATTTGTAATTTTGGTCTATAATTTGTCTCTGTCATTCCTAAAGAAGATTATATAGCCCTTTTGATTTTATTTTTAATTTTCTATTATTTATTTATAATTAATCTAATAATAAAATAGTTTAATTACACAAATGGGACCCACCACCACCCACATTCATTACCTATACTTCACTTTCTCCATTGACTATCGATACCATCACCTGCGTACTTATCAACCCCGGTGAACACCAAATCTCTGACAAACTCCCTTGCAATCGTTCCGACACCTACATCCATCATCTACGTATTGTCTTTCCCTTTTTTTTTTTGTCCCTTACTCTTTTGTCTTCTTTTCCTGTGATCCATAAAAAAAAAATTCTGAAGTATTGAATCGAAAACGCCCCAAAAAATTAAGCTTATGCTAAAATCAAAATCTCCAATTAAACTTGAACACAAGATGAAAACAAAACCCAAAATCAAAATTAAACCTGAATATAAAATCAATTTCTGAAATCTAATTAAACCTGAAATTTTTGTTAACCGATTTCTTCTTCAACTGAAATCAAATTCATGGAATTCGACAGAATATAATCAAAATTGGCACCAAATCATGGATGAAACTAAAAGAATACGGATGAATCAGAGTTGTAAATAGTTAGGCCTTTCAACTAGATATATTGGTATCGATTTTGTTCATGTTGATGATGTTCCGCCTACCCACACCACCGAACTGAGAATAGCTAAATGGAATTGATGGATGACGGTCACGACTTGTGAGGAGCTGAACAAAAAAGATGGGACTGTTGTTGATTGTGTTTTCCAAAACTTGACCTACCTCTCTGGAACCTCGAGGTGTGGATGCAACGGTGGTTATGGGTGGTTGTTTCATCGATTTAGGGTTACAATGTAACATCCATAAAAATTAGGCCAAATTTAAACTTTTTCAAAATATTTCAAAACTATTAATTATTACAAAACTTCTTTTCAAAATAATATAATATCAGAGTGTCCCAGAAATAAATCATAAACATGAGGAGCTTTATTATGATCACGCCTTTGCCTTCCCACAATCATCTGATGTACCTTAAACAAAAACTGAAACTGTAAGTCCGAAGCCTAGCGAGTCTCCCCAAAATACCCATGACATACAGATATAACCTTATCATATAAACATATAAGCAAACAAGATGCATAACGAGCCATTAGTCCGACTGGACCGACTCCAGGTCCTCAGAATATTTGGACCGCTCTCTTAGCCCTCGGCACGTTTGGACCGCCCTCCTCAGGAACTTCAGCCTATCCGGACCGCTTGTTGGGCCTTCGGCCTGACTAGATTTGCTCGGCTCGGGCGTATAGTCTACCCGGTCCACCTAAGGTATCTTGGCCTACTGCACACAACAGCGCTTGCCTCAACCCTTTCCCAAAACAACAAACATGTACACATACATATAAAAAAGTAAACAGGGAGATCTAACCGATCACTAATCATGGAAACTATCCTACAACCAGGATACCGATCTAACCGATCACTAACATAATAACCATCCTATAACTAGGATACTGGTATAACCGATCTCTTTCATGGAAACCATCCTAGCTACCAGGATGTAAATCAGCAAACATATCATGCAATAAACCCGAATGCAAATCCAAAATGGGTCGGAATTAGTGCCTTCGACCCTATTAGTATAGTGAGGACAACTCACGTCTCGACTGTCGAATTAAAGTGATAACGCAACTCTCGAACCACAACCACAAACTCTACCACTTATATTTACCATGAGACCTTTTCCATAAATTCCAATTTACCAAAATACCCTAGAAGTCAACTAGTCAACCCTTGGTCAAAGTCCAAGTCAATGGTCGAGGTCAACAGTCCATGTTGACCAGACTCGTCAAGTGCAGTTCATTGACTCGTCGAGTCCTTCTTGAACTCGAGAAACCGTGAAATCCACCGTTGACTCGTCGAGTTTCCCTGAAACTCGTTGAGTTTATGTATGTCCATGATGTAACCTTGCTCTTGTTCTGGGTGTGAGAACTAGAATTTGATCAGTTGCGCAGGGACAAGGTTTGAGAATACAAACCTTGAATGAATGCTTAAGATTAATGTCTGCTAACAATATGAAGTTTAAGTCTAGACTAGAAAGACCAGTCAAGTCTTAAATATTATATTCAATAAGCGATCAAGACATTAAATGAAGAATAAAAGTAAATGATCAAGGTAAAGCTAATAAATGAAGAACAAGAAGAATGTTTGAAAAAGATTTGAGATAACTAAGTAATTGCCAAAAGATGAGCAAAAGATTTTTCTTTAATTTGTATTGAATGCTCCTTTATATAGGAGAGAATGTTACAATGAATTAACTGAGTAACTTACATCGGACGAGACAATAGAACTATTTCTAACATTCTGATTGTCGAATACAACAAAAGGTTAAGTTGTAACAACGTGAATTTTCAAAACAATTTTTCGTTTTTCAAGCAACATAAACCATCATTTAATATTCTGAAATCACATGTATAACAAATGTCATCGTAACAAAATACATCCCAAGATCATAAAACAATTCCTTCGTCAGTGTGTACAGATCACGCCGGTGCCTTCCCACGGTCCTCGCTAGTACCTGAAACACATAACACAACAATTGTAAGCATAAATGCTTAGTGAGTTCCTTAAAATACTACTTACGCACATACGCCCTTCCGGGACCTGACCTTCCGGTCCATGTGTCTCAGGGGACTTCCGTCCCGACTCAGTAAACCTTCCGGTCCTATCTGCGTCAACCTTACGGTCCACATCACAACGCCTTCTGGCCCATAACATATATGCCTTCCGGCCCATAACATAATGCCTTCCGGCCCATATCAAGCATAACATACATAGCACATACAACGGTTAACTTATCATATACAATGCATAAAGCTCATAACATATCCGACCGGTCACACAATAAAACCCTTCCGGGTACAATATAGTGAGAAAACTCACCTCGTGGAAAGTCTAGAATCTCGCGTGCTCGCTATCTCCGAATCCCAACCCCGCCTAATCATAACGAATATCATTTAATTAATATAGACTTCCACAACTAGACTTTACCCTTATTAATATTCCTCAGAGGGGTAAAAGACCATTTTACCCTTCCTTGACTCAAAGTCCTCATGTTGACCAAAACCCTAAAAGTCAACAAAAGTCAACATCTTACAGTACGCAGGGCGTACAGACTTATGTACGCAGGGCATACATTGCCAACCCACAATCGGGGTCGCCACCCAGTACGCTGCGTGTACTGGGAGTTACGCCCAGCGTAACACTCAGATTCAACCATTCTTCATTTTTGGTCTTAAATGGTTCAGAAACTTCTTCAACTTCTAGATCCGGCTCTCTTTAAGCCTCCTTACCCATAAAGTCGAAACCTTTAAGCCTTGGCATGGCTGTAAAGGCTCCTACACTCCTTAATACCTTTCCATTTCAACTCAAAAGATCTAGATCTCATGCATGGCTAATCATTCACATCCAAGATTACATTTTTGTGAATCTACAACTCAAATGGACCAGAAATATGATGGATCTAAGCTAATGGAGACTACTTGCTCATAAAGTCTCCATCTTTGGGACCAAAACCCTAGAAAATGGTCCATAAAGCATACTACAAGAACTACAAGGCAAGATCTGAACATTTTACCTTAGGAAGAAGCTCCAACCTTTGCTAAAGATGGATCTACAGTTGAACACCAACTTCTAGCCTCCACAATGGACTCCTCTTCTCTTTTGCTACCTTGAAATGACACCACCAAGCTTAGAACACTCACAAACAAGCTATGAACGAAGGAACAACTCTCTTAGGGTTTCTTTCTGAGGGATGGTGGCTGAGGAATCAATCCATCTCATTCCTTTTATAGCCAACCATTAAATTAGGATTTTTTTGGGTCTGGACCGGTTACGCCAAAAATAACCTTGGGTACGCCCAGCGTACCCAGGGGATGATGCGTTTAAATGAAGCGCGCGAGTACGCGCAGCGTACTCCTTGCACGCCCATCGTACTCGCCCAACACAAAAGCCCAAAATGACAATATATCAAAAGATGAAGGGCTAATTAAAGGTACCTGAATTTCGGGCTGTTACATAAGTTCTATGTAACGTTACATCAATACAAGGATAATAAATGACAAAAGACAAAAAGATTTTCTTCCGGATTAGCATACATTCCGAACGTGAGTGTCACTTCGGAATGTGTTCCTCTTCAAAATATTCTTCATCTTCTTTTCTTCAGCTCCGGACAGATTCCGGAGCACTTTTCACTTCGGAACCAATAAGCTTTAGAATAGGTACTTAGGATTGCTAGATGTTCACTTTCAGGTTCCAACAATCTCCCCCTAAGTGAACTTAGCAATCCAACAAGCTTAGATATTTTTTTCCTTGATGAAGGTGTAGGCCCAGAACAACTAATCGCGAACTTCAATGTACCATGCCGGCTGACTCACGAACTTTGCCTTCACATGTTTCGGAGCATCAAACTTGGATGCACGTGAAATGAACTTCTTTAGAATTTTGGTAGGAATCAGGTGTTTGTACAGGACTCGAAAGCAGTTCTTTTTGTGTTTTTCTTGTAGTATAGATAAACCTTAGAATATGCTCTTCAATAGGATCATCTGCGAGGAGTTCAGCTTCCGAAAGGATGAAATCTATCTTAGAAACAAATTTCTCAGTTCTATAAAGATAGGCAAGTTCATAATCTCTTCGACTGAACTCTGCAACGTAATCTTTCAGGAACCTTAGTGCAACATGATAGCCTCCCATAATAAGGTCATCCTTCTGATTTTCTCTGAAGTAGGAAGCTAAAGCAAGAATGTCATTCAGATTCATTGATGGCAAATCAACATCAGTAAGTGTCAGGGGAGTGGGCTTGTTCCAGAGAATGTGAAAACGGAACAACGGACAATGTAGTTTAAACTTCACCAGGAATTTTCTTCTGAAGTCATTGACCTGAGTAATCTTCTTCTTCGACCATACTTCCTTGAATGTCTTTGCGTTCTTAGAGTAGAAAGTATCAAGTCTTTCTCTTTCTGTTCGAATGATCACTTCCGGAGGGTCTGTGGGATAAAGTGGAGCGAACTTGGTGTAATACTTGCTGTAGGGCGAGAGAGAGAGGAAGATCAAGTTTCTCAAAGTGGCTTGTAGGAATGTCTTAGGACATTGCTGGAATGATTTCGTGACTCTGAAGGATGCCTTCACAGCAAAGAGGAGATATCCCACGCATTGAGTTAGGATTATCTTTCAGAGCCTAGATCCGGAAGCTTTCTTCAAGAGCTTGATTTATTTCCTCCTGAGACCATCCATGTTTTCATTTGAGAGGAGGTCCGGAGTGCAGAACTATCATTGGTTTCTTGCCTTTCTCTCTTTGAAGTGCAGAGATGACCATCTTCATATTCTCATGAATCGTGAATTCCGGAGTAGGATTTGGAAGAGGTTCTTCTGAAATATCATCAGGGATCCAGAGTGGAGAGCTCTGATCGATTGGAGCAATCTTGGGATCCGGAATTGGAGGCGGTACTGAAGGAGTGGCCCGGAATGTGAGACAATCCAAAATTTATTCCGTCATTATAACCCGTTTCCGTTAATAAAATATTCTATTTTATAAAAGTTTCATTAATTCGGGGTACACAAATCAATGAAATGTTTTATTTCATTTTCATTTTATGTTATTATCGTTGTAATAAAATAAATAAAAACACATAATTTACATTTCCATTTAGTTGGAAAAAGTTTATTTTTAATTACGACCATTTAACCGGGTAAAAGCTTTAAGCCCTGTTTAACATAAGTATCGGGTAGTCGTATACCGGGTACAACAGTCAAGCCCTATATAAGGGAGAGGGGACACTCTTTAGAATCTTTTTACCATACTAGACACACTTTCTCTCTCTCTACTCTCTCTCCTCAAATCCGATTTCATCCCAAAAACCGCAAGTTTCCGCCTCCAAAACGTAAGTTCCCTTACCCTAACTTGTTCTAAACATCATTGCTTGTTGTTAAGGATCAAAAATCATGCAAGAAAGCCGAAATCAAGGAGTTTATGGCCTAAGAACCTCCTTAGGCCGTAAACCCCTAAAATGGTGCCAAATGCTCAAAACTCTCCCCTTTAGGCTTAGAATCTCGTTTTGGCTTTAACCTAGAAGTGTTTGAGTTATGAATCAACAACTTTGAGGGCTTGAAAGAGAGTTTACATCCCAAGCATATGCTTAGACCGTAAACTCCCTCTAAGCATGCAAATCAAGCCCAAAACACTTCCAAACCACATTTAGGCTTAAGACATGACTTAGGGACTTACTATTTCGGACTTGGAACACCTAAACATCATCATTTGAAGGGTAAACTAGAGTTTACAGCCCAATCATATGCTTAGACCGTATACTCTCTTAAACCATGCCAAATGACCCTCTAAACGCCTAAAAAGCCTTATACCCTCACTAGAACTTGTTAGGAATGAGCCAAGGACCTTAAAAATCAAAGTTGGAGGGTGCCCAAGAGTTCACGGCCTAAGCCATGGGGCTTACGACTGTAAACTCCCATGGAGTGGTCCTAGGACGTTAAACTCCGAGGGAGTACTCTTTTAGAACCTTAAACACCCCTATAGCCTTATATATTGCCTTAGAATCTCGTTTTGGCTTTAACCTAGAAGTGTTTGAGTTATGAATCAACAACTTTGAGGGCTTGAAAGAGAGTTTACATCCCAAGCATATGCTTAGACCGTAAACTCCCTCTAAGCATGCAAATCAAGCCCAAAACACTTCCAAACCACATTTAGGCTTAAGACATGACTTAGGGACTTACTATTTCGGACTTGGAACACCTAAACATCATCATTTGAAGGGTAAACTAGAGTTTACAGCCCAATCATATGCTTAGACCGTATACTCTCTTAAACCATGCCAAATGACCCTCTAAACGCCTAAAAAGCCTTATACCCTCACTAGAACTTGTTAGGAATGAGCCAAGGACCTTAAAAATCAAAGTTGGAGGGTGCCCAAGAGTTCACGGCCTAAGCCATGGGGCTTACGACTGTAAACTCCCATGGAGTGGTCCTAGGACGTTAAACTCCGAGGGAGTACTCTTTTAGAACCTTAAACACCCCTATAGCCTTATATATTGCCTTAGAATCACTTCTAGAACCACAAGAGGCTTGAAAACACTCAATTATACTCCTCCGATGAGTTTATGGCCATAAACTCACGGGGGATGTGGTCTTTCAACCGTAAACTCACCAAGGATGGGTTTGTGAGGAGTAAACTCCATAGTGATGCCTAAAACTCCTTCCTAGCAACCCATTAGCCTTCTAACACTCAACCATAGAACTTTTATTCATATTAGGATGTCGATATGTGTTTAATTAGAGTTTAAATCACTAATTACTTGTAAAAATACGTATTCATATGTTATTAGGGTCATAAAGGGTGTACAAGTCCTTACTTGACACTAAACGCTCATCAGACCCTTCCACAGATCTACTCATTTCAGGTGACTTCATACCCCTTAATGAACTTTTTCAAACGTTTTTACATGTTTTAGGGGGGGGGGGGATACAAGTTGTATTATCAAACCATATGTGATTCATCACTTACCCTCAAAAAGGGATTTTTCTATACTTTTAGTTACTTATCAATAAAACTGTTTTGACTAATTATCAAATACAAATTTTCAAGGATAAATTGTTGTTAAACTGTTTTCAACCAATGTCTAAACTACTTTTATTTTTAAATATATCCACACTAATATATTTATATAAGTAAGACTTGAAGGACTTAGGACCGATAACTCGCCTTACTTCCTGTTCTTGTTGATGGGTTTGAATCATAAGAACATCCTATGTGCTCATACAAAACCCTAATGCTTGGATCTAGGTTTATCTATTGTACATGCAATTCATCCAAGACTGTAAACCCTAATTCTAGCGTATGATAATCGATATTAACATAATAATGGGTTTAAGATATTACCTTGATTGTTATGTAGCAATAACAATCTCAATTCCTTCTTGTAATGACTTTAGAAAGCTTAGAGTCACAAATGTCACTCCTCTAATGGTTCACAAACACCAAGAGCAAGATGATGAAGAGGAGAAGAGAAGGAGACTGCCCAAAACGTGTGGAAACCCTAACCAATTAGTTCACCACGTTTTTGGGGCATAAGGGTTCTTTAAATAGAGAGGCTATTAGGGTTATCTAACAAGGAAACCTTAATATGGATGCTTAAGCCCTAAGCAACCCATGGACTCTTTCCTTAACAAGCCTTGGACGATTTCTAATGGGTCTTCCCATAGTATTCTTCCAACCTTATAATAAGGTAATCCATAGCCCAATTACAATTATCTTATAATTACAATTCCAGTCCCTTAAGTTTAGTTAATCTCTTTTAGCCACAAACTTAATTCTTATTAATTCTTGACTAATATTAATTAAACAATATGATTTCTCCTTTAATATATTATTCTCATAATATATTAATAAATCATATTTAATCCTTCCTCTCCATAATTCATCCTATCAAGTTACTTTGGTGAAGTCAACCCAAAAGGACCATGCACCATCAGGTCAAGTACATACGAAAACAGTTATGGACTTAGACACTAATCCAACAGTCTCCTATTTGGATAAGTGTATTAACTATTCCGCATATGACTTCAAAGTGAAACACAAGAATAATACTAATGCCATATGGCCCCAAACCTTTGAGTACAAATAAAACACTTTTTATTTATCACCATATCGATTACTCATTATTTGTTGTTTCGGGTAATCAACTTCTTACTTGAATTACAACACTTGTCCCATGCTCTCAGCATGCACACAATGTTTACCTACGGTTCTTACTTTGTGAAATAGATCAAATGAACACATTTCCAATCATACTCATTTCACAACTCCCAATCCATATCACAAGTGTAAGAATATCAAATTCTTGCCACTTATAGAATATGTTAGATTCTAACATTTTATGCAATGATCCTTTTGTAATGTCACTGCACTAAGGTCACAATGACTATTGCCAATGAAATTAGAAAGTTCTCTATGATTGTTACAATACAATTCCATAGACGTGATGTCTCTCACTCAAAGTACATTCCTTTGAACATCCTTTTGCATAAAAGTTTCTAATCTAGACATAGATATTTAATATCTAACTCCCAATATGGAAACCTTTCCATACTTACCATATCACAAATCATTCTTAATAGAATCTTATCTATTCATAATAATGTTGATATGCTCCAACCAATACTATACTTCCAACTACTCACAAGCGATCAATCCTCGGCGAACTTTGGATTGTCCTTTGATAATTGTTTAATTGTCTTAGTCAAAACCGATTCTTGTCCTTTTCCCTCTAAATGTCCTGGACATTTGGAAAATTTAGAATGGTCAAATATTATAGCATTTACAATCGATCCTATACCCGAAGCGTATGGGACACGATGCATAATGTCTTAGAAAGAGATTTGATACTTTATCAATCTTCTACCATAATATTTTATGTGCTACGTTCTCATAATTCGAACTTTATGAAGAGGAATGTCGTAATCATAATCGAAATTTAAGAACACACTCTGTATCTTTGACTAAAGATATTAACATTCCACAACCTAAACCTTTAGATTTGAAATGAAGCATAATATTCTCTCCCTTAATTATAGCAAAACAACTATTCAACCCTTACAACTTTGCAAAGTATGACTCTTGTTTTATATAATTAATATTGTAACGACCAAAAATTTCAACACAATTTAAACTTTTCAAAAACAATCCATTTTAATAATGTTGTTACAAAAAGGTTTTCAATACAATTATTATCAGAGTATTCCCATAATCATGCCATAAACATAAACACGAGGAGCGGTACGACCACGCCTTCGCCTTGCCACGGTCTCCTGAAGAACCTGAAAAACATTTAAAGCACAACTGTAAGCCCGAAAGCTTAGTGAGATACCCCCAAAATACCAACCACATATACGCCGTTCCAGGCTACGACCTTCCGGTCCAAAACATATTGCCTTCCGGTCCATAACATAAATAGCATACATAACATAATAGAACATAGAACAGCCATGCATATCGGTCTACTGTGTGACTGGTCCGCCGTATCGGCCTTCAGTCCACCCTCCATGTCTAGTCACGACCTTCGAGTCTGCAATGTGGTTGGTCCGCCCGCACCGGGCCTTCAACCCACTTGGTCTACTCTCCGAGTCTACAGTATGGCTGGTCCCCCCGCATCGGGCCTTCAGTCGGCCTGGTCCACTCTCCGAGCCTCGGCACGTCTGGTCCACCCTAGTGGGGCCTACAGCCTATCCGGACCGCTCGTTAGGCCTTCGGAACAACTGGTCCGCCCTGGGTATCTTGGCCTACAACACAAAGCAGGACCCGCCTCAACCCAACTCCAGTCCAACAACCATGTGCACATAACATAGAATCATATAACAGTCATATTCCACAAACCGATCAAGCAGATCACATAACATATCATTACCCTAACCAGGATACCGACCTAACCGGTCATTAGCATAGCATCACTCTACATATCGGGAAATCGACCTTAACCAGGTCTCTAGCATATACCATCCTAGCTACCACGATGCAGACATATCAAGCAATAACATAACAACCATATCCGAATCTCAATCCAATAACGGGCCGACCTTGGTGCCTTAGACCCTGTCGATATAGTGAGGATAACTCACCTCGCGAATGTCGATACTCTGAACTGAAGAAGCAGACTCTCGAATCACCAACTCACCGCAAATCTCGAACTAACCATCATCACAAAATAAACATAAGGTCAATCATACTTACACTTATCGGGCCAAGACCAAAGTCCAAATCTCATTCAAAGTCCAACATTGGCCCAATTTACCAAATTGGGTCCACTTCACCAAATGGGCCTAGATCTAATGTCCACAACATTAATTCGGTGCAAAATACTCTATTCATAATTTCCAGACTTGGCCCAAACACCAACAACCCACAAATGGCCCAAACTCAAAAGGCCCAAAATTGAAGTCCACAGGAGGAGTACGCTGGGCGTACTGTAAAGATCACCAAAAGAAAACGGGGCACTGGCCCGCTACGCAGGGCGTACTCAGAGGTTACGCGGGGCGTAACTGTAGTGCTCATAAAGTCCTTTTAACCTCTTAATAGCTTAAGCTCTTAAGCCCAAACTTCAGATCCATAGGTCAAATATGATTAGAATTCATAAAGTCTCAGACTTTATCACTTGGGACGTCCTTAAGCTCTTAATCCAAGGTCTTAATCCATTAAGACCTATATATCTCATACATGGAACAACAACAACCCTTGGGACCTCATTTTTATCACTCAAGACCTCTCCAAAGGTCTGAAAGGACAGATAATCTTGACCAAATCGAAATATGCAACAAGGTGAGGACATTTGGGACAAGAATGGTGACAAAGCATCAAAATACGTAGATCCATGCAATATGAAGGTCAAGCAAGAAACTTTATACCTCAAACAAGCTCCAAAGGGTGGTATCTCTTCAGATCTACAAGCCCCACACGTTCTTCTTCTTCTTTGACAATTCCTCTTTTCTCCTTCAAGCCTTTCTTTTGCCAAAAAGAGTTTCCCGAGGTCAAACACACCTAACAATGGAGGAATACGGGTCTTCTAGGGTTTTCTGAGGTTAAGGATGAGTATAAGGAGGCTAAGGGGTGAACCAACATGTTCCTTATATAGTGTCTGACCCTAAATTAGGGTTTGGAGTTTCTGAGAGTACGCTGGGTGTACTCACCCGGCCAACCCGCATCAGTCACCCTATTATGTTGGGCGTACGTCTAGCTTACACTGGGCGTACCCAGCCAAACTTCACAATTAATTGCATGCATGCATGCCATGCATGCATGGGACGTTTTCCCCACTTACTCCACAAAGAACTACAATAATGATCAACTTCAAGACACCGCAACTCCTTTAATCTAAACCCGCTCCCAAATAACTTTACATTCATACGGGGGTGATGGAAGCCCAAATGCTTCTAACACATACACCAACCTGACACCTTCTTGGATGAACTCATTTCTCACAAAAGGAACAGAATTACCCTTCCTCTTAAATTTCAGGGACTTATAATTAAACATTTAAAGAACGGGGTGTTACAATTCTCCCCCACTTAAATTAGGCTTTGTCCTTGAAGCCTGCGACAACTCTACTCTGAAACTATCCCTACAATGCACCGCCTGACATTCACCGAACCAGGCTAACCAAGACTTAACCATCGAAATCCGACACCCAACTTTATCTTTCTTACTAACAGGATGACACAAGCTTCAGCCCTAGAGCAACTCCCACGAGTTCTCCACCACAATCTCATAACCACACCAAACTGACTCTAATGTCCTCGGGCTAGGAAAACCCCGATACTCTGATGACACTTCCAAACATCCTTCCGGATGGATTCTCACCACATAAAACAAAATCTATCTGGAAATCCGAGATTTCATCCATGCATTCCTGCCGAGCCTCAACAACCATCCAACCAGGATGTGCTCCCATAAAACTCCTGTAATCTCGTTGCTCAATGACCAAAATTGGGCCACTCCCATCATAACCCTGAGCTGCTACTTCCACTTCCATGGATTTACATTCCCTTAGCATGACCGCTAACCATGCGACATACATGTCCTGAACCTGCTCGCAAGGACTCTCGAGTCCATGCACCACCTACACTAATCACAATCAAAACCCGGGGCCAGACCTTCTAATGCTAACACATCACATCATACCCAACCCATTTCCTCGAACCGATCCGATAACACCTGTAGAGTCTTCAGCATGACTGGGCCACCTCACCAGATCTTCAGTCAATCTGGACCACTCTCAAAACCTTCAGCCAATCTGGCCCGCCCTCCAGGTTCTTCAGTCTGGCTGGACTGTCCCCCGATCCTTCGGCCTGACTGGTACGCATACCGACCTTCAGTCTATCCGGACCGCTCAACTAGCATTCATCATTCCGAGTTATCTCTCCGGGAAATCCTCCCATGCATACTGTTCTAGCCCCCTAGGGGTTCCGAACTCTATCTCCATCATACATACTTGATCCCAACCTGATCCTAGGCCCTTCACAATCAATGCCAAGTCTGTATCCCGCCCCGCACGCCTGCTACTCATCCATACTAGCCTGCTCTCGGTTGAAAGAAATACCGCTGAAACCCAAGCATCTAAAAAATCTCTGAAGCCTATCAATCATCCGGAGAATTTCCAATTCTCCCCCACTTAGGGCATTGACTATCAACCACTGGTCGCTATCACCGACTTCCTAAAATAACCTTGCACAAAACCCAACACTTACACGCGGACTGATTCCCACTAGCACTAGCAACCTTCGCAAAAACACATTTCCACACCGATCATCCCACTCGAAAGGAACCCAATCTTCAATTATCCACTCCTCAGACTGCAGATGCTACCCGACATTCAAACCAACGCCGCATCCACTAATAACCCTCGCAAAAGATAACCAGCGAACACCCGAAACACTAACCCATAACCATACCAGAACCTCAAGGAACAACGAATACCAAAACAAAAAACCCATACAAAACGACTAGCAAAGAATAACACACCATAATAATCACAAGATAACAAGATATTAAGAAGGGAACATACCCGCAGCTGCATCCGTCACTGCTCTAACCTCCTCTGCTGAAAGCTGAAAAGCACGGCCCTGAGCCCTTGGGGGCTCCGCTCCACCCTAACCTCCACCTGTGATCCTCAAAGTGGTCGGTACTGGAGCCTGCACCGGTCCTGCAACAAGCTGTAGGCAGTTGACCCTCAAGTGCCCAACCTAATGACAATAATAACAAATTCTCAAATCCCGAACCGGCACTGACTGTCGACAATCCCTCGCATAGTGCCCCTCCTTTCCGCACTTGCGGCATGCACCTCCATACCGACAAACTCCGACATGACCCCTCCCACACTTTCCACAAACGTGGCTGCCCTGATCTCCAATCTTGGAATCAACAGTCTTACACCGTTTCGTCGCCGACTGCGATTGAACCAGAGCTTGCCTCAACTCATGCAACTGCAACTCAATCTCTAACTCACGCCGCCTGGCGGCCTCCTGCAACTCCAACAAGGTCTCGCACCTCTACGCGAACACAAACTATCTGATGTCTCTCTTTATCATACTCAGATATCGGGACATCTGAGCCTGCTCCGAAGCAAACTCAGGGCAAAACATCGTCCTCTCAGTAAACATCCTGGTGATTTCCATCACCAACTCTGAATCCTGATTCAACTCAAGGAACTCCTGAGCTAACCTCTCCCTCTCGACCTGCGGAACATAACGAGTGCTGAACATATCTCTGAATTGATCCCATGAAACCGCAGCCCTCTACGCATCCGAGTATGACCCCATGGTGAATCTCCACCAATCCTTTGCCCCGAGCCTTAACAGGTTCAGAGCACACCTCACCCTCTGATCAGCAGGGCATGAACACGTGAAGAAACACCCATCCACGTCTGATAACCATCTCATAGCAATGATCGGATCCTGAACTCCATCAAAGGTGGGAGGCTTCGTATTATCGAAGTCTCGATACTGAAAACCTCTACTAGCTCCTCCCCCTGCCGATGCTACGGCCGCTGTAGCCGCCGCGGCAGCCGTCTCCGTGAGAGCCGCATAGCGCTCATCAAAATATTCCACCATGGCGGTCTTGATCGACCCAAACAGTTCCAAAAGCTCGGCCCGGAACAATGCAGCAACCTCATCATGCAGGATCTTGCAAATCCTCGCATCCAACTCGCGCGTACTCATCTGACCGATAACCTCGGGCGGTACTGACCCGTCCGGAATTCCCTCTCCTACACCCGATCCTGAATCAGATCCACTCCCAGCATGCCTCGAAATCTCCCTACTGAAAATAAACCACAAAACCTCAGACACTTCCCACTATACCGGGAACCAACTCTCAACCCAACCCTAGAGGTCATGGTTTCCCTGATACGCATATAGGTCCTGTGCTTTTAGTAGTACGGGCCCATACTACCTGCCACACCTATCCATATTTGTATGAAATACTACCACAACACCCTAGTGACAAATATATAGCAAGCGCTCGATCCTCACTCCTAGAGGAACACTGGAAATCTCATACAGAGGAAAACCCTAGGCTAGTAGGCATCATAAAACAGACAACATTATCATGAAATCCTGAAGATCCCTAGCCTAGTACTAGCATGCTGTTCTATCAAAGCTCGAAAACAATTATCATGTATGGTATTTTGGGGTTACTTACTGGCTCCGGCTGATCGTACCTCCGCGTCCTCTTTTTACTTAATTTGAAAACCATTTTAATTACTCTTTTAAAAACTCTACTTGATGTGAGACTGGATTCACACGAATGTTCCTCCAATTCACTCAAACCAAGGCTCTGATACCAACTTGTAACGACCAAAAATTTCAACACAATTTAAACTTTTCAAAAACAATCCATTTTAATAACGTTGCTACAAAAAGGTTTTCAACACGGTTATTAGCAGAGTATTCCCATAATCGTGCCATAAACATAAACACGAGGAGCGGTACGATCACGCCTTTGCCTTGCCACGGTCTCCTGAAAAACCTGAAAAACATTTAAACCACAACTGTAAGCCCGAAAGCTTAGTGACATACCGCCAAAATACCAACCACATATATGCCCTTCTAGGCTACGACCTTCCGGTCCAAAACATATTGCCTTATAGCCCATAACATAAATAGCATACATAACATAACAGAACATAGAACAGCCATGCATATCGGTCTACTGTGTGACTGGTCTGCTATATCGACCTTTAATCCACCCTACGTGTCTAGTCATGTCCATCGAGTCTGCAGTGTGGTTGGTCCGCCCGCACCGGGCCTTCAACCCACTTGGTCCACTCTCCGAGTCTACAGTATGACTGGTCCGCCCGCATCGGGCCTTTAGTCGGCCTGGTCCACTCTCCGAGCCTCGGCACGTTTGGTCCGCCCTCGTGGGGCCTACAGCCTATCCGGACCGCTCGTTGGGCCTTCGGAACAACCGGTCCGCCCTAGGTATCTTCGCCTACAGCACAAAGCAGGACCCGCCTCAACCCAACTTCAGTCCAACAACCATGTGCACATAACATACAATCATATAACAGTCATAGTCCACAAACCGATCAAGCAGATCACATAACATATCATTACCCTAACCAGGATACCGACCTAACCGGTCACTAGCATAGCATCACTCTACATATCGGGAAATCGACCTTAACCAGGTCTCTAGCATATACCATCCTAGCTACCAGGATGCAGACATATCAAGCAATAACATAACAACCATATCCGAATCTCAATCCAATAAAGGGCCGGCCTTGGTGCCTTAGACCCTGTTGATATAGTGAGGATAACTCACCCCGCGAATGCCGATACTCTGAACTGAAGAAGCAGACTCTCGAATCACCACTTCACCGCAAATTCTGAACTAACCATCATCACAAAATAAACATAAGGTCAATCATACTTACACTTATCGGGCCAAGACCAAATTCCAAATCTCATTCAAAGTCCAACATTGGCCCAATTTACCAAATTGGGCCCACTTCACCAAATGGGCCTAGATCCAATGTCCACAACATTAATTGGGCCCAAAATACTCTATTCATAATTTCCATACTTGGCCCAAACACCAACAACCCACAAATGGCCCAAACTCAAAAGGCCCAAAATTGAAGTCCACAGGAGGAGTACGCTGGGCGTACCCTCCTTGGTACGCTGGGCGTACTGCAAAGATCACCAAAAGAAAACGGGGCACTGGCCCGCTACGCGGGGCGTATTCATAGGCTACGCGGGGCGTAACTGCAGTGCTCATATAGTCCTTTTAACCTCTTAATGGCTTAAGCTCTTAAGCCCAAACTTCAGATCCATAGGTCAAATATGCTTAGAATTCATAAAGTCTCAGACTTTATCACTTGGGACGTCCTTAAGCTCTTAAACCAAGGTCTTAATCCATTAAGACCTATATATCTCATACATGGAACAACCACATCCCTTGGGACCTCATTTTTATCACTCAAGACCTCTCCAAATGTCTGAAAGGAAAGATAATCTTGACCAAATCGAAATATGCAACAAGGTGAGGACGTTTGGGACAAGAATGGTGACAAAGCTTCAAAATACATAGATCTATGCAATATGAAGGTCAAGCAAGAAACTTTATACGTCAAACAAGCTCCAAAGGGTGGTATCTCCTCAGATCTACAAGCCCCACACGTTCTTCTTCTTCTTTGACAACTCCTCTTTTCTCCTTCAAGCCTTTCTTTTGCCAAAAAGAGTTTCCCAAGGTCAAACACACCTAACAATGGAGGAATACGGGTCTTTTAGGGTTTTCTTAGGTTAAGGATGAGTATAAGGAGGCTAAGGGGTAAACCAACATGTTCCTTATATGGTGGCTGACCCTAAATTAGGGTTTGGAGTTTCTGAGAGTACGCTGGGCGTACCTCTAGTACGCTTGGCGTACTCACCCCAGCCAACCCGCATCATTCACCCTATTACGCTGGGCGTACGTCTAGCTTACGCTGGGCTTACCCAGCCAAACTTCACAATTAATTGCATGCATGCATGGGACCTTTTCCCCACTTACTCCACAAAGAACTACAACAATGATCAACTTCAAGACACCGCAACTCCTCTAATCTAAACCTGCTCCCAAATAACTTTACATTCATACGGGGGTGATGGAAGCCCAAATGCTTCTAACACATACACCAGCCCGACACCTTCTTGGATGAACTCATTTCTCGCAAAAGGACCATAATTACCCTTCCTCTTAAATCTCAGGGACTTATAATTAAACATTTAAAGAACGGGGTGTTACAAATATTGCTAACTTGCAATACTTGCCTTAATAATCATACAATCATAACATTTATGCTCCCACTATCATGATGATTATTATAAACACAACACTTATGCTCCAACTAGCTTTGACATGTATTCCGAAACAGCTTAACTTTTAGAAAAACATCACCTATTAAATTTCTTAAGTTTATATTTCTAATACTTAATGCTTTGATAATCCTTTATCTAAGCTTCTCAAACTTATACACCTTTGCCTTAGATAGTTCATATGTGTGTCTAAACAATTAAGACTAATTGCCAAATCTCACAATTCGAATCATGGAAAGGGATACCGTAACCATAATCGAATTTGAGAATACAATTTTACAATCACTATCTTCTTAAAATATTTCTTAGTGAAAGCATTTCCTCACATCCATCTTCCTGAAGGAGGAAAGCTTATGACAGTTAGATTTTAACGGTGCATGTGTTCCTATCCATGTGAATTGTCAAAGCCAAAGTTTGTGACAAATTCAAACTCTTATGGACGGAACTTTCTTGATCTCTTGCCTTATGGTAACACGGCTACCCACCATGTCTTCCAAGTAGTTAAGCAACTCACCATTTCCTATCAATGTTCTTTTCATTGATTAAGGTCCTTGCCTTTTATGCATTCAAATGAGAACTCGCAGGGCTCACATGTATAATTAACTCAATTGGAATGGCACAGAAACAAGATAGTGTCAACACGATAGGTTATACACCTCAAGTCGTGTGCTAGTGATGATCGATAAGGTTTATTCTTGATTAGTTCTTGAAACTTTTCAAGATCATTAAGACTCCCACTGACTCCTTGATATATAAGATTCTTTTGTCAATAAACATTTCTTTACAAACAAATATTCAAGAGTTAGTGTAATTTTTTATCAAGACAAAAACACTTCACAAAATTGGTCCTAGTTGATCTTTGTACTATCCAATACATCACAACTTTCCAATTTCAAATGTACAAGAATAAGAAAACCCTTTTCCAAATTCTACATTAGATGAATGTTATAAATCTTCTTAAGACTTGTCACTTAATATCACAATCTTAACTCTAAGACTTGTCTTTGGAACGAAGTATGATTGACTTTTTGATTTAACCATTTCTTCAATTCTTGATTCCTCTTCTTAGATATACAATTGTATTAAGACTTACTTAGAGGATCAACTGAGATATGGTTCTTGATCATTAAGAATTATCATAAAAGATAATAAAAGGTACTCTCCCTTCTTCTTAGAATAAAGAAACTTTTATCTTTCTGCCTACTTGATTCTTCTTATTCGTTCTGATATTGATTTAAACTCTTACAATAAACTAAGAATTATACTTAATCTCATAAGTGTAATCATATTTACTTAACATTAGCAAATCATGACGAATAGCTTTGTTACTCTTGTGGTGGACTTGATCAACACATAACCTTGTGTACTCGATCTCCTAGTCCTTCACTTGACACTTTGTCAATGAATTTGTCTAATTTCCAAATATAAAATTTCTCATTCATCAGGCAACCAAGTTGTGTGATTCCAAATTTATGTCCGATTGAAACTTGGGCGATGAGAAACTCTCCCTATTTGGTAAACTCTTGACATTTCCACAAACAACATAATTAAGAATCACATCCATTTGTTGTAAATATACAAACATCAAATTTTTCATAACGATTTCATTGCAAGGAAATAAATAAATAAATAAATGAGTCAAACCAAAATTTATTTTATTCATAAAAACAGCGGAAATCATTTGTCCTTACAATGCAAAATCAACTGAAAAACTATGTAATAAATATTCCTAACAACTCTATCATAACTTTCTAAGCTCAAAATCTAATCTTTGAATCCATGTCTTCACGATTAGATTCATCTTGCTCTTTCATCAAGCTTCCTCTCTTTTCATTGATCCTGCAAAACATTCAAATGCAATCTTATCACATTAAGAATCAAAGAATAGGAACTTAATTGAGTTAGATAGTGGATTTTACCTGAAGCACAACCATAATCTTTGACTCTCCCATCTTCTGGACTCTTCAGGCTCTTAGGGCAGACTTGTATCCAATGCCTCTTCTCTTGGCAGCAAATGCAGGTTGGTTCTCCTAGAACGTCCTCGGAAGCATGGTTGGTTGACTTTCCTAACAAATACGCTCCATTGCTTTGTCAAATCATTTATGATTCAGAAACAATGAGCATGTAAGTTAGGTCAATGAGGTTTTCATCTTGATCCATCATATAATACTTTCTTTTGAACTCATTATATGATTCGGGAAGTGACTGCAGAACCCATTTCACAGCCAACTTATCCGGGAATGACACACCCAACATTTTCAACCTATCAATGTGTGATTTCATTCCTAGAACATGGGCACACACAAGTTTACCATCTTCATGTTTCATTTCCAATAGGGCTTTAGTGACATTGAACCTTTCAATTCTTCGATCTTGTGGGTAAGGGAGAACAACGGGAGGAGGAGGAGGAAGTGAAGCATGATTTTTTGTTCCTCGATCGAATCGTGGAATATCATCTTCATGTGGAATGCTTGTTCCACGGGATTTGGGAAGACCATAGTTGTCGAATTTTGACACCTACAAAAACGCGAGAAAAAAATTCAAGTTAGATGATCAATTGAGTCCTTAATAAATCACCAAAATGAGATATTAAGGCTAGGACCCAACACAATATGCTACAACCTAGAAAAGAGATGTCGTAATCTAGTTGCAGAATATTTGAAGGTAAGTGAATGACGATTCACTAATTTTCCACCATGAAAAACGAAAAGGAAATTTAAGTTTTAAATCTATGAAAACTCCTAGATCCTTTGAGATTCATCGAACATTTCAATGGCATGTTTAAATCTCGATATGCCCCTCTAGTTTGTGACTGGGATGCCGAGGATCACAAAGCGGGTGTGAATAACCATGCAAACTTACATGGTGCCCCCACATGTTACAATCACCTATTCGATGTGCTGGTAAACCACACACGCTCCACCGAACTATGACAAACATTGAGTCACCCTTTGCTACCTTTGTTTAGAACCATTTAGTGTGCCGGTAAACCACACACGCTCCACTAACGTCTTTGCAAGGGTACAAAGTGTAATTTCATGGAATTGCATCAATTCACTTTTGCCTAAAGTAACTAAGATTGGGAATTTTGAAAAACATTTAGTTACTTTTGTACCTCATTATACTTATAATGGAAGGTTTTTGTCCTATCCTACCCGTTCGGCTAACGACCCTCCACTAGTCAAGAGCGCGGTGGGTAAGAGTGGATACCCATTCAATCGCCATTTTATATGCAATTTCCTTAAACACCCCTTATAGACTAGCTTCGTGAATGAAACCTACTAACGGTAAGACTGACTTTTACTTATACATACATACAATATATATATATATATATATATATATATATATATATATATATATATATATATAATGTTAGACTTTTAATGTTATATATATTATAGGGTATATTTTACACTTTTAAAATACTAGGTGGTCAAATTTAACAATTATACTTTTAATTCAATTAAATTGTAAACCTAAACTTTTATGGATTTATTAAACCTCTTTTAATTGTACACCTTAATTAATTAATAAAACCATAAGGGTGTGATTTGAACTTTTCAAAACAATACTAGGGTTTTAGAATTTAACATTTCTAATTAAACTTTTTAATCAACTTTTAAATTCCAAAACTTGTGGGAAAGTTTTGAAACATTTCAAAACATTAGGGTTTTAACTATTTAAATTTCAAAAACAAAACTATTAAGTTCAAATTTAAACTATAAAACCTAAAGGGGAAAATTTGAAATTTTTCATAACACAAGGATCAAATAAAAAATAATATAAATTAAACAATTAATTTCATCATTATCTATATTTGATCTAATTTCAGTTTCTTGCAAAATAAGTTATCTAATTAATACAAATAATCAAACTTTATAATATAAGGAAGTTATTATCTAATCAATTGTTAATTATCTTCTATTTAGGTAAGGATAATCACCAAATATTGATAAAATTCGGATTTTACAACAAAAACTTGTTTATGGTAATTATCCAAAGCCAAAATTGGAAGAAAATCGCGAATATGAGCTGTCAGACGCTTTGACTCGTCGAGTCTAGACCTGGACTCGTCTAGTACAGTTGACTCGGCGAGCACACCAAGTGACTCGGTGAGTCAAACACTCAGAAGAAAAAAAATTCAATTTTGAGTACTGATTTCGATCAAATATGCATCAATACAATATAAACCAATAAAGGCTCTGATAGCACTGATGGGTTTGAATTATAAGAACATCCTATGTGCTCATACAAAACCCTAATGCTTGGATCTAGGTTTATCTACTGTACATGCAATTCATCCAAGACTATAAACCCTAATTCTAGCATATGATAATCGATATTAACATAATAATGGGTTTAAGATATTACCTTGATTGTTATGTAGCAATAACAATCTCAATTCCTTCTTGTAATGACTTTAGAAAGCTTAGAGTCACAAATGTCACTCCTCTAATGGTTCACAAACACCAAGAGCAAGAGGATGAAGCGGAGAAGAGAAGGAGACTGCCCAAAATGTGTGGAGACCCTAACCAATTAGTTCACCACGTTTTTGGGGCATAAGGGTTCTTTAAATAGAGAGGCTATTAGGGTTATCTAACAAGGAAACCCTAATATGGATGATTAAGCCCTAAGCAACCCATGGACTCTTTCCTTAACAAGCCTTGGACGATTTCTAATGGGTCTTCCCATAGAATTCGTCCAACCTTATAATAAGGTAATCCATAGCCCAATTGCAATTATCTTATAATTACAATTCCAGTCCCTTAAGTTTAATTAATCTCTTTTAGCTACAAACTTAATTCTTATTAATTCTTGACTAATATTAATTAAACAATATGATTTCTCCTTTAATATATTATTCTCATAATATATTAATAAATCATATTTAATCCTTTCTCTCCATACTTCATCCTATCAAGTTGCTTTACTGAAGGCAACCCAAAAGGACCATGCACCATCAGGTCAAGTACATACCAAAACAGTTATGGACTTAGACACTAATCCAACACTTGTTTGATGTGGTCTTAGGGTATCTGTTATCCGTTCGATTATCGTTGATTTCTTAGTTATATATCATATATATTTGTGTTAGATATGAAAGTCTTCATTTTATTCAAAACCTGTATTATTCAAAGGCATGAAGTCACACACTCTAGTTAACTATAATAGGTATAGTTAAGACTACTACTTGTTACCTTTATTACTACTGTATCCATTATAATGGCTATCACAAGTTAATGTATGCATAAGAGAACACATTATGAACAACAGTAAAAGTCTACTACCCTTTAACACAAGAGAATACACTAATCCAAAGTATAACACACTATCTCTCTATAAGGCACTCTACATCGCTTACACCATGTAACCAGGGCTTCCCGAAAGGAAAGCAACACTACACGTATAGATCTATACAGGACGGACGCTATTACATCGCGACTGTTAATTACAGTCCGAGCCGACTAGGCCCAGGGATGGCACTAGATCACTACACTGCGTATGACCGGGAAGGCCATCGGGTTCTCTATCATCATTTAGTTGGTTACATGAGCGATGACATACATATCCACATTAATACAATCAGACTTAAAGTCTATCTAACATCTTGAAGTAAATAAATATCTACGACTAGTTGAAGCTTGCAACACCACTACAATCAGCAGACTTAACACCTACTCACTTTATCTTTTATAACTGAAAGTTCAATGGAAATAATTTTATACACTTAAAGGATTTAACTTACAGATGTAAATTTATGGGAAATATAGGATTTCCTAGGGATTTCTACTACTCATATACATAAGTTTTAGTTTTATATTACAATGTTTGTGAATATTTTTATACAAATAATGACACTAAATTCTTATGAACTCACCAGCTTTATGCTGAAACTCGTTTTTAAAATAACTTGTATCCTCAGGTCAAAGTTAGACAGGTACTGGTGCAGCTTTTGAGAAGATGGAGCATATACAAGACCCATCTTTTATTTTTGTTGTACTTTTGGTGTCTATTAACTATGCAGAACACATTTGTAATTATAACCACTATATTAATGAAATGGTTGTTGTTTCTTGTTTTTACTACTATGCTATTGTAATGATAATGTAGATGACGTCCTCCACCCCAGAACGTATTCCGCCGTTCTCGGTTTTGGGGTGTGACAGATTGGTATCAGAGCCATTTTTTTTATAGTGAATCAAGTATATCAACCCATAAAAGATATACAACCTATAAACACTTCGGGACTAAAACACTATGACCAAGAATATATACTTTAAATACTAAAATATTTAACTAAGTATATATATACAAATTCCCTAATGCAAAGAGTTAGTATCATTCTAGAACAGAACAGAAGTATTAAAGATTGTTAAACAACATAATTAAGCTTAGAGAGATATAGTCACACCTGGGTGGATGTAGCCTGATCAACTACATCTCTCTAGGAGTGACTAGTATGTGCCTAAGAGTGATTGTGGTGTTGCAACAAGTCTAAAAACTACCACAAGATCGTTAGAATAGGAATACTATAGGAGTATTCTGTACCCTGCTAACTGCTTATATGATAACAAAAAGGCTCGTTACTGGTAGGACAATAGTTGCTAAGTGGATACATCACGGTTACATGTGACTAGGGCGCTATAGACTCAGAATCTGTGACCTTTGCTACATTTCCTATTCTTGTTTGATTGGGGATCTGGAGTTAGGGTTACTTATTCGAAGGAGTATCTTGCTTCGGTTATATTTAATTGGTATGCACTATGCAAGTATTGAGCCGACTAGTAACAATCATTTTAAAAAGTATTATAGATTAGTACGCCTATTAACATTTCTTTCCCCATTCTCGCGTAGATAACATGGCTAGCTTCCACCATCCTGACGACCCGTATTATCCAAACCAAGGCAATGGAGGATGGCTAGATGAGGAGCTAGAAGACGATCATCCGATTCGTTTGGATGATCACCGTGCTGAAGGCTTTTCGGATGGATCCGACTCCGAGCCAAAAGTTAACAACCTGCCCCTAGTAGCTCCAGATCCTAACCCCCGTCCAGTGTTTCAAGGCCCTACTCCCATGTGGGCAATAACCCTGAACCGATGGAGCGATGAGCAGGGTCAGCCGGTACCTTTCGACGGAGACCCAAGATTTACAACATAAGCAAAGGAGGATCAGCGGACCGAGTCTTGCCCATCATGGTCTGAAGGATTGCCAGGAATGTCGAGCAGGGTCAAACAACGATTGGCCGAGTTGTGGAAGTTGATGCTAACTCTAACCTCAACACTGCTTCCATTCGCCAACTGGAAGAATCTATGGACAGGACGAGGAGAACCAACGAGGCTCTGTAGCAACAACTGGCTGCATCCCGAGCCAAAGTTAGGGAACTCCGAGCACATGAAGGTGCTCATGAACGACATCTTCAGGAAGTGATGCGCCAACTAGCTGATTTGAGGGTTCGCCCAATGGGTACCCGTCGCCAGTAGAAGATGTCGAAGCACCTCACTCTTTTGTTTAAGGACTAGCCTTTTCTTTTCTATGATCAGTAGAGCACTTGTCTGTAAACATTCCTAACTTTAAAAGTACTCTGATTAGGTCCTTAGACTGCCAACATTTTCTTTATGGTTTGATGTAAGACCTACTGTTAGGTCACTTTTCCTGAACTTGTATTACATCATTAATACCAGTAAAAATGGCAGTTAACTACTCTATTGCTATGACTCTCTTTCTGATTAATGGGCTATGTTGATTTAGTCTATGAAACAATCTTATCATACTTGCAATAGACTCTTACTATTGTTATCATCTCAATGAACTTTCAGTAAAAGATGCCTCCTCGCAAGCACCTGAACAAAGGCAGACCTGTGACTCAAACCCCACCACCACCACCTCCTCCTCCGCAGTTCGATCCAGTGTTGTTTCAAACAACTGTGACCGTAGCTGTGACGACAGTCTTGGCCCAAATAAATTCCGGCGATGTTAGTGGAGCCGGAATGAGCGCCAACTCCAGACATGGTGAAATTCCCCCATGCACGCAGGGGTGTACTTATAAAGACTTCATGAAATGTAAACCAATGTTCTTTAATGGGACCGGAGGAATCCTTGCTCTATCCCAATGGATCGAAAGAGCCGAAGCTATTTTCGAAATGTGCTCATGCCCAGAAGAGAGCAAAATCAAGTTTGCTGCTGCCACCTTCAATGAAAGGGCCCTGACATGGTGGAATGGCCATGTTAATTCACTCTCCTTAGTAACAGCCAATGCCATGGGATAGGACATACTAAAGGATCTTCTGAGGAAGGAGTACTACCCTAGAGGTGAAGTTCAGAAGCTTGAGGAGGAAATCTGGAACCTCAATATGAAGGGAACAGATATAGTGGCTTATACGGCCAGGTTTTGGGACCTGGCGGCTATGTGCCCTAACATGATCCCTTCTTAGAGCAAGAAAACCGAATGATACATCTGGGGTCTATGGCCCCCGTATCAAGGAAACGTTCTATCTTCACATCCTGCAACCTTTGACAGCGCTAAGGAATTGGCCCACAGTTTGATTGATCATGAAACTCCTTCCACTCCAACAACAACAACTACAACTGCCACTGCACCACCCAAGTCAACTGACAAAAAGAGGAAGCATTGGGATCAGAAGAAGGGCAAGAAAACTCAAACCTCCTCCAAAGACCAAAAAATTGTGGCTGTTCATGCCGCCACCACTCTCGCTACCCCTGCACCAGCAAAAACCTATGTTGGGAACTTGCCCAAATGCCCCAAGTTCCCTTTCCATCACAACGGCCCCTGCCGTGAATTGCACTGCACCAACTGCGGCCGGAAGGGCCATACCGTCCGGTATTGCAGATCCCAACCCAAACCCATTTCTCAAGTCTCCGATCAGGAGTGAGCCCGGCCTGCTATGGCTGTGGCGAGGTTGGCCATTTCAAGAAGAACTGTCCCAAGGACGGGAATACGGGAGGAACAGGAAGACTACTCGCTATTGGCCACAATGAAGCAGTAGCGGACCCCACAGTAGTCATGAGTACGTTCCTTCTCAACAACTTTTATGTATGTGTCTTATTCGATAGTGGTGCAGAAAGAAGCGTCATAAGCCAAAACTTTAAACACTTACTTAAGCAATCCCCACAACCACTAGAAGAAACATGCTTTGTAGAAATGGCTAATGGAAAGACGAAGAGCTCTAACGAAATCTACTTAGGTTGCACTCTCACACTAGATGATCATACTTTCCCAATCGACCTCATACCAATCTCAATCAAGAGTTTCGATGTCATTGTGGGCATGGACTGGTTGAGTCTCCATCGCACTGATATCCTATGCTTCGACAAAGCAATTCGTTTAAATCTATCGAATAACTAAACTCTGTTAATCTATGGAGACAAACCCAGTACGAGCCTTCGTATCATCTCGAGTATTCAAGCCCAGAAGTACTTGCGTAAGGAATATCGTGCATTCCCTGCCCACGTTGTCGACACGAGCCAAAAAACGAATGATATAAAAGACTTTCCAGTCATATGCAATTTCCCCAACGTCTTTCCAAAAGAACTCCCCAATTTACCTCCCAAACGTCAAGTTGAGTTCAGAATCAACCTAGTTCCAGGAGTTTACCGCCTGCAGAGATGCAAGAATTGTCCAATCAACTTAACGAGCTGCTCAGCAAGGGCTTTATAAGACCAAGTTTCTCACCCTGGGGTGCACCGGTCTTGTTCGTAAAGAAGAAGGATGAATCATTACGTATGTTCATCGACTACAGGGAGATCAACAAACTCACAGTCAAAAATCGCTACCCTCTTCCTCGTATAGACGACTTATTTGACCAACTGCAAGGGGCGAGTTACTTTTCCAAGATTGATCTTAGATCTGGGTATCACCAGTTATGAGTGCTTGAGGAGGATGTTCTGAAGATAGCCTTCCAAACTCGTTACGGACACTACGAGTTCGTAGTGATGCCCTTTGGACTGACTAATGCACACGCAGTGTTTATGAAATTGATGAATAGGGTGTGTCATCTATACTGAGATCAGTTTGTCATTGTCTTCATCGATGACATACTTGTCTACTCTCGAAATGAGGAAGAAAATAGAAATCATCTAAGATGAGTCCTAGAAACCCTACGATTGGAGAAGTTATACACGAAGTTCTCCAAGTGCAAATTTTCGATCCGAAGAGTGGAATTCTTAGGGCACGTGACTAGTGAAGAAGGAATCCACGTGGACCCATCCAAGATTAAAGCTATCAAGAACTGGTCAGTACCAAAGACGCCTACATAAATTCGTCAATTTCTAGGCCTTGCAGGCTACTACCGCAGATTCATTTGGAACTTCTCTCGGATTACGAAACCTCACACCATGTTAACGCAGAAAGGACTGCCATTTGACTGGGAAGAGAAAGAGGAGAAGGCATTTCAAACCGGGAAGCAAGTCCTATGCACCGCACCGGTGTTGTCCCTCCCCAAAGGGACATATGATTTCGTGGTGTACTGCGATGCATCAAACCAAGGGCTCGGTTGTATCCTGATGCAATGGGGTAAGGTCATCGCCTATGCCTCGAGACAACTGAAGACTCACGAGATTAACTACACCACGCACGACCTCGAGTTAGGAGCGGTTGTATTCGCTCTAAAGATATGGAGACATTACCTGTATGGTACGAAGAGCACGATATACACTGACCACAAGAGCCTCCAACACATACTAAACCAGAAGGAGCTCAATATAAGACAACAACGGTGGGTCAAACTACTCAATGATTACGACTACGAGATTCATTATCACCTGGGGAAAGCCAATGTAGTAGCAGACGCCCTAAGTAGAAAAGAGTATTCTGGTCGAAGGGTCAAGTCATTAACAATGACTATCCATTCGCATCTATCCACACAGATTAAGGAGGCTTAGCTCGAAGTTTTAAAGCCTGAGAATGTGGCGGGAGAATCCTTACGTAGAATGGATAAGAACTTGGAGGTCAAGGGTAACGGAGCCTATTATCTCATGGACCGAATCTCGACGTCACATCACGGTGGTTTCAGAGACTTGGTCATGAAGGAAGCACATAACTCTCGATATTCCGTTCACCCAGGTTTAGATAAGATGTATCTGGATCTCAAAAAGTTATATTGGTGGCCTAACATGAAAGCAAAGATTGCTACCTTCGTGAGTAAATGCCTTACTTGCACGAAGGTTAAAGTCGAATACCAGAAGCCATCAGGTCTTCTCCAGCAATCGGAGTGGAAGTGGGAGCGGATCATTATGGATTTCATAACCAAGCTACCCAAGATGATGGGTGGGCTGGATAGCATATGGGTCATCGTCGACAGACTGACCAAGTCCGCACACTTCCTACCCATCAAAGAAACAGACAAAATGGAGAAACTCACAAGAACATACATTAACGAAATCGTACGACTACATGGTGTCCCTATATCTATAATCTCCGATAGAGATAGTAGGTTCACTTCGAGGTTTTGGCAATCACTACAAAGCGCCTTAGAGACGAGGTTAGACATGAGTACCGCCTACAATCCGCATACCGACGGGCAAAGTGAAAGGACGATCCAAACCTTGGAGGATATGCTGTGAGCCTGTGTGATCAACTTTGGTAAAGCGTGGGATTCACACTTACCCTTTGTGGAGTTTTCCTACAACAACAATTATCATACGGGTATCACGACAGCTCCATTTGAAGCTCTCTACGGTCGGTAGTGCAGATCTCCTCTATGCTGGGCTGAGGTGGGTGACACTCAGTTGGCTAAAGGACGATTTCCTGACAGCGCCCTCACGGGTCCGGAGATCATTCGAGAAACGACCGAGAATATTGTACAAATTCGCGAACAATTAAAAGCCACCAGGGATCGAAAGAAAAGCTACGCAGACAAACATAGAAAACCTTTGGAATTCCAGGTGGGAGACTGAGTCCTTTTGAAAGTCTCACCCTGGAAGGGCACGATACGCTTTGGAAAGCGTGGAAAGCTGAACCCAAGGTACATAGGGCCTTTCGAGATTCTTTCTAGAATCGGCCCCGTAGCTTACAAACTCAACCTACCCCACAAGCTAAGTAACATACATCCTACCTTCCATGTCTTAAACCTGAAGAAATGCCTGTCCGACGAGACTCTCGTTATCCCACTCGACAAGATCGAAGTCAACGAGAGCCTCAACTTCGTGGAAGAGCCTGCGGAAATTATATACCGGGAGGTCAAACGAACAAAACAAAGCCGCATCCCATTTGTGAAGGTTCTATGGAATGCCAAACGAGGACCGGAGTTTACTTGGGAGCACGAGGATCAAATGAAACTCAAATATCCCCATCTCTTTGCTTAGTTGTACTGTAATAACTTAGCTTCTTGAATTCTAAATTTCAGGATGAAATTTCCTTAATGGGGGGATGATGAGACAACTAAAAATTTATTCCGTCATTATAACCCGTTTCCATTAA
This sequence comes from Lactuca saligna, assembly GCF_052625555.1. NCBI lineage: Eukaryota > Viridiplantae > Streptophyta > Magnoliopsida > Asterales > Asteraceae > Lactuca > Lactuca saligna. The sequence continues at coordinate 91,455,426 of NC_136425.1, forward strand.
TAAAGTATTCTATTTTATAGAAGTTCCATTAATTCGGGGTAGACAAATGAATGAAATGTTTTATTTCATTTTCATTTTATGTTATTATCGTCGTAATAAAATAAATAAAAACACATAATTTACATTTCCATTTAGTTGGAAAAAGTTTATTTTTAATTACGACCATTTAACCGGGTAAAAGCTTTAAGCCCTGTTTAACATAAGTATCGAGTAGTCGTATACCGGGTACAACACTCAAGCCCTATATAAGGGAGATTGGACACTCTTTAGAACCTTTTTACCACACTAGACACACTTTCTCTCTCTACTCTCTCTCTCCTCAAATTTGATTTCATCCTAAAAACCGCAAGTTTCCGCCTCCAAAACGTAAGTTCCCTACGAATTGAACCAATCTCCATGGATTCAACCCCTTTACCACTATACACTATTTTAGTGTAAAATATTTAGGGTTATTAATTTTGTTGGCCTCGACAACCACCATATTTTGGCTTCTACAACCACCATATTTTGTTGGCCTCGACAACCACCATATGTTAGTGTAAAAGATTTTAGGGTTATTTTAGTTTTACAAGTATGAAGCTCAAGAAAAACTACCATCTAAAGAGAGACCATGCCATAGCGCATGTGCCATCCTTTGAAAGATGATAAAAGTTTTGATGGCCCAAGACTGATATATGAAGAAGAGGACTAAGGAGTAGAAGTGGAAGAGCCTGTCAATAAGGAAGAAGAAATTGAGAAAGCTAACAATGAAACTATAAAGGAAGTGATAGGGTTAACGAAAGAGAGGTTAAGCCACCCACTACAATTGTGAAACTCACTCCAGTGGTAGAACAACCACAAGAGCTAGAAACGATAAATATGTTAGACCATTCGAAGGATACGTATCCTGAGAAAGAAGATGCCCAACCGGTCACCTATTCAAATACCATATCGAAGAGGGAAGATTTGGTCATCATACTGAAAAAGTAAGAGAAAGCATGCAGTTGGGTGATTGCTATCAACAAAATTCTAAGTCTGATATGGTTCTCCCGTAAAAGGAAAGTCAAATACAAGAAAAAAGTTCTAATGGAGGTGTAGAAATTCAAAAATGTCTACACAGGGAAAGTTTTCAAGGTTAATGGATATCAATTGTAGCCGTTCTATGAAGGTTTTGATTCAAATGTCCAATATGTCATCTATTTGGATGCCCCAAAGTGTTGAAGTGAAGTTTGGAGGCGTCTCATCGAACACGTTAAAGAAGGGCATTTTTTTGAAAGCATTGTGCTTTCGTTTTGTTTCACGTTCCAAATAAATATTTTTGTTAAAATCCTTTTTTCCATTTTCAAAATTTTTCCTTTTTTTTAATCCAAGATCTCCCTCATTTTGATGTCAAATTTTGTCGAATTTTGATGTCACGGGGCTCATTTTGGTCAAACATGAAGTTTTTGAATTTTTTTCCCAAAAGAGCCTACAAATGGTCCGCGTATGATTCCCTCATCTGCATGATCCTAGTCGCATGAAAATAATGATTCAGCAACTTCTCGGCATGATTCACACGGTCTGCGTGTGCGCTAGAATTGGTCTGTGTGTCCTGCAAATGGTCCACGTGTACTCCAGAAACTATCTGCATGGATTCATTGATCAACTTTGACTTCCATTAACTTATTGACCAAATAACTTAAGTAACATGTAACCTTTCTTCTTCATTAGCAAATGGTCCACGTACACATTGGTTGTTTCCCTCCCTGTATGCATTCTTTCTCCCTCAAGAAACTGTAACACCGTAAATTTTAAAATAATTTTCGCGTTTTATAAGGAACATAATTCATTCATTATTCATAAAAACATCATTGTTTGAACTCATTTTAAAACATATACAAATTCCAAGATCTCATAGCATAAAAATCTCGTGTGTGTACTGATCAAGCCGGCACCTTCCCGCGAACATCACTGATACCTGAAACCCATAACACAACAACTGTAAGCATAAATGATTAGTGAGTTCCCCAAGATACTACTTACGCACATACGCCTTTCCAGGCCCTGACCTTCCGGTCCATGTGTCTTAGGGGACTTCCGTCCCGACTCGGTAAACCTTCCGGTCCTACCTGCGTCAACCTTACGGTCCACATCACAACGCCTTCCGACCCATAACATATACGCATTCCGGCCCATAACATAATGCCTTCCGGCCCATATAAAGCATATCATACATAGCACATATAAATGATTAACTTATCATATACAATGCATATAACTCATAACATATCCGATCTTCCGGTCACACAGTAAAAACCCTTCCAGGTACAGTATAGTGAGAAAACTCACCTAGCACTAAGAATCAACCTCCAATCATGCTGCTTGCCAAACACCGACTTCTAACTCTGTGTGAAATCCGACAATTAACCCAATCAGGAACTAAGTCCAATTTCTCAATCACCAGGTCTAAAGATAGACCATCTACCAGTCCATTATAGTCCTAACCCATTGGGCCCACCAAGGCCCAATAATAATTGAGTTTTCCCCAAGGCCCAACCTCATCCTACAATACCAGCCCAACATGAGGCCCAAGACATCAGTTTAATTCTCAGATCACAGGCTCCACTAAGCAGGCCCAAGGATTCCGACCCATCCCTTAAAGCCCAAAAGATCACCTAGTCCAAAAGCCCATAGAGGGGTTACGCGGGGCGTACCTCTCTTGGTACGCTCAGCGTACTCAAACATGCACAAATCGGATCGGGGACCTCAGCCTAGTACGCGGGGTGTACTAGGATTACGTTGGGCGTACTCTCAGTTTTGCCTAAATACATTTCTAGGTCTTAACCCGTTAAGACCTTGACTTATCTCTTGGATCTGGACTTCCTAACATCTCTTACTCCATAAAGTCATCGACTTTAAGACTTTGCATGGCTGGTGAGGTCACAACACATAAAAACTCTTACTTTCATAACCCAAAATGCTCACAACATCATGCATGGGTAGATTCACACGATCAAGATCTCATTTTTATGGTTCTTCACCATTAGATACACTTAAAAGGACGGATATTAAGCTTTGGAGTGCATCAACTCATAAAGTCTTAAGCTTGGGACTATAAACCCTAAAATGGGCCCTAAAATGCAAAAAACAGAAAGAGAGGGAAAGTTTGGAGCTTTATACCTTCAAATGGTGCTCAAGCCCCAAGGAAGCTCAGATCCACAGCTTGTTCTTCGACTTCACACCCTTTCATGCCTCTTTTTGACTCTTCAAAGTCCACAAGAACACAACAAGCTCATTCATGGGCACCACAAACTTCAAGGACGAATATTAGGGTTTGAGAGGGTCTAACCACTGAGGAAGGTGGCCAAAAATGAGACCATCTCTTTCTTTATATAGGGACACTTCATTTAATTAGGGTTTTCCTCTGTGCCTAGTACGCCCAGCGTACCCCCTGGTACGCCCAGCGTACTAGGTGGCTCAGCTTAAGAAAAACGCGCGTATGTACGCTAAGCGTACACATTATGTATGCCCAGCGTACTTGGTTGCCAACTTCCTGAATTTAAGGGCTTAACTTGTCAACCCTCCAAAATTTCATAGCTTCTAAGATAAAACTTTGTTTCCACCATCCTCCTACATATCGAAAAGTAATGAGGTCCCTTATCTTTCAAGCAACTCGCCTCAAACTGAAACCTTCTCGTGCCCGACTCGTGACCCACCAACACGAATCATGAACAATCTGTAACAGGATGTTACAGAAACCATTAACTCAAGCCTTCCTCCCATCATCCTTATCCCTCTCAACCATACCCTTACCCACCATATCCCTATTGCAATCCTCCTACCGTCCCCCTGATTTAGATACATTCTGTCGTCCCCAAGCATTGAGGATAATGCTTATTTCTAAGCTTCGGGTAGGCTATTTCCTTTTCTTTTTGCTTTCTCATGCATTTTAGTTATGTTCCATAACATTTTAGCCTTAATTTGCATTCATTTTTTATTTATAAAATTCCTAAAAGATTTTATTTTCTTCTTTTTCACATTTTTATTTTTGCATAACATTTAGCTTAGGGCATTAGCATTCGTACATTTTTGTTTTCTGTTTATTCTCACCCCCTGGATACCATGGAATAGTTTCATAGTTATTGTATCATTATTGGTCTAGGATCTTATTGTTATCTCACACATCAAATCGGGACCATTAGCTATAGTTTGGGACTTGATACTTGGGATAAACTCTTGGAGCTTAAAGGGGTAAATGATCATGAGCTTGTAGTTTTCATGAAGAATGATGCATACAATACTAACAACTATAGGCTATAGTGATGGATGATTTATCCATGCGGTCTATGTCGTCGAGAGGATCACACTTGATCATGTTTGAACCGTTAGGATGAAGCACTGGTGCTTGTCCCCGAGTAGAATCTATATCTGGTTTCCTTGCACCACCAAATCTTTTTTTTTTATTTCCTTATGATTTTAGAGAGTCTTTTATTCAACATTTGGACATTTTCATTATATTTAGAGAGTCACAAGTTTTAAAATGAGCTTACATCTCTATGCTCCATTCATGGTCATTTTCACACTTAGACCATTCGGATTATGATTATTACATTTCGGTTCCACTTACATAATTTTGGGAACCAAATTTCAACTCAAAAAAAATTATTGATAAACATTTTGATTTGTTAGTACATTACCTTCAACTATCCTCCTCTAGTAAAAAAAAGAAAAGAAAGAGGCTGAAAGAAGAAAACTCCAAGTGACATTTATCCTAGATGGGTAACTGGTTTAATTATCGAACAAATTTCCTTTTATATATATTCCTCACCCGGTGTTTGATACTCATTTATTTAGGTATTTTTTATTGTATATAGATTGAGTTGTTTTTGCAAATTGGTGATGTTAAGGAGTATGTCGAGTCAGATAATATGGGGGGTTTGGGCTTACACTAACTGATTTGATTCCTACAGTGGTGCTCGAGTGATGAAACCCAATCTCACATGAGAGTAGCCGAAAGACGTGAGATCATGCAATTTTTTTTATTATAATGTACACTTAAATAAGAGCTTCACACGAGCCTGTTTGTCTACTTTCTCCTTACTACAGTTGTTCTTCATTTTATGCATATTCCATTGGGGATGCAACTAACCGTCCCTCCTTACTCACCTAGAAGAGTTTTCCTAGCTATGGTTTATAGTTCCATTGTCATAAGATGAAAATTTATTGGGATAACAACGAGATCAATTCTGGCCATGTTGACTAACGGTGATCGGGTTCTATGGTTGTATCCGTTCATTTTAGTTTTTAGGATAGTTCATCCCAAGCTCATTTTAGTCTTTTCTTACTTGAGGTCAAGTAAGGTTTAAGCTTGGGGTGATTTCATAGCTTCATTTTATTACTTCTTTTCCTAGTTTTTTTTTTTTAGTTTATTCCATCTCATTTTAGTTTTTATATATATATATATATATATATATATATATATATATATATATATATATATATATATATATATATATATATATATATATATGCATATTTTCCTTTTTTGTTATTTTTAACCTTTATCGAGTACTTACTAGTCTTTTGAGCTTAATTGCAGGAATTACCAAAGAATGGAGGTATGGAAGGAGTGTGGGACCTTTGCAGGCTTGCGGTTTCCTTGTGGACTTGATATGGTGCGATTGGGCTTATTGTCAACATGATCAAGAGAGCAAGTTGGTCTTAATTTTTGGATAAAGAAGATGACGAGGTGAGGAGAATTTGAGTGCTATGGAAGATCAGGGAACCAAAGGACCATCTTGGAAAAGTTTATAGGGAATATATAGGCTATCAAGAACCTTGTAATTGGGATGGATCAAGATTTGAAGCATTGGAGAAAGAGGCACATTTATTGATGGTCTAAATTGCCCGATTAATCATTTACATGCGGTCCGTGTGCACTCGCCAGCTGTCTACGTGCAACATGCAGTGAAGAAACTGGGTTTTGTGCTTTTACCTCTATATTGGATGGTTGGTGGTTCACTTTTGGGGGGAAATTTAGATCCGATTTTTTTTTTCACTTTTCTCTGGAGTTTAGAGCTTGAAGAATACCATGAACATTGTGAAGATCATAATCTTTTCACTCTTAAATCTTGCTACATGTTTGGTACAATCTATTTTTATTTTAGTTTCTTTAGTTTAGCCAGGCTAGGATAAAATTCTATTGGTTGACTTGGATGTAATTTATTGAATGGTTAGGTTATTTTGAAGAGCTCCAAGAACTTGTGTTAAATATCTATGATTATATTTTCTATGAAAACTTCCTTCATCTTTACATATCTCTAGTCATGAATATTGATATGTGAATGTTATTTTTGTTGGTTAAGTTCTTGACTACGTAATGGGTATTCAATTTAACAAGTAACAATTAGTTTAAATGTTTGTTTTCATTTATTTTAGACTAAGAAGATATTTTCTCCATAGTTGTATTGAAAGCAATAGATTACCCTTTGGATTTGGTGACTCTTAAAACCTAATGCTAATTTATTTTCACAAAATTACATGATTCGTTAGGTTTATGACTTTGATTTAGGAAAGGTGCTATGAGATTCTCTAGACATTTTAATACAAAAGAAGAGTTGAGTCAAGTTATGCTTATATATTGCTATAGCCAAGTTAAATTATAAACATAGGTATTGCTCCTTGGTATTCTCATGATTATATAACCAAATGTTCAAGTAATGAAAGTCCAAAGTAAACCATCTTCATCTTATTGATTTTACATCAAACATTGCTTTTTTTTAATTGTGTTTTCAAATCTTAGTGTAATTCTAGTTTTCTTTTAAACATCTCAAAAGATCAAAATCCCCCATTTCTATTTTATTTTAGTTTACAAGTGTTTGTATAACAAGATTTTCATAGAAGTAACGAATTGAACCAATCTCCATGGATCTGACCCCTTTACCACTATACATTTTTTAGTGTAAAAGATTTAGGGTTGTTAATTTTGTTGGTCTCGACAACCACCAAAAAGAGCGATTTTTATGGCTGCAATACAAGAAAAGGAAATAAACACACAAAATAGGGCACAAGTGTTTGGGCTTCATTTTTTTTGTGATAGGATTACTTTAATTAGGGTAGGATAAATTCCATTGGGCCAAGGATTATTCATGATAACTATAATTTCTAGATTTCCATATAAGTTTCATCTGATGAAGAAACAAATGGGAACATTTTTTAATAATTTAATTATAAAATGTGTGGTTTGATTTCTAACTACAATGTTGTTGAGATGATTTGTAGTTAAAAATGATTTTCTTGTGGTCAAAAAGCTAACAAATACAATATTTTATTTGTTTAAATTATCATCATACTTTAATTTTTTTTATTAACTATTTTCATTTTCTCTTATTCCATCCTTCTACTTTGAATCAACCTGGCATACTTTTGTCATATTAAACTTCCAAAAGTGCATTGCAATAATTAAATTTATAATGAAAATAATTTGGTCCAACTCTAAAAAAATAAAAGTACATTGATATTTCTTTTATCTAAACTACAATATTAAATACAGGTCATTGCTATTTCAACGAATCGTAGAAGAAAAAAATATATTTCGTTGCTATTTAGTTCAAATTACAAATGAAAATGAATACTGATAGTAAGTTGTTATTTGTTGCTAATAAATGAAAGTAATTTGCATTAAACTAAAGAATAATGATTTTTTTTTTTGAAATTATAATTCAAAAGAATACTTTAAAACTTGATGCTAACACTAGAGACAAAAGAAGGGTGGGTAGTGGTGGCAGATAAACACAACGGGGTTTTCATTAGGGCATTAATATGAGGAATATTAGAAGTTATTAAATTATCAATTACTTCAATTCCAAGAAGGGGGTGATAAGCGGGTGCCTAGTGTCTTGGAAACTAATTTTATTATATTAGTTTTTTTAATAATTTTCATAAACTAAAAACAATAATGTAACACCCCAGAATACCGAGTGAAAATTTCATTTTAAATAAGTCAAAACCATTCATTCATACTCTCAATATTCAGTTATAAAAAAATTATTCTCAAAACATCAGAGTAAAATTATAAATAGTCAATGCAGAAAATCTTCAGGGGATGCAGTGCGATCAAGCCGGTTCCTTCGTTTTTAAACCAATAGTATGTAAAAACATTTTAAACATAAACTATAAACACGAAGCTTTGTGAGTTATAAAAAATACACCATACCAAACATACATAACAGTCAAAACATAATTGGGTCTATTTCACCACCTTTTATCTCTTTCAACCGGTATCGAGTCTATTTCACCCCTAAAGCTAAGCATGCAATCATATCAGCAATATTTACAAAGGCAACAAGAAAATACAAGCATAACAGTAAGTGTCACAAAGACAACTATCATCCTACAAACACAATCTAGTAGGTCTACATTGGTGCCTTCGACCAATGAGTATGGTGAAGAGACTCACCTGAACTATTTAACAGAATCCCAATGGTCAAAGTTAACAAAGTTGCCAATCAGCAACCCTCCATGTCGTGCCCTTTAATTTCCAAGTCATAGGCAAAGAATGCCAAAACATTCTTTAATCCCCTAGTCGCCATGTTGTGGCAGCCTAAGGTCATGTCATGGTGACTAATCTGAACAACTCAAACAAGCTTAATCTATTTTCTTTTGAATTCAAGAGCTCCATAGCTCAAATTTGATTTGTTCCAAGGTCTTAATGAATAAAGTTTCCAACTTTATTGACTAGGAAGGTCCAAACCGCCAAGATCAAGATTTGAAGTCTCAAGGGACCCAAAAGTGCATCTTTCTCAACTTAATACAATAAGTCCAAGTCTCCAACCTTCGAATCTGAATTAGATGGATATATTTTTGAAATTTATCCATAATAGTATCTCAAGATTTCAAGATCTAAACTTTATTACACCAAAATGATCTAAATCACCAAAATAACTTGCATGGTTAAAATGGAATGAAGAATATGAAAACTTTTCTAGTCCATAAGGTCCAAGAAAACATTATAAACTGATCAAAAGGTGTTAGAGTCCCGATCTACAACATACAATGTTCTTGGGACCTTCGATCCAAAACTGATAAAAATGGACCAAAAACCAAACACAATTAGATCCAAAGATGAAGTTCAATAAAGCGTGGAACTTTATAACTTACAAAGGTCCATAAGGTAGGTGAAAGTTGATATCTTCAATTTCCAAGCTTCAAGAATTAAAATTGGATGAAAATATCGGTCCAAAACCACAAAAAAACAACAAAAATGGATGAGAGTCAACAGGGGAGGGTCAAATCTTGAATACAAAGGCAAGGGTTTTTCCCTAGAGGTTCTAGATATGATGGAGGCTAAGAAAATACCCTAAAATATGGATCCATACCTTTAAATACTTTGAAAACCCTAAAAAATTTGTGGGCTTTGGGCTCTATAGTTCTTATGTTGTGATAATGTATTATCACCTTGTGAGGACTCTCATGTCATGAAAATTACTTATCACTTCGTGAGAACCGGTTTTCGCCCAATTTCACTCCAACTTCAAACAGTCATAACATCTTTGTTTCAACTTTGTTTTCAATGTTCTTTATATGCACGAAAAGTTATTAACGAGCCCCACACCCCTACCTAATTACTTTTGACTTAAACCGCATCGAACTAATGTCCTTAATTCATAAAAGAAGTATGAAACATCACTTTTCATATTTTACCCTTTAACTCCAAGACACAAACCTTGGCTTTAATTGCATATCCAACATTAGCATCATCCAAAAAGGTCTTACCCCCATTCCCTTGAACCCCCAAGGCCTTTATTTGATCCATTTATTTTCCAAAATCCCAGAATAAGAAAGTTCTCAAAATAGGATGTTAGAACTCTCCCCCACTTAAACTGGATTCCGTCCTCAAAATCCATCATGGTTAGGATCTTTGAAAAAACGCCAACACATACCATAAGCTTCCTCTAATCACTTTGAAATCAGTGCATCTTAAAATTAAAACTAGAGAGAACACTTGGAATCCCATAGATGCCAACAAACAACCCAAAAACTTGAAAATACTCAAGTACAACAACTATCTTTCTCTCCTTAACTGAAGACCGAACTTCCAGTTAGAACCATTCAAACTAGGAACTCTCAAAACCACAACAACAAACCAATTTCATCAATATACTTCCCAGAACCAGGAATCCTATCAGTCTAAAATTTAGAAACCATACTCTAAGTATGATGATCATCCATTTGTTGTATCTACCCTTAGTTCCATGAATAGGAATACCACTAAATCATGTAAAAAGAAATACCCAAAACATGCTGATCATGAATTTAAACCAATCCAAAACCAAAAGTTATGCCCAAAAACCTTACATATACACTTGAATTCCTGACAAATCATCTCCAACCCACTGCTCTCATGAGCATAATGTTGTTCATTTTAGAATCTTATGTTTCTTCCAAGTCCATCATTAGCTTAGATGTACATCCACCTGAAAAATCACCAGGGAAAATTAACGAACATCATGACTCCAGATTTTAGAACCGATACTCAACATTTGTAATTAAACTCCTAATGAACAACCTAAAAGCAAACGGGGTTCATAATGCAAACAATCAACAAGAGACTTCTGATGCACAATTAAAACTCACAACAACCTTTTCCTGCTCCCACAATCCAAAAGAGGTCGTCACTGAGTCTCATGACTCCCAACATGTCACACCCCGAAAACCGAAGGCGGAAAACATTTACGGGGTTGACTTCCACGTTGAGTATCAAATCCAATGCACATAGTAAGTAAAGTAAAGCAACCATTACATTACATAATAAAAATTTTACAGTTGTTCAAAAGTAAAGTTTGTACAGTTGTGATACATAGTATATATAGACAAAATGAAACGGATCTTCATGTACTCCGTCTTCGAGCAAAAGGATCTTCGGGTACCTGTTCTAACGTCGACCTGAGAACACAAGCGGTTTGAAAATCAGCATAAAGCTGGTGAGTTCATAAGCGGTTTTATTTTATGAAAATGTATCGGTTTCCTTTCTGTATCTGAAATGTTATGTTAACCAAGAAAATCCCGTATTTTCTTAACGTTGGTTATTGTTTCACAAATGTAAAGTATAGTAAGTTTGTACACTGAAAATATGTTTATTCATGTGAAAATGTATAGTTGGTTATCTGACTGGTTGAACTGTTCTGTTTACTTATCATGTGTTACCAGGAAAGTCCCATACTTTCCTTATTGTATGTTACAAATTGTAAAAGATGTAATGTTATCCAGTTTGTTACTCTTTCTAGTTATGTAAATGTTACCCAGGAAAGCCCCATGCTTTCCTGCATGTATGTATCTAATGTAAACAATGTTAAAGATGTAAAAGATGTAAACGATGTATAAAGTAATCCATTATTACTGTAAGTAAATCTCTGTTATCCTAATTGCGAGTTCCATAACCATACAATAGACTGAAACCTGTGGCAATAAGTAGTCCACATGTGGCAATAAGTCGTCCACATACTTATGACTTTCGTCACCCTTGAACAATTTCGGTTCGGCTGTAGCTAGTAGCCAGGTGTGGGGTAGTCAGCCCCGTATAGATCTATACACTCAAGTCACGCTCTCTAAATACCAGAGATTCTGGTTATGGGTGTAGTCCTCCACTCGCGTAACCTGGGTGGAGTGTTCTCCGAGGACGTGTCTCCAATCATACAGGAATAACAAATTTACTAGTAATAATATGATAGTCCTCCACTCGTATATGTGTGGGGAGTGTTACCGAGGACAAAACAGTGTACATGTATTATGTTCAAATGTTTTAACGTCGTGCTTTTAACTGATAAAATGTGGAAAACCATTTGTGAAATACATGTAAAACATACTAGTTTAAAGACTTATTTCACAAATATATGTTACGTGATCTGTATGTTCGATCTGTTATCAGTTGTAATATCAGTTATAAAAGCATAAGAATATGAAACACACATTTGAAAACATGTTTTGAGTACAAGAATTCCCTTGTACTTTGCTTGTGTCCCCCCCCTGAAAACAGTGGAAAACAGTGAAAAAGGGTAGGGGTATGAACTCACCGGACTCGGAAACGTGTCGGTTTTGAATGCTAGACGTTGGTTCGGGGTTTGATTACTCGCGATGATCCTATGTAAAATGATATAATGTCCATATATATACAATTAGAGATACATTCACTAATCATATGGAATATTACACTCCAATGAGGTTAAACACCTCAAAACGAGCGTTCGGAGTGACCCAGGTGACATCTTCGGACTTGTAATGGCACTAGGGACTTGGGACTTGAGTTTACTCTCCATAAGTAAACATTTAAATGAGTTTACAACTATGGAACACACACATACATGAGTTTACGGTCGTAAACTCATATGGGTGTGGTTTTGATGATTTATGGGCTCAAATGGACATAGGGGTTGCTAGAATGGATTATCTAAATTGCCTTGGAACACTTGGAATGAGTTTAAATCATCAAAAATGATTATTTTATGGGAGTTTACGGCCCAGTATAGGCTCATGGCCGTAAACTCCTTAATCTTCATGAAAATGATGTTTAATGTTGTTAAAACAAATCACATGTGATTACTAGAATTATTCCAAGACCTTACATGAGTTTTATGGGACATTTGAGGGGTGTTATGGAGTTTACGACCCATGAGACCCTCCTCATGGCTGTAAACTCTTATGTAGGGTCATACAAAGTGTTTCAAGGTCTAGTGGTTTCCGACGATTATCAGCGTAACTCTTTTGACGATCACGTGAGGCTTTCAGTCGGTTACGGCTTTGAATGATCTTTTCGGTGGTTTCGCGGATGATTTCAGGACCAGTGAGAGCACTGTCGGGGAATCGACTCCTGGCTAACTGTGAATCCCCCACCTCGGCGCAGCACAGAGGGGATCTGCACTTACGACGGTATAGGGCTTCGAATGGAGCAGCCCTAATGCTGGTGTGGTAACTATTGTTGTACGAGAACTCGATCAAGGATAGATGTGTATCCCACGACTTTCCAAAGTCAATGGCACATGCCCGAAGCATGTCCTCCAGGGTTTGGATTGTTCTCTCACTCTGTCCATCGGTCTGAGGATGATACGCCGTGCTCATATCTAGTTTGGTTCCAAGGGCTTTCTGAAGGGATTGCCAGAATCTGGAGGTAAACCTACTATCTCGATCAGAGATAATGGATACAGGTACACCATGAAGACGTACTACCTCCTGGATGTAGATTCGCGCGAGTTTCTCCATCTTGTATGATTCTTTAATTGGGATGAAGTGAGCGGATTTTGACAAACGATCGACAATTACCCAAATGGTATCGTACCCAATAGAACACTTGGGTAGTTTGGTGATGAAGTCCATGGTAATCATCTCCCATTTCCACTCAGGGATTTCGGGTTGTTGGAGTAGACCTGAAGGGTTTTGATGTTCGACTTTGACTTTGGCGCAAGTCAGACACTTGCCCACGAATGTAGCTATCTCAGCTTTCATGTTTGGCCACCAGTATTGTTTCTTGAGATCCAGGTACATCTTGTCCGAACCCGGGTGAACAGAGTATTTGGTTCTGTGTGCTTCCTCCATGACTATTTCCCTGAATCCTCCGGATTTGGGAATCCAGATTCGATTCATGAAACAGTGAACTCCGTCACTTCTGATCTCAAGTTTCTTTTCCATCCCTCTCAAGGTTTCATCTGACATGTTCTCAGGTTTGAGGGCTGTATCCTGAGCTTCTCGGATTTGTATTGGTAAGTTGGAATGGATGGTCATCGTCTGGTTCTTCACTTTGTGGCCTGCACTATCCTTTCGGCTAAGGGCATCTGCTACCACATTGGCCTTGCCGGGGTGGTAACGGATTTCACACTCATAATCACTGAGTAATTCTACCCATCGCCATTGCCTCATGTTTAAGTCTTTCTGATTAAAGATGTGCTGCAAACTCTGGTGATCAGTGAAGATTGTGCACTTGGTTCCGTAGAGATAATGTGTCCAAATCTTCAATGCGAAGACTACTGTTCCTAGTTCCAAGTCATGTGTGGTATAGTTGACCTCGTGTGTTTTCAGCTGTCTCGAGGCATAGGCAATCACCTTTCCTCTTTGCATAAGCACACAGCCTAAACCTTGATTAGACGCATCGCAGTAGACAACGAAATCCTCTGTCCCTTCAGGCAGAGACAGAACAGGCGCGCTGCATAAGGCTCTCTTCAACGTTTGGAATGCAGTTTCTTGTTTATCACTCCAACAAAAGGGTACACCTTTCTGTGTCAGAGTGGTTAAAGGTTTGGCGATTTTGGAAAAGTTCTGAATGAATCGTCGATAGTAGCCGGCGAGACCAAAGAATTGACGAATTTCTGTGGGTGTTTTCGGTGCCGACCAATTCTCTATCGCTTTAATCTTGGAAGGATCTACATGAATACCCTCCTCGCTTACTACGTGACCGAGGAAAGTTACCTTCCGTATCCAGAATTCACATTTGGAAAATTTCGCATATAGCTTTTCGGATCTAAGGGTTTCCAACATTAGCCTCAAGTGTTGCTTGTGGTCTTCCTCGCTTCGGGAGTAAACGAGAATGTCGTCAATGAACACGATAATGAATTTGTCTAAGAAGGGACGGCACACCCGGTTCATCAGGTCCATGAACACAGCCGGTGCATTTGTTAGACCGAAGGGCATCACTACGAATTCGTAGTGTCCATACCGAGTCCTAAAAGCTGTCTTGGAAATATCATTCTCCTGGACTCGTAACTGATGGTACCCTGACCGAAGGTCTATTTTAGAAAAGTAGCTGGCTCCCTGGAGTTGATCGAAGAGGTTGTCTATTCTTGGAAGAGGATATCGGTTCTTAACAGTTAACTTGTTCAGTTCACGATAATCGATACACATCCGAAAGGATCCATCTTTCTTCTTGACAAACAGAATCGGAGCTCCCCAGGGTGAGGAACTTGGTCTAATGAATCCTTTACTGAGTAACTCATTGAGTTGACTGGATAACTCCTGCATTTCTGCCGGAGCTAAGCGATACGGAGATTTTGCTACGGGAGTAGCTCCAGGAATTAGGTCAATACGGAACTCGACCTGACGTTCGGGAGGAATTCCTGGGAGTTCTTCGGGAAACACATCGGGAAAGCTACAGACTTCGGGGATGCTCGCGAGGTCTCTAACTCCTTGTTTCTCGTTGATCACATGAGCTAAGAATTCAACACACTCCTTTCGAAGGAGCTTTCGAGCTTTGATGCAAGAAATGATATGAAGGTTGGAACTGGGTTTATCGCCATAGATTACGAGAGTTTGACCTGAAGGAAGATTGAGATGGATAGCTTTTTCGTAACAAAGAATGTCAGCATGATTGGGACTCAACCAATCCATGCCAATGATAACATCAAATCTCTTAATGGAAACGGGCATAAGATCTATAGGAAATGAGTGATCATTTAGGGTAAGCATACAACCTATGAATACATCGTTAGCGCTTTCTTTCTCACCGTTAGCCATCTCGACGGTAAACATTTCAGTTAGTGGTTGAGGATTTGGCTTTAGATTATGTTTGAATGCATGACTAACAAAACTCCTTTCAGCACCCGAATCGAAAAGAATACTAGCATATGAGTTGTCGAGAAGGAACGTACCCGAAACAACAGTGGGATCAGCAACTGCTTCCTCCCGTCCCATGGTTAGAACCCTTCCAGTGTTATCAGCAGTTGACTTCTTGGGACAGTTCCTTTTAAAGTGTCCAACTTCTCCACAGTTGTAGCAGGCTTGACTAACACCTGCTCCCGATGATTGGTTGGCTGATTGAATAGGAGTTCTGCAGTATCGAACTGTGTGCCCTTTCTTACCACAGTTGGTGCAAGACAATTCTCGACAGGGACCGGGATGATGATGGTATTTACACTTGTCACACAGAGGAAGGTTACCAGCATATTTACTGGTAGGAGCTGAGGCTGTGGATCCCATGGCAGAAACAGCAGCAACAGGAGTAGTAGTAGCAGCATGGACTGCTACTGTCTGTTGTTTCTTGGATGATACTTGAGAAGATTGACCCTTCTTCTTCTTCCAGAATTTCCTCTTTTCACCACTCCTTTGAGTCGGCTCAGAAGTGGTTGTTATTTCCTTAACATCGTCGCTATGATCAATCAGAATTTGAGCTAAGGTCTTGGCACTATCGTAGGTATCCGGACGAGCAGCCAAAACGTGACTCTTTATTGGTTGAGATAATCTCCAAACGAACCTTTCGATCTTTTTGTTTTCAGGAGTGACTAACCCCGGGCAAAGAAGTGCGAGATCATCAAATCGGGAAGTATATGCAGCAATGTCGGAACCTTTCATCTTCAGGTTCCAGAGCTCGTGCTCTAATTTCTGCATTTCACCACGGGGGCAATACTCGGCAATGAGAAGTTCCTTCATGGCCTCCCAGCCCATGGCATTGGCTACGGGTAAGGTTAGAGATTTGACTCGGCCATTCCACCAAGTCAAGGCTTTATCAACGAAGGTACAGGCTGCGAATTTGACTTTATCAGACTCCGCACAAGCATAGATTTCAAAGATGGACTCAATTTTCTCGAACCATCGAGATAAGGAAATGACACCTCCAGCTCCATTAAAAGATGTTGGTTTCGCATTCATGAAATCCTTGTAGGAACCCCCTCTTTGGTGTCCCTGGCTACCCTCAGGGTTTTGAGATTGAGTACCACCACCTGAACCACTAGGGTTCATTTGTGACATAGCTGCTACCATCGCAGCGGTCATCATCGTCTGGAGCGATGTTAGATCGAACTGGGGAGGAGGTGGCGGCGAGGAAGGATTGTTGTCGTTCTTTGAGCTAGGTCTCTTTCGGGGAGGCATCTTGATCTAATAAGATCAAGGAAAAGAGGATGGTAAGTCCTCTACATTGAATCGACAGACATGACAGTTATATGATTCGAGTAAGCGATAAAGCAGGAAAGAGTTATCGAATAGATAATTTATCGCTAAGAGTAATCACAGAATACTTCTCGAATGAGGATTACTACAGAGGATCGGAATCGAGAAATACTCCCATAGTATTTCATGAATTGTTTGCGACAATGATTCGATGTTGGGATATTAGGGTAAGTTTTAGGCATGCCACATACCACAGTCACTCCCAAGCACATGTTGGCCGTGTCTCGAATGAATATAGTTGGCCAGGCAATATTGACCCTAGACACGACTACATAACTACCCAGGTTTAACCGTAGTACATAACACCCATTTACTTATGTTCTGTTCTACTTGTGGTTACCGATGACGATGGTTCGGTATACTTATATACTTTTGAAAATACTTGTAGTTTGAAGATACTTTTAAATCAGAGCACTTATGCCCTTTAGTGTTTATAGTTTTATACCATGTAAGGTTTGGTATAGTTCATTCACTATAAACAAGGGCTCTGATACCAATCTGTCACACCCCGAAAACCGAAGGCGGAAAACATTTCCGGGGTTGACTACCACGTTCAGTATCAAATCCAATGCACATAGTAAGTAAAGTAAAGCAACCATTACATTACATAATAAATTTTTTACAGTTGTTCAAAAGTAAAGTTTGTACAGTTGTGATACATAGTATATATAGACAAAATGAAACGGATCTTCATGTACTCCGTCTTCGAGCAAAAGGATCTTCGGGTACCTGTTCTAACGTCGACCTGAGAACACAAGCGGTTTGAAAATCAGCATAAAGCTGGTGAGTTCATAAGCGGTTTTATTTTATGAAAATGTATCGGTTTCCTTTCTGTATCTGAAATGTTATGTTCACCAAGAAAATCCCGTATTTTCTTAACGTTGGTTATTGTTTCACAAATGTAAAGTATAGTAAGTTTGTACACTGAAAATATGTTTATTCATGTGAAAATGTATAGTTGGTTATCTGACTGGTTGAACTGTTCTGTTTACTTATCATGTGTTACCAGGAAAGTCCCATACTTTCCTTATTGTATGTTACAAATTGTAAAAGATGTAATGTTATCCAGTTTGTTACTCTTTCTAGTTATGTAAATGTTACCCAGGAAATCCCCATGCTTTCCAGCATGTATGTATCTAATGTAAACGATGTTAAAGATGTAAAAGATGTCAAAGATGTAAACGATGTATAAAGTAATCCATTATTACTGTAAGTAAATCTCTGTTATCCTAATTGCGAGTTCCATAACCATACAATAGATTGAAACCTGTGGCAATAAGTAGTCCACATGTGGCAATAAGTCGTCCACATACTTATGACTTTCGTCACCCTTGAACCATTTCGGTTCGGCTGTAGCTAGCAGCCAGGTGTGGGGTAGTCAGCCCCGTATAGATCTATACACTTAAGTCACGCTCTCTAAATACCAGAGATTATGGTTATGGGTGTAGTCCTCCACTCGCGTAACCTGGGTGGAGTGTTCTCCGAGGACGTGTCTCCAATCATACAGGAATAACAAATTTACTAGTAATAATATGATAGTCCTCCACTCGTATATGTGTGGGGAGTGTTACCGAGGACAAAACAGTGTACAGGTATTATGTTCAAATGTTTTAACTTCGTGCTTTTAACTGATAAAATGTGGAAAACCATTTGTGAAATACATGTAAAACATACTAGTTTAAAGACTTATTTCACAAATATATGTTACGTGATCTGTATGTTCGATCTGTTATCAGTTGTAATATCAGTTATAAAAGCATAAGAATATGAAACACACATTTGAAAACATGTTTTGAGTACAAGAATTCCCTTGTACTTTGCTTGTGTCCCCCCTGAAAACAGTGGAAAACAGTGAAAAAGGGTAGGGGTATGAACTCACCGGACTCAGAAACGTGTCGGTTTTGAATGCTAGACGTTGGTTCGGGGTTTGATTACTCGCGATGATCCTATGTAAAATAATATAATGTCCATATATATACAATTAGAGATACATTCACTAATCATATGGAATATTACACTCCAATGAGGTTAAACACCTCAAATCGAGCGTTCGGAGTGACCCGGGTGACATCTTCGGACTTGTAATGGCACTAGGGACTTGGGACTTGAGTTTACTCTCCATAAGTAAACATTTAAATGAGTTTACAACTATGGAACATACACATACATGAGTTTACAGCCGTAAACTCATATGGGTGTGGTTTTGATGATTTATGGGCTCAAATGGACATAGGGGTTGCTAGAATGGATTATCTAAATTGCCTTGGAACACTTGGAATGAGTTTAAATCATCAAAAATGATTATTTTATGGGAGTTTACGGCCCAGTATAGGCTCCTGGCCGTAAACTCCTTAATCTTCATGAAAATGATGTTTAATGTTGTTAAAACAAATCACATGTGAATACTAGAATTATTCCAAGACCTTACATGAGTTTTATGGGACATTTGAGGGGTGTTATGGAGTTTACGGCCCATGAGACCCTCCTCATGGCCATAAACTCTTATGTAGGGTCATACAAAGTGTTTCAAGGTCTAAAACTTGTATAGAAGGGCTTCTAAAATTCATCTAAAGGCTTTAGGGGTGTTTAGTTTGCATTCTAACACCAAAAGTTTTGGAGTTTACGGCCCAAGAACAAGCCTTGGCCGTAAACTCTTATAAATCCCACAAATGATGTGTTTTAGGCCCTTAAAGTATTTTTGGTTGGTCCCTTGATTTATTCCAAGGCTTTTGGTGGTGTTGGATGGCTTTCTAACACCTTAGAATTGGATTTATGTCACATTTTGGGGAGTTTACGGCCTAAGCACTCTCATTGGCCGTAAAATCATATAAGTCCCATAAAATTCATGTTTCAAGTGTCCAAATGCTAAAACCAAGGTCCTATAATTCATATCTAAGCCATAGAAGTGATTTGGAAGGGTTTAAGGGCATGAAAACCCTAATTATATGAGTTTACGGCCCAAGAATGTTCCTTGGCCGTAAACTCCTTCAAATGGCTCAAAATCTATGTTTTAAATGTTTAGAGTCCAAATCTTGAAGTCTCATAGCCATATCTAAAGTCCAATTGAGTTTAGGAAGGAGTTTAAGGGCTTAAAACCCCATTTAATGGAGTTTACGGCCCAAGCTTGTTCCTTGGCCATAAACTCATGTTCTTGGACCTAAAACTCAATTATTTCATCAATTTGAAGGTTAAAGATGCTGAATAACATGCTAGGGAGGTTACCTTAAAGATTTGAAGCCTCAAAACTTGAGATTTGGACCTTAATTCTAGCTTGAGGAGAGAGGTTGTAAGAGTTTAGTGAGAAACTTGCCAAAAGGCTTCAAATGAAGTCTTAAACACGTTTATATAGTGTTTAAGTTTTGGACACGGTGGAATTCTACCCGATACCGGTGTTAGACGGGGTTTTTGGTCGTACCCGATTAAGTTACCGTAACCCGATACGGTAATATCTAGAAATATTCCGATCACTAAAGTTGAGTGTTAACATGATTTTTAAATGTATTAAGACACCCATTAAGTCATTTTAAATGTGTACCAGATAATGACTTAATTATACGGAAGATCGGAAATCGAAATCGGAACGAAGATCGGTTGCGCGAATTGTACTACGAAAGAGTTACAATAAATGATATGGAAATTTCGGGTTGTTACACAACAATACACTAACATCCAAACATACCAAAAAGACTAATGATCCAAGACCTAAGAGTCTCAATCAAATCATTACCAAGTTCCACCCATATGAATCATACAATCACTAGTCCATAATACATCATGACACCATATAACCACTACAACAATAAGCTCATAGTAATATGCCGATCTCGCCGCTATTCCATCATTGTACTGAAGACACATGACTATAACTACGGGGGCTTAAAGATACTCAACCACCAATTCACCGACTTGTAGGAACCCAATCAACCTCCCCCTCAACACTAACCGAATACAACAAGGGTTATACCTTTGTTGGATAAGGTTTCTAAGTCCATAACTATATCTGGTATGTACTTGACCCGGTTTTGCATGGTCCATTTGGGTTGCACTTCACCAGAACAATTTGAACCTTCAGAAGAGGATATGCATGATTCATTAACATAGTATAAGTTACAATATTAATATAAAATCATATTATTTAATTGGTATTAATCAAGAAATAATTTGGAATTAATTTTGTGGTCAATAGAGACTAGTTAAATATATAGGGATTTATTGTGTGAATCATTCATTCTTATAATGTGGGCTAATGATCCATGATTCCTTATGTTGGGCTTAACCCCATTGGTGACCCATGGATTCTTCATGGAGGTTAAAACCCATGTATCATGAGGAATGTGGAAAGTCATGCACATTATGGTTTACATGGTGTAACCCTAATATAACCACACTATATAAGAAGCCCTTTGGTTCAGAAAATTGGCACCTAGAGTATACGCAAGAGTGTGGCCGATTTTGTGAGCTAGAGAGAGTCCTCTTCCAAGTTTCCAAGTATTAGTGGTGATTTGTGATTCTACTTGAGGCATTCGCACTGTTGGTGCCAAGCTCTTAAAGCTCCAAGGAATAAGCTATAACACAAAGGAACCCATGGCCGGCCCCAAGTCTGCAAAGTGGAAAGAGACTATGGACAGCGAGATTCAATCCATGTATGACAATCAAGTTTGGAACTTGGTTGACCATGTACCGGGTAATAAGATAGTCGGGTGCAAATGGATCTTCAAGAAGAAGACCGACATGGATGGGAAAGTACACACTTATAAGGCGTGACTGGATGCGAAGGGCTTCATTCAAACTCCGGGAGTTGACTATGATGAGACCTTCTCTCCAGTAGCTAAGGTTAAGTTTATTAGGGTTATGCTAGCCATTACTGCGTTTCATGATTATGAAATATGGAAAATGGATGTCAAAACCGCTTTCCTTAATGGAAAGTTGGCTGAGGATGTTTACATAAGTCATCCAGAGGGTTTTGCCAATGCTGGTAAGCTTGAGAAATCCATTTATGGATTGAAACAAGCATCCCACAGAGATAATTTCCGCTCTGCTCTTCGTCAGGCTGGGTATTTACCCTGAATGGAGGAGCAGTTACTTGGAAAAGTTTCAAGCAGAAGACTGTAGCTGATTCAATGTGCGAATCAGAGTACATAGCAGCAAGCCAAGCGGAAAAGGAGGCGAGATGGATGAAGAACTTCATTGGAGACCTTGGGGTTGTACCCCAACTATAAAGGAGCCTATGGTGATTTACTGGGACAACGACAATGCGGTTGCCCTAGCCAAGGAACCAAGGGATCATGGTAGATCCAGGAACATTAACAAAAAATATCACTTTATAAGACACAAGATAGAAGAAGGACTCCTCGTAGCAAATAGGGTATCATCAGAAAAGAACCCAGCAGATCTCCTCACAAAGGGACTGAATAGGGTTAAGCATTTGCAGCATGCGAGGAGCATCGGGCTAAAAGACGATATTAGCTTTAATGATTAGATAGTTATTTCTAAAACTTGTAATAGATAAAATGTAATTGACATTTGATGACTAAATAAAAGTTGTTGTTTATTTATGAGTAAAGTTACTGTTTTGAGTCAATTATTAACTAGGGTTTCAATTTTGCGTGTTTTGACTTCCAGACTAATCAGATTATTCAAACTGTCCAAAGTCGATCATACTTTGGAAGTAGGTATTAAATCAAGACTTTCATGAATATGGATTGTAGATTGTCTGAAATGGTTAGACATTGCTATGACATTCATGAGTGCTCATAAGTTCTGAGTATTGGATTAAACCCACGCTCACTTATATCACTTCATGGAATTTATCTCGAGTGATCGTGAGGTGATAATATCGTATAACTCTTCAAACCAGGAGATATGAGTTGTTTACTATGAATTGGTTGTGCATTGAGAGTATGAAAATACATCAGTAACTTGATGTTATAAAACATACTATTGTGTATGATTTGGATAATAGTGTTGGGTTTTGAGCATTCTAACACTCCAATGTGTACATGCAATCCTAAATACCTTGGATGTATGTCTTCTCTATTATACATGCAAATATGAATATTCCAAGGTATTACCCGATCTAGCATACAATCTTTGATACTTGGGTAATAAAATAGATGGAATACATACCTTTTTTATGTAACTTGTCTTCATGAAGCTTGAGTGCCTATTGCCCCAAGTGTGACACCTCAAATGGTTCACACAACACCATGAACACTTGGAATAACCTTGAGAATAAGGATACTTTGGTTCTCACTAGTGAAATCGGCCTTGCCCTTTTGTGTACATACACTAGTGCCCATTTCACCAACCAATGACGTCTTTATATAGTATGGAGATTAGGGTTAAACCCATGACCCTTCATTTCATGTGATCCATGGGTTAAACACTACATGGACTATCCATGAAAGCTTAACCCAACCTAAATGAACTTGGCCCATCACACACACACACACACACCCACCCACCCACACACACACACACATATATATATATATATATATATATATATATATATATATATATATCTAAGAGTCCATATTTAATTAATTGCTTTTGATCACTTAATTAATTATAAATTAATTCTTAATCAAATACTAATTAAGTAATATGATTATATATTAATATATTAGAACTTATAATATATTAATATAAATCACTAGTATCTTTTCTCCTCATCTTGTCTATCCAATTGTCCCGATGCCATACAACCCAAATGGACCATGTCGGGTTGGGTCAAGTCCTACCATTTATAGTTATGGACTTAGACATTAATCTAATAGTCTCCCACTTGGATAAGTCTAAAACTATTATTGAGTATGACTTGAAAACCCGACTAGCAATCGTAGCTCTCAAAAGCTTCTGTCGAACTCTGACGTGTTAATTGAACTCTGATCTTGTCAATGACTTGTCCATTAGATAAGGGAACATATATTCCTCCGTTCTAGATATCATATGGACTGAGACATGGATTATAAATCATTCTCTCTGTCTATTTTTTGTTTCCTGATTTCCGATTATGATGACTGACTAATTGAACAGATCAAATCAGTCCTGGCTTGGCCAAGCAATCACATGTATCGTCATTAAATCATCGAGGGGACCACAGATATCGCTTTTATCCCGAAGGTAAGAGGAATGGATAAACTTCAACTCATATGGCTTGTTCACTACTTGTTGAATCATACACAAAGGCACGTTTTATGACATCGAGTTACCAAAGTGGTTTCGTGCAATCAATGTATAACCAACTCATAATAAAAACTCATATATCTAGGTTTGAAGAATATAAGATATTATCATCTCATGATCACTCGTGATAAAATCCATGAAGTGATCCATTGAGCACTGGTTGAATCCAATACTCAGAACTTATGACAACTCATGAGTGTTGTAGCACTACTTTGTCCAACATCTTAGACCTCTACCAGTCAACCCTTGAAATTCTTGATTCATATCTACTTCCAACATATGACCGACTGTGGATGGTTTGAATAACATAGTCATTCGGGAAGAATGACCTAGTTTATTCTAGAAGTCAAAACATTCAAAATGAAACACAAGAATAATTTAATCTAATATGGTATCAAAACCTATGAATATAAATAAAGCACCTTTTATTTATCACCATACTGATTACTCATTATTCATTGTTTTAGTTTTATCAACTTTATACTTGAATTAAAAACACTAGTTGCCCCATGCTCCAAGCATGTACACTATGTTTTTCTAAACAATAGCTTGCCATACACCAAGTATGCACTCTGTGTTTGTCTATGATCCTTACTTTGTGAAATAAATCAATTGAACATAATTTCAATGATTCTAATTTCACAGTCCCAAATCCTTATCGAAAATGTAAGAGTGTAAGATTCCTATCATTTATCGAAATCTGTTGGATTTTAAACTTATATGCACAAATTCTCTTGTAATAACTTTGTACAAAGTCACAAAGACTTGTCTAAAGACATTACAGAGTATTCCAATGGAGATCAATTCCATGGGAAACATCCTTCTTGCATTAAGTTTTCTAATCTTACACAAATTGAATAACTTCCACCTATGGAATCATTTCCATTTTTCCCATTTTGACTATCACTTCTGAATAAGAGTTGTCTCTTTTCAGAAAATGTCAATATGGTCCTTCCAAAAATGAACACTATACTTCCAACTGTCCCTGAGCAACAAATCTTTGGTAAACCTTAGATTGTCCTCGACAATTGCCTAATCATCTTAGTCATATCCAATTCTAGACCTTTTCCCTCTTATTGCCACAGGAATTTGGAAAACTTAGAAATGATATATATTATAGCACATGCAATCGATCTTGAACCCAAAGTAAATGGGACACGATTCATGATGTCTCACATAAAGACATGATTCTAGACCAATCTTTTGCTACAATATTTTTATTATTTTCCATGTTTTCAAAATTTTACTATGAAGAGGGATGTCGTAATCATAATCGAATTTTGAGAACGCAATATATAGAATTTTCTTAAGTTGAACCAAACCAACATAAAATTCATATATATATATATATATATATATATATATATATATATATATATATATATATATATATATACATACTTGACTAAGATGATTAAAACCTCAATCTAAGGTTTTAGAATTGAAATGAAGTATAATTTCCTCTCCCTTAGTTATAGCAAAACAAAATTTTCCCAATTGAAACCGTTTGTTTTCTATAATTAACATTGCTAACTTGCAACACTAACAATAATTATCATGCTCCCACTAACATGATGATTACTATCATAACACATATGCTCCCACTAGCTTTGACATGTACTCAGAAATTAGCTGGACTTCTAGAAGTTAATACTTTACTGACTTTCTTACCAAAGTTCAGATTTCTGAGACAAGATTGCCTTGATAAGACTTTATCAAAATCATACACCTTATCTTAGATAGCTCACAGGTGTGTCTAAACAATTTTAGAACTATAAATAGGGATGTCGTAATCATAGTCTCAATGGTTTAGATCTTTGATATCTGCTTCCAATCTACTTGGTGGAAGTGTTTCCTCACCATCATTTTCATGAATCGGAGAGAAACCTTATGACCCTTAGATTTTATAGTGCATGTGTTCTTATCCACGTGAATTTGTCAAAACCATAATCACAAGACAAGGGTAATGACAAATCCAAACTCATATGTACTGAACGCAATCTTGATTTCTTGCCACCCGGTAGCTCAAGGGCCTTCCATTGCTTCCAAGTTGTTATGCAACCAATTGAGAACTCTCAGAACTCATATGCAAAGCCAACTTTAACTGGAATGGGCATAGAAATAGGAATATGTCAACATGATAGGTTATAAACCTCACAGTGTGTGCTAGTGATACATTATAGGTTTCATTCTTGATTCTTGAAACTCTTTTAGGATTTCTAAGACTCCCACTGTCCTCTTGATATATAAGACTCGCTTGCCAAATATTAAAGAGATAGTGCAGATTCTTTATCAAGACAAACACTTCACGCAACTGGTCTTAGTTGGTCTTTGGTTTATCCAAAACATCAAAACTTACCAATTACAAATGTACAAGAGTAGGATACTTTTACTCTTACATTTGACTAGTGTTAAGAAACCTTCCTTTAAGATATGTCACTCAAGTTACAATCTTGGAGTATGACTCTAAGAATTGTTTTTGGAACGAGGTATGAATCATCTTCTTGATTTGAAAACTTCAAAAATTCATAGCTCCTCTTCTTAGCTATCAGAATGCACTTAGAGGATGAATTATGATAAGGTATCTTAATAATTAAGATGATCATATACCATGATACTAAAGTACTCTCACATCTTTTTAGATTTGAGAAACTTTTATCCTTCTGCCTAATTTGATTCTTCTTATTCGCTCTGCCATACATTTGGAACTTTTCCAATGTTTCAGAATTATACTTTAAACTTGTAATTATAACCATATTTACTAAGCTTTAGTAAATCATGACGAATAGTCTTATAGATCTTTTGTGGTGGACTTGATCAGTGCACAAGAATTTGTACTCGATCCCTTAGTCCCTCACTTGAATCATATATAAATGTGAACAAGGAACTAGTCTTAATTTTCCAAAGCTGAAAGTTCTCATTCATCATAATGTACAACTTGTATGATTCCAACTTTCTATCCAACTAAAACCTTGGGTGATGAGAATCTTTCCTAATTTGGTAAAATTAGACACTATCACTAATGAAAGAATCAAATTCATATTTCCATTATTGCTAGAAACATACAAACATCAAGCTTTCATAAATGCCATTGCAAGGAGATATAAAATAAAGTAAAACAAACTTTTATTTATTTATAAAACGCGGAAAAAACTTTTCCTTACAATGCAACTTTAAATGAAAATTATACTATTACATGTTTCTTAGCAATCTATCATAACTCCTAAAAGTAGCTCAAGAATCTGATCTTCAATCAAGCGATAGAAATCCATCTTCGCGGTCATATTCAACATACCTTTTCTTTAAGTTTCCTTCACTTTTCCTTTGATTCCTAAAACATCAACATGTGACCCAGTCACAACATGTAATAAGAATCTCATAATAGAAACTTAACCGAGTTAGATAGTGGACTTTACCTAAAGTAGAGTCAAACTTATTGACTTTACCAGCCTTATGATCTTGCAGGTAAATTTGGCAGCTTTGCAACCCATGCCCTTTTCTTTTGGAAATAGAACCATATGGACCCTTTGGGAATGGTACATGGGACAATCTCAGACTTAGCCTTTCTCTTTACCATTTGGTCAACCGATTTGACTATGTCCAATCCCTTTCATTGGGAAAAGAAGGCTTTTACTAGGTATCTAATGCAACCTATTGTCAATGTCCATTGCAGGTTTGGAAAGTTGATCTACTAATAGAATTTGCTTTACCAAAGCTCCAAAGCATTGCTAATTCAGCAGTACCAAGAAAATAGATAAGATCATTAAGGGTCATGTCATAGTCTATTTCATAGTAGTCCCAAAGGTAACTCTCTATGTGACTTAGACAGTGATTGAATATCCAACTTTATTAAGACTTTGACACCCAACTCTCCCAGCTTGTAAATATGTGACTTTATCTCCAAGATTTGAGGACACATAGACTTTCCTTGCCAATAGGGCTTGAGTGACCTTAAACTTGTGGGTTAGGGAGAATAATTGGAGGAGGTGGAGGAACTGAAGTTCCAAGAGATTTGAGAACATCATAGATGTCTAAACTAGACATATTTTTGGGAGATATTCAATATAGTTGATTTTAAGTCCTTAATATAACACCCAATATGAAATATTAAGGCTAGGACCCAACACAATATTTTATAACTTGGAAGAGGGATGCCATAATCCAAGCTATAGAATATTTGAAGGTAGGTGAATGACGATTCACCAATTTCCACCATGAAAACGAAATAATTTAATTAGGTTTTACTTGGATTTGAAACTCCTAGATCTTTTGAGATTCATTGAACTATTCAATGGCATGTTTCAATCTCGAGTGTTCCCTTCAGGTTTTGTGACTGGGATGTCGAGCATCACAAAACAAGATGTGAAGTAACCATGCAAATTACTTGGTACCCTTAAGTGTTTACCCCTCAATCGATGTGTCGGTTAACCACATACGCTCCATTGATGTTATGATAAACATTAAGTTACCCTTTTCCTACCTTATTAAATACGAGTTAGTGTGCCGGTTAACCATACACGCTCCATTAACCGACTGAAACAAAGTGTAAAGTGTAATTTCATGGATTAGCACCTTATTCACATTTTCCTAAAGTAACTAAGATTGGGAATTATAAAAAAACAGTTAGTTAATTTATATTTATCATTAATACTTTTAATTAAGGGAGAATTATAGTCCTTGTCATACCCGTTCAGCTAACGACCCTCCACCAGTCAAGAAAACTGTCAGTGAGAGTGGACACGCATTAAACTGCCATTTTATAGGTAGTAACCTTATACCCCCTTATAGATCGGCTTGGTGAATGAGGCCTACTAATGGTAAAAAAAAACTTGCTCTTATACATATATATATATATATATATATATATATATATATATATATATATATATATATATATATATATATATAATATTATTAACTTATAATATTATAAAGTATACTGGTTGAATTTTAACATTTAAAATTCTAAGGGCTTAACTTAGAATTAAAGTATTCATGGGAAAACTTTACAAATTCTAAAACTTGATGGCATGTTTTGAAACTATTCAAAACTTTTCATTTTATAACTTATGAGTTTAATGGTTCATCAAAATGAGACTCTTCATTTTTTATGTAACCTCTTTTTGTTTAATAACACTTTTAAAGAAATAACTTTTAAATATCCATAACTTGAGGACAACTTATGGAGTCATAATACTATTTAATGAAAAAAACTCTTCATTTTTATGTAACCTATGGCACTTTTATGAGTTTTAAGATTTATAAATGTGATCTTTTATGAAACTTGAGGACAAGTTACAAAAACACATTTTATGAACTACCTCTAGATTAATTAGGATTGAAAACAACTAAAACACAATTTTTTTTTCATTAATCTAAAGTAACACATAAATAAAGGAAACACAAACTTTTGGTAATCCATAACTTATAGAGTTAAATGCTTGTTTTATGATGAAAATTTTCATGTTCCATAATTTAAGAATAAGTTATGGAATTTATTAAAACATTAACATTAAATTTTGTAACTCCATCAAAAAAAAACTTTAAATCAATTTTTTTTAAAACCTTTTCAAACATTAACACCAAATTTTGACCTAATTCAACTCATATAGCAAATGATTCAAATTTAACAAATAATTAGTTTTTCACAAAAACAAGTAACTATCTTAAAATTTGACAAACATCATGTTTTTTTTTTCTTTTTTCTTTCAACTTTGAAAATAAAACATTTGCATCAATATAATAGAAAACAACCCATGGCTTTGATACCACTATTGGGTTCGAGCATTCTAACACTCCTAAGTGTACATGCAACCCTAAATACCTTGGATCTATGTTTTCTATATTATACATGCAAATATGAATATTCCAAGGTATTACCCTATCTAGCATACAATCTTTGATATTTGGGTAATAAAATCGATAAAATACATACCTTTTTATGTAACTTGTCTTCATGAAGCTTGACTGCCTAGTGCCCTAAGTGTGACACCTCAAATGGTTCACACAACACCATGAACACTTGGAATAACCTTGAGAATAAGGATACTTTGGTTCTCACAAGTGAAATCGGCCTTGCCCTTTTGTGTACATAAACTAGTGCCCACTTCAGTAACCAAGGACATCCTTATATAGTGTGGAGATTAGGGTTAAACAAATGAACCTTCATTTCATATGATCCATGGGTTAAGCACTCCATGGACTATCCATGAAAGCTTAGCCCAACCTAAATGAACTTGGCCCATCACACATATATATATCTAAGAGTCCATATTTAATTAGTTCCTTTTGATCACCTAATTAATTTTAAATTAATTCTTAATCAATACTAATTAAATAATATGATTATATATTAATATATTAGAACTTATAATATATTAATATAAATCACTGGTATCCATTTTCCTCATCTTGTCTATCCAATTGTCCCGATGCCATGCAACCCAAATAGACCATCATGGTCAAGTCTTACCAATTATAGTTATGAACTTAGACATTAATCCAAAAAATAGTTAGTACAAGCATATGAGTCCAACTTTATCTATTCATTTTAGTCGTCAAAGGAATAAAAGCGAAATCTTGGGCCCCTCGATGATTTTGTTTGACTTATGTGTCGGGCCCGGTAAGAACAAAATTGATGTGTTCGATTAAGTTCTATGTCAAACAAATCGAAAAACTGGAAACAAACTACTGGACAATAAGTATGACATTGTTCCATGTATTTGTTCGGCTGATATCTTGAGAACAAAGGATTATCGTATCACTTGTCTAAAATGGCGCATTCTAGTTTAATAAAATTTTAATAGCTACGAGTGCTAGTCGGTTCCTGAAGTCGTACTTGCAATTATAGTTATTAGACTTATCCAAGTAGGATACTGTTGGATAAGTTGTCTAAGTCCATAACTATATTTCGTATGTACTTGACCCAGTTTAGCATGGTCCATTTGGGTTACACTTCACCAGAACAATTTGGACCTTCAGAAGAGGATATGTATGATTTATTAATATACTATAAGTTATAATATATTAATATGAAATCATAATTTTTAATTGGTATTAATCAAGAATTAATTTGGAATTAATTTTGTGGTCAAAAGAGACTAATTAAATATATATATATATATATATATATATATATATATATATATATATATATATATATATATTGATTGTGTTAATCATTCATTCTTATAATGTGGGCTAATGATCCATGATTCCTTATGTTAGGCTTAACCCATGTGGTGACCCATGGATTCTCAATGCACGTTAAAACTCATGGCTCACGAGGAATGTGGAAAGTCATGCACATTAAGGTTTACATGGTGTAACCCTGATGTAACCACACTATATAAGAAGCCCTTTGGTTCAAGAAATTGGCACCTAGAGTATAAACAAGAGTGTGGCCAATTTTGTGAGCTATAGAGAGTCGTCTTCCAAGTTTCCAAGTGTTAGTGGTGATTTGATATTCTACTTGAGGCATTCACACTATCGGTGCTAAGGTGTTAAAGCTCCAAGGAATAAGCTACAACAAAAAGGTATGTTATCTAACTTGTTTTATTACCCATGTATCAAAGTTTTGTAAGCTAGTTAGGGTAATACCTTGGAAACTTCAAGTTTTCATGTATAATAGAGAAAACATAGATCCTAGGTATTTAGGTTGCATGTACACCTTAGGAGTGTTAGAATGCTCAAAGCCCTTCAACCTTTTTATCACACATAATTCCTTTCATAGTACATGTAGTTAGCAATGCAAAATCAAACGAAAACACTAGAGAATGAAATAGGCATTTGCACTGTTACTCAAATTCAAAAAATATAAACCAAATAAGAACCATGCCAGTAATCCGAATCAAGTGCTCTCATGGCATCACACTCAGTCGATATACACTACCTCGTGACCATAATTGAGGCAATATCATAATGTACAACCCCAAGGAGAGACACATAACCAACCTTCGATCTACTGCATTCTTTCTTCCTCACAACATTACCCAAAGTGTGAGGTACCACCAGATTTAAAAAAATGACGAACCTCCATCGTTTGCAGAAACATCCTCATGAACGACCGATACAAGATGCTACACCTCGATTGAATGTGAATGGATCCCACTAATACGTAACTAACTCAATAAAACTTCCAAAATTATCCATATTTGTTATCAAAACTCGGGTCCAATCAATCCAAATACGAACCTTAACATGCCTCAAAATTAGATTCTACCCTAATCTACAGTTACACCTGAAAAACTAAAGACATCGCCCCAACCTCCAAACTCCATATAACCAAGGACAGTTGTTGAGCACGAACCCGCTATGAACAATACTTCCATAACCAACAATTAAGGGTACCCATACTCAGATACCAAATATACAACATACAGTATTCGATGATAGGTTGACGTATCCATTAAACTTCAACTGATACAAATCTAAATCTTTGAAGAACCTCAATCATTAATGATGAATGAAATAAACAATGATCTAGAATGCATTAACAGATACAATGATCTAATAGACTACTGAACCAAAACCTATGCAGAACGAAACACAACAAACTCTAAAGATGTTTACCGATCAATAATTGTCCATCCTAGACTATAGATAGCAACCTATAAAACATGTTGATGAATCCCTTAATAACTGATACTCAGCCGGAGCATCCGAAACACATTTTCATCTATTCACCAGTATCCCAAAAGGAACCACGAGCTATAATGAGCTCCTTGACCAACAGCTTCCTGATGTAAAGTCAACTCATGCATTCCTGACCACATACATTAGATGACAACTTGCTTTGCATCCCTTACATAACCAAATCCTAAGATAAAGCCTTGCATACCCAAATGGTAGATCCTTTTGACCCATCCTAAGGGTGAAATGCACCATAAACACCCCTAAGGCCTTAAGACAATTTAGCTTGAACACATGGGACTTGAATGGGGATCAAAAGACTTCATAATCACTCCTTAAAAGGAGTTTACGGCCAAGGAACATATCTTGGGCCGTAAACTCCAAGTGATGACCTAAATATGTGCATCTTGTCCCTATTAGCCTTAGATAAAATCATGGAAGCCATCCTTGATGTGCAAGTGCCTCAAATGAATTAAAATCCATCACCCATAGGAGTTTATGGCCGTAAACTCTAGGGTATATGGACTATAAGCTGTAAACTCCCCTATGGAGCATTCTAGGGCCTTAAACTACTTCATGTATTATTCCAACAAAGCTAGAAGTGTTCTTGGATCAAGATAACACTTTAAAACACCCAAAACCACCATGTGAGGAATTCACGGCCATAAACCCATGAGTTTACGGCCATAAACTCCAAAGGGTGGGGTTTGTTGGATGGTGAACTCTTATGCAAGGCCATTTGATGTTTCAAACCCTTTTTGCCTTGTCCCGTATCAACTTAGATGCAAGCATTAGGACCTATAACACTTATACAAAGTGTATACATGTTCCTAATTGTGTTAACTTACTTTGTTAAGTTATTATGTGGCTAATTAGTTATATATATGCTTATTATATGATAACTAGGCTCGAACGTGTGAACAAGTCTCCGTTTGACACTTAGCACGGTACCCGATACATCAATTCAATCTACTCACCACAGGTGAGTTTATACCCCTTTAATCAACCTTTGAAATACTTTTAAATGTTTTAAATACTTTATGGGGGGGAATACAAGTCAAATACTTATAGTTATTACATCAATCACATGTGATTGCATTAATCACATGTGATTAATAACTAGAAAACCAATGATTTTATCACTGTTCAACTGTTTATCAAACTGTTTCACTTCAAATGTTTTACAAACTCTTTTTACTTATCAAATGCTTTTATTAAACTTTGTTTTATTTCTTATAAATTGCATGCCCATATATATATATATATATATATATATATATATATATATATATATATATATATATATATATATATATATATATATAAGTAATGTTTAAAGGGCTTAGGAAGGCCATCCGCCCTATTTCCTTTTCGCGCACTGAGATGTGGTCTGGTGGGATTTTGGGTGACCATCCGAAGGTCGTTTCAACATTAGTTATATATCATATATACATGTATAGACATAAAAGTACTTCCATATTCATATTTATCAGTACATCAATAGTTAGTTACCATCGGGGTAACACAATACATATACATATACTAGAAACAATACATATACAATGATGCTAGAAACAATACATATACATATACATATACTAGAAACAATACATATACAATGATGCTAGAAACAATACATATACATATACAATGATGCTAGAAACAATACATATACAACTATACTAGAACGAGAAACAGTACATATACATGAATACTTTATTATTCTGATTTAAATCGGAGCATAACTTAACTGTCATGGCTCGAGTTGTAGCCAGAATTCTCTTGAAGGGAGAGCGTGAGTTTGCGTATAGATCTATACTGGATTGACAATCCTACACCTTGCTGCTAGCTACAGCCGGACCTGCAGGTCTGCGGGTGCCAAACGTCATTCCGTTATTACGACCATTCATTTGTCGTTGTTACTAGTCGATAGTATGGTGCAATTTATCACGTAATGCCTTAATATAAATCCGGTTTAAGGTAGTTAGTACAATAGTAGTTCTTATAATACAAGGCTACAGTACTACAATAATTTACCCATTACATATTTTTAGTGATAACCTCACTTAAACGTTTATGTACAAACTATATTTTGTTAAATGATAGTTACATTTGGGAAATTACACATTTTTACATCAAACGAGCATACAAAACAGTTAAGCCTTGGTAGAAGGCTACTTTAATAGAAAATATAGGTTTTTCTGAGAGATTCAAACTTTTACAAACAATTGCAAATCTTTACATACATTTTAAAAACTTATACTTTATACATGTTCAAATATTTTTGGATGACAAATACCGACACTAAAATACTTATGAACTCACCAGCTTAATGCTGATAAACTCTTTCAAAATAACTTGTATTCTCAGGTCATCAGTAGACAGGTACCGAGGCCAGCTTTTGAGAAGATGGAGCGCATTCAAGACTCATCTTATTATTTTGATATATGTTATTTTTGGTGTCTATAATGTACAGAACACGCTTGTATTAAAATTATATATTTAATGCAATGGATTATGTTGTTTGCTTATTTACATTTA
The DNA here is from genome assembly GCF_052625555.1 of Lactuca saligna. Classification (NCBI taxonomy): domain Eukaryota; kingdom Viridiplantae; phylum Streptophyta; class Magnoliopsida; order Asterales; family Asteraceae; genus Lactuca; species Lactuca saligna. The sequence continues at coordinate 91,490,667 of NC_136425.1, forward strand.
CTGTGTTGTGATACTTACATGACGTCCTCCGCCCCAGAACGTTTCCGCCGTTCTTGGTTTTGGGGTGTGACAGATTGGTATCAGAGCAATGTTTATAGTGAATCAAGTGTATCAACCCATAAAAGATATACTAAACTATAAACCCATTTGGGATTAAAACACTCTGACCAAGAGTCTATACTTAAAATACTAAAATATTTAATTAAGTATACTAGTCTACATTCATACTAAAACCAGTGTCACAACGACAAGAACAAAAGTATTACGATTGTTAAATATCACAGGTAAGCTCGGGGATATATGGTCAGTCCTGGGAATGGCATAGCCTGATCAACTATGCTGGTCCGAGGAGTGATTAACATATGCCCTAGAATGGTTGTGATGTGTTAACAAGTCAAAAAACTTACCAACAATACCACAAGAAGATTCAATAGAACCTAAACTTAAAATACTATAGGTGTATTTTGTACTACCAACTACTTGTATACTATATCTTTATACCTCTCTTCTCGCGTGGATCTAAATGGCTGGATTCCATCACGGCGACCCGTACTTTCCAAATGAAGGCAACGCAGGATGGCTCGAAGTAGAGTTTAACGATGAACACCCAATCCCGTTGGATGATCATCAAGCTGAAGGCTTCTCAGATGGATCAGACTCTGAGCCCGAAGTCAACAACCTACCTCCAGTAGGTCAAGCCCCGAACAACAACCCTTGACCAGCTTTTCTAGGTCCCACTCCCTTGTGGGTAGATAACTTGAATCGCTGAAGTGACGAACAGGGTCAACCCTTACCATACTTTGGGGACCGAACCTTCTACAACGTCAGCGATGGCGGCTCTGCTGACCGAGCTCTACCTGTCCTTATCCGTAGAATAGCTCGTAATGTCAAGCAAGTTTGAGCAGCCATCGACCGGGTCGTGGAGATTGATGCCAACTCTGGTGTCAACACAGTCCGCATTCGCCGTCTCGAAGAAGATATGGAACGGACCCGAAGCACCAATGAAACTCTGCAGCAACGTCTGGTTGCCTCTCAAGCTGAAGTCATGGAACTTCGAGCTCGTCAAAGGGATCATGAACGACACCTTCAAGAGGTGGTACGTCAAATGAGAGACCTCAGGGTTCTCCCGAGGAATACTCATCGCCGTTAGATGATGTCTAGCACATCATTATCTTTTGGGTTAAGGATTAGCCTTTTAACATCTGTGCTCTAAGTAGCACTTATCTATAAAATATTCCTAACTTTCAGTACTCTAATTAGGAATCTAAGAACCGTCAAACTTTCTGTATGGTATGATGTAAGACCTACTGTTAGGTCAATTTTCATTGAACTCGTTACATCAGTAATACCAGTATTATTGACAACTACCTACTCTGTGGGAAGAATCTTTACATTTGGGTTTTCCTACACATCTTTCTGGTTATGAACACAAACACTCATTCAATTGTTGGGCTATGGTTAGTTAGTCCATGTGTCATTCGCACATTACTTACAAATTGATTCTTACCACTTTTCTCATCTTTATAAACTTATAGTTGAAAGATGCCTCCTCGCAAATCTACCCGGAATAACCCTACACCTCCACCACCTCCGGTCATTGATACAGCAGCCCTAAATGCTGCCGTAGCTGCAGCAGTGGCAACTGCCATGACACAGTATCACTCTACTGATGCCAGCAGAGGTGGAACCCCGGTTAACTCCATTCCGGTTGAAACTCCTGTGCGCTCGAGAGAGTGCTCTTACAAGGATTTCACCAACTGCAAGCCAAAACCCTTCCATGGGACCGGCGGAGTTATTGCTCTCTCGCAATGGTTCGAGAAGACTGAATCAGTCTTCGAAATTTGTTCTTGCCCTGCTGCGAGCAAAGTCAAATATGGCGCATACACCTTCGAAGGGAAGGCACTGACGTGGTGGAACAGCCACGTTAAATCTCTAACTCTCGTCGTGGCCAACGTCATAGGCTGGGATACGATGAAAGACCTCATGATTGAGGAATACTGCCCGAGGGGCGAGATCCAGAAACTGGAACAGGAGCTTTGGAGCCTGACCATGAAGGGCACCAACATTATCGCTTACACTGCCCGGTTTAGCGAACTGGTGGTCCTCTGCCCTAATATGGTTCCCACTGAAGGGAAGAAGATTAAAAGGTACATATGGGGGCTAGTTCCTCCGTATCAGGGGAATGTTCTATCATCAAACCCCGCTACCTTCGACAGTGCCAAGCGACTGGCACAACGACTCATTGACCATAGTGTCAAAACCCCTACAACCACAACAACCTTAGCCATCTCAGAACCATCCAAACCCGCTGACACCAAGCGGAAGTTCTGGGATGACAAGAAGAGGCAGCGAGCTGCCAAGAAGCAGCAAATTGTGGCAGTACATGCCGCGGTAACCCCTGCTGCTACTGCTCCGACGAAGCAGTATGTTGGAAGGTTGCTAAAGTGCAACAAATGCAACTTCCACCACAACGGCCCTTGCTGTGAAATGCAGTGCTCTAACTGCAACAGGAAAGGACGCACCATCCGTTTCTGTAAATTCCCGGTGCAACCGATCACGCAAGTCCCTGGCTCTGGCGCGAGCCCAACTTGCTATGGATGTGGTGAAACAGGCCACTATAAGAGGGACTGCCCCAAAGCGAGAAATGCTGGAGGAGCAGGGAGGGTACTAGCTATAGGCCACAGGGAAGCAGTCGCTGACCCGACAGTGGTGACTGGTACGTTCCTCCTCGATAACTCCTATGCATGCATTCTGTTCGATAGTGGAGCGGAGCGACGCTTCGTAAACCACAAATTTCCTCGCATGCTTAAACCACAACCACACGCACTTAAAGAACAATTCACAGTAGAAATGGCTAACGGAAAAACAGAAAACACCAGTAGCATATACTTAGGATGTATCCTAACCTTAGATAACCATTCATTCCCAATCGACCTCATGCCGGTCTCAATAAAAAGCTTCGACGTTATCATCATGGATTGGTTGAGTCTTCATCGCGCCGACATCATGTGCTTCGAGAAAGCAGTCCGATTAAACCTTCCGTCTAACGAAACTCTTATAGTCTACGACGACAAACCTGGTGCGAGTCTTCGCATTATATCAAGTATTCAAGCACAGAAATATCTGCGCAAAGAATACCACGCATTCCTTGCTCACGTCGTCGACACGAACCTCGAAACGAAAGAACTCAAGAACATTCCAGTAGTGAGCGACTTTCCCGACATTTTCCCAGAAGAACTACCTGGATTACCTCCGCAACGACAGGTCGAGTTCCGTATCGACTTAGTCCCAGGAGCTACCCCAGTAGCCAAGTCGCCTTACCGATTAGCACCAGCGGAGATGCAGGAATTATCTAGTCAACTTAACGAACTGCTCAGCAAGGGCTTCATAAGACCAAGCTTCTCACCTTGGGGAGCACCAGTCTTGTTCGTTAAGAAGAAAGATGGATCATTCTGTATGTGTATCGACTACAGAGAACTCAACAAACTGACTGTCAAAAATTGTTACCCTCTACCTCGCATAGACGATCTATTTGACCAACTGCAAGGGGCGAACTATTTCTCCAAAATTGATCTAAGATCCGGATATCACCAGTTACGAGTGCTAGAGGAGGATGTTCCCAAGACAGCCTTCCGAACTCGTTATGTACACTACGAGTTCGTGGTGATGCCATTCGGATTGACCAATGCGCCAGCAATTTTCATGGACCTGATGAACAGAGTATGCCGACCTTACTTGGATCAGTTCGTCATCGTTTTCATTGACGACATCCTGATCTACTCCCGAAGTAAGGAAGAGCATGGCGATCACCTACGACTAGTTTTAGGAACTTTACGAACGGAGAAACTTTATGCGAAGTTCTCGAAATGTGAATTTTGGATCCGAAGAGTCGAATTCTTAGGACACGTGGTAAGCAAAGAGGGAATCCACGTGGACCCATCCAAAATTAAAGCCATTGAGAACTGGTCAGCACCCAAGACGCCGACAGAAATTCGTCAATTTCTAGGCCTTGCTGGTTACTACCGCCGATTCATTCAGAACTTCTCCCGAATAGCGAAACCTCTTACAATCCTGACCCAGAAAGGCGTGGCCTTTGACTGGGAAGAGAAACAAGAGAGAGCGTTCCAAACGCTCAAACGAGCCTTGTGCACCGCGCCAATACTATCTCTCCCCGAAGGGATAGAAGACTTCATAGTCTATTGCGATGCATCGAACCAAGGGCTCGGGTGTGTTCTGATGCAACGAGGTAAGGTCATCGCCTACGCCTCCTGACAGTTGAAGACACACGAAGTTAACTATACGACACACGATCTTGAACTGGGAGCAGTGGTGTTTGCTCTGAAGATCTGGAGACATTACTTGTATGGAACGAAGAGCACTATCTTTACCGACCACAAGAGTTTACAACACATATTCGATCAGAAGGAGCTCAACATGAGACAACGACGGTGGGTCGAGCTACTCAGTGATTACGAATGCAATATTCGTTATCATCTGGGTAAAGCCAACGTAGTAGCAGACGCCCTGAGTCGGAAAGAATATTCTGGTCGCAAGGTCAAGTCATTATCAATAACCATCCATTCACACTTGTCTAACCAAATTCAGGCGGCCCAACTTGAAGCCATGAAACCTGAAAATGTGACGAGTGAATCCCTTAGAGGAATGGACAAGAATTTAGAAGCCAAGGGTGACAGAGCCTTATACTTCATGGATCGGATCTGGACACCGAAACACGGTGGTTTCCGAGACTTAGTCATGACCGAGGCGCACAACACTCGGTATTCCGTCCACCCAGGTTCAGATAAGATGTATCTGGATCTTAAAAAGCTATACTGGTGGCCTAATATGAAAGCAGAGATTGCTACCTTCGTAAGTAAATGCCTTACTTGCGCAAAGGTAAAGGTCGAGTACCAGAAGCCCTTTGGTTTACTACAACAACCAGAGATTCCAGAATGGAAGTGGGAGCGGATCACTATGGATTTCATAACCAAGTTGCCCAAGACAACGGGTGGACTTGATACCATATGGGTCATCGTTGATAGATTGACCAAGTCTGCACACTTCCTGCGAACATACATTAGGGAAATCGTACGACTACATGGTGTGCCTATATCCATTATCTCCGATAGAGATAGTAGGTTCACCTCAAGATTTTGGCAATCACTGCAACATTCCCTAGGAACAAGGCTGGACATGAGCATAGCCTACCATCCACAGACTGACGGACAGAGTGAGAGGACAATCCAGACTTTAGAAGACATGTTGCGTGCTTGTGTAATTGACTTTGGAAAAGTGTGGGATACTCATTTACCCCTCGTCGAATTTTCCTACAACAACAGTTATCACACGAGCATAAAAGCAGCACCATTTGAAGCTCTCTACGGCCGAAAGTGCAGATCCCCTCTGTGCTGGGCTGAGGTGGGTGATACCCAATTAGCTAGAGGGCAAGCTTCCGACAGTACCCTCACTGGTCCGGAAATCATTCGGGAAACAACAGAGAAGATCTTTCAGATCCGTGAACGATTGACAACCTCTAGAGACCGACAAAAGAGCTACACTGATAAACGCAGAAAACCTTTGGAATTTCAGGTGGGAGACCGAGTCCTTCTCAAAGTCTCACCATGGAAGGGCTTGATACGCTTCGGTAAGCGTGGGAAGCTTAATCCTAGGTACATAGGGCCTTTCGAAATTCTTGCAAGAGTCGGCCCCGTAGCTTACAAACTTGATCTACCCGACACACTTCGTAACGTACATTCTACATTCCATGTATCTAACTTGAAAAAGTGTCTGTCCGACGAGACTCTCGTAATCCCACTCGACGAGATTGAGATCAACGAGAGCCTCAACTTCGTGGAAGAACCTGTAGAGATCATGGACCGTGAGGTCAAGCAGACGAAGCAAAGTAGTATCCCTATCGTGAAGGTTCGCTGGAACACCAAGCGAGGACCAGAATTCACTTGGGAACGCGAGGATCAGATGAAACTGAAATATCCTCATCTTTTCGCTTAGTTATTTGTAACTTCTTATTTGCTTAAATTCTAATTTCGGGAAAAAATTCCTTCTAACGGGGGGATGATGTGACAACCCGAAATTTCCATTGTACGAACATTATCTATTCAATAGAAGCTAGTCCAGTTTCTGTAATTTTCAGACTTGTCCGAACAAGTTTGTGTACATTAGGGTTTACGTTTCCGGATATATCCAGAAAATGGATGCTCCTGTAATCGTGAAACTTGAACATTGTAAGTTTCATAATGTTATAGTCCGACTTCCGGAATAAAAATATTTTATGTCAAAATATTCCAGGACTATAAATAGATTTCTGAATTTAATTAATTCATTATTCACAATTCCAACTAGAGAAAAGCCAATTCTCTCTGACGGATCTTCGGGTTTTCATCCCGAATTGTGAGTCTACTTTCCTAAACGTGTTTTAATACTTGTTATATGCTTTATAACATCAATTACATGTCCAAAATACAAGATCCGTGAGTTTACCGCCCAAGAACGTTCTTGGGGAGTAAACTCCAAAATGGAACTTTAAGGCTTCCTAGTCCCATTCCCTCGATAGACAACGTGTAAAGGACCTTGTGTATGATCTTTAGAGACTAGAAAGCATCCAAAATCAACAAGTTAGAGGAGTTTACGGCCAAGGAACTTCTTGGGCCGTAAACCCCTTATTAAGGGACATAAATGCCCTAACTTGCCTCCTTGAGCCTAAGGACTTTAACCACTAATACTTATGCTTATTTTGGACTTCAAAACACTTCAAAATGATAGAATTATAGGAGTTTACGGCCAAGGAAGGATCTTGGGCCGTAAACCCCTTTTCTAAGGGTGAAATGCACCACAAACACCCCTAAGGCCTTAAGACAATTTAGCTTGAACACATGGGACTTGAATGGGGATTAAAAGACTTCATAATCACTCCTTAAAAGGAGTTTACAGCCAAGGAACATATCTTGGGCCGTAAACTCCAAGTGATGACCTAAATATGTGCATCTTGTCCCTATTAGCCTTAGATAAAATCATGGAAGCCATCCTTGATGTGCAAGTGCCTCAAATGAATTAAAATCCATCACCCATAGGAGTTTACGGCCGTAAACTCTAGGGTATATGGACTATAAGCTGTAAACTCCCCTATGGAGCATTCTAGGGCCTTAAACTACTTCATGTATTATTCCAACAAAGCTAGAAGTGTTCTTGGATCAAGATAACACTTTAAAACACCCAAAACCACCATGTGAGGAATTCACGGCCATAAACCCATGAGTTTACAGCCATAAACTCCAAAGGGTGGGGTTTGTTGGATGGTGAACTCTTATGCAAGGCCATTTGATGTTTCAAACCCTTTTTGCCTTGTCCCGTATCAACTTAGATGCAAGCATTAGGACCTATAACACTTATACAAAGTGTATACATGTTCCTAATTGTGTTAACTTACTTTGTTAAGTTATTATGTGGCTAATTAGTTATATATATGCTTATTATATGATAACTAGGCTCGAACGTGTGAACAAGTCTCCGTTTGACACTTAGCACGGTACCCGATACATCAATTCAATCTACTCACCACAGGTGAGTTTATACCCCTTTAATCAACCTTTGAAATACTTTTAAATGTTTTAAATACTTTATGGGGGGGGAATACAAGTCAAATACTTATAGTTATTACATCAATCACATGTGATTGCATTAATCACATGTGATTAATAACTAGAAAACCAATGATTTTATCACTGTTCAACTGTTTATCAAACTGTTTCACTTCAAATGTTTTACAAACTCTTTTTACTTATCAAATGCTTTTATTAAACTTTGTTTTATTTCTTATAAATTGCATGCCTATATATGTATATATATATAAGTAATGTTTAAAGGGCTTAGGAAGGCCATCTGCCCTATTTCCTTTTCGCACACTGAGATGTGGTCTGGTGGGATTTCGGGTGACCATCCGAAGGTCGTTTCAACATTAGTTATATATCATATATACATGTATAGACATAAAAGTACTTCCATATTCATATTTATCAGTACATCAATAGTTAGTTACCATCGGGGTAACACAATACATATACATATACTAGAAACAATACATATACAATGATGCTAGAAACAATACATATACATATACATATACATATACTAGAAACAATACATATACAATGATGCTAGAAACAATACATATACATATACTAGAAACAATACATATACAATGATGCTAGAAACAATACATATACATATACAATGATGCTAGAAACAATACATATACAACTATACTAGAACGAGAAACAGTACATATACATGAATACTTTATTATTGTGATTTAAATCGGAGCATGACTTAACTATCATGGCTCGAGTTGTAGCCAGAATTCTCTTGAAGGGAGAGCGTGAGTTTGCGTATAGATCTATACTGGATTGACAATCCTACACCTTGCTGCTAGCTACAGCCGGACCTGCAGGTCTGCGGGTGCCAAACGTCATTCCGTTATTATGACCATTCATTTGTCATTGTTACTAGTCGATAGTATGGTGCAATTTATCACGTAATGCCTTAATATAAATCCGGTTTAAGGTAGTTAGTACAACAGTAGTTCTTATAACACAAGGCTACAGTACTACAATAATTTACCCATTACATATTTTTAGTGATAACCTCACTTAAACGTTTATGTACAAACTATATTTTGTTAAATGATAGTTACATTTGGGAAATTACACATTTTTACATCAAACGAGCATACAAAACAGTTAAGCCTTGGTAGAAGGCTACTTTAATAGAAAATATAGGTTTTTCTGAGAGATTCAAACTTTTACAAACAATTGCAAATCTTTACATACATTTTACAAACTTATACTTTATACATGTTCAAATATTTTTGGATGACAAATACCGACACTAAAATACTTATGAACTCACCAGCTTAATGCTGATAAACTCTTTCAAAATAACTTGTATTCTCAGGTCATCAGTAGACAGGTACCGAGGCCAGCTTTTGAGAAGATGGAGCGCATTCAAGACTCATCTTATTATTTTGATATACGTTATTTTTGGTGTCTATAATGTATAGAACACGCTTGTATTAAAATTATATATTTAATGCAATGTATGATGTTGTTTGCTTATTTACATTTACTGTGTTGTGATACTTACATGACGTCCTCCGCCCCAGAACGTTTCCGCCGTTCTTGGTTTTGGGGTGTGACACAATTGTTCCTATATATTGAACTCATCGTGAATAACTAGGGAATATATGATAATTTGGGCAGCACTTCGGCTCTAAATATGACTTTTTGTGACGAAACTGGCGATTTTACTTGAAAATCGGCCTTACTCAGGCAGCGTTTCGACCTAAAAATGAAATTTTCTCAGGAACTTCGGGGTGTCGGGACTTACGTCGGGTGTTGGGGATGATACCGGGATTTCAGGGGCTGTTCGGGTGGATTGAGAGAAAGTGGGAGGTGCAAAATGTAAGATTTTGTAAACAAAATCCGGCTACCTTCGTTTTCTTTTTATAGGGGCTGAGGCTCAGCATTACGTGGGCGTAATTCTTGTATACGCGGGGCGTAACCCATCTACAACGAGTACGTTGGCCGTACGCTTGTACGTTGGTCATACTAGGTGGATCAGCTTGGACGTGTCAAGGATATCACATGTGGCGCCATGCAATGAAGTAGGGAAGGTGACGGGCTCTAGGTCACGTACACGAGTACGCTGGGCGTACTCCTATTTCCAAACATCAAAAATTCGTAACTTTCGCATACGAACTCCATTTTTGATGTTATTTATATCCACACGTAGGTGAGATTATGCTCTACAACTTTCGTTTAAACTCTGTTGCCTAATTTTGATTTCATTTTTAAAAGTTATATTTTTAACAGCCCAGTACAGGAAAAGTCCGTTAAAAATTCATAACTTCCTCATCTGACGTCCGTTTTCTTCTGTCTATTTACCGTTGAACTACAATAGATGAGATCTTAGATTCTCGTTTAGCTTGTGTCGGCTAAAACTCACTCGATCTTTATTTCGAGTTTTTAGCTGTCTACTGTTATACTGAAATTTAAGAAAATCATAACTTCCTCATACAAAGTCAGATTTTGACGTTCTTTTTATAGAAATTCTCGGTTTAACGAATACTACGACTTTCATTTAGATCAATAAGGCTAAAAAGTATTTTATCAAAAACTCACTTTTTACTTCATATGGCATCGTGTCGATTCTGTCACGAAATTTCGATAAGTCATAACTTCTTCGTTATAACTCGGATTTCAAGAAGGTTTTCGCCTAAACGTTTCTAACAAGATTTTTTACAACTTCAATAATAAATTTTTTACATATTTTCAACTTTATATTTTCGTTAAATTTCAATATTTGACATTAAATTGGAATCACATAAGACTTCCAATATTTTCTGAGTGATTCTAAAAATAGTTTTACTTTATTTCTAGAAAAAAAAAATCTGTTAGAACTCAACACTCAAAATCATGTAATATTTTTCATTACAAAACACGATTTCAAAATGTGTATGTTACAAATACCTCCTCGTTTTGAGGAATTCTTCCCCAAAATTACATCGATTAAAACAAATAGGGATTTTCCGCTCTTATCTCATTTTTATTTTCCCAATTATAATTTGGGCCTCGATGGTGTTTCCACTTGACAAGTACCAAGTCCACTTATTTATTACGTAGTTCAGTCATTCTTTCATTTACGATCTCTTCAGGGTCTTCTACATATTTTAACTTATTATCCATTTTCACCTCGGATAACGGAACGACATCATCATATATGCTTAAACATTTTTGCAAATAGCTCACATGAAACACATCATTAATACATGTCAAATCTTCCAGTAATTCCAAACGGTATGCTTGTTTACCAATCCTCTAGGTGATTTCGAAAGGACCAACAAATCTAGGACTTAGTTTTCCTTTCTTCCCAAATTGCATAATGCCTTTCCACGAGGATACCTTTAGCATTACGAAATCACCCACCTAGAATTCTATGGGTCATCTCCTTATTTCTACATAGGACTTCTGTCAATCCTGGGCCGCTTTCATTCTTTCTTGTACGATTTGAATCTTGTCGGTGGTGTCTTGAATCATTTAAGGGCCTCCAAGGATTTATGTCCTATATCACGCCAACATAATGGCGTACGACATTTATGACCATATAATGCTTCATTTGGTGGCATCTTGATTGAAGCGTGGTAACTGTTATTATACCAAAATTCGAGAAGAGGTAAATACTTGTCCCAGTTACCACCGAACTCCAAAACGCATGCATGGAGCGTATCTTCTACTGTTTGGATCGTTCTCACCGTCTGACTGTCTTTTTGGGGATGATAAGTTGTGCTGAGAATAACTCGATATCCTAATTCATGTTGCATACTCGCCCAAACATGAGAAGTGAAGCGAGTATCGTGATCAAAAATGATCTTTAATGGCACACCATGTCTCGCAACAATTTCATCCAAGTATACTTGTGCGTATTTCTCCACTGGAGCCATTTCACGAATGGCGAGAAAATGTGCACTTTTAGTCAGGCGGTCAATGATTACCCAAATGCTATCATGTCGTATAGCAGTCTTTGGCAATTTGCTAATAAAATCCCTGGACAGTTCTACCCATTTCCATACAGGAACACCAAGACTTTCTGGGGTTCTATAAGGCTTTTAGTGCTCTGTTTTGAGTTGTAAGCATACTAAGCATTCATGTACATATCTTCCAGTGTCTCTCTTTAATCCAGGCCACCAATAATCAGCTCTTACATCATAGTACATTTTATTTGTACCAGGATGTACTGATAGTTTAGACGTATGGGCTTCAACTAAAATCTTCTGTGTTAATCCGCCAATCTTTGCAATCCATAGCCGATTCTTAAATACCTTTAATCCTCGTGGATCATCCAGTAAAATATCAGCATATTGTATCATCCCTTCTTTCTTCACATTTCCTGACTTTAAGGCCTCTTCTTGCCATTTCTCTAGTTCATCAAGAATAGTGAACTTCACTGTAATGTGAGTAATAGTATAACACATACTATTACGATAAATCTTTCTGCTGAGTGCATTGGAAACTACATTGGCTTTACCATGATGGTATAGGATTTCATAGTCATAGTCTTTGATCAGCTCCATGAACCGTTGTTGTCTCATATTCAAAGTTCACTGACTGAATAAGTACTTGAGACCTTTGTGGTCGGTAAACAATTGGCATTTTCTACCAAAAAGATAATATCTCCAAAGTTTTAGGGCATATACCACTACAATGAGTTTGAGGTCATGGGTGGGATAATTCTTTTCATACTCTTTCAGTTGTCTTTAGGCATAGGCTATCACTTTACCACGTTGCATCAACACACAACCAAGTCCCAATCTTGAAGCATCGCTATATATGGAGAAATCATTATCACCTTCTAGGAGTGATAAGATTGGAGCATGAGTCAAAAGATCTTTTAGAGTCAAAAAAGCTTTTTCTTGGGCTTGACCCTAATTCGAACTTGGTTTCCTTTCATGTAATACTAGTAAGAGGCACAACTATATGAGAAAATTATTTATTGAATCTATGGTAATAACCCATGAGAACCAAGAAACTGTGAATTTCAAAAGCATTACAGGGCGCTTCCCAATTCTGAATTGCTTCGATTTTGGTAAGATCTACGGATACACTGTCACCAGAAATCACATGGCCGAGAAATTGAACTTGACGGAGTATGAATGGCATGATCAAATTCTAACTTAGAATAGATTAGAATATCATCAATGAATACGATGATAGATTTATCGAGCATTGGACAGAATGCCCGATTCATCATATCCATGAATACAGCATGGGCATTTGTCAAACCGAATGGCATAACAAGGAATTAATAATGCCCATATCGAGTACGAAAGGCAGTCTTCGGTACATCCTGCTCGTGTACTTTCAACTGATGATAGCCAAATCACAAATCAATCTTCGAGAAATAACTAACACCCTAAAGTTGATTAAACAAATCGTCGATGCGAGGTAGTGGGTACTTGTTCTTGATATTCACCTTATTTAGGTCACGGTAATCAATGCACATTTGCATCGATCCGTCCTTCTTCTTGACAAACAATACTGGAGCACCCCAAGGAGAGGTACTCGGTCGAATGAAGCATTTGTCAAGTAATTCCTGCAGTTGGCTCATCATTTTTTTCATTTCAGCTGGTGCAAGACGATAAGGAGTCTTTGTAATTGGAGAAGCACCAGGGACAAGATCAATTCAGAATTCTACTTACCTGTCAGGAGGAATTCTAGGCAAATCTTTGGGGAAAACATCAGGATATTCATTAATAACGGGAACATCATCTACCATTTTCTTTTCCTCTTTTGAGATATCGACGGTGTAATCTAGATAGATAGAACACCCCTTCGATATGAATTTACGAGCTTTTAGGAAAGGGATTATTTTTAAGATTTTGATTCTCTCTTCACTATAGACATAAATAGGATTCTCCCCTTCAATAGGAATATGTACTATCTTTTCATAGCATAAGAGTTATGCGTGGTTCTTTGACAACCAATCCATGCCGAGAATAATATCAAATTTGGCAAGGAGATAGGATTAGGTTAGCAAGAAAATTATAGCCTTCAATTTCTTTGACACAATCCCTATAGACTTTATCAGCAAGTAATGATATACAATGGTTGCACGAGTGCATAGCAAGTAGTTTGAAAAGAACACGCAAATTCATGGGACACAAATGAATCTGAGGCACCATAGTCAAATCAGATGTGAGCAGGTCTAGAGGTGGCATGAAATGTAACCGTCACAACATTCGGGTCCTCGCATGCCTCTTCTGTGGTAATCTGGAATGCACGGCCCTTAGCATTTGGCACCTCCTCCTTTTTTAGTTGGAGTATTCTTTGGTTGTTGAACGGGAGCTTGACTTCCCGCCACTTGGATAGTAAGAGTAGGGCAGAAACGCTTCTTGTGGCCAGTAATACCACATGCATAGCAAGTAACATCCTTCCTTGTGCAAGTTGGCTTTATATGACCCATTTCTCCACATCCATAATAAATAATAGATTCCTTGTCTATTTAGCATTGACCCGAATGATTCCTTCCAAAAACGCGACATGAAGGCGATTAAATAGAAAAAGATTGTGATCTACCACGACCACGAAAAGGACTTTGAGATTGCATTTGTTTGTTAGGTCCAGATCGAACAGATTGAGTGGTTGGAATAGAGGGAACAAAAACAATTCTTCTGGTACATTGATGCTTTGGAACAGTAAAAGTGGCACCACGTATCTCCAATTCATGCTTGCGTCTTTGGGCATACTCAGCAGCTTTATCAAATGACAAAACATCCCGATTGGCTACAAAATCATGAATTTCATGTCGTAGTCCCTCCATGAATAACTGAATTTTATCGTCTTCAGTTGGAATATACTTTATAGTGAACCTTACTCTTTGATTAAACTGAGTTTCATACTAATTCACACTCATTCCTCCCTGTTTAACCTCGATGAATTCCTTCTCCAATCTCCTCCTCATGTCTAGAGGGCAATACCTCCCTAGAAAACGAGTTTTGAACATTTCCCAAGATATATTCTCTTGGTCATACTCATTGAGAGCTTCATATGTTGCTTCCCACCTGACCAATGCTTCTCCGATGAGCATTGCAGAAGCATAATTAGCTTTATATTCTTATCCACATGAGAAATACAAAACACTTTCTCTGTGTTCTGAATCCAGGTAAGAACAACAACGGGATTAAGAAAACCAGAAAACTCTGTAGCACTATTACTCTTGAAAGTTTTGAATGAAGGATGTCTCGTCTCTCCTTTTGAAGGTTCTCCAGTAACTTTCTTTTTTCCTTTATCACCATTCTTTTTGTGTTCTTCTAGAGTTTTTCTAATAATGCCAGTAAGTTTATCCATAATTTGCACCTTATGAGGGGATACTGAGTGTCTCCTTCATCAGGACGAGGATCTCCACCCACCTATGGCGTATGGCTACCTTCCTATTCATCCATTCTTCTGAAAAATTTTGAAGCAACGCAATATTTAGAATATTAGGATTTATTATTACCTAATACTTTACTTAAATATTTCCTATGGATTGTATCCATATATTTCTAATGAATCCGTTCATATATTGAACTTCTGACAGTTTAAGTGTAAATACCAATACGTGGAATTTAGTTCACTTAAACTATTTCTCTGGAACCATTAATTGAAAGACCCTATGTCACACCCCAAAACCGGAACGGCGGAAACGTTCTGGGGTGGATGACATCATGTCAAGTATCACAACATATGTAGTATAGTAAATCAAAGTACAACAATCATTACATTAATAGTAATAGTTTTACATGGTTTTCATTACAATACATCAAAGTAATACAGGAAAATGTAATAAGAACAACATGGTACTAAGCTATCTTCATCAACAGCTCCGGGGATGTACCTGTCTAATGCTAACCTGAGAATACAAGTTATTTGAAAAGCGAGTATCAACATTTTTACAAATGCTGGTGAGTTCATAAGCATTTAGTGACATTTTATTCAAATAACTTTATGTAAGTAGTAGTTTTCAAGTATACGGTGAAATAGAGCCCTTTCCAGAAAATCCTATATTTTCTATTTAAAAAAGCAGTCTTCTACCAAGACTGATCAGAGTTATGTGGTAAAAAGTAGTTTTCCCTTAATCGCTATCATTATCAAAATACAGAATTCAATTTAAAGAATGCAAGAGAAATCAGGGAACTAACATATGCCTCAGCAGTGAGGACTACTGACTAAGGCAATGAATCATAGACTCCAGGAGAGTATCGGACGAACAACACGCCTGGTTCCGTCTAACAAATGGAGACACAGACCCCAGAAGGTACCAAATGAAAGGTACAGCTGGTAAGGTCTAAAACAGTGAATACAGACCGCAGACAGTATCAAATGAAAGATACATCTTGCAAGGTCAAAATAGAGAATACAGACCGCAAACAGTATCAAATGAAAGATACATCTTGCAAGGTCAAAACAGAGAATACAGACCGCAGACAGTATCAAATGAAAGATACATCTTGCAAGGTCAAAACAGAGAATACAGACTGCAAACAATATCAAATGAAAGATACATCTTGCAAGGTTAAAACATTGTGACTCTGAAAATGAGTTACCAGCATACAATGTAAATTGCCAGTGAAATACCATTACCTTAAGGCCATGAATTTTAAGGTAACCCGGGATACTCGTAACCATACTGACTAGAGTTCCAGACGCCCTACAAGCATCTATAAATATGACATTTATCACCCCTTGGCTTGGTGGGCCGTGGACTGTAGCTAGCAGTCAGGGTGCGGGGGTGTCAATCCCGTATAGATCTATACACACAATGTCTGCTCTCCCTACAGGAGACTCTAGTTACCAACTAGACGACAGAGAAGGCCGTGTCCTGAAGATGCACCCCAAATAGTGGGTAGAGACTTCCAAATAGTGGGTAGTGTGTTTCTAATGTAAGTGTTGAACTAGAGGTAGAGGCTCATAACTGAACTGACTAAAGTAAACCCCTATGTCTATGCTTGTCTACATAATATATAACTAATGAATCGAACGACCTTCGGATGGACATCCGATCCCACCAGACCATATCTCAACGAAGAAACGGAAATAGGGCGGACAAGCCTTCCTAAGTCCTTCAATCATTATTTATATGCATCTATACAAGCACAGACATATATCTAACTATGCTTAAGTGTGTATCAAGTGGAATCATATCGTGAAGTATAAGTGTACAGTGTGGAATAACCGATTTGTGAAGTATAAGCGTAAAGTGAAATAACCGAGTTGTGAAGTATAAGCGTACAGTGGAATAATCGAGTCGTGAAGTATAAGCGTACAATGGAATAATCGAGTCGTGAAGTATAAGCGTACTGTTGGGCTTTATAGATTGCGTCTTTTGGGCTCGTCTAATTATGCTGTTTTGTATTCCGGTTTGGGCCTGTCCAATTATGAGTCTTTTATGCTTTGTATATAAGTTAATGCTTGCATGCATATTAGGTTAAGGTTTTAGAGATCTGCGTATAATGATTTTTCCAGACGACAAAAGGTTTCTTTGATCGTTCTTGTAACCTTCTAATCCTCTACAGTTGATGTTCTTAATCGAGCTCTTCTGAGGATTTTGTTTAATCATTCGACACGTTTGATTTAATCTTGTCTTGTTCTTTTATTGTGTTCATATCGTCATTGTTTACCTACTTGTTCAAGATCTAATCGATCTTCGTAGATTAAAAGATAGTTTAATCCCATCAATTGGTATCAGAGCAGGAGGCTGTGTAATTGATACACATCTTTTCTGTGAAAAAGATTTCCATTAGGGTTTTTCCGCAATCATTAATATTTATTGAGCCGTCATCTCTTTATTGACGTATCTCGATATTTATTACTTTGCCCTAATCTGCTTTATTACAAGTCTGATCTTTGAACAGGTTTTTTCGATCATAATGGACGCGACACAATCAAACGTTATTAATATTTCCAACAGCATTGGTTCGACGACAAAGATTCCGATCTTATATACCCACGATTATGAAGTATGGGCACATCATTTCGAAGACTATGTTATTGGATCGGAGGAAAATGGGTATTTGATTTGGGAAGCCATCACCAACGGACCGTTTTCTCATTCTGCAACGTCCAGAATCATCAAGACTCAAAAAGAGTACAACGATCTGCTCAAGGACGTGAAAGATATTGCACAAGATGAAAAGGATAAGTTCCAATGCAATATCAAGGCATTAAGATTAATCCAGTTCGCCCTTCAGTCCGATACATTCAGATTGGTTAGTTCATGCACAACGGCAAAGGATGTTTGGGATAGACTTCGCGAACTGTATTCTACAGACGAAGATCTTGAACATTCTATTCAAACTCTACTTCTATCTGAGTTTGGAGAATTCAGACAAGGGGCTGAAGAATCTGTGACCCAGACGTTCGATCGCTTCAATCATCTTCTCAGCAAGATGATCAAACACGATATTGAAAGGAAGCTCATCGAACAGAAGGTTACATTCCTGAATGGTCTGAGGTCTGAATGGAGAGCAGTTGTTTCCACGGTTAAAGCCCATGAGCAATTTAAATCATAATCTCTGGCGAAACTGGTGGGAATTCTCAAGTCTCGAGAGAAGATCGTGGTGCAAGAAAAGAACGTCGTTTCCGGTCTTGGTTCGTTGGCCCTCTTGTCAAAAAGTAAAGCTGTTATGGAGGATGAGGACCTCAGCCTGGAAGAATATGATCTCACATCAGAAGATTATGCCTTGATGGTGTCCAATCCCAAAAGGTTCATCAAGAAGAGATTCCCCAGCAACAAAAACCGAAACTGGCAGGGGAGTTACAGCTCTGAAAAGGCGGTTAGTGAACCGAAAGCTAAGGAGCACAAGAAGGAACCGAAGGTGGATGGCGACTCTGGAGTGAGCAGTTTCTATTGTGGTGGGAAAAATCATTATGCTAAGGACTGTGTTCTTAAGAAAATGGCTGAAAAGGATGATGGGAATGATGAGGAAGCCGTGTTGCAGAAAAGATTGGATGAGTTGAGAAAGAAGAAGTCTGCTGCTAACCCGCCTATTAATGCTCTTATTGTGCAGGGTTCTGTTCTAGGTGATGAGTTCGGTAGCACGGAAGTTTGGTCTACCGACTCAGAAGACGAGGAAGTGAGGCAGCCTACTCATGGAAAGGCCTACTTGTCTAAGGAAGAAAGCAGTGGTGGAAAATGCCTCATGGTTTCTGACGTATCTCAAATGAGGGGATACAACACCGATGGAGGCATTGATGGACAGAAAGCAAAGGAGGACATGTGCTTTACAGCCAAACCGCTCAGCCAGCAGTTCAATGAGCTCGATGAACTGATAAAGAAGGTACAATCTGTTTTTATTTCATGCAAAGTACCATCATCTTCTTATGAGAAAGAACTAAAAACCTTCAATACAAGAATATATCATCTAGATAGTAGCTTAACTCAAACTCGGGTCACAAATTCTAACCTAACTGATCAATTGAGCAGGGCGACGTCGAAGAGTGAGGAGCGGAGAATGTGGATAGAGTTAAAGGAGTCAGAATTAGTCAAAGTTAAAGATGAAAACATTTATTTGCAAAGAGACAATTTGAAATTGTTAAAACAACGAAATGTTTTTTGTTTAATTGCTAAACGTTTGTACTCTAATATTACTCAGCTTCACTTGGATTGTGAAATAGGCCAAAGGATTCACCGCATGATTTTGCCCTTCCTAGAGTTTAAGGAAGATGAAATCGATGCTGAAGCTTATAATTGTGAAAGTGTGATATCGTCTGATGATATGAATCCTACCTACATGTATGGACTGGACAAAATTGAGTCCTTCATTAAATCCAAAGACCACAAGCTCATGCTTAAAAATCTTTTGGATGAAAATGACAGACTTAAACTGAGAACCGAAACCATGCAAAAATTTGACTCTTTAAACGTCAACGTAAGCTCAGAAAACAAAATTGACGTTGAAAACGCATCTGAGCTTAACGAGGACGATATCGTGAGTGAAATTTCTGTAGAGGACACGGTTGACTGCTCAGAATTTATTAAAACCGAGCCAGAAAATCACAAGAATCTAATTCTGAAAATTCAGTGGAGTTCGCTTGGTTGTCCCATCAAAAGTCCCCAAAATTAGTTGAGAAAGCAGTTGTGTATCAAAAGGTAAGGACCACTCCAAATCAAGTTTACAAGGTGACAGGAGTAACCGAACATCAAACAGCTGAACTTGTAGCCATTGTAAACGAAGACAATGTTGATGGCTGTGATGAGTACTTCTGGGAAGCTCCAATTGATAATGCAGACGAAACCATTGGTTTATCTGAAAGAACTTCCTGGAAGAGCAAAGGAAGATACATACCTGAGCCCTTGAATAAACCGAACAACTTCAATGAGCCGAGCACCAGTGGTACAAAAAATATTCCTCAGAAGAATGATCACTCGGCAAAAGCAGACATTCTCTCGGCTCCTTCGGCTCAAAGTAAAACTCCTGCACTTCAAAAGGAACCGGCCAAGGAGTCACCAAAAACGAAAGCGAATGTTCATCATCAACCTTTTCAGATGAGGAATAGGAAGATAGAAAGGAACAATAGATACAGGAAGAACCTTTCTGAAAGGAAACAATTCTGGCGTTCCCAGAATGCATATTTCTCTCATCAAGACAAAAATCTAAAGTATGAAAACATTCCTGTAGAAAAGCTTGAAAGTCACAAAAACCGAAAGCCAAGGTTCGGTTCACAAGAAGATATCAACCGAAGGCAGAAGTTCGGTTCTGAAAAGGACTTCAACCGAAACCAAAGGTTCGTTTCCAAAGACAGTTCCAACCGAAAGCAAAGGTTCGGTTCTGAAGTCAAAAGAGAACAAAACGCTAAGGTCATTCCCTCCAATAATCAAAAGCAAAAGGGTCACCTAGAGCCTCAAGCCCGGAACTTCTCTCAATCCAAACCCTCGTGTTCAAATTCTTCTCGTTCTTCTAATTCCTTTTCTTGGTCACATAATTCTTCTACTCCCACCAATTCGTCTCCATCTTTCCCTAAAGCTGATTTCTCTTGTTCTCGAAAATCTCATTCATCAGTTGAGCAAAAATGGAAGCAGAAGGTCAATAAATCCACACCAGAGTCCAAATCTAATTCGCCTAATCTTAATAAAATAAAGGTTTACACCATTAAAAGGAAAGATAAAACAACTCTTGTAAAAAGAATTTATCTTGTTGATGTCTCTCTTATTGTTCCCGTTCCCATTCAAAGCTCACGTGGACCCAAGAAATTTTGGGTTCCTAAATCTGTCTAATTTTTGCAGGTTATAAGTGACGAGCAGTTCGACGAAGAATGGTACATCGATAGTGGATGCTCACGTCACATGACAGGGAGGAAAGAGGAGCTTAAGGAATATAGATCTCTTGCAAATGGTGGCAACGTCAAGTTTGGAAACAATTCATTCGGCACCATAAAGGGATACGTGATGATAACCAATGGGGACTTCTCTATAAGGAAGGTGGCTTATGTGGAAGGACTCCAACACAACCTCATTAGTGTATCTCAGCTTGTGGGAGGTACAGGTCTCAAAGTCTCATTCGATGATGAAGGTTCTGAAATCATAGAGAAAAAGTCAAATAAAGTAATTCTCAAGTCAGAGCGAAAGGGTGAAATGTTTCCCTTAAACATCAAACCCATCAAGGGAAATCCAGCTATATGCTTGTTGTCAAAAGCTCAATCCGACGAAAGCTGGTTGTGGCACCGAAGATTATCTCATCTTAATTTTAAAGATATCAACCGTCTTGTTACTGGAGGTCATGTAAGGGGTCTTCCATTGCTCAAGTTTGACAGGGATCATCTATGTGCTGCATGCGAAATGGGAAAGCAAAGTCGTCAAAGTCATCCATCGATAATCAACACAAAAATTGTTGAACCACTCGAATTAATTCACATTGATTTGTGTGGTCCTTCATCTATCGAAAGCATCGGTGGTAGCAAGTATATTCTTGTTATCGTTGATGACTTTTCACGATTTACATGGGTGTTCTTTCTAAAGCTCAAATTTGAAGCGACTCAAAAGATGAAAATGTTTATCAAGCAAATTGAAGTACAGCTCAAGAAGGTTGTTCGCAACATCAGAAGCGACAATGGTCTCGAATTCAAGAACAGGGAGTTTGAAGAGTTTCTTGCAGAAAAGGGAATCAATCATAATTTCTCAGCTCCCTACACACCACAACAGAACGGAATAGTCGAAAGACGAAACCGATCCTTGTGTGAAGCTGCCCGAACAATGTTAAGTTTCGCTTCTTTACCTCTTTATTTTTGGGGTGACGCTATTTCTGCTGCTTGTTTTACACAGAACATGTCATATCTCAACAAAAGGTTCGCACTCACTCCATATGAGATACTGAACAACAGGAAGCCAAATGTGAAATTTTTTCATGTTTTCGGTTCAAGGTGTTTCATCTTCAACTCTAAAGAACACCGCAACAAGTTTGATGTCAAAGCCGACGAGGGAATATTTCTGGGTTACTCGCGCACATCCAAGGCATACAGGGTCCTGAACAAGCGTTCGAGAAAGATTGAAGAGACGTATTATGTGACCTTTGACGACAACTATGTCAAGAAGCTACAGGCTAAAGAAAATATCACTGGGGAAATCTTTCCTCTAAATGGCAAGGTTACAGTCTCGGTCGCTAATTTATTCGAGACATTTCTGGAGCTCTTTGACGAACCTGAGAATGCTTCACTTTCTGAAGCAGGTGCAGCCGACAACAAGGTTGATCACATGAAGCAGATTGTCGAAGAGGCTGCAAGAAGGATGCATGAAGATACATCAACCTCTAATGACTCTCCTTTTCCAAATGCCCAAGTCGAGGGGGAGCCAAATGCTCAAGTCGAAGGGGAGCCAAGTGCTCAAGCTGAGGGGGAGCCAAACGCTCAAGTCCAGGGGGAGCAAAATCCCACAACTTCAACCGAAGAGGCCTCAACACCAGGAAGCTCAGGACCACTAGAATCACATGAACCTCAGGTCTTTCAAAGTGCATCAATTGAGGTGGAACATAATGATGTGACACTTGGTTATGACAGCCAATCTGAGCTAGACGAAATAATCAATGTTGAACTAGATCCAACCTTTGATCCAAATTACCCTCCTCTTGTTAAATGGACCAGAGATCATCCCGTCTCACAAGTAGTTGGGGATGTATCTGAAAAGGTTTTGACCAGATCACAACTGAAGGCAAAACAGACTTCCTTATTTTCAAAGGTTGAGTTTTGCATGTTCAATTCATTCGTATCAAAAGTTGAACCAAAGACAGTCAACACTGCTCTCGATCACTCTGATTGGGTTCAAGCAATGCAAGACGAGCTGAATGAATTTGAAAGGAACAAAGTCTGGCGCCTAATTCCAACTCCTCCAGATGCTTCGGTTGTTGGTCTCAAATGGGTATTTAGGAACAAAATGGACAAGGAAGGTAATGTTATACGGAACAAGGCTCGTCTGGTGGTAAAGGGCTATTGTCAGGAGGAAGGGACAGACTATGAAGAGACTTTCGCTCCAGTAGCTCGGCTAGAATCTGTTAGAATATTTCTGGCTTATGCTGCCCACAAGAACTTTGAGGTTTTCCAAATGGATGTCAAATGTGCATTTCTCAATGGAGAACTTGAAGAAACGGTGTACGTGGAGCAACCCCCTGGGTTCGTGAACAAAAAGCATTCAAATCATTGCTATATTCTAGATAAAGTTGTGTACGGCCTTAAACAAGCTCCGAGAGCCTGGTATGAAATGCTTACAAAATTTTTAAAGATGTCTAAATTCAAACAAGGTTCGGTTGACCCAACCTTCTTTCGCAAAAAGGAAGGTAACCACCTTATGATAGTTCAAATTTACGTCGATGACATCATCTTAGGCTCCACGAATCCCAACTTAACAGCTGAATTCAGAAAGCTGATGGAGACTAAGTTTGAAATGAGCTCAATGGGTCCAATTAACTTTTTCCTTGGTTTAAACATAAGACAGGGACCCGAAGGCATCTTTATTAATCAGGAAGCTTACACGAAGACTCTCCTAGCAAAGTTTGGAATGAAGGGAGACTCGAAAGTTAAAGTCCCAATGGCATTCGGCACCAAGCTTACACCATCCCTAGACAAACCGACTGTTGATATCACGCTCTATCGCCAAATGATTGGCTCTTTAATGTATCTAACCGCCAGCAGACCTGATATCATGTTTTCTGTTTGTTACTGTGCTCGATTTCAGGCAAACCCACGCGAACCTCACATGGTTGCAGTGAAGAACATCCTACGCTACCTCAAACGAACCACCTCCTTAGGTCTATGGTATCCTTCCAACTCAGGCTTCTTTGTTCAAGCCTATTCTGATGCTGACCTTGGAGGATGTGGACTCGACCGAAAAAGCACAACTGGTGGCTGTCAATTTCTTGATGGGAAGTTAGTTAGCTGGCAATCCAAGAAACAAACGTGCGTGTCGCTATCCACTGCCGAAGCGGAATACATTGCAGCTGCATCATGCACGTCACAAGTGATTTGGATCCAAAGTCAACTTCGAGACTATGGACTCAATATGAAGAAGATCCCACTATATTTTGACTCTGAAAGTGCAATTAGGATCTATCATAACCCAGTGCAACACTCCAAAACCAAACACATAGCACTAAGGTATCACTTCATCAAAGATCACGTGGAAGATGGAAACGTCGAAGTTCATTTCGTAAGAACCACTGATCAACTGGCTGACGTCTTTACAAAAGCTCTTCCTGAAGCATCATTCAATAAAATATTGCAAGGACTTGGTATGATGGAATCAGAATCAGTACCTCACGCTACCTCTCAAACTCAAACATAACAACCGAACGTTCTTGTTCGTTTCAACTATCTAACCCACTCATTTCTTCAAGGATAGTTTCTCAATGTTGTGTATTGCTTGTACAATTCTGTTTTTCCTCGTTTGATAAAAAAAAACATTTTAAGAACCGCAACCAACCGAAGGTTCGGGTTCGGTTTTTCAAAATTTTCTAGAACCGAAACCAACCGAAGGTTCGGGTTCGGTTTTTCAAAATTTTCTAGAACCGAAACCAACCGAAGGTTCGGGTTCGGTTTTTCGAAATTTTCTAGAAACGAAACCAACCGAAGGTTCAGGTTTGGTTTTTCAAATCTTTTATCAACCGAAACCAACCGAAGGTTCGGGTTCGGTTTATCTCTAAAATTCCAAATTTTTTTGTGTTAGTTTATAAGGATACATTTGTTGAAACTCCTAAATGTCCCTAGAAGCATGCTGCTGTATGTGTCTCAAGCCTCATAAGATTTTGAATAAAGGCCTTCATGACCTGGTATACACAAACCTTGTCTTCCCAATAAGGCCAATTCATTTATTCTAATCGTGAGCTACCTCACTCTTTTCTCACATGAGTTAAGAATTTCCTGCTTGGTCCTTCTTTTTGCAGTAGAGGTACTTTGTTCTCTTACACCATCTCTATATCTCTTCTCCACTACACTCATTCCATCATGGTAACCCTTGAGACTCTCAGCACTTACCACTGAGGTTTATCGTTGCGCAACATCTGCGTTTATGATCTTAGTATTGTGTCACTACGAACTAAGTGAAACCCAAAATTTAACACCTAACGAATTGATGGTGAACAATTAAATTGCTCAAGTTTTCACTAAAGAATTGATGAAAGTACCCTATTAAAATCTCCAATTTTATGCGATTCCTATGAAATTGTTACACACCCATAACATTTCTTCCCTTGGGATCTTGTTCTTATTTTTCTTTCTGAGATTTTATTTTAAAGCCAGTCGTTTTTAGCCTAATTAAAAGAAGCCTTTCAACATTTCTCTATAAATGGTTGATCGTAATTTTAACGGACATTCTTTTAAATCCTATGTTTTTTTTTGTCCTGTGGCATTCAATGCGCGTGGTTCAACAGTAACGGCTTGTCCCTATGAAACGGCGCTTATTGGGCGGCGTGGTCCTAGGAATCTGACACTCTCTCTCCTACGTGATCATCGCCCGTCCCAACTGTCATCCATACGAGATTTGAAACGATCTTTCTCTCTCTTCTCACCAACTATAAATAGCCCATTCCCCCTCCTTTTACCTCTTTACCACTCTCAAAATTTCCAAAAACTCAAACACTCCCATACAGTTTCCTGTTCATCATCTTCTTCACACCTGCATCAATGGCTGATTCCTCTTCAGTTCATGCTACCTCCCAGATTCTTCCCATTCGCCCACAGCAATGCTTGGTCATTGATCTTAACCCAAAGGCCTACGACCCTTATATGTCGCCGGTCATAGAGTGCTTAAAGTATTCACAACTCGTACCAGCACTTTCCAGGATCGAATCGGTGCCAATGGAGGCCCTATCGCAGGTCTACGCGACTGCATATTATGACAGGGCTGTCGACCGGGTCTTTTTCGAGATTGGAGACCACAAAACCTCCGTCTCCCACCCACGTTTCTGCTCGTTGCTCGGATTTGCTTCTGACCCATCCCGAGTTCATCCGGAGTCGATACAGATTGGTCATCTGTATAGCATGTTTTACAACATGGGATACACTGAGGTTCTTACATCAGTTGCAAGATTCAAAAAATCATGCTTGCCGCCTCAATGGAACAGTTTATTTACAGTCCTTTTCAAGGGACTGTCGGAGAGAAGTTCAGGTTCAGACGGTGCAAGTCGTCTGTTCCTCACCATCCTGTACGGAGTTTATAATGGGATCAACCTGGATTACGGGTTTGTTCTATGGCAACAGCTTATTCAAAGCCTCTCCTCTTCATCCAGACACTCTGAAGTTTCGTTGGCTCGATTCTGGATCCTGATAACTAAATGGGCCATGGACAGATTCGACGTTCCCACTGCTGATGGTGCATCTATGTCTTCTGTAGGTACTTTCCATACCAAGAAGATCATCATCTCAGATGCATCAAAATTCACCTTTATTGGTTCAATTCCGGAGTCCATGTATGATGCTGTCCCTTCGGATAGCAGGTTGATTCGGAAGCTCAAGGAGCTAACACCGTCTGGTCCAAGGGATCTGACCCCGGATATGCTCAGATCTATTCATGACGCAGATAAACCGGTGAGCAAAGGTAAAAAGGCGGACAAAGGAAAACAAGCCTCCAAAGCTTCAAAGGGGCCTTCTCCTAAAAAGAGAAAACAGCCAAAAGCTGCTCCTTCCCCCCCACCGAAGAAGAGGAAGACCCAACCGAAGCGAAAGCTTGTTATACCCTCCTCTTCGAGTGACTCTGAGGGTGAGAGTTCGGGTTCTGACGACTCTCAAGGGGATGCATCTCCTCAACGAGGCAATACACCACCTCGATCCCCTACCCCAGATATTGAACTACCCAATTCCCCAATTCCTTCCCCTCCACAAATTTTTACCACTACCACTGAATCACCACATTTAACCGAACCTCCTCAACCCAAAACCCACCCAACTGAAACTACCCATACTCAACCACCAACCGAAACTACCCACACTCAACCACCAACCGAAACTACCCATACTCAACCACCAACCGAAACTCTACCTTCACCAACTCAACCTTCTCCCACTAAACCCTCAACACCCCCAACCTCTCCACCCTCTTCATCTCATGACAATGCATCTGAGGGTGAAAACCCTTATCTCGGGGGAGACAACATGATCTTTGATTCGGTCTACTATAGTCCGTTTCAAGTTCAAAGTGACGAGGAGGATGATGCCCCGGTAACTAAGAAACATCACAAACAGCTCAACGAGAAGATTGATCTACTTCTCGCCTCCTCGTCTAACCAACAATCAACCCTGTCTGAAGCTGCACTTCAGAAGATTGTTGATGCCTTCTCCAGGGCTCAACATGATTCAGCAGCCTCCGCATCTGCAACAATTCAGGCATCCACCCGGGCATGTGAGGCTGCGACCGAAAAAGTCGATAAACTATTTTCTGATGCCTCTGTCCTACTGCAGTCCATGCAAGAAAGTGCAAATGCCACAAAGGCATCGTTGGAACCAATTGTCCAACAATTGGTTACGTTTGTCTCATCGGAGTTGCCTTCGTTCGCCAATCTACGTCAAAACATAAGCGACGACAACTCGGCCTTTACCGCCTCCATTGAAGCTCGCCTCGTCAAGCTACAAGAAAATCTGACAACCAAGCGTTCTTTAATGGACGATCTGGTTTCAAAAACAACTGCACTTGAGGTCAAGACCACTCAACTCTCTCAATCCCAACAAGAACTGGAAGATCTTCGCTCTGAACGGGAGGTGGTGAAGACGTGTGTTTCGGATGTCCACGCTGTTATCTCAAACATTCTGGAAGCACACGATCCAATTTTAAACTTTTCGGTGAGGCGATCCCTTGCTGAAAAGCTCTCTCCAGCCATCGATCTACTCAACAAAGTCGAAGGCCTCCCAAGTTTTGTGTCCATTCCGAAACAAGGGGGAGATGAGAAGACAAGTTCAAAACCACCTCCTTCCTCCAAAGCTACTCACACTACTGAACCATCTTCAACTCATCAATCTTTAGGTTCGGGTGTGAAGAACAAAGGCAAAATTATAGCTGAGGACGAAGATGAAGAAGGCGACAAGGAGACTATTGCCGACATTTTAAAACGAAAGAACAGTCGCAATGTTGGTGATGATGCCAGTCGTGTGGCGCGTGAGGCTGCCGAAGCCGAACGCAAGCAAAAAGAAGCCCACGATCTCCTTGAGAGCCGAAAGACTCTCTTCCCTGCCTGGACCAGGGAACGCTTGATCAAAGAGGCCATTGAAACTCCCAGCATATTATGGCTCGAGCCGGTTA
Source organism: Lactuca saligna (assembly GCF_052625555.1). Taxonomy (NCBI): domain Eukaryota; kingdom Viridiplantae; phylum Streptophyta; class Magnoliopsida; order Asterales; family Asteraceae; genus Lactuca; species Lactuca saligna. Next base: position 91,518,987 of record NC_136425.1, read on the forward strand.
TATCGTTCGACTGCAGCAACACTGTCGATTCGCAGTTCGATATGCCATTGACTCGAAAGGCGTTCATCTTCCATGTCTTCTCTAATATTTTTGAAGTCCCTCACCCGAACGCTGAGCTTGACAGGGAGCTCATTGACTTCTATCTGAAGGCTGCTCGTCCACAATTCCTTACATGGAGCGCCCAGAAGATTGTAAACGTTCGGGTGCTAAAACCATATACTGAAGGACGTTTTATAAACGTTCGGTTCAAACTGATTCGGGGATCTGCAAAATCTGCTCATCCTATCTCTCTGGCAGATCTACCGAATCTAAATCCTCATGATTGGATTGTCCTGTATAACATCCTTTTGACCAATGAAGCTGAATATGGTCCCATTCTAGACCATGTCAAAAGGATGTTAATCTGCTACATCATGGAGGTTGCCCTTATGGATCAGGAGGTCGCCACAGTCTTCAAGAAGAAACCCAAAATTGCTCCTGTGGGATCGGCCAGTGATCTCAATCAAATGCTGCTAGGCAAGATTGACCCAAGACGTAACACCGTCATGTTCACTCGAGCAGAAGGACAGAAATGTCTCTTCGCTTTAGCTGACAAGCATCTTTACACCACAACCTGTTTGGAGCATGTGCTGTTCATTGTCAAACGGTGTAAAGAGAACTCGGCTGATGATGTCAAGTATTTTGAAGATATGATTAACTGGTACATCCGGTTTAGACAAACCATTCTTTCCATCACCAAGTGTCTGTTTAGTACCGTGAAGAAGGTACCGGTTTCGGCTGCTGGCCCAAGAAATTAGTAAATGTCTCACTCCAAATTGACGCAAAGGGGGAGATTGTTGGGCTTTATAGATTGCGTCTTTTGGGCTCGTCTAATTATGCTGTTTGTATTCCGGTTTGGGCCTGTCCAACCGTGAGTCTTTTATGCTTTGTATATAAGCTAATGCTTGCATGCATATTAGGTTAAGGTTTTAGAGATCTGCGTATAACGATTTTTCCAAACGACAAAACGTTTCTTTGATCGTTCTTGTAACCTTCCAATCCTCTACAGTTGATGTTCTTAATCGAGCTCTTCTGAGGATTTTGTTTAATCATTCGACACGTTTGATTTAATCTTGTCTTGTTCTTTTATTGTGTTCATATCGTCATTGTTTACCTACTTGTTCAAGATCTAATCGATCTTCATAGATTAAAAGATAGTTTAATCCCATCACGTACAGTGGAATAATCCAGTCGTGAAGTATAAGCGTACAGTGGAATAATCGAGTCGTGAAGTATAAGCGTACGATGTGGGATAATCGAATCGTGAAGTATAAGTGTATCATGAAGTGGAAACGACAACTGGTGAAGTAAAAGCGTCTATCAAGTATAAGTGGCTACAAGTATAAGCGATATAGAGACAATAACCAGCATAAGCGTATCACGAAGGAAATGTGTTATCAAGTAGGAGTTTTAAAGAAGTAAAGCGAAGCAGCAGTAACAAACAAGTAAAAGTATATGTCGTAAAAGGGAACTTCGATGAAAACCTTGGAAAAACCTTTATACTCAGGGAAAATCACATTTGGTATTCTTTGGTAAAATTAGTTTGAAAAACTTTATAAATCCTTGGAACCTTTATAAACTAGTTTAAAATGAATTTATATAAAACAGTATAAGTAAGACTTTTGAAACAAATGAAAACCTTTTTGAAACCATCATAGTATCCTACTCAGTAAAACAGTTTATAGTGTGGTAAAATCCTGTGCATGCGGGTTATCAATCACATGTGATTGATATGATAACTGGCATGTTTAACTTGTATTCCCCCCTATAAAACATGTAAAAACATTTACAAGGTTCATTCAGGGATATGAGCTCACCTGGTGTAAGTAGATCTGACAAAGGTGCCGGTTGGGTGTTCGGTGTCACGTAAAGACTCAAACACACTCAATGACCTATTTAACATATGATAACATATGTGCACATACAATTAGTATATTTAATACTAATTAAACAAGTATACGCACTCTAAAGAGTGGAAAACACTTTGGTTAAGTGTTTGGGGTGTCCCGGGTAGCGTCTAAAGGTGTGTATGGCTTAGGAATGGAGTTTACTATCCGAGAGTAAACTCTCAATGCTATGTTTACGGCCCAGGGACTACTCACCATGAGTTTATGGCCATAAACTCATGGTGAGGGGGTTCTAGTGTGTTTTAAGGCTTTATCTTGTTAGTGGAATTTTTCTAGGTCCAATTCCAAAAGGCATGAGTGGGTTTAAGGCTTCTAAGGGCTTCATTAGGGAGTTTACGGCCCATGAACCATCCCTAAGGGAGTTCACGGCCGTGAACTCCTATGCCATGAGTTAAGTGAAGTTTTAAGCCCTTAATACCTTCCTAGCATTTTATAGTAATAGTCTAAGGCCATTTGGGGAATAAAAACCAATATTTTGGCATGTTTGAAGGTGTTTACGGCCTTGATACATGTCTGGGCCATAAACTCCTTTTACCCCATCATTTCATTGTGTTTAATTGATCTAAACCCAAAATATCAAGCCCCTAATTCATGTATTAAGCCTAAGGGTGGTTTGGGAGTGTGTTTGGGGCATTTTGACAAGGTTTAGAGGTGTTTATGGCCTTGGCATGTGCTTGGGCCATAAACTCTCTTTTATGCCCTAAATTGATTGTTTTAAATGAGCAAACACTCCTAGGCTAAATCTTCAATTTATTTCCAAGCTTTTAGGGACAAGTTTGGGTCTTTTTTGGCCTCAATTAAGGTGTTTACGGCCTAAGGAGGATCTTAGTCTGTGAACTCCTTTTCAACAGCTTAAATGGTCGAATTTTAAGCTATAATCACGAGTCATAATGTTTAGAACAAGCTAGGGTAAGTGGACTTACAATTTGGAAGCATTTGGTTGCAGATTCGGGTCAAAAACGAGTCTAGAGAGAGAGTATAGAGAGAGAGGGTGGAAAAGGCTCAAATGGAGTTTACTCCCCCATATATATGGGTGGGAGTTGGAGCTTAGTGATATTCTACCAGATACTATTGTTTAATGGGGCTTTTGGTCGTACCCGATTTAGTGGTCGTAATAATAAAAACTAACTTTTCCAATTAAATGGAAATGTGTAGTATGAGTTTTTATTTCTCTTATCAAGACTTAACGACATGAATAAATGAAATATTTATTTAATTGGCGACCTCTAATTAACGGAACTTTTATACAGTGGAATATTCTGTTAACGGTAACGGGGTAATGTAACGGAATAACTTTGGGTTGTCACACCCTAACTTTCGTATTTCTAAAAGATCGAAACTTTCATACTTCACAATATTGCTACACCAAAACATGTTACATGCATATTCATAAATAATATTTTACATTGATAATTTTGATTACAAATGACTGGATACAAACTGACTATTTCAAAGTTTTATCATATTACATAACTACCCAGGATATTAAAGTTTTATACAAAGATGACTACAAAATACAATAGTTTCAAACTATTCTAAATCATCCAATAGTATACAACTATACATGTTGCTTATTGCCTGCAATGGTAAAACATTGAGAGGGGTAAGCGGTGACGCTTAGTAAGCTAAATAATAGATAAAATATAACGTTATGCAATATATATATATATATATATATATATATATATATATATATATATATATATATATATATATATATATATATATATATATATATATATACACTTCAATATGACAGAAGCAAAGGGAACAAGGAACAACAAAAGCATATGTGAATCATGTGACAAGCTTTCCATATTAATCGATGATTTGATTCAGTGATACACAATCAATGAGACATAACAATTTCAATACTTGATATACATCAATAACGCTTTGGCCCGAATGGCATAGAAGACATACAATTTCGATTAAACATTTTGGTAGATTTCAGGCTTTCATCCCTATCTAACTTTCTGCCAATGCCATAAACTAGAAGTCATTATCTTACGAGATATGCTCTACATGGCTAGAGGCTACATACCAGTACCACCGTGAATCTAAGTCTTTTCACTGATCACATGTTCAAAGTTATAACTTTGCTACCATAATAGCATGGAATAACAACATGAGATAATAAAACGGAAAATCACATAACACATATAACACATAACATACAATTGTTCCTATATATTGAACTCACTGTGAAATAACCGGGGAATATATGATAATTTGGGCAGCACTTCCGCTCTAAATATGACTTTTTGTGATGAAACCAGGGATTTTAGTTGAAAACCGGCCTTACTCGATCAGAGTTTCGACTTAAAAATGAAATTTTCTCGGGAACTTCAGGGTGTCTGGACTTGCTTTGGGTGTCGGGGCTGATACCGGGACTTCAGGGGCTGTTAGGGTGAATTAAGAGAAAGTGGGAGGTGTAAAATGGTAGAATTTGTAAATAAAATCCAGTTGCCTTCGTTTTCTATTTATAAGGGCTGAGGCTCAGCATTACGTTAGGCGTAATTCTTGTGTACGCGGGGCATAACACCTCTACAACGAGTACGTTGGGCGTACTAGGTGGATTAGCTCGGACGCGTCAAGGCTATGACATGTGGCTGCCATGCAACGAAGTAGGGAAGGTGACCGACTCCGGGTCACGTACACAAGTCTGCTGGCGTACTCCCATTTCCAAACTTCAAAAATTCGTAACATTCGCATACGAACTTCGTTTTTGATGTTCTTTATATCCACGCATAGGTGAGATTACGCTCTATAACTTTCTTTTAGACTCTTTCGGCTAATTTAAAATTCTTTTTTAAACCTATATTTTTAACAGGCCGGGACAGGAAAATTCCGTTAAAAATTGATAACTTGATCATCTGACATCTGTTTTTTTCTGTCTTTTTACCGTTGAACTGTAATCGATGAGATCTTCGATTCTAGTTTAGGTTGTGTTGGCTAAAACTCACTCGATCATTATTTCGAGTTTTTAACTGTCTACTGATATACCGAAATTTATAAAAATCATAACTTCCTCATACGAAGTCAGATTTTGATGTTCTTTTTATGGAAATTCTCGGTTTAACGAATACTAAGATTTTCATTTAGATCACTAAGGCTAAAAAGTAGTTTATCAAAAGCTCACTTTTTACGTCTTACGGCGTCGTGTCGGTTCCGTCGCGAAACTTTGATAAGTCATAACTTCTTCGTTATAACTCGAATTTCGATGAGGTTTTCGCCTAAACGTTTCTAACGAGATTCTTTACAACTTTCAATAATAAATTTTTTTACTTATTTTCAACTTTATATTTTCGTTAAATTTTAATATTTGACTTTAGATTGGAATCTCATACGAATATTTGAACGCAACCAAATTACGGGGACAATACGAATTACAAAATTCTCTTCAAAGTTCAAATAAGATAATTTTCATTGACCATATGTTTTTCACAATTACTATAATAAGAATCATTGATAGTCGTTATACAAACCTTGTTTGTTTATTCACATGTTAACAGTTTGTTGCTTTAACTAGTGTTCAAAGTTGAGAAGATTAAAATTGTTAATTTCAGATAATGATACTAGACATATAAAACTTCTAATTTTGTTTATAAAGAATCGGTATCGACAAGGAACCAATGAACCAATCGTAAGCATCGGAAATTATAATGATCAACCGCCAAAGGAATGGATGTACACTTATACTATTAGACGCACATACAATGAATTATATCATAAACTACAGCTCTTTACCGAAAAAACGCACCTCCTTTTTTCGTTTAAATATTTTTTAGGCTATTTTTTTTATCGAAAAAATAAAACTCAATATACCATTGTTCATGATTTTTCGTCCTCTTTCCATAGAGGTCAATGTTGATATATAAAAAACAATTTTTTTTCGAAAAAAAACAATTTTTTTTCGAAAAAAAAAAACCATTTCGTTTTGTTGTTTTTTTTTCAATATTTAAGTTTATTTTTATAAAAAAAAAACTAATTATATCAAAAATCTCATTTTTTTATCATTTATTATTAAACATCAACATCAATTAAAAAAACTTGATTAATACAGATTCACACTGTGAATATAAACTAAAAAACTTGATTAATACAGATTCACACTGTGAATATAAACTGTGAATATGTTATTTTTAACATGCACAATGTGACTCTGATTTACTATTTGAATTCTTTGATCACTCACAAAATAAGTCAAATTTACATATAAATTGAAATATATCTCCATGTATTTTTATAATATTTTAACGTTTTGAATATTCGTAAATTAGGTTGTAAAATTTACAAATGATTTTATTCATATTGTGAAACTAAACTGTATATAATTTAGTTTTCAGAATTCACAATGTGAATATGACTTACTATTATTCAAAGTGTAAATATTAGCAGATTCACAATGAGAATATGAGCAGTGAATATGAGCAGATTCACAATTTGAGTCGAAAATAAAAATTTTGATTTTATTTACATCAATATAAATCTGTGTTTAAAGAGTATTAAAAAAAGATGAATTTTGATATATTTATTAATTTTTTTCGATAAAAAATAGACCTTAACAATAAAAAAAATGAAGTTGATTTTTTTGAATTTTTTTTTCATTTTTATATATCAATATGGATCCCTATAGAAATAAAATACAAAATCATGTATATTCGAGTTTTTTTTTTCGATAAAAAACATAACATAAAAAAATTAAATTAAAAAAAAGGAAGTAGAATTTTGCTATAAGTTAGTGTTTTTCCGTCAATTATAAATGTTTACAATCTTTCCTTTTACTGTTGATCAATTTAAATTGTGAGGCTTTTGATTGGTTCATTGATTACTTTATTAAAGGTTTTCAATTAAACTTTTATATATATATATATATATATATATATATATATATATATATATATATATATATATATATATATATATATATATATATATATATCATTTGTATATTTTGACGCATATCATTTGTATTTATGTAAATATATTACTTAAAAATGATATATAATGCTCACAACTTTTATATTGAATATTTAAAAAGAAAAAAAAAAAAAAAAAACTCATTTAGTATATGAGTATCACACCTAACATGAAATATAAAAGAATAATTTTAGACTTAATTAGCATTTCATATCATAGCTACTTTCTCTTTAAAAATCTTTTCAAATCTAGTTTCTCTCTATAACTACTTTCTCTTTAAAAATCTTTTCAAATCTAGTTTCTCTCTATAAGTTTGTTTCATATTAAAGATTTAATGGCATATATGACGAGTTCAATCATATTTATGTTGTAAAGAAAGACTAATATATCGTTTACGTTTTGAAAAGATATGGAATTTTTGGTTTATAATGATATTTCCTATTTTATTTATGTATGCAGAAATCTAGAGATGAAAATATTATGTTTTTGTTATTGTTTTCTTTTGAAATGTAAATGTTTTTTTGTTATTTTTATCATGATTGTCTTCCTTTTATTTTTTTATTCAACATGAAAGACAAAATAATATGACCAGAAAGTTGTGTGACGGTGTTTAAAATATGTCAGAAGAAGTCGTAAATATTTAGTTGTCAAGAAAATGGAGTGGGGTCAGTTGGGTCAGTGAGGGTCTATACCCATGTGTTTTATCATTCAACATATCTATTATGAAGAATATTTGTTATTTTTAGTTAGAAATAAATCATATATCTAAGTAATTATTATTTCAATTAATTAGTAATTTGACGTTTTATATAATATTCTTTTAGTATCAGGAATAGTTATGAGTAAATTTGGAAGTTATTATTAATTCATGTTCAAAATGAATACAGCTAAGTTTATTTTTATTAAATGATAGAAATCAAATATTCTCATACTTTTTTTTCTCCAGTCATCTTCTACACTCACAGTTAAGACATTCATTATGTTTAATAAAGTCAAAAAAAATTATTACATTGTCATCCTTTAAAAATGATAGAAAGATATGTTGAAAAAATAAGTAGGATATGTTAGAAAAAATAAGTAGGAAAATATTTACTTTATATATATATATATATATATATATATATATATATATATATATATATATATATATATATATATATATATATATAACTACGTTTTATTTTTCTACTATACGTATCTTTCACCTTTAATATTTCATCTGATATAATAAATATATATTATGAATAGCTATAACTATATATTTAATTTTGGTTGAACTATACAAACAAAATAGTGTTAGTTACATACGTAATTATAAAAAAAGTAATAACATTTTTTTTATTTAGTAGATTATGGGATTGTTTGATTAATCGTTTGTTTAACTATAAAAACTATTATAACTAATTAACTTAATGATAAGGATTGCTTAAGTATCCTCCTTAATAAATTAATGTTTTTTTTTTACTATATGTCAATCTCTTATTAATTTTGATATTTATCATTTTGTGATATTTTAAAATAAATATTATCCACTTGTTAATTTTTGGTTTGTTTCAATTTTTAAAATTAAAATCATATATTTATATACATGTAAAGTATTAAATATTATATATATGATATTAAATTGCAATAAATACGCTTATTCATTTCTTATTTTAAAATTATACATTAAAAAATATTTTCTATTTACACTTTAATTTAACGTTTAATTTTTTTAATATCAACCCGTATAATATAAAAGAAGCATTATACATAGATTTTATTTTCTCTACTTTTGAATAAAATATATAAAATTTAAATTATGAATAATATCTATATTAAAATTTTAAAGAAACACAACCCCATATATGTAAAGGTATAAACGTAAGTTTTAAGTAAATAGTATGGATGTGAATGTATTGTTTTTGTATATTTAACTGTGAATTTATTTTATTCAGTTGTTTATTTTGTGTATTAAATTATGAATTGATTGTATTAAGCTATGAATTGGTTGTATTAAGTTCTGTTTTTTTTAATGAAATTTATGTTAAAATATGAATATGTGTAATAATTTTATTGTGGGTATTATTTATGAATTATATTTATGAATGTATTAGTTTTTATAATTGTTGCATTACACTATAAATTATTGAATTAATAGATTTATTAAACAATGAATATAGTATCTAACTGACAATGCATGATTTCACATACAGATTTGGTTTCAAATGAATGATTGTTGTGACGTTGACGTAGAAGGTTGGTGCCGACGTGTGGTAATTGGTCGTCGTGGTAGAGTCCGTGTTTGATTCTCCTAAATTAATAAATTGGTGATACTATGATTGTATTAAATTGTAAATTTTGTGTACTAAACTATAAATAGATTGTATTAAATTTTGGATTTTATATAATTTGTGTCAAAATATGAATCAATGTATGAATAGTAATATTAGACTTACAATTTTACCCTTTTCATACCAAAAAGAAAAAAAATCAGGGTTTTAACATCTTTAATACATATTTACTTATAAGGTGAGGTTTGTTATGGTTCTAATCTTTTATGGTTATCTTTTGATCCACTCCCTATATATATATATTCATTTGAAACCACTATATTTTGTGAGGTGTGGGGACGTAATCCTAATCACTTATTTTGTAAATTAAAAAAATATATTTAAAATGTAAAATAACTGGAAAAAAAATTTATTTTATTTTGTCCTTTGTATTTTCTAAAAAGTAATAATAATAAACAAAAATAAATAATACCATTTTCTGAAATATCTATGAAGTATTCTAATACAATATTCTAGTACAAAAATTATAACAAAATTATTATACTACAAATATTCAAACAATTCTAATAGAATGTTAGAATATTCTTCAAACTCTAACAATATTAATAGAATATTAGATAATTTTAACATATCTAACAACTCAATTAAAATAATATAATATTCTAACATTATAAAAATTTTATTTGAATATTATAGTTTATTATTTTATTATAATATTTCACGTATATTTAAAAAAATGGTTACTTTTTTATTTTTTTATTTTTTTTATTGGGTAAATAAAATGATGTAAATAACATAGTCTTATTTTTTTTATTTTTTTTTATTTTATATGCAGCGCTATCTAATCATTTATGATTATAACTGACCAGACGTGATGATACGTCGGAGGGTTAGAGCGGTCGATGTGAATTATGTGGTTGAGGTTGAATATCAAAATCTCTATTTGTCACACCCCAAAACCGGAACGGCGGAAACGTTCTGGGGTGGATGACATCATGTCAAGTATCACAACACATGCATTATAGTAATCAAAGTACAACAAAACATTGCATTAATAGTAATAGTTTTACATAGTTTACATAACAAGGTATCAAAGTAATACAGACAAATGTAATAAGAACAGCATGGTACTAAGCTATCTTCATCAACAGCTCCGGGGATGTACCTGTCTAATGCTAACCTGAGAATACAAGTTATTTGAAAAGCGAGTATCAACATTTTTACAAATGATGGTGAGTTCATAAGTAATTAGTGACATTTTATTCAAATAACTTTAATAAAAGTGGTAGTTTTAGAGTATCCATTACATTAGTGTCTTCCCAGAAAATCCTATATTTTCTTTAATAAAAGCAGCCTTCTATCAAGACTAGACGGAATTATGTGATAAGAAGTAGTTTTCCCTTAATCGCTATCATTATCAAAATACTTAATTTGATTATTAAAGAAAGCAAGGGAAATCAGGGAAATAACACATGCCTCAGCAGTGAGGACTGCTGACTAAGGCAAAAAGGAATCATAGACTCCAGGAGAGTATCAAACGAACGACACGCCTGGTTCCGTCTAACAAATGGAGACACAAACCCCAGAAGTTACCAAATGAAAGGTACAGCTGGTAAGGTCTAAAACAGTGAATACATACCGCAGACAATATCAAATGAAAGATACATCTTGCAAGGTCAAAACAGAGAATACAGACCGCAGACAGTATCAAATGAAAGATACATCTTGCAAGGTCAAAACAGAGAATAGAGACCGCAGACAGTATCAAATGAAAGATACATCTTGCAAGGTCAAAACAGTGTGACTCTGAAAATAAGTTACCAGCATACAGTGTAAATTGCCGGTGAAATACCTTTACCTTAAGGCCATGAATTATAAGGCAACCTGGGATACTCGTAACCATACTAACTGACACTAGAGTACCTGACGCCCTACAAGCGTCTATAAAATATGACATTTGTCACCCCTTGGCTTGGTGGGCCGTGGACTGTAGCTAGCAGTCAGGGTGCGGGGGTGTCAATACCATATAGATCTATACACACAATGTACGCTCTCCCTACAGGAGACTCTGGTTACCAACTAGACGACGGAGAAGGCCGTGTCCCGAAGATGCATCCCATATACTGGGTAGTGGGTTTCATATGTAAGTGCTAAACTAGGGGTAGAGACTCATAACTGAACTGACTAGAGTAAACCTATATGTCTATACTCTTATACATAACATACAACAAATGAACCAAACGACCTTCGGACAGCCATCTGATCCCACCAGACCACATCTCAACGAAGAAAAGGAAATAGGGCGGACAAACCTTCCTAAGTTCTTCAATCATTATTTATATGCACCTATACAAGTACAGACATACATCTAACCACGATTGAGTGTGGAATAACCGAATCGTGATGTATAACGTACAGTGTGAGTGAATAGTGTGGAATAACGGAATCATACAGTGTGAGCGAATAGTGTGGAATAATCGAATCGTGAAGTATAAGTGCACCAAGTATAAGTGTATCACGAAGTGGAATCGACAACTGATGAAGTAGAAACGTTTAACAAGTATAAGTAACTACCAGTATAAGAGAAATAGAAGCAATAACAGGTATAAGCGTATCAAGAAGTGAAAGTGTTATTAAGTAGGAGTTTACAATAAGTGAAAGCGAAGCAGCAGTAACTGGCAAGTATAAGTATACGACGTGAAAGAGAAATTTGACGAAAACCTTGGAAAACCTTTATACTTAGGAAAATCACATTTTGGTATTCTTTGGTAAAATAAGTTTGAAAACCTGTAGAAATCTTTGGAACCTTTATAAACCAGTTTGAAATGATTTTAGATACAACAGTACAAGTGACACACCCCCAAACCTGAATGGCGGAAACGTTCAGGGGTGGATGACTTCATGTGGTAGCGTAACAAATGAATACATAGTAAAGAAAGCAATACAACCATCATATATATAATTGAAAGTTTACATTTGTCAAAAGTTACATGTTCAAAACCAATTACAATATGATGTCAAAATATGAGATTAAACTGGCACCGCAGCATCTCTTCTTCAAAAGCATACTAGTACCTGAAATTTACTGAATCCCTGGGACATACAAGTAATTTTGAAAGAGTTGATCAGCATTTAAGCTGGTGAATTCCATAAGTATTTAAATGACAATGTTTAAATGAAATGAAATGTTTTATCTTTTCTTGTGTGTGTTTAGAAAATCCTATATTTTCTACTAGCATAAAAGTAGCCTTCACTCGAGACCAATGTTTGTTTCCAAAAGGTATGTAAAAGTAAAATAATAAATGAGTTTGAAAACCTTGTAAATCAATGCGTTTTTAATACCCCTTGTGAGTTTTATAACCATACTATTGACTCGAAATGCCTATACACAACGTTCTTCAGGCGTTGGAATGTTATGACGTTTGTCACCCCAAACGGTGGACTGTAGCTAACAGTCAGGGCGCGGGTTGTCAAGCCCGTATAGATCTATACACAAACACCATGCTCCCCCTCCAAGGGATTCTGGTATATAATACAGGACTTGAGATGTGTACTCGAACGTACATGAAGTTAGTGTCTCACAAACCCGTGGTATAAAAACAGATCAACTTGTTAAAATGTTACGTTTGTTCTTGTATACGAAGGTAAACCTCTTGAAATATATGTTTCTAGTACATAAGAGTTAGAAATCTATTCGTAAAACTATACCTATTATAGTTTCGAAAAGTGTGCTTTATTTGTTTAGAAATACTTAGAAAAAGAATAATTTAAGAACAGTTTAGTTTTACACATGTATTACAACAACTTCATATTTTAAAAGATTCGAATACTATTGTAACATATGTGTTGTATTTATATATAAAAGTTCCTTTAAAAGTTTATAAACCGAATGTGATTTGAGTATTTAACAGTATATAAAAGAGTTTCTTTATGTAACACACGATAATACTCGTGTGTTTTACTTGTAATCCCCCCCTTTGAAAGCATATAAAAGTATTTAGAATAATTAAAACGGTTGATTAAGGGGTATGAAACTCACTTGAAAGTTTTGGAGATAGCGAGATGGAAGACCGGGCAGAGTTTCGTCTCGGGAAACGGATTTTCCTCGGGATTCTCGGGAATCTCGGGAGTAAAATCGATCTTCGGGACTTGAGCCAAAAAGACCAGAGCTTCGGGTTTGAAAGGGCACGGAAAACGAGGCAAAGTAGAGTGAGAGAGAAGAGAAATGAGCCCCTTCTTTGGAAACCCTCGTATGCTATTTATAGGGAGGCTGGTCTGCCTCGGTACGTGGGGCATACGCTAGTACGCAGCGCGTACGCGTGCGTCATGCGTGACCGAGCCCGACCGCCTCTGTCTCGGACGGGACGGGTTCCTGGGTTCGCGGGTCGGATGGGACGGATCGCTGGCACGCGGGTCGGATGGGACGTCGGGTCGGGTCTTCGGATCGTGCGACGTGGACTGTTTGAGACTGAGCACTCTCGGGTACGCGGGGCGTACAGCAGTACGCGGCGCGTAACGCGTATGCTGACTCCCCTTCGGATAATATCCGAATATTGATTTAAATAAATAAATAATTTATTTAATAAACTTCAAAAATTCATATCTTCTTCATACGAACTCCGTTTTTGATGATCTTTATATCCCCGCGTAGGTGAGACTACGCTCTTCAACTTTCGTTTAGACTCCATCGGCAAATTCCAAAATTATTTTTTTTATTAAATATAAAATCTATCGTGTTTAAGGAATTTCTTTGAAAATTCGTAACTTCTTTATCTGATGTCGGTTTTTGCCAGACTTTTTACCGCTAGAATACTATTGTTGAGACCTTCGATTCTCGTTTAGGTCATTCCGGTCAAAAGTCACTCGATTTCTGATTCGAGTTTTTAGCTGTCTGTTGCTGAGTCGAATTTGGAAAATTCATAATTTTGCTAAATAAAGTCGGATTTGGGCGTTCTTTTCACGTACGATCATGGTTCAAAGACATTTAATCATAGAAGGAAAATAAATAGAACTTATTCGTACATTTATTATGAAAGTAAATTTTATTACTCAGAAGTGGTTACAATACTTGACCCATTTTGGTCGTTACAAAGAATTGAAATATCGGGTTGTCACATCATCCCCCCGTTAGAGAGAATTTCGTCCCGAAATTTAAAGTAGTAAAGATACTAGTGAATATGAAAGAGATGAGGATACTTTTGTTTCATCTGATCTTCGCGTTCCCAAGTGAATTCGGGTCCCCGCTTGGCGTTCCAGCGAACCTTCACGATGGGTATGCGACTTTGTTTTGTTTGTTTGACCTCTCGGTCCATGATTTCTACTGGTTCTTCCACAAAGTTGAGGCTCTCGTTGATCTCGATTTCATCGATTGGGATAACAAGAGTCCCGTCGGACAGACACTTTTTCAAGTTTGAGACGTGGAAGGTTGGATGGATGTTACTAAGTTCGCGCGGTAGGTTAAGCTTGTAAGCCACAGGGCCGATTCTGGCAAGAATCTCGAAAGGCCCTATGTATCTTGGATTTAGTTTCCCACGTTTTCCAAATCGTATTAAACCCTTCCACGGTGAGACCTTTAACAAGACGTGGTCTCCTACCTGGAATTCCAAAGGTTTCCTCCTTTGGTCAGCGTAGCTTTTCTGTCGGTCTCTTGAGGCTTTCAATCGTTCACGAATCTGAACGATCTTCTCTGTTGTTTCACGTATGATCTCCGGACCGGTGAGAGTGCTTTCAGGAACTCTTCCTCCAGCTAACTGGGTATCGCCAACTTCAGTCCAGCACAGAGGGGATCTGCACTTTCGACCATAGAGGGCTTCAAACGGAGCAGCCTTTATGCTTGTATGATAGCTATTGTTGTATGAAAATTCGACAAGGGGTAAATGAACATCCCATGCCTTTCCAAAATCAATCACGCAGGCTCTCAGCATGTCTTCTAAAGTTTGTATCGTTCTCTCACTTTGTCCGTCTGTCTGTGGGTGGTAGGCCGTACTCATGTCCAGCCTAGTTCCCAGGGAACTTTGTAGTGACTGCCAGAACCTTGAAGTGAATCTACTATCTCGATCGGAGATAATGGATATCGGAACACCATGCAGTCGCACTACTTCCCTTAAGTAAGTCCTTGTAAGCTTCTCCATTTTGTCAGTCTCCTTGATGGGTAGGAAATGCGCGGATTTGGTCAGTCTGTCGACAATGACCCATATGGTATCGAGTCCACATGTCGTCTTGGGTAACTTGGTTATGAAGTCCATAGTAATCCGCTCCCATTTCCATTCCGGTATCTCTGGCTGTTGTAGTAGTCCTGACGGTTTCTGATACTCGACCTTAACCTTAGCGCTAGTAAGACATTTACTCACGAAGGTAGCAATCTCTGCTTTCATGTTAGGCCACCAGTACAGTTTCTTAAGATCCAGATACATTTTATCTGAACCCGGGTGAACGGAATATCTTGAGTTGTGAGCTTCAGTCATGACTATGTTTCTGAAACCACCATGTTTTGGGGTCCAGATTCGGTCCATGAGATAGTAGGCTCCGCCACCCTTGACTTCTAAATTCTTCTCCATTCCTCGCAGGGATTCACCCGCCACATTTTCGGGTTGCAAAGCTTCCATTTGTGCCTCCTTAATTTGTGTGGATAAGTGGGAATGGATAGTCATGGTCAGAGATTTGACCCTCCGACCAGTGTATTCCTTTCGACTGAGGGCGTCGGCTACTACGTTGGCCTTTCTAGGATGGTAACGAATCTCACATTCGTAGTCATTCAGTAACTCGACCCATCGTCGTTGTCGCATGTTGAGTTCCTTCTGATCGAAAATGTGTTGAAGGCTCTTGTGATCGGTGAAGATGGTACTCTTTGTTCCGTATAAGTAGTGTCTCCAGATCTTCAGAGCAAATACCACAGCTCCTAATTCGAGATCGTGTGTCGTATAGTTCACTTCGTGTGTCTTAAGCTGTCGGGAGGCATAAGCGATAACCTTTCCCCTCTGCATAAGAACACAACCTAGTCCTTGATTTGAAGCATCGCAATACACAACGAAGTCTTCTATTCCTTCGGGGAGGGCTAGTATCGGTGCGGTGCACAAGGCCTGCTTTAGTGTCTGGAATGCCTTCTCTTGTTTCGCTTCCCAGTCAAAGGCCACACCTTTCTGGGTTAATGAAGTAAGAGGTTTCGCAATGCTCGAAAAGTTCTTTATGAATCTGCGATAGTAGCCAGCTAGACCTAGAAATTGACGAATTTCAGTAGGTGTCTTTGGTGCCGACCAATTCTCAATAGCCTTAATTTTGGAGGGGTCCACGTGTATACCCTTTTCGCTAACAACGTGACCTAAAAATTCGACTCTTCGAATCCAAAATTCGCATTTAGAGAACTTCGCATAGAGTTTTTCCGTTCGTAGTGTTTCTAGGACTTTTCGTAGGTGCTGACCATGCTCTTCCTCACTTCGAGAGTAGATAAGTATATCGTCGATAAAGACGATGACGAACTGGTCCAAGTAAGGGCGGCATACCCTATTCATTAGGTCCATAAATACTGCTGGTGCATTGGTTAATCCGAACGGCATCACCACGAATTCATAGTGTCCATAACGAGTTCGGAAAGCTGTCTTTGGAATGTCCCCCTCTAGAACTCGTAATTGGTGATATCCGGATCGTAGGTCTATTTTTGAGAAGTAGTTCGCCCCTTGCAGTTGATCGAATAGGTCGTCGATACGGGGTAGAGGATAGCGGTTTTTGACAGTAAGTTTGTTCAGCTCTCTGTAGTCGATGCACATACGAAACGATCCGTCTTTCTTCTTTACAAACAAGACCGGTGCTCCCCAAGGTGAGAAACTTGGTCTTATGAATCCTTTGCTAAGGAGTTCGTTAAGTTGACTGGAAAGTTCTTGCATCTCTGCTGGTGCGAGGCGATAAGGCGACCTCGCTACTGGGGTAGCTCCTGGAATTAAGTCGATCCTGAACTCGACTTGGCGTTGCGGTGGTAATCCTGGTAGTTCTTCTGGAAAGATATCGGGAAAGTCGCGTACTACCAAGATGCTCTTGATGTCCTTCAGTTCTTGACTTGTATCGACGATGTGTGCTAGGAATGCCTGACAATCCTTCCGCAAGCACTTTCGAGCTTGGATGCACGAAATGATGCGAAGGTTTGTACTAGGTTTGTCGCCGTAGATAACTAATGTTTCGTTGTTCGGGAGATTAAGACGGACTGCTTTCTCAAAGCACATGATGTCAGCGCGAAAGAGACTCAACCAATCCATGCCGACTATGACGTCGAAACTTTTAATTTGTACTGGCATGAGATTGATTGGGAAAGAATGGCCGTCCAATGTTAACGTACAGCCCATGTATATGTAATTTGTGCTTTCGGTTTTTCCATTGGCCATCTCTACAGTGAATGATTCTTTTAACTTGCTAGGTTTAGGTTTAAGTAAATGGATAAAGTTTTGACGTACGAAGCTTCTCTCCGCTCCACTATCGAATAATATGCATGCGTATGAATTATCGAGAAGAAACGTACCAGCAACTATAGTTGGGTCAGCTACAGCTTCGTCGTGGCCTATTGCCAAAACTCGTCCTACACCTCCAGTGCCTGCTGCCTTAGGACAGTTCCTCTTGTAGTGGCCCACCTCGCCACAACCGTAGCAAGCCTGCCCTACACCCGCACCGGGAATTTGAGCGATCGGCTTTGCGGGTTCTTTGCAGAAACGAGCCGTGTGTCCTTTCCTATTGCAGTTGGCACACTGCATATCTCGGCACGGTCCATGGTGGTGGAAATTGCACTTGGTGCACTTTGGGAGGTTGCCTACATAAGGCTTTGTTGGGTAGGTATTTGTAGGGACTGTAGCAGGTACAATAGCAGCATTAACCGACACAAGTGGTTTCTTTGCGGATTCTTGGGAAGATGCACCCTTTCCTTTGATCCACGCTCTCTTCCTGCCATTGTTGTTGTTGTTGTTGTTGTAGTTGTTGTTTCCTTTCTGTGGTGCTGGTGCAGAAGTGGTTGAGTTCTGATGACCTCCGTAGTCGATCAGAGATTGTGCCAGTTCTTTAGCACTTTCGAAGGTGTCAGGTTTGGAAGCTAACACGCTTGACCGCATCTGGGGCGTCAGTCCCCAGATGTACCTTTCTATCTTTTTGCTCTCGGGAGCAATCATGTCTGGACAAAGGATTGCCAGTTCGCAGAATCTGTTGGTATAAGTAGCGATGTCGGTACCCACCATTCCGAGAGTCCATAGTTCGTGTTCAAGCTTTTGAATTTCTCCCCGCGGGCAGTATTCTCTCATCATCATGGCCTTCAAGCTTTCCCAGCTTATGGAGTTTGCCACGATTAGGGTAAGTACTTTAACGTGGCCATTCCACCAAGTTAAAGCTTTATCGAGAAGGGTGAAGGTTGCAAACTTGACCTTGCTGTGTTCGGGACAGGAGCATATTTCAAAGACTGCCTCCGTCCTTTCAATCCACTGTCTCAGGGCCATCACACCACCAGTACCATAAAACATCCGGGGCTTGGCATTGGTGAAGTCCTTATAGGTGCATTCCCGAGGTGGTCCATGACTCTCGCCATGATTGGACGTGTGTACGCCAGATCCCGAGACATTAGCACTCGAGTTATTGATCTGTGACATGGCAGCTGCCACTGCTGCGGTGACGGCTGCTTGAAACATTACAGCATCAAATTGGGGTGGTGGAGGTGGTGGTATAGGTATTTCCTCATTGTTGTATCGCCTTGGATTCCTACGCGGAGGCATCCTTCAACTATAGATGGAAAGAAAACAATGATAAGAATTTCATGAAATGGAAAATGTATGTGTCTCATGAATTAAATCACTATAATTCAACAACAAAGGAGGGTATGAGTCTTAAAATAGAAGAATGAAAGTTATTTGTAAGCCTGAAGGTATGAAACAAGTATTTGGGTTCCCAAGGACCATTCAAGGTTCGAACGAAATACTCCACATAGTAATAATAGTGCCACTTATATTAATATAAAAGTTGTTACAACGATCAAGAAAATTTGTCCTTTATAAGGATCTCCGTTTACTAAGTTTAAGAAATTTAAAGACTTTTAGCCGAGGTCCTAAGCTATAACAAAATTTTGAGTTCTTGACAAGCACTACTTGCGTCGAAAGTTGTGTTTGGAGCTTGACTCCGTATCTGATTGCTTTGACTCCATTAAACGTCTATCTAAAGCGGCTTGTTGTTCCCTTAGTTCGGCGAGGGCTGCAATAATTTGCGCTTGAAACGCTTCGGTTTGGAACTGAGCGTTGTCTTGCCTATTGTCCAACCTACGGATGTCAGAAGTGTGAACCTGCACTTCCACGTTGACATCCCGGAGTCGACTAGCTTGTACTCCAGACTGATAGGACTGATTGGCTAACTTACCCACCATTACTGGGAGTGCTCGATCAGCCGAACCTCCGCCGCGGACATCATAGAAGTCCCGGCACATGCCGTAGGGAGGGCGTAGGTTCTGCTGTTGGCTCCAATGGTGGAGGTGACTTCCCCAGACGGGAGTCGGTCCTTGAAAGTTCCTTACGAAGACGGGAGGTTGAATGGGTGGTGGATCGATGACATCCGGCTCTGAGTCGGTACCGGAGTCATCACCCACGTTTATGGGTTCCTCGTCCTCTTCGGGATCATCTTCGATCCATCCTCCGTTACCTTGGTTGGGAAAGTAGGGATCGCCAGGGTGGTGAAATCCAGCCATTTGACTATACGAGAATTAAGGTTATAAGAATTGAATAACGTCGGAACATGTAAAACGTGTAAGTTAACTAGTTTTAGATAACAAATACTCCTATAGTATTTAAATTTTTGTGTTTGATTTTTGTAATGACTTGGTAAGGTTTGACTTGTTGCTCACAATGATCATTCCTTGATTCGTGCGTATCAACTTGCCTATATACTTGTAAAATTGTATAACATGAAAATAGTTTGTGGTATGCATGTAATTGTACTTAAATGAACTATTAATTTAAGTTGAACGAAATGCTGCTTAAGTGAAAAAAAGAAATTTGTTTTGTTAGAGAGTATTAGTCCCTTAAGCATTTATAGTTTGTATATCTTATGTGGTTCGATATACTTAGTTCACTATAAACATTGCTCTGATACCAATCTGTCACACCCCCAAACCTGAATGACGGAAACGTTCGGGGGTGGATGACTTCATGTGGTAGCGTAACAAATGAATACATAGTAAAGAAAGCAATACAACCATCATATATATAATTGAAAGTTTACATTTGTCAAAAGTTACATGTTCAAAACCAATTACAATATGATGTCAAAATATGAGATTAAACTGGCACCGCAGCATCTCTTCTTCAAAAGCATACTAGTACCTGAAATTTACTGAATCCCTGGGACATACAAGTAATTTTGAAAGAGTTGATCAGCATTTAAGCTGGTGAATTCCATAAGTATTTAAATGACAATGTTTAAATGAAATGAAATGTTTTATCTTTTCTTGTGTGTGTTTAGAAAATCCTATATTTTCTACTAGCATAAAAGTAGCCTTCACTCGAGACCAATGTTTGTTTCCAAAAGGTATGTAAAAGTAAAATAATAAATGAGTTTGAAAACCTTGTAAATCAATGCGTTTTTAATACCCCTTGTGAGTTTTATAACCATACTATTGACTCGAAATGCCTATACACAACGTTCTTCAGGCGTTGGAATGTTATGACGTTTGTCACCCCAAACGGTGGACTGTAGCTAACAGTCAGGGCGCGGGTTGTCAAGCCCGTATAGATCTATACACAAACACCATGCTCCCCCTCCAAGGGATTCTGGTATATAATACAGGACTTGAGATGTGTACTCGAACGTACATGAAGTTAGTGTCTCACAAACCCGTGGTATAAAAACAGATCAACTTGTTAAAATGTTACGTTTGTTCTTGTATACGAAGGTAAACCTCTTGAAATATATGTTTCTAGTACATAAGAGTTAGAAATCTATTCGTAAAACTATACCTATTATAGTTTCGAAAAGTGTGCTTTATTTGTTTAGAAATACTTAGAAAAAGAATAATTTAAGAACAGTTTAGTTTTACACATGTATTACAACAACTTCATATTTTAAAAGATTCGAATACTATTGTAACATATGTGTTGTATTTATATATAAAAGTTCCTTTAAAAGTTTATAAACCGAATGTGATTTGAGTATTTAACAGTATATAAAAGAGTTTCTTTATGTAACACACGATAATACTCGTGTGTTTTACTTGTAATCCCCCCCTTTGAAAGCATATAAAAGTATTTAGAATAATTAAAACGGTTGATTAAGGGGTATGAAACTCACTTGAAAGTTTTGGAGATAGCGAGATGGAAGACCGGGCAGAGTTTCGTCTCGGGAAACGGATTTTCCTCGGGATTCTCGGGAATCTCGGGAGTAAAATCGATCTTCGGGACTTGAGCCAAAAAGACCAGAGCTTCGGGTTTGAAAGGGCACGGAAAACGAGGCAAAGTAGAGTGAGAGAGAAGAGAAATGAGCCCCTTCTTTGGAAACCCTCGTATGCTATTTATAGGGAGGCTGGTCTGCCTCGGTACGCGGGGCGTACGCTAGTACGCAGCGCGTACGCGTGCATCATGCGTGACCGAGCCCGACCGCCTCTGCCTCGGACGGGACGGGTTCCTGGGTTCGCGGGTCGGATGGGACGGATCGCTGGCACGCGGGTCGGATGGGACGTCGGGCCGGGTCTTCGGATCGTGCGACGTGGACTGTTTGAGACCGAGCACTCTCGGGTACGCGGGGCGTACAGCAGTACGCGACGCGTAACGCATATGCTGACTCCCCTTCGGATAATATCCGAATATTGATTTAAATAAATAAATAATTTATTTAATAAACTTCAAAAATTCATATCTTCTTCATACGAACTCCGTTTTCGATGATCTTTATATCCCCGCGTAGGTGAGACTACGCTCTTCAACTTTCGTTTAGACTCCGTCGGCAAATTCCAAAATTATTTTTTTTATTAAATATAAAATCTATCGTGTTTAAGGAATTTCTTTGAAAATTCGTAACTTCTTTATCTGATGTCGGTTTTTGCCAGACTTTTTACCGCTAGAATACTATTGTTGAGACCTTCGATTCTCGTTTAGGTCATTCCGGTCAAAAGTCACTCGATTTCTGATTCGAGTTTTTAGCTGTCTGTTGCTGAGTCGAATTTGGAAAATTCATAATTTTGCTAAATGAAGTCGGATTTGGGCGTTCTTTTCACGTACGATCATGGTTCAAAGACATTTAATCATAGAAGGAAAATAAATAGAACTTATTCGTACATTTATTATGAAAGTAAATTTTATTACTCAGAAGTGGTTACAATACTTGACCCATTTTGGTCGTTACAAAGAATTGAAATATCGGGTTGTCACAACAAGTAAGAGTGTTGAAACAATTAAAAACCTTTTTGAAAACCATTATAGTATCCTACTCGGTAAAACAGTGTACAGTGTGGTAAAATCTCATGCATGCGGGTTATCAATCACATGTAATTGATATGTTAACTGGCATGTTTAACTTGTATCCCCCCTATAAAACATGTAAAAACATTAAAAGGTTCATTCAGGGGTATGAATTCACCTGGTGTAAGTAGGTCCGATGAAGGTTCCATTTGGGCGTTCGGTGTCAAGTAAGGACTTGGACACACTTAGAGACCTATTTAACATATGATAGCATATGTTCACATAAAATTAGTATATTTAATACTAATTAAACAAGTATACGCACTCAAAGGAGCGGAAAACACTTTGGTTAAGTGTTTGGGGTGTCCCAGGTAACATTTAAGGGTGTGTATGGCTTAGGAATGGAGTTTATTCTCCGAGAGTAAACTTTCAACACTATGTTTACGGCCCAGGGACTACTCACCATGAGTTTACGGCCATAAAATCATGGTGAGGGGTTCTAGTGTGTTTTAAGGCTTCAATCTTGATAGTGGGATTTTTCTAGGTCCGATTCCAAAAGGCATGAGTGGGTTTAAGGTCTTTAAGGGCATCTTAATGGAGTTTACGGCCCAGGGACAACTCCTAAGGGAGTTTACGGCCGTAAACTCTCATTCCTTGAGTTTTGTGAGGTTTCAATCCCCTAATACCTTGCTAGCAATTTATAATGAAGTGTGAGGCCATTTGGGGGGATTAAAACTATCATTTGGGTGTGTTTAGGGGTGTTTACAGCCTTGGTACATACCTGGGTCGTAAACTCCTTTTGTCCCTCCATTTTGATTTGTTTAAATGGTTTAAACCCAAAATGATAAGCCCCTAATTTATGTATTAAGTCCAAGGGTGTTTTAGGAGTGTGTTTGGGGCATTTTGACATGATTTAGAGGTGTTTACGGCCTAAGCATGTGCTTGGGCCGTAAACTCTCTTTTATGCCCTAAAATCCTATGTTTTGATGATTAAACACTCTAGACAATTGCCTTAACTGATTCCTAGGCTCAATGGGACATTTTGGGGTCATTTTGGCCTTGGTTTAGGGGTTTACAGCCTAAGCATGCTCTTAGGCCGTGAACTCCTTTTCAACAGATTCTAAGTTTGATTTTTAAGCTATAAACACGAATCAAAATGTTTAGAACAATCTAGGATAAGCGGACTTACGATTTGGAAGCATTTGGTTGCAGATTCGGATCGAAAACGAGTCTAGTGAGAGAGTATAGAGAGAGAGGGTGGAAAAGGCTCAAATGGAGTGTACTCCCCCTTATATATGGATGGGAGTTGGAGCTCAGTGATATTCTACCCGATACTGTCATTTAACAGGGCTTTTGGTCTCACCCGATTTAGTGGTCGTAATAATAAAAACTAACTTTTCCAACTAAAAGGGGAAATGTATATTATGAGTTTTCATTTCTCTTATCACGACTTAACGACATAATTAAATGAAATATTTATTTAATTGGAGACCTTTAATTAACGGAACTTTTATACAGTGGAATATTGTGTTAACGGTAACGGGGTAATGTAACGGAATAACTTTGGGTTGTCACATCATCCCCCGTTAGAGGGAATTTCGTCCCGAAATTCAGGTCTAGGCAAGGAAGTAGGTATGAATGGCCAAGTAGAGGTAGGAGAGTACTTCCTATATGATTGTCCTCGCATTCTCAAGTGATCTCTGGTCTGTGTTTGTCATTCCAACAAAACTTCACGTACGGGATGCGGATTCTGTCTCGTGTAGCTAGTGGGTTCCGACTGGTGTATCTACAAGGTTAGGGTTCTCAATGGTTTCTATCAAGATGAGTGGAATACGAAGAGTGACGTCGGGTAATCGCATATCTAGTCCCAGGAGTGGATCGATCGGGCATGAAACTTGTGGGATATCTTCAAAGTAGTAGTGGTCTGACGAGTGTTGGACCAATCTCCGTAAAGGATCTCGGATGGTCCTAAGCTCTGGGAAGGGTAGAGCTTTTCAGTACTTCGAACATAGTACACTTCTATAGCAAGATCATCACTAGCGTGATCGCCATTCTGAAGTTCCTAATGTTCTCACTCGTACTGGGTGTGTAGTCCTTCAGGTTGGTTCTTAGGAATCTCGGGTTGTCCTTGGTTTCGTGTTTCCTGTCAACTGGCTGATAGAGACTTTCTAGGTCATCGGATGGGTTGCGTATCTACTGTTATCTGTCTGCTGTAGAGTGTCTATCTCAAGCTCGTGTACAATGAACCTGCGCAACAAATCTTGAGGTACGAAAACCCTCAGGGTCGGGGAGATAGGGTTTCACCAGAAGAGTGTTGGACTATCTCGGGAGGTGGTGCTACTATTTCTGTGTGAGATATTATTAGTGGAACACCTAATAGTCCAATGAATTCTCTAAGACTTTGGTTTATTCTAGTGTGGAAAGCGCATGCTCCTGCATAACCCTTCGACTAACACCAAGGCTGGTGTCAAGTCTATAATCTCTTCGGGACATGGGTCACGAGGCTTAACGTAACTACCTTCACGCTTTGACCGAGTATTCTTGGCTGCGAAGGTTATCCTGTGGTTCTCGGTGTCCTAGTGTTCGCTTTGGAGAATGTATTTTATCGTTTACAGGGCGACGACGATTTCCTCCATGCGAGAGGGTGGGGGATGATAGGCACTACTTGTCTATAACAGAATAGACGAAGTGCCTGAGTAGTGCGAGCATCTACTGTCACTACTCTTACGTGGGTTCTGAGTTTTCTCGGTCTAGGTCAAATCTAGTGGGTATAGGTTCCATCACTCGGAACTTTAATCTTTTCATCCACTCTTCTTAGAGTTTACTTTATCACAACTCTCGAATTTTCGGGATATTCGCCGTGATGCTTAATTCGGGGATCTGAGCGTGAATGGATGGTCGTAGTCAATATCCTTGACTCTTACGACTCAGGTTTCTTTATCACCCAAGGGGGTTAGCTACTAAGTTGGATCAAGCGGGATGACAACAACTTCGGATTTGTGGTCATTATAGTAGCTCAATCCGTAAGGTTCTCTTGACTCTAGCTCCCGTTCCATGGGATAGGATGAAGGGTCTTTCTAGGGAATCTACTAGGTATGCTTCGGGTGGTTATCGCCTTCTGGAATGCATGCAGTGCCTTTCGCTTTGGTTCTTATCTGTCTAAGGAGGGTTGGTTAACAGCGCGTAGTACCCCTCTCTTGGGTACTTCAGAAGGTTTGAAATAAAAGTGACGACTGACGGATCGCATTAGTCTTTATTGTTTTTATTTTGTTTAGGTTCAGAAGAACCTTTATTTGCCGAAAGGGCTATGGAGAAAGTTCTTTTTACACAACACTAGGGATGAACACATGGTTGAACGAAGTCAACCCATGATCGATAGAGTCGTCGAAGTTGGCATACCTCGACATGATATAAAATGAAGATCGATAGAGTCATGTGCCGAACAGGCACACAAGTTTCTAGGCGTTTCAGGTTTCGTCATGTGTACCAATGCTGCGGATACTTAGACCGATAGAGTAGACATTGAACTATAGATTGTTCTAAGGGTTTCTGAGTGGAGTACCTTTTCATGAATGGATTCTCACGAGGCATTTCTATAATCGCCTAACATATACTAGTCATGTATAATTAAGGTGGGGAGGACTGTTGACTGAGCGACTCCGCCCTAAATCCACAACCAAACGAGGAACAGGAAATGGGGCGGTATTCACTCACTCTAGGTCTCTCCATCTTAACTATACATGGCCGTAACGTATATGTTTTGCCATTATAGTTTTACCTGATGAATTTTTATATTTTATAACAGTGCTGCGACTTTCGCCTTAATAGGGAAGTATTTACATTTTGAATTGATCCTTTAATGTTTTCAGTTTAGTTATTTGAGATCGTAAGACGTACCAAAAATCTACCAGGATCCTTGATGCTTCTCCCTAAGTAGTAGAGCTAGACTCCTCCTGTGTCCTTGTCCTTCCCTTCGGTTGGGCAGTCCCTTTTGAAGTGTCCCATTTCACCACATAGGTGGAAAACTGTACGGGTCGCCACATTGGCGGTTGATGTAATAAACTCAACCGGGGTTTTGCAGACTCGAGCAATATGCCCCAACATGTGGCACCTGGCACAATAGAGCTCCCGGAAGACACCATGATGATGGTAGCTGCACTTGCTGTAATGCGGAAGGTTTCCTAAGTATGGTCTCCTAGGTGTAGGGATGGAAGGGTTGGTAGGGAATTTGACCATCTCAGCTCGTCGCCCTTCAGAAGGTCCTTGAGCCGAGGTACTTCCCTCCTCGATCTTGAACTTTCTCTTCAGTGGATTTGAGTGAGGTTCTTGGGTGGCTGGGTATGAAGGTGTTGGTTGTTGTTGTCCATTGCTAGGATCGGAAATCCCGATAGACACCTTGCTAACGTTGGCGTTGTTAGCATTCAGGTGAGCCATGACAGCTGCTACGGCTGCCGAGACTGCAGCTTGAAACGTAGCTTCATCGAATAGGAGAGTAGGTTTCTTGCTTGTGGATTGGTTACACTTCTTCGGAGGTATGGTTTTCCTACACGGAAAGGAACGCATGAAATGAGAGACGATGGCTAAACCCTCGACATATCTGTCCTAACTGTATTAGGCATAAATTTTTCCTGTGCCTAGAGTACTGGTTGTCTGAGTGTCGACCTACATCCCTATGATGTAGTCCTGGTAATCAAGGTAAGAGTGTGAGTATCGGAAAAAGGCCATAAGATAGGAGTCGTTCCTACTAAATTACCCTTACACTGGGAAAATTTTCACTCTCCGTCCTGGAAAGATTTAAGAACAGTTCGGAACGAACACCGCGGAAAGAGAGGCTCATGAATACTTATGGCTAAACAACCTCTACAGAGGTGCGGGAATCCGCTCTAATCATGTGACTGGCAACGGTAAAACGATGATTTACCTAACACATAGCGTGAGTAGTGTAACCACTAACTCACTAAATTGTATTATTTTAAGGGTGTATTAGCATGACGAACACGAGGGTAAGACACTTCTCGGGTTCCATGTACTGTCTCCCTTTGTCTGCCTCGTATCTTTGATTGGTATCGGCATTGGCTTCCTTCGGGTAGTTACCTAGGGTTCTCTCCTCGTATGGACATATCGAATTCCTACTCCGCCTTCCTTCTGATTCTGACTCTAGGTGTCATCACTTCATGATGGATGACTGAAATCTTGAAAGTTTAGGCGAATTTCTTCACCGGTGTCCATAAAAGATATAGGCACTTGGTGAATTCAATAGTCTCGACCTAGTTCATTCGTTTCCGAGCTGGAAATCTTCTCAATGAACTTCTTCGGGGTCGGAATCAACTCTTCTATCGAGTACTGAAGTGGATAGGGTTTTCTACAGGGTTCGTGCGAGAATGGAAATGTCTAAAGAATCCTAAGATATTATTAACATTTCACTGGATGATCCATATCGAGTCCTGCTATGATTACATAGGGTATACAAATCATATATAGCTTAGATCCGATATTCCTTCGAATATGTGATACTACTCTAGAACCACATCCCAACGAGGAAAAGGAAATAGGGCGAAACCACACATTCTTAGCCTATGGGATCCTTATTATATATAACCTTGGGAGTATACTCTCTGTAGTTGTAGGTATATCAATAAGGATCTTTTTAGTTCTTCACACAGGGTTATCTATGTATCCTAAAATACCCCTATGGTATTTTAATTTCTTGTTTGTTTTCTTATCTTCTAAATATGATTTTGGGATTTATGTGAGTCTTTTAGTGTTCTAAAATACTTCTATAGTATTTTAACTTTATGTTTGGCTCTAGCAATCCTAGTTGGTAAGTTTCAGACCTGTTGTACACCACTATCACTCCCAAGCACATGTTCATCGCATCTCGGATAAATGTAGTTGATCAGGTTACATTTATCCCAGCTTACGATTACATAACTACCCAGGTTTGACTGTAGTGCTTAACATCCGAAGACTTTTATTCGTGTTCTTCTTATGATACTTGTGTTCAAGTGTTTAGATTTTGGATGTTATTATACTTTGGTAAAATATGGTTATATTTTAAACTATAATTCTTGGTCAGAGTGTTTTATCCCTATGTATTTATAGGCTATATATCTTTTATGAATTGATATACTTAGCTCACTATAAACAATGCTCTGATACCAATCTGTCACACCCCAAAACCGGAACGGCGGAAACGTTCTGGGGTGGATGGCGTCATGTCAAGTATGACAACACATGCATTATAGTAATCAAAATAGAACAAAACATTGCATTAATAGTAATAGTTTTACATAACAGGGTATCAAAGTAATACAGACAAATGTAATAAGAACAGCATGGTACTAAGCTATCTTCATCAACAGCTCCGGGGATGTACCTGTCTAATGCTAACCTGAGAATACAAGTTATTTGAAAAGTGAGTATCAGCATTTTTACAAATGCTGGTAAGTTCATAAGTAATTAGTGACATTTTATTCAAATAACTTTAATAAGAGTGGTAGTTTTAGAGTATCCATTACATTAGTGTCTTTCCAGAAAATCCTATATTTTCTTTAATAAAAGTAGCCTTCTATCAAGACTGGACGGAATTATGTGATAAGAAGTAGTTTTCCCTTAATCGCTATCATTATCAAAATACTGAATTTGATTATTAAAGAAAGCAAGGGAAATCAGGGAAATAACATATACGTTAGTAGTGAGGACTGCTGACTAAGGCAAAAAGGAATCATAGACTCCAGGAGATTATCAAACGAACAACACGCCTAGTTCCGTCTAACAAATGGAGACACAGACCCCAGAAGTTACAAAATGAAAGGTATAACTGGTAAGGTCTAACCCAGTGAAATAGACCGCAGACAGTATCAAATGAAAGATACATCTTGCAAGGTCAAAACAGAGAATACAGATCGCAGACAGTATCAAATGAAAGATACATATTGCAAGGTCAAAACAGAGAATATAGACCGCAGATAGTATCAAATGAAAGATACATCTTGCAAGGTCAAAACAGTGTGACTCTGAAAATGAGTTACCAGCATACAGTGTAAATTGCCAGTGAAATACCGTTACCTTAAGGCCATGAATTATAAGGCAACCTGGGATACTCGTAACCATACTAACCGACACTAGAGTACCTGACGCCCTACAAGCGTCTATATTATGACATTTGTCACCCCTTGGCTTGGTGGGCCGTGGACTGTAGCTAGCAGTCAGGGTGCGGGGGTGTCAATCCCATATAGATCTATACACACAATGTACGCTTTCCCTACAGGAGACTCTGGTTACCAACTAGACGACGGAGAAGGACGTGTCCCGAAGATGCATCCCATATAGTGGGTTGTGGGTTTCATATGTAAGTGCTAAACTAGGGGTAGAGACTCATAAATGAACTGACTAGAGTAAACCTATATGTCTATACTCTTATACATAACATACAACAAATGAACCAAACGACCTTCGGACAGCCATCTGATCTCACCAGACCACATCTCAACGAAGAAAAGGAAATAGGGCGAACAAAACTTCCTAAGTCCTTCAATCATTATTTATATGCACCTACACAAGTACAAACATACATCTAACCACGATTGAGTGTGGAATAACCGAATCGTGATGTATAACGTACAGTGTGAGTGAATAGTGTGGAATAACGGAATCATACAGTGTGAGCGAATAGTGTGGAATAATCGAATCGTGAAGTATAAGTGCACCAAGTATAAGTGTATCACGAAGTGGAATCGACAACTGATGAAGTAGAAACGTCTAACAAGTATAAGTAACTACCAGTATAAGAGAAATAGAGGCAATAACAGGTATAAGCGTATCAAGAAGTGAAAGTGTTAGTAAGTAGGAGTTTACAATAAGTGAAAGCGAAGCAACGGTAACTGACAAGTATAAGTATACGACGTGAAAGAGAAATTTGACGAAAACCTTAGAAAACCTTTATACTTAGGAAAATCACATTTTGGTATTCTTTGGTAAAATAAGTTTGAAAACCTGTAGAAATCTTTGGAACCTTTATAAACCAGTTTGAAATGATTTTAGATACAACAGTACAAGTAAGAGTTTTGAAAGAATTGAAAACCTTTTTGAAAACCATTATTGTATCCTACTCGGTAAAACAGTGTAGAGTATGGTAAAATCTCGTGCATGCGGGTTATCAATCACATGTGATTGATATGATAACTGGCATGTTTAACTTGTATCCCCCCTATAAAACATGTAAAAACATTAAAAAGGTTCATTTAGGGGTATGAACTCACCTGGTGTAAGTAGGTCTGACGAAGGTGCCGTTTGGGCGTTCGGTGTCAAGTAAGGACTTGGACACACTTAGAGACCTATTTAACATATGATAGCATATGTTCACATACAATTAGTATATTTAATACTAATTAAACAAGTATACGCACTCAAAGGAGCGGAAAACACTTTGGTTAAGTGTTTGGGGTGTCCCAGGTAACATTTAAGGGTGTGTATGGCTTAGGAATGGAGTTTACTCTCCGAGAGTAAACTCTCAACACCATGTTTACGGCCCAGGCACTACTCACCATGAGTTTACAGCTGTAAACACATGGTGAGGGGTTCTAGTGTGTTTTAAGGCTTCAATCTTGATAGTGAGATTTTTCTAGGTCCGATTCCAAAAGGCATGAGTGGTTTTAAGGTCTTTAAGGGCATCTTAATGGAGTTTACGGCCCAGGGACAACTCCTAAGGGAGTTTACGGCCGTAAACTCTCATTCCTTCAGTTTTGTGAGGTTTCAAGCCCCTAATACCTTGCTAGCAATTTATAATGAAGTGTGAGGCCATTTGGGGGGGATTAAAACTATCATTTGGGTGTGTTTAGGGGTGTTTACGGCCTTGGTACATACCTGGGTCGTAAACTCCTTTTGTCCCTCCATTTTGATGTGTTTAAATGGTTTAAACCCGAAATGATAAGCCCCTAATTTATGTATTACGTCCAAGGGTGTTTTAGGAGTGTGTTTGGGGCATTTTGACATGATTTAGAGGTGTTTACGGCCTAAGCATGTGCTTGGGCCGTAAACTCTCTTTTATGCCCTAAAATCCTATGTTTTGATGATTAAACACTCCTAAACAATTTCCTTAATTGATTCCTAGGCTCAATGGGACATTTTGGGGTCATTTGGGGTCATTTTGGCCTTGGTTTAGGGGTTTACGGCCTAAGCATCCTCTTAGGCTGTGAACTCCTTTTCAACAGCTTCTAAGTTTGATTTTTAAGCTATAAACACGAATCAAAATGTTTAGAACAAGCTAGGATAAGCGGACTTACGATTTGGAAGCATTTGGTTGCGGATTCGGGTCGAAAACGAGTCTAGTGAGAGAGTATAGAGAGAGAGGGTGGAAAAGGCTCAAATGGAGTGTACTCCCCCTTATATATGGATGGGAGTTGGAGCTCAGTGATATTCTACCCAATACTGTCGTTTAACAGGGCTTTTGGTCTCACCCGATTTAGTGGTCGTAATAATAAAAACTAACTTTTCCAACTAAAAGGGGAAATGTATATTATGAGTTTTCATTTCTATTATCACGACTTAACAGCATAATTAAATGAAATATTTATTTAATTGGCGACCTCTAATTAACAGAACTTTTATACAGTAGAATATTCCGTTAACGGTAACGGGGTAATGTAACAGAATAACTTTGGGTTGTCACACTATTTTATATAGAAATTGATACTCAGTACGTGTTCGGCCGACTGTCGAGTAGCGAGTACTCTAGGAATATTTAGATCTGGTAATTCATGTACAAATATTTTAGGAAAATTATATATATCAAAATCATAAGTTGATTAATATATATAACAAAATTAGATGCATGTGAAAACACAAACATTGAAAACACACAATGATCTTACTTCGACAATAATTACTAAAAATTTAACATATATGTAGTAATAATCATATATGTCTGTTAGATAATAAATCATTGTGTGTATGTGTGTGTGTGTATATATATATATATATATATATATATATATATATATATATATATATATATATATATATATATATATATATATACTCACACATACTAGTAGCGTACCTGCGCGTTACTGCGACGCGAGATAGTTCCTTAAGGCTGATAGTTTTCATGTGGCGATTAGTTTCTTTTTCATGTTAGATATATCGTTTTAGCCTTTTGACGAGTTTTTTTTTTTATCGAATAGTCCTTTCGGTGAATAGTTTCTAGTTAAATAATTAAATGTGAGGGCGTAATAGTTTTCTATCCGGTTTAATCTAGTTCTCTAGATTCTTTTATAGATATGTAGTTTTGTTTGTTTATAGTTTCTTATTTCAGACGCCGATTTGTTGAACGTCAAATACTTTCTAGTAATAGTCACTTGTTGGTTTATAAGTTCTTTTATCTATAATATACGTGGTTGTTTTAGATTAAAAAGAAAAGTACCCCGATTGATTTTGTAAGGTAACCCATTGCACCATCATGTAAAAATATATATTCCAAAAGATTTGGGGAGACATTTGTAGCTAATGTAGTGTTTGTTTTTTGTCTGCATATCTGTGTGACCTCTTCTGTCTGCACCGCGCAGATATTAGCCTTCGCAAACTGTTTGTTTTTTTGAAGACTGTAGACCTAAAAATGTCTGCGCACCCTCTTTTTCGCGCAGATGTGGACCAGAATCTTCTAACATCTTCAGACATCTTCTAGCCTAAAAAACATATACATCTTTATTTTTTTTTAAGTTTTTTTTTAATTTATAATTTTTCTAACTTTATTAATGATAAACAATTTGAAAAAAAATAGAAAACTTAAAAAAAACGTTCGACATTACAAACATTATATTTTTAACAAATTTATAAATAAAAATTTATTACAATAATAGTCGTTGAAGTTGTTTATATAAATAGGAAAAAAAATCATAATATATTCTTATATTTTTGCCAAATTTTATAAAACATTATTTAATACAATATCGTCAATTTCTCGAGAAAATATTTATGGTACGTTTTTAATGGATTTAATTGAAAAAATCGAAGTTTATTTCCATCAATTTATGTATCAAATTCTTTGATCACTAATTATAATATTTAGTTGTAACTTTGCAACCAATGGTTGGTTTTTATAAAATATATACATTAATTCATATCATTTTTATTTTTAGTTTTTATAAAATAATACATAAAAGTTATTCTAGATTCGTTAATTATTTATAACAAAGTCATAAAAATATTAAAAAATCACTTTGAAGTTTTTGTTCTAGATTCGTTAATTATTTATAACAAAGTCATAAAAATATTAAAAAATTACTTTGAAGTTTAAAAAAATTAGTTTATTTTAGTAGCCCACAGATGTTAAAGAAAAAACAAACAGTCTTTATTTTTTAGACTGCAGACATTCGGTCCACATCTTCTACTACAGAGGTTTACAAATGTGATCCGCAGACTGCAGACATTTTACTTCAGAAAAAACAAAAAACACCTAAATATTTTTTATGTATATTTCAATTTTAGCCGTTGAAAATCAAATAGTTCATTATTCTACTTTCTTTATTGAAAAAAATATCTACTTTAATTACTAAAATATTCTTTCATAATCATATGGTTAAACTTGATCATTCACAAATAGATTCAAAGTATTGTCCTGAAAGAATTTATTTATTTAAATATAAGTTAACTAATATTTTATCACATCCCAATAAATTATTTTATATTATTTATCTTGTAGTTATGTTACGTTTGTAATTAGTTTTTAAAGTTGGTGATAGAAAAACTAATACAAATAAAAATATTAGTTTGTAATCTAGAAAGAGCGGTGAAGCTCCTCAATAGAGTTTAACTGATCATGTATTTTATTATTATTTTTTTTAGATTGGTTGATGTTGTTTTCAATGAATTAGTTTTGTCATCCATAAATAGCTAGTGACAAAGCTTGTTTTCCGTTTGCTTTCCATTGATATGATCAAAAGCATTTAAACTCGAGTTTGACGGTCATCGTTGGTCATAGACAGAAAATATTTAATAAAATCAAATTTTTTGATTTTCAAATTTTATACCAAAACTTTTAAATTTTCAAAATTTTCAGCTTTCAAATTTTCAAAATTAAAAATGTTATACCAAAATTTTAAAAAATTTCAAATACTTATTTTTTATATAATAATTTTTTGAATAATTTTATTAGTAAATTAGAATCGTCAATTAATCACTGCCTAATCTGATTAATTGTTTAATATCAGTCAACCGCCGAACTACCGTATAACTATTTGCACAACCTTGCTTTTTCTTGTTCGAATTTAAAGATTCATGAAGAGTTGCGTGGATTGTTAGTTTAATTTGAGCAAATAGTTTGCTTATGTAGATTACCTTTTGTTGTGTTATAGTCGTTGAATGCGAGGTGGTGAATAGTTATATTTTATCAAATACTTTCTTATTGAGATTAGTTTCTGTAGACCGGTTCATGAATATTTTCTTTTTGAAACATGTCAACAAAAAAAGTCATAATTAATGTCGGCCTTAGCATTGTATTTTAACAAAAAAAACAAAAAATGGAAAACATGCATAATTTTCAATGATGGAGCCCGTAACTTTTTTGTATGAGATGAAAGAGTAATTTTCATAAATAATTAAAACTTTTGATTATTTTCACTAAAATGTGATAGCTTACACCTTTTAATCATTTTCTTACTTTGGAGATTAATTGAGAAAAAAGAAGCATAAATACAAAAAAACAGAAATATTAATATTAATTTGAATAATCAAAACTTGTTATATGTATACTTTGAGGTTATATTATTAACCCACAAGAACATTTTACAACACAATTCCAATAAATTAGATTACAAAATACATGAGGATTTAAATGTCAAAAATGTGCAAAGCAAGAAGCCTAACATGAATTTGGATTCATTGAATAAAGCTAGGATTACATTTCGATATGTTTAATTTCTTTCATTCAACCAAGTAATGAATATAGAACATACATAACAATTATGAATTTGAAAGGACCAATTAGTGGTTTGGTATAGGCTTTGCATTGTAATAGTGGTTTTGTATAGATAGAGTATTTTGGTAGGTTTCGTGGTTGTTTACGGTATTGTAATGAGTTTACGGTCGTAAACACCTTACAGCTGTAAACTCCTTTTGGTCGTAGTTCCCTATATATAGAGGATTAGCCAGTCGTGTTTAGTGGTTGATGCCTAATTGTTCACGGTCGTATATCGAGTTGTACCAGACGTTTTCAGCAATAGAACGTGTGCAAGCTTGATTTCTTTTCTTTTATTCTCTTATTCTCGTTTATGTGATTGTGTTTGCTATTGATCACTGGAAAAATCCATTCGCAAGACCTTACAATTGGTATCAGAGTGAGACCAGTGTCAAAGGCACTCTACAATCGATCTTGGAGCGAGTTTTCATTGATTTGAGACTAAAGGTCGTGATTGCTCCAAAAAGGATTTTTAATCTAGTCGAAAAACTGCAATATTCAAGTTTTCAGCCCGAGCTTACGGCTGTAATCACTGTTTACGGCCGCAAACTCTTCAAGATTCTTGGACCGTAAAATTGCGTTCTTGAGCCGTGAATAAGGAATATTCTTCAACCGAATATTGTTTACTCTTGGACCGTAAGCTTCGTACCGTGAACATCTTCCGACCGTAAACTCGGAGTTTACGGTTGTAATCTATCTCTTAACCGTAAAAAGCATTTACGGCAGCAATTTTTTTTTTTCCAGAAGCTTAATTTATCATAAATAATTTACATTTCTGTCTCATATTAAATAAAAAAATTATAATGGATTCTCAAAGTTAAACAAACCATCACAAGCTGGATTCAGTAATGGGCACAACCACTCGGATTCCTAGACTTCTATCTGCTGAAGGCTTCCCATAATGGAAGTACAGAATTGAGAAATACATAAAAATGAAAGACTTCAAAATCTGGAAATGCATAATCAAAGATCCTGTTAGAATAACCACTACATTTGTAGGGCAAGTGGTTGACAAGAAGATAGAAAACTACACTGATGAAGACTTCGAGAAAGTTGAAGAGCAGGAGCAGGCTTTGGCGACTTTGACCATGGCCCTATCTCCATATGTTGCTCAAGGTTTCAGGGAGTATACCTCTGCTAAGGATTTGTGGGAAGCCCTAATTGAGGTCTATGAAGGGAATGAAGACATGCGGGAGAGTCGCCAAGATATGCTGCGACAACGATTCAATATGTTCAATTATGTTCTTGGAGAGACTCTTAAAGCACAATTGCAGCGGTTCATATCTCTCAGTACTGAAATGACTGTAGCTGATATTTTCTATACAAAGTCAAAGATAAACAAGAAGCTACTGAATGCTATTCCAAAATCTTGGGACATGAATGTAGCTGTCATCAAGAAGACTAAGGATCTTAGCCGTCTCTCTCTTGCTGAAGTGATGGCAGTCATCAAGGCTTGTGGTATTGATGACAAGCAGCGGGAGATCAACCATGTGAACTCATACTCAGCTGCGAACCTTGGCATCTCTTGTAACAATGCTCTTTCATCTTTTTC
Organism: Lactuca saligna; assembly: GCF_052625555.1. Classification (NCBI taxonomy): domain Eukaryota; kingdom Viridiplantae; phylum Streptophyta; class Magnoliopsida; order Asterales; family Asteraceae; genus Lactuca; species Lactuca saligna. Next base: position 91,556,036 of record NC_136425.1, read on the forward strand.
TTTTTCTCTTCCTTCTACAGGTCAATCATTTACTACTCCACAAGCTCAGATTCAGACTTTTCCCACTCCATCAGCTTCCTCTACATCAGTCATGCCTTTCTCGCAAAATATTTGTTCATGGCTTCTCAAGCTGCTTCATCCTCAACTAGGGCTTATTCTTCAAGGGGAAAGGAGGGTGATGAAAATCTTGCACTTGCCTCAGGGCTTGTCAATAGCTACAATGCACTCGTAACCGGGGATCTTCCACCCCAAATATCATTTGCCGATCTTGATCAGATTCACCCTGAAGACGTTGAGGAGATGGATATTACATGGCAATTTGCCATGGCAGTTTTTAGGGCGAAACAATTTGCCAAAAAGACTGGAAAGAACAACTGGGGGATGAGTGCTGAAAAGAAAGTTGGATTCTGTAAGGGAAAACTGCGATGTTTCAACTGCCACGAGCCAGGGCATTTTGCTCGTGATTGTCCACAGCCATACAAAAGCGTAAATAATGATAGGACAATAGTTGCACTTGGAAACAATCAAAGTGGTGCTCAGATAAACAATGAGAAGGCTATGGTTGCACAATCATTCGACTAGGAGGATCAAATGTAGGATCTGAATTTGTCTGGACCTGAAAATGCCCACTTGGCGCAAGTCTGTGATGATGTTCCGATAGAGATTGTGGCAGCTGAAGACAAAATGATGGAGTTGCAGTTTGTGTTGATGGTATCTTATTCTCATGAACCTAATACAACTGAGGTAAGTCTACCATCATGCTCTCAAGTCTGTATTGATTATGTTAAAATTCTGCATGAGAAAATTGAGACATTAGGTAGTGAAGTAGAAAGCCTTAAGATTCTCCGTGAACTTAATGACTCACTAAAAAGGGAAGTAGAAGACCTTAGATATGAAGGTTACCAACTCAGAAAAGGTCAAAAACCACTTAAGGCCCAATTGGAATCCAAAATAAAGGACTTTAGGAGACTTCAGGAAGATTACTGTAATAAATGCGAAAATTATGATTATGTAATGAAACAGAACGCTGAACTAGTGGCTGAAATTGACTCTTTAAAGGCCAAAATTGAAGCCACTGATTTTGATTTCAGGAAATTTGATGTCTCGAGTGAGGTAGTTGCAAATATGATAGACCACTGCATGCAATTTAAGAGAAATCAATCAAAGGGTCTAGGTTATAATCAAGTGCCTCCTCCCTTCAATCATTCATATCAGCATAAACCCTTGTCCAAAGATGAAATTGCCAATGAACCATTCATGTTTTATGGCAATCCATCTGGTTTTGTTTCGGGAGGATTTATTAATGTTGAAAATATTAACATTTCTACTTCTCATGCAGATCAATCCTTGAATCAGTCAAAGCACGAAGTTGAAGGATCTGTTTCTGAAAGTAAAACTAAGTCTAAACATGAAGTTTTAGTTTTGAATAAAGATAATATTTTTTCTGATGTTTCAAATGACAATGATTTATGTGGTGGTGTTTCTATTGTTTATGATACTATTTTGAATGGTTTGAAAGTGTCTACTTTGAACAATTTAGTTGACAATTCTGATGTGTGTGATAATAAGTTTAAAGAACCACCAGTTTCACAACTTTTCCCAACTAACATACCCTCACTTGCCTCACAACCTAATTCTCATTCATGTTCTTGTGAGAGAAGCAAGGGTGTTAGGATGGAAAACAAATATGATCAATGTAGTACAAGTTATAATAATAACAAACAGATTTGTTTCAATTGTGGAATTGGTGGCCATATAGCTAGAAACTGTCAAAATCGTATGCTTGTCCATTTTGAATTTCCAAGAGGAGAAAACGAATTCAGAGGAAGGTCTTTAACGAGAAAGTCCTCTAGAAATCGTTTCTGGAATGATGATTAGAAAGATGATCGGAGTAGAAAAAGGGTCGTTTTTCAAAAACATAAAAGGGTTTTTCATTACAAAGTCCCAGGAAGTTTGCCAAAACCGAGCATAGTCAAGCCAAGTTCGGTTTCGTCAAGAAGCAGCAGTGAGTATTCAACCAACTCTGGTATAAAACCCACATGCCTCATGCAAAATGATAAACATTCAATCTCAAAATCAACCTGGACTATTAGAAAACCCAATTATCAATGGCTGCCCAAACTGGTTTCCAATTCATCTTCCGTGTCCTTTGAAAAATCCGAAAATTATCAATCTGAAAAGGCATCCGGACCACCCAGGAAAATAATGACCTGGGTTCCCAAATCTAATTAAACCCGCACATTTTGCAGGGACAATTGCGGGGGAATATCGTCAAACCCTGATTCATCGACAGCAGTTGTTCCCGCCATATGACAGGAGATATCGCCCAATTGCACAACATTCAATCATTTAATGGGGGATACATCTCCTTTGCATCTGGAGAAGGTGGCAAGATCACTCAAAGAGGAACTGTCACAAATGGGGTTTTAAGTTTTGAGAATGTTAATTTTGCTCCCGAATTGAAGCATAGTTTGTTAAGTGTATCTCAGATTTGAGACAAGGGCTATTCTACGTATTTCACTGATAAGGAATGCATAATTCTCAAGCCAGGCTTCGTCATCCCAGAAGAGTGGATTATTTTAAAATCTAAAACGGATGGGAATGCCTATATCATTGATATGAATAACAATCTTCTAGAACAAGTTACGTGCCTTTTCTCCAAGATCTCCGAACAAACTACAATGCTGTGGCACAGAAGACTAGGTCATGCTAATGCCAATAACTTGAATCGTCTTGCGAAAAATGAGATGGTCCATGGATTTCCTATCAAAGACTTCATTACATTTGAAAAGTGTGTGTCATGTGCCCAAGGAAAGCATCATAAAAAACCACACCTGCCAAAACAGGTCAACTTAATTAGCCAGGTGCTTCAATTGCTACATATGGATTTGTTTGGACCAATAAATGTTCTCAGCATCAACATAAATTCTTATTGTCTGGTTGTGAATGTTGATTTCTCTCGATTTATGTGGGTTTTCTTTCTATCCAAAAAAACTGGAGCTGCTGATTTAATTAAGAAATTCATAGTATTAATTGATGACCAGACCAACCATCAGGTGAAGGCGCTTCGTACTAACAACGAAACAGAGTTCAAGAATTCTGTTCTCGATCAATTTTGCGCAAAAAAGGGTATCATGCATCAATACAGCTCTGCTCACACACCCCAACAAAATGGTGTTGCTGAAAGGAGAAATAGAACATTAAAAGATGCTGCAAGGACGATGTTGTGTGATTCAAAACTACCAGTTTTCTTTTGGTCCAAGGCGATAAACACTGCATGCTATGTTCAAAATCGCGTGTTGATAAAAAAAGCTCAGATGAAGACCTCGTATGAAATTTTATATAATCACAAGCCCTCAGTCAGTGATTTTCGTGTATTTGGCTGTCCTTGCACCCTTCTTCACTTAGATACCAATGCGAAATTTAATGCCAAGGCCGATGACTGTTACTTCGTAGGGTATGTTGCTCACACTACTTATAGAGTCTATAATAAGAAGACAAAACAGATTGTGGAATCTTATGATGTGCGTTGGTTGGAAGAAAATGAGACGGATGCTAGAGTGTGTTCAGATTGGCTGTTTGATTACACATCGCTGTTCAAATAAATAAATGTGTCTTCGAGTGGCTCATCTGGATCTGTTTCTGGTTTGAAAAAGATTTCTGAAGATGAAGACGAAGAAGTTCTCTACAGACCTCCATCTGCCTCCTCTTCATCATCCAAAGGGAAGTCCCCGGTTTCGTCTGAGGGGGAGTCCTCTGCTATGCCTGAGGGGGAGTCCTCTGCTACACCAGAGGGGGAGTCATTTGTGCAACATGATAGTCCTAAATCTCCAGCCCACAATGATACTCCTGATGTTGAAGCTACGCCATCTACCCCTATGGAAAGAGAGTTCATGCCTAATGACGCCTCCGCAGCCTCTTCAACCTTTATGGAACTGCTCTTTCCTGAACTTATCTCAAATGAGTTTGTGGCAGAGCCTTCTGGAGTGGCTCAATCAGCAAATGAAGGAGGTATCAACATTCACACTCTTCCTGTCTCTCTCAATAACATCATTGGTTAGCTGGGCGATGGTGTTAAAACAAGAAGTCAGAGTGGAGATGTTAATTCTAGTCTCTACTCTTGCTTTATCTCTCAAATTTAGCCCAAGAATGTTTTAATGGCTCTGAATGAGCCCAGCTGGGTAGATGCAATGCATGAGGAACTGCATCAATTTGAAAAACTTGGTGTTTGGAAGTTAGTTGAGTTACCAAAGGGCAAGAAGTATCTTGACACTAGATGGGTTTATCGCAATAAGCAGGACGATTCAGGGGTTATTGTGTGAAATAAACATCGATTGGTGGTTCGCGGGTTTCGACAAGTAGAGGGTCTTGATTACACTGAATTTTATGCTCCAATATCTCGCATGGAGGCCATTCGTATCTTCCTAGCATATGCTTCTTATATGAACTTTACCGTGTATCAAATGGACGTCAAGACTGCCTTCTTGTATAGCAAGGTGAAGGAAGAAATCTACATTGATCAACCTCCTGGGTTCGTTGACTCAAAATTTCCTAATTATGTCTACAAGTTGGACAAGGCATTCTATGGGTTACATCAAGATCCTCGAGCGTGGTATGCAACTCTAACAAAGCATTTTCTCGAGCATGGCTATTCTCTTGGCACTATCGATCAGACTTTGTTTATCAAGCATGTTGGCAATGATCAGATTCTTGTGCAAATCTATGTTGACGACATTATCTTTGGGTCGACCAGTCCACAGCTCTGCAAAGAATTCGAAGGTGTAATGAAGAAGCGGTTTGAAATGATTTCGTTAGGAGAGATGACCATGTTTTTGGGGCTTCAGGTTAAACATAATTCAACCGGAATCCTGCTACATCAAGCCAAGTATGTGGAGGATATTCTTGAGATGTTCAGGCTTCACGATGCTAAATCTGCTTCAACACCAATGGCTGAACGACCTCTTTTGACTCCAGATCCTAAAGGCGAATCCGTAGATCAGACTCTCTATTGATCCATGATTGGATTGCTAATATATTTTACTGCAAGCCGACCTGACATCATGTTTGCAGTTTGTCAATGTGCACGTTATCAGGCTAATCCTAAACTTTCAGATCTTATTGTTGTCAAAAGAATTTTTTGGTATATCAAAGGGAGCCCAAAATTGGGTCTTTGGTATCCGAAGAATTCTGAATTTGATCTTTATGCTTTTGCTGACAATAATTATGGAGGCTGTGAGCTTGACATGAAATCAACCTTAGGAGGATGTCAATACCTAGGTGACAGACTAGTTTCACGGCAATGCAAAAAGCAACACACTGTCTCAACTTCCACAGCGGAGGCAGAATACATTGTTGCATCGACCTGCTGTTCTCAAGTTATCTGGATCCAACATCAGCTGTTGGATTACGGTTTGAATTATTTATAAATATATTGTGATAATGAGGCTGTTATTCAAATTTCCAAAAATCTAGTCCAACACTCTAAAACCAAGCACATTGACATTAAAATTCACTTTATCAGAGATTGTTATGAGCGTTCATTAATTCGATTGGAACAGGTCCCTACTGCTAATAATGTGGCGGATTTGTTCACAAAGCCATTTAACAAAGCTCGCTTCAATGTTCTTGTGGGTTTTCTGAAAATGATTTGTTTTTGAGGATTAAGTTTTTTTTTTTTATTATTTCTCTTTTTCTTCATTCTTCATTTTTTATTTTTTTATTTTTTAGGGTAGATTAAATTTGCGCATGTTATTTTTTTTTTATGTTATTTAATTCTCACCCATGCTCAAATTTAGGGGGAGAAATAATCAAAAATCAAAAAACAATAAATAAATAAATAAATAATCCAAAAACTTTCAAAAATCAAGAAAATTAAAAATGTTGTTGTTAGTCTCGTTTGCAGGTGTTGTGATGCGAAATGAAATTAGCAAGTGATAACGGGCAATCTGAATCTGCATAACGTACCTAACTTGAATCGTCTACGCTCTGTGCTCGATGCGCTGGTAGGCACAAAAATTTTTAAATGGACTTGACTAGGGAAAGTTGAACCCACTGAATTTAAGGACTTGACAAACTTTGACCTAGTTAGATCCGTTTAGCCTGACATCATGACACTTAGAGAGGTTGAGCAAGGAGATATAAATGGGAATCTACCGGTCACATTAAATAACCCGTATCTAGAACTGTGGATTCACTTTTCCTTGATGTGCGGACTCTGTCCTTAATTCCGATTGGATGGGGTGACTGGGGAATTCCGATAAGCTAGGTCTGTAGAAGGTTATTTTCTTTCTTTCTATCTGTTATACATATGTTGCCTCCTTTGTGTGATCGAGAGATCCAACGTGGACTATAACATATGCAACTCTATCTCTTTGCATCTTCTATCTATGCAATTCTTTCTATCTTTTAGCTATATACGATCTCCTCTGCGTGACTCAAAATCCAACCTGGTACACAGTATATGCAACATTCTCTTCTTAATCCCTCTGAAACTTCAGCTAGCCATATGTTTCATCCTTTGCGTCATTGGAAGAGATCCGACCTGGATGTACAACATATGCATTCTAAATCTATCTTCTCTCTTAAAGTTTGTCTGCTCACCCGGTGTAAGGAGTATTTTGGAAGTCCTTGATGGCCGGGGCATGCCAGGAAGCGGGAAACACGTTCTAGTACAATTAAAATTGAACACATACAGGCTGTCTGTAGATATCGCTGCTCAATTTAGGTGGACAACAATATCCCTGGTCTTTGTTAAATGGTCATAAGAAAATTTTATTTAAGAATTAGGGACAATCATGATAATAAAATTATAATCATCTATATGTATGTGTATCATGCCATTGGTATATTATCCAAAAATTGTCATAAATTTTTCGTGTTTAAGTGGACCACAATACTGGCGATCGATCAGACGAAGATGTGAAGATAAGGGTACCGACAAGTGGAATAAGGCTGTCCAACAACTTTGATACCAACGTCACAAATACATTCTCAATAATTAAATTTCAAGATGTGCATTTTAATTGGAGTTAAAATTATTTTATTTTACTTTTACTTTTAATTTTAATTTTATTTTTTATTTTTATTTTATTAATTGTTGAAGAATTTATAAGCTAATTTTACTTTTTAAATTTTGCAAAGTTAACTTAATTTTATTTAATTTAATTTTATTTTTAATTTTAATTTTAATATTATTAGTCCTCAAAAAGAATTATTTGTTAATTTTTAAAATTTTGGACTGTGTTGGACCCTGCCTTATACTGTTTGGCTATCAGGTAAATGCTAAATGGGTATAAATAAGTGTTTACCGCTGGAATCTCCATCAGTTCTCTGATTCCAGCCACAAACATCCATCCTCTCTCTCTCTCTCTCCCTCTCTCTCTCTCTTCGAAAAACAATTCTTTAGATCTTGCCAAACTAATCTAATAATCTCGACGATAATATGTTTTAGACCAGGAATATATATCTTATTGCATGATTAACCGCGTTTTTGAGGCAGTAATCGAAAAAGAAAGGTTATCAGAGCTTGCGACCCAAGCGTACGGCCCAAGCTTACGGCCGTAAGATGCTTGCTACCATAAACTCCGTTGATGATCGATAGTTCACTGGCAAGGATTTATGGCCATAAATCCATGTTAGCCACAAATCCATGTGTTGGCCGTAAACAATAATTGTTGACCGCAAACCTCAGTGTTGACCGTAAACCCCAGTGTTGATCGCAAACTCCAGTGTTGACCACAAACTCCAATTTTGACTTAAATTTGATTTTGACCTCATTTTAAAATTGTTATTTTTTATTGGAATCAAAATTAAATTAAAACTTTTTTTGTTTGTTTGGTTTTTCCTGTCTTACTTGGTACGGTTAGTGCAGGTCAATGGAGAACCTCAAGTTTGCGGACATGCACAATCTGGCTATTGTCTTGGCAGATCCTCCAGCTGTTCACTCAGACCTCAAGTTGATGATCCACATACTCAGGGAATGTTGTTTGGCATCCGCTATCATTATAAATCCTGTTATTTACTAGAATTTGATCAGAGAGTTCTGGGCGACTGCTAAAATGGAAATGGATGATGCTAGAGTTGTTGTTATTAAAGCTACTGTAAAAGGATGCGAGATAGTGATCACTGAGGGCTTTATCAAATATACGTTGTTGTTTGACGATCAACCTAATTTACCCATGGAGATTGGGATTGGAGATGCTCACAGAATGCTAAGGAGGATGGGATATGAAGGCACTTCACCTCCAACTTTAAAGAAGCTCTTACCTCCATATTGGAGATTTTTGGTGCACGTGTTTGTTAGTTGCATTTTAGGAAAAAGATCAGGAGCTAATGAAATTTCTGAGGAATACTGGAGCAATTGTTTCTCTTGCTGCAGGAGTAAAGTTCAACTTTTCAAGATTTATCTTGGATGAGTTTGTTGTGAACATCAGAGCCTCAACCCAGGATACTTTCTTATTTTATCCCAGGTTCATTCAATTGTTTCTCAATGCTCAATTTCCGGATATGATAAAGGAAGGCGATACTCTCGATATGAAATCTTTGGGTCCTCACACCGTAGGGATTATCAAGTAGAACTGGAAAGGAAAATTTATTTTTCAAGGAAAGTATCCTCTAGAGAAGTTTGGAAAGTTCGCCGAACTGAATGAATCCTCAGAATCATATAAATCCTCTGACAAGGCGTCTTCTGAGCCTGCATCTTCTGAGAAATCATCTCCAAACAACGTTGTTATTACTGTATCTGATGATGCGAATACTGAAAAGGAAGATAGTCCTACTCCTAAAGCTCATGTGGCGGAAGAACATGGTTTAGTATCTACTCGTGCTCAAGGTGATGTTGAAGGAATAAATGTGGAGTCTGAGGCGGGTGTTGAGGGAGATAAAAATGATTCGTTTGATGATCTTGATCTCACTGGGTTTGACAATGATGATAGTGCAGCTTCTCTTGCAAGTAGTGCTAATTTTGTGACTAATGAGAACCTTGACATGATTTTTAACAATGTCGATGAAGTTGTTCCTTTAATAACAGAGACAAGGGAGCCTGACGAAGTTCTTGAAACTGCACCTCCTACCACAAACCAAATGGCGAATACTTCGACTCTAATGGAGACGGTTCTATGATTTCCTCCTTCTGTTTCTGTTCCTCCTACTATAGAGCCATTTGTGAGTGATCTCACATCAACACAGACCGGTGAACCCCCGTTGAAAAGAAGAAGAAGGGATCCAAGGCAGAGTGATTTAATTGAAAATCTTGTTAGTGGCCTTCCTGTACCACCTACCACTACTCCCAGTCTTACTACAACCAAGATTTTTACTGTGGGACCAGAAACCACTTTTGAAGTTGGTGGATCTTCTATTCCTGGGTTGTAGAAGGAGATCTCGGTGCTTAGTCAGAAGAACATTGAGCTTGTGTGACAACCCAAGTTGTCCCGTTACATTTCTCCGTTACCGTTAACGGAATTTTCCACTGTTCAAAAGTTCCGTTAATGAGAAGTCTTCAAGTTTAATAAACATTTTAGTTGTGTAAGTTTATATGCCGTTAAGTCGTGGTAAAAGGAAATAAAATACATAGCACATATTTCCATTTACTTGGAAAATATTAGTTTATCATTACGATCACTAAATCGGGTGCGACCAAAAGCCCCGTTTAACGGAAGTATCGGGTAGACTTCCACTGTGTCCCAACTCAAAACCCTATATAAGGGTGAGTGGAGTCTATTGGAGACTTTTTACACTCTCTCTCTATACTCTCTCTCTAGACCCGTTTTCGCCCCGAGTTCGCAACCAAACGCTTCCAAATTGTAAGTCCGCCTACCCTAGCTTATTCTAAACATAGTGATTCATGTTTATAGCCCAAAAATCATCCAAGAAGGCATGGTATAAGGAGTTTACGGCCCAAGAACATTCTAGGGCCGTAAACCCCTAAAAAGGTGCCAAACATGCCTCTAAACTTGTCCATAAGCTTGGGAATATTTAGGGGATATAGCCTTGGGGTGTTTAAACATTAAAATGCATGAATTTAGGACACAAACAAGAGTTTACGGCCCAAGCACAAGCTTAGGCCGTAAACTCCTCAAACATGCCCAAAAGGTTGGTTTTTATTCCCCAAATGGCCTTAGACTATTTCTATAAAATACTAGGAAGGATTTAAGGACTTAAACACAATGAAATGAGGCTTGATTTGGAGTTTACGGCCCAAGCATTTATCTAGGCCGTAAACTCCCCAAAACCCCCTCAAATGTTGGTTTTAATCACCCAAAATGGCATCACACTTCATTAGAAATCACTAGAAAGGCATTAGGGGCTTGAAACATCACAAAACTCAATGATTTAGAGTTTACGGCTGTAAACTCCGTTAGGAGTTGTTCTTAGGCCGTAAACTCCATTATAAGGCCCTTAGAAACCTCAAACCCACTCATGCCTTTGAGGAAAAGTGCTTAGAATAATTCTATGAACAAGCTAGAAGCATCAAACACCCAAGAAATTGACCTTGGGAGTTTACGGCCGTAAACTCCCTTAGATTGGGCCGTAAACTCCTTGTTTGGTCCATGTTGGTGTTTTGAATCCATTTACACACTTGATATGTGAGTATAGCAAAGTCCCACAACTGATAGGAGACCCGTAGCACCCTTAAACGCTACCCGGGACCCCAAACACTCAACCAAAAGTGTTTTCCACTCCTTTGAGTGTGTATAATTGTTTAATTAGTATATTATATGCTAATTGTATGTGAACATATGTTATCATATGTTAAAATAGGTCCTTGTGTGTGTTCAAGTCCTTGCGTGATCCCGAACGCCCAATCGGCACTCTCGTCGGACCTACTTACACCAGGTGAGTTCATACCCCTGAATGAACCTTTTAAATGCTTTTAAATGTTTTATAGGGGGGGAATACAAGTTAAACATGCTAGTTATCATGTCAATCACATGTGATTGATAACCCGCATGCACAAGATTTAACCACTTTACACTGTTTTACCGAGTGGGACACTATAATGTTTTGTACTTATTTCATAACTTTTACTTATACTGATTTATTCAAATTCATCCTAAATTGATTTATGAAAGATCCTCTAAGATTTTAAATGTATTTTACAAAGGAATACAATTTGTGATTTTCTCTGTACATAAAGACTTTTCATTAAAGTTTTCCCTTTTTGACGTATACTTTTATTTGTTAAACACTGCTGCTTCACTTATACTTATTTTGTACTCTGACTCGGTAACACTTTCACTTATACCTATAGTCGCTTATACTTGATGACACTTATACTTATTCACGCTCTTAGTTAGTGATACGATTTCTCCTTCACTTATACTGGATAACGACTTTACTCCACTTATACTTGATAGACGTTCTTACATCACTTATCGTCGTCTCTGCTTCGTGATACACTTATACTTGGTACGCTTATACTTCATGGCTCGATTATCCCACACTGTACACGTATACTTCGCGACTCGGATGTTCCACTGTACTCTTATACTTCACGACTCAGATGTTCCACTGTACACTTATACTTCACGACTCAGATGTTCCACTGTACACTTATACTTCACTGTATGTTACACACTCAAGCGTAGTTAGATGTATGTTTATGCTTGTATAGATGCATATAATTAATGATTGAAGGACTTAGGAAGGCTTGTCCGCCCTATTTCCTTTTCTTCGTTGAGATGTGGTCTGGTGGGATCGGATGTTCATCTGAAGGTCGTTCGATTCATTAGTTATATATATTATGTATGCGAGCATAGACATACGAGTTTTCTTCAGTCTGTTAAGAGTCTCTATCTCTAGTCTACACTTACATTACAAACCCACTCCCTCTTAGTAACACACTATCCTCTATTTGGGATGCATCTTCGGGACGCGGCTTTCTCCGTCGTCTAGTTGGTAACCAGAGTCTCCTGTAGGGAGAGTGGACATTGTGTGTATAGGCCTATACGGGATTGACAACCCCGCACCCTGACTGCTAGCTACAGTCCACGGCCTACCAAGCCAAGGGGTGACAAATGTCACAATATATAGATGCTTGTAGGGCATCTAGTACTCTAGTCAGTATGGTTACGAGTATCCTGGGTTGCCTTATAATTCATGGCTTTAAGGTAACGGTAATTCGTCAGCAATTTACACTGTATGCTGATGTCACCTTTTTCAGAGTCACACTGTTTGACCTTGCTAGACGTGTCTTTCATGTGATACCGTCTGCGGTCTGTCTTCACTATTTTGACCTGGCGAGATGTACCCTTCATTTGGTATCGTCTGCGGTCTGTCTTCACTGTTTGACCTTGCGAGATGTACCCTTCATTTGGTATCGTCTGCGGTCTGTCTTCACTGTTTTGACCTTGCGAGATGTACTTTTCATTTGGTACCTTCTGGGGTCTGTGTCTCCACTAGTTAGACTGAACCAAGCGTGTCGTATGTTTGATACTTTCCTGGAGTCTATGGTTCTTTGCCTTAGTTAGCAGTCCTCACTGCTGAGGCATATGATATTCCCTGATGTCGTTGCTTTCCTCAATAATCAAATTCAGTATTTTGATAATGATAGCAATTTAGGGAAAACTACTTTTTACTCTACATCACTGACCAGTCTTGGTAGAAGGCTGCTTTTATTAAAGAAAATATAGGATTTTCTGGAAAGGACTCTAGCACACTGAAATCTTTTAACTACTACTTTCTTAAGTTATTTGAATGAAATGTCACTAAATGCTTATGAACTCACCAGCATTTGTAAAAATGCTGATACTCGCTTTTCAAATAACTTGTATTCTCAGGTTAGCATTAGACAGGTACATCCCCGGAGCTGTTGATGAAGATAGCTTTGTACCATGCTGTATTCATTCTATTACTTGTATTACTTTAAATTGTTGTAATATAACCTTGTAAAACTATTACTATTAATGCAATGTTTTGTTGTACTTTGATTACTATAATGCATGTGTTGTGATACTTGACATGACGTCATCCACCCCAGAACGTTTCCGTCGTCCCGGTTTTGGGGTGTGACAGATTTGTATCAGAGCATTGTTTATAGTGAGCTAAGTATATCAATTCATAAAAGATATACAGCCTATAAATAAAAAAAGGGATAAAACACTCTGACCAAGAATTATACTTTAAAATATAACCATATTTTACCAAAGTATAATAACATCTAGAATCTAAACACTCGAACACAAGTATCACAAGAAGAACAAGAATAAAAGTCTTCGGATGTTGAGCACTACAGACAAATCTGGGCAGTTATGTAATCGTAAGCTGGAATAAATGTAACCTGATCAACTACCTTTATTCGAGATGCGATGAATGTGTGCTCGGGAGTGATTGTGGTGTGCAACAGGTCTGAAACTTACCAACTAGGATTTGCTAGAGCCAAACATAAAGTTAAAATACTATAGGAGTATTTTAGAGCGATAAAAGATTCACACTAAACCCATAATTATAATTCAAAGACGAGAACCAAACAAGAATTAAAAATACCATAGGGGTATTTAGAATACATAGATAACCTGGTGTGAGAACTAAAAGATCCTTATTGATATACCTACAGCTACATAGGGTATACTTCCAAGGTTATATATAATAAGGATCCCATAGGCTAAGAATGTGTGGTTTCGCTCTATTTCCTTTTCCTCGTTGGGATGTGGTTCTAGAGTAGTATCGCATATTCGAAGGCCTATCGGATCTAAGCTATATATGAATTGTATACCCTGTGTAATCGTAGCAGGACTCGATGTGGATCATCCAGCGAAATGTGAATAATCTATTAGGATTCTTTAGACATTTCCATTCTCGCTCGAACCCTGTTGAAAACCCTACCCACTTCAGTGCATAACAGAAGAGTTGATTCCGACCCGAAGAAGTTCATTCAGAAGATTTCCTGTTCGGAAATAAATAAACTGGGTCGAGACTATTGAAAGCACCAAGTGCCCATATTCTTTTAGGGACTTCGGTGGGGAATTCGCCTAAACTTCGGAGATTCCCAGTCATCCATCATGAAGTGATGACACCCATAGTCGGAGTCAGAAGGAAGGTGGAGTAGAAATTCAATATGTCCATACGAGAAGAGAACCCTAGGAAACTGCCCGAAGGAAACCAACGCCGAGTCCAGTTAAAGGTATGAGGCAGACCGAGGGAGCCAGTACGTGGAACCCCAGAAGTGTCTTTTCCTCGTGTTCTTCACACTAATACACCCATAAAATAATACAATTTAGTGAGTTAGTGATTACACTGCTCACGCTATGTGTTAGGTAAATCGCCTTGTTCCCGTTGCCAGTAATGCGCTTAGAGCGGATCCTCACACCTCTGTGAGGTTATTTAGCCATAAGCCCTCATGAGCCTCTCTTCCCGCAGCTTCGTTCCGAACTATTCTCAAATCTCTCCAGACCGGAGAGTGAAACCTTTCTCAGTATAAAGGTAACTTAGTAGGAACGACTCGCATCTTATGGCCTTTTTCCGATATTCATACACTCACTTCAATTACCAGGACTACATCATAGGGATGTAGGTCGACACTCAGACAACCAATACCCGAGGCACGGGAAAAATATTATGCCTAATACGTTCAGGACAGAAACGTCCAGGTTAACCATCGTCTCTCATTACCTTGTATTCCTTTCCGTGTAGGAAAAACCATGCCACCGAAGAAGCGTAACCAATCCACAAGCAAGAAACCTACTCTCCTATTTGATGAAGCTACGTTCCAAGCTGCAGTTTCAGCAGCCGTAGCAGCTGTCATGGCTCACCTGAATGCTAACAACACCAATGTTAGCAAGGTGCCTGTTGGAAATTCCAATTCTGACGATGGACAGCATCAATCCACACTTCCATACTCAGCCACCCGAGAACCCCAACTGAACCCACTAAAGAGAAAACTCAAGATAGAGGAAGGAAGTACCTCGACTCAAGGATCTCCCGATGGACAACGAGCTGAGGCAGTCTATACCCCTGCCAACCCTTCCCTCCCGACTCCAAGAAGACCGTATCTAGGAGACCTTCCCCATTGCAGCAAGTGCAGCTACCATCATCATGGTGCCTGCCGGGAACTCTATTGTGCTAGGTGCCACATGAAGGGGCATACTGCTCGTGTATGCAGAACTCCGGTGGAACGTATTGCATCAATCGCCAATGCGGCGGCCACACAGGTTTGCCGCCTATGTGGCGAGTTTGGACACTTCAAGAAGGATTGCCCAACCGAATGGAAAGACAAAGACATAGAAGGAACCTGACACTACTGCTTAGGGAGAAGCGGCAAAGAACTCATCAGATTTTGGTACGACTCTCGATCTCAGATAACTAAGAACAATAAAAGACTAATTCAAATGCAAATTCTTTCCAGTAAGGCGAAAGTCGCAGCACTGTTATAAAATTTTAAAATTCATTAGGTAAAACTATAGTGGCTAAACATATACGTTACGGTCATGTATATTTAAGATGGACAGACCTAGAGTGAACGAATGCCGCCTCATCTCCTGTTCCTCGTTTGGTTGTGGATTTAGGGCGGGGTCGCTCAGTCAACAGTCCTCCCCACCTTAAATGTACATGACTAGTATATGTGAGGCGATTATAGAAACACCTCGTGGGAACCCGTTCATGAAAAGGTACTCTATTCGGAAACACTTAGAACTCTCTATAGTTCCGCGTCAAATCTATTGATCCAAGTATCCGTGGTAGTGATACGTAGGACGAAACCCGAGACGCCTCGAACTTGTGTGCCTGTTCGGCACATGACTCTATCGATCTTCACTTTATATCATGTCGAAGTGTGCCAACTTCGACGACTCTATTGATCATGGTTTGATTTCGTGCAACCGTGTGTAAATCCTTAAGTGCTGTGTAAAAAGAACTTTCTCCATAGCCATATCGACAAATAAAGGTTCTTCCGAACCTGAACCTAACACAAATAAACCAACTTAATACGATCCGTCAATCGTCCTTCTTATCTCAAACCTTCCGAAGCACCCAAGGGAAGATACCATACACTGTTGACCGACCCCTCGTAGTCAGATGAACACCGAAGGGAAACACACTACAAGATAACTCTAGAAGGCGACATCCGACCGAAGCATACTCCGTATAATTTCCCCGAGAGACCCTTCTCACCTCGCATATCAGGTTCGTGAACCTAGAGAATAGAACTCATGAGACTGACCGCTATAATCAGATATATGCATAAGGGCGGCATATAATTGAGATCAAAAAGATTAAAGGTGTGTGTTTCCTCCCTATTCCCTGTTCCTCGTTGGGTTGTGGGTTTGGGGTGGAGTCGCACAGCTGAACGTCCCGCTGACCTCAACTGTATACTGCTTGCATACACGCGGTATTTGCGGTTAGGCTTAGTATGAGCTCTACCACAGACCTCTTAGCAAAGCACCTTCACCATATTCCATAACATAGGAGCCGAAGCCAAGAAAATCACTACGGGTTGAACTCTTAAAAGTTCCGAGTGAGAAGACTCTATACTCACTAGATTCGATCTAGACCAAGAAAACCTAGAACCTTCGGATGAGTAGTTGCAGTATATGCCCGCACTACTCAGGCACTTCGTCCACCTCGTTATAGACAAGTGGTGCCTATCATCCTCCACCTTATTGCATGGAGGAAATCGTTTTCGCTCTGTAGACGATGAAATACATTCTCCGAAGAGGACACTAAAATGCCGAGAACCACAGGATAGCCTTTGCAGCCAAGAATACTTGGTAAAGTGTGAACGTAGTTGCGTTAAGCCTCGTGACCCTGATCCCGAAGAGATTATAGACTTGACACCAGCTCTGGTGTTAGTCGAAGGGTTATGCAAGAGCACGCACTTTCCACGCTAGAATAAACCACAGTCTTGGAGATTCATTGGAATGTTAGGTGTTCCACGAATACTATCTCACGCAGAGATAGTAGAACCACCTCCCGAGATAGTCCAACGTTCATCTAGTGAAACCCTAACTCTTTGATCCTCAGGGTTTCCGTATCTCAAGCTTCGTTAGTGCAGGTTCATTTTGCACAAGCGCGAGATAGACACTCTATAGCAAACCGATAACCATAGTCACGCAACCCACTCGACGATCTAGAAAGCCTCTATCAACCAGTTGAAAGAAAACACGAAACCGAAGACCACCTGAGCTTCCTAAGGACTAACCTGAAGGACTACACATCCAGTGCAAGCGAGAACGTTAGGAACTTCGTAATGGCAATCACACCAGTGTTGATCTTGCCATAGAGGTACACTATGTTCTTAGTACTGAAAAGTTCTACTCCTTTCCGAGAGCTTAGGACCATCCGAGAATCCTCATAGAGACATGGTCCGACCCTTTTCAGGCCTCTACTACTTTTGGATATACCACAAGGTTCACATTCGATCGACTCAATTCTTAGACTTGATACGTGAATTCCCGACAACACTTTTCATACCTCACTCATCTTGATAGAATCCATCGAGAACCCTAACCTTGTAGATACACCAGTTGGAATCCACTAGCTACACGAGACGGAACCCACATCCCGTACGCGAGGGTCTGTTGAAATGACACACACAGACCAGAGATCACTTGGGGATGCAAGGACAATCACATAGGGAGTACTCTTTTACCTCTACTTGTCCATTCATACCAACTTCCTTGCCTAGATCTGAATTTCGGGACGAAATTCCCTCTAACAGGGGGATGATGTGACAACCCAAGTTGTCCCGTTACATTTCTCCGTTACCGTTAACGGAATTTTCCACTGTTCAAAAGTTCCGTTAATGAGAAGTCTTCAAGTTTAATAAACATTTTAGTTGTGTAAGTTTATATGCCGTTAAGTCGTGGTAAAAGGAAATAAAATACATAGCACATATTTCCATTTACTTGGAAAATATTAGTTTATCATTACGATCACTAAATCGGGTGTGACCAAAAGCCCCGTTTAACGGCAGTATCGGGTAGACTTCCACTGTGTCCCAACTCAAAACCCTATATAAGGGTGAGTGGAGTCTATTGGAGACTTTTTACACTCTCTCTCTATACTCTCTCTCTAGACCCGTTTTCGCCCCGAGTTCGCAACCAAACGCTTCCAAATTGTAAGTCCGCCTACCCTAGCTTATTCTAAACATAGTGATTCATGTTTATAGCCCAAAAATCATCCAAGAAGGCATGGTATAAGGAGTTTACGGCCCAAGAACATTCTAGGGCCGTAAACCCCTAAAAAGGTGCCAAACATGCCTCTAAACTTGTCCATAAGCTTGGGAATATTTAGGGGATATAGCCTTGGGGTGTTTAAACATTAAAATGCATGAATTTAGGACACAAACAAGATTTTACGGCCCAAGCACAATCTTAGGCCGTAAACTCCTCAAACATGCCCAAAAGGTTGGTTTTTATTCCCCAAATGGCCTTAGACTATTTCTATAAAATACTAGGAAGGATTTAAGGACTTAAACACAATGAAATGAGGCTTGATTTGGAGTTTACGGCCCAAGCATTTATCTAGGCCGTAAAATCCCCAAAACCCCCTCAAATGTTGGTTTTAATCACCCAAAATGGCATCACACTTCATTAGAAATCACTAGAAAGGCATTAGGGGCTTGAAACATCACAAAACTCAATGATTTAGAGTTTACGGCCGTAAACTCCTTTAGGAGTTGTTCTTAGGCCGTAAACTCCATTATAAGGCCCTTAGAAACCTCAAACCCACTCATGCCTTTGAGGAAAAGTGCTTAGAATAATTCTATGAACAAGCTAGAAGCATCAAACACCCAAGAAATTGACCTTGGGAGTTTACGGCCGTAAACTCCCTTAGATTGGGCCATAAACTCCTTGTTTGGTCCATGTTGGTGTTTTGAATCCATTTACACACTTGATATGTGAGTATAGCAAAGTCCCACAACTGATAGGAGACCCGTAGCACCCTTAAACGCTACCCGGGACCCCAAACACTCAACCAAAAGTGTTTTCCACTCCTTTGAGTGTGTATAATTGTTTAATTAGTATATTATATGCTAATTGTATGTGAACATATGTTATCATATGTTAAAATAGGTCCTTGTGTGTGTTCAAGTCCTTACGTGATCCCGAACGCCCAATCGGCACTCTCGTCGGACCTACTTACACCAGGTGAGTTCATACCCCTGAATGAACCTTTTAAATGCTTTTAAATGTTTTATAGGGGGGGAATACAAGTTAAACATGCTAGTTATCATGTCAATCACATGTGATTGATAACCCGCATGCACAAGATTTAACCACTTTACACTGTTTTACCGAGTGGGACACTATAATGATTTGCACTTATTTCATAACTTTTACTTATACTGATTTATTCAAATTCATCCTAAATTGATTTATGAAAGATCCTCTAAGATTTTAAATGTATTTTACAAAGGAATACAATTTGTGATTTTCTCTGTACATAAAGACTTTTCATTAAAGTTTTCCCTTTTTGACGTATACTTTTATTTGTTAAACACTGCTGCTTCACTTATACTTATTTTGTACTCTGACTCGGTAACACTTTCACTTATACCTATAGTCGCTTATACTTGATGACGCTTATACTTATTCATGCTCTTACTTAGTGATACGATTTCTCCTTCACTTATACTGGATAACGACTTTACTCCACTTATACTTGATAGACGTTCTTACATCACTTATCGTCGTCTCTGCTTCGTGATACACTTATACTTGGTACGCTTATACTTCATGGCTCGATTATCCCACACTGTACACGTATACCTCGTGACTCGGATGTTCCACTGTACTCTTATACTTCACGACTCAGATGTTCCACTGTACACTTATACTTCACGACTCAGATGTTCCACTGTACACTTATACTTCACTGTATGTTACACACTCAAGCGTAGTTAGATGTATGTTTATGCTTGTATAGATGCATATAATTAATGATTGAAGGACTTAGGAAGGCTTGTCCGCCCTATTTCCTTTTCTTCGTTGAGATGTGGTCTGGTGGGATCGGATGTTCATCTGAAGGTCGTTCGATTCATTAGTTATATATATTATGTATGCGAGCATAGACATACGATTTTTCTTCAGTTTGTTAAGAGTCTCTACCTCTAGTCTACACTTACATTAGAAACCCACTCCCTCTTAGTAACACACTATCCTCTATTTGGGATGCATCTTCGGGACGCGGCTTTCTCCGTCTTCTAGTTGGTAACCAGAGTCTCCTGTAGGGAGAGCGGACATTGTGTGTATAGGCCTATACGGGATTGACAACCCCGCACCCTGACTGCTAGCTACAGTCCACGGCCTACCAAGCCAAGGGGTGACAAATGTCACAATATATAGATTCTTGTAGGGCATCTAGTACTCTAGTCAGTATGGTTACGAGTATCCTGGGTTGCCTTATAATTCATGGCTTTAAGGTAACGGTAATTCGTCAGCAATATACACTGTATGCTGATGTCACCTTTTTCAGAGTCACACTGTTTGACCTTGCTAGACGTGTCTTTCATGTGATACCGTCTGCGGTCTGTCTTCACTATTTTGACCTGGCGAGATGTACCCTTCATTTGGTATCGTCTGCGGTCTGTCTTCACTGTTTGACCTTGCGAGATGTACCCTTCATTTGGTATCGTCTGCGGTCTGTCTTCACTGTTTTGACCTTGCGAGATGTACTTTTCATTTGGTACCTTCTGGGGTCTGTGTCTCCACTAGTTAGACTGAACCAAGTGTGTCGTATGTTTGATACTTTCCTGGAGTCTATGGTTCTTTGCCTTAGTCAGCAGTCCTCACTGCTGAGGCATATGATATTCCCTGATGTCGTTGCTTTCCTCAATAATCAAATTCAGTATTTTGATAATGATAGCAATATAGGGAAAACTACTTTTTACTCTACATCACTGACCAGTCTTGGTAGAAGGCTGCTTTTATTAAAGAAAATATAGGATTTTCTGGAAAGGACTCTAGCACACTGAAATCTTTTAACTACTACTTTCTTAAGTTATTTGAATGAAATGTCACTAAATGCTTATGAACTCACCAGCATTTGTAAAAATGCTGATACTCGCTTTTCAAATAACTTGTATTCTCAGGTTAGCATTAGACAGGTACATCCCCGGAGCTGTTGATGAAGATAGCTTTGTACCATGCTGTATTCATTCTATTACTTGTATTACTTTAAATTTTTGTAATATAACCTTGTAAAACTATTACTATTAATGCAATGTTTTGTTGTACTTTGATTACTATAATGCATGTGTTGTGATACTTGACATGACGTCATCCACCCCAGAACGTTTCTGCCGTCCCGGTTTTGGGGTGTGACAGCTTGAAATTCGTGTTTCGGATCCTCAAGTTGAAAATACAAAGCTTAATGTTCAAGTCTCTGAACTTCAATCTAACAGTTCAAAGCTCGGTGTGCAAGTAGCTGATCTTCTTAAGGACAAAGCTCTAAAGTCAAAGTAGATTTCTGATCTACAAGATCGTTTCAATCTTTTGACTTCAAGCTATTTTGAGCTAAAGAAGAATCTTGAGGAAGACTTCGGTGATAAATATCAAATATCTGCTGATGAATACAAAATTAGTCTACATGCTCAAGCCTTTCCAGTTACCATGCCAACTGGTCAGACATCAAGGATGTTGATCATGTTGAAGATGAGCCTCCCCAAGCCCCTCATGTCTCAGCAATAATTCGCAATGCACAAGAGGAAGCAGCTAAGAAGGGGAAAATTTTGTTTAAAATAAACCCTAACCAGAATGCTTATTGGGATGAACCTGCAATTACAGTGACTGATCTTGAGGTTGTTCGATTCAGAGATACATTCGGCGATAGATCGGGAATTGTTTCTTGGGGATTTCATGATCCTCTCAAGATGTGGATCGTGCTAAGAAAAAGTGGCAACTCTGAGCTTTACAGAGATAGTCATGATTTCAACTCATGGACTAGGGTCGATCTGACAGAATTGTCACGAGCTCCTTTTTCAAATCTCATAAACAATCCTCAGGCGACCCAGTTCAAGCACTTCCTTGAAGATCAGGTTAAAAAAGGGTTTCCTGCCATGAAAACTGTTGAGTCTGTTATGTTGGAGCATCCTGATATTATTGATCCTAAAACTAACAAACCTCTGCAAATTGTGATGTGGCCTGCAACCAAGCAGGTTAAACACTTCCCTGTGCTTTAGAATTATCAATACGGATCTCTAGGCTCAATGAAGTGTTGGGTTTTCGATGAGATTACATCAACTGTTGTAATCAAGCTCAAGAATGGATGTATCTAACTCTATGACCGAAGAGATTTGTTACAATTCTGTAAGTGGTACATTCATCACCTAAGCAATTTTTAGATATTGGTTGCGGAGGATATTTTTGAGGATGCTATGGAGGTATATACGACCATGGTGGCTGAGATTCTTAATAAGCGAATGTGGAATGGGGCGATGGTGCAAGCGGAAGTTATGGTAGTCAATAAGGTTAACTTTAAGCTAGCACCAAACCAAGGGGGAGATTGAAAGGCCTAATTAGTGGTTTGGTCTAGGGTTTGCATTGTAATAGTGGTTTTGTATAGATAGAGTGTTTTGGTAGGTTGGTGGTTGTTTACGGTATTGTAATGAGTTTACGACCGTAAACACCTTACGGCCGTAAACTCCTTTCGGTCGTAGTTCCCTATATATAGAGGATTACCCAGTTGTGTTTAGTGGTTGATGCCTAATTGTTCACGGTCATATATCGAGTTATACCAGAAGTTTTCAGCAATAGAACATGTGCAAGCTTGATTTCTTTTCTTTTATTCTCTTATTCTTGTTTCTGTGATTGTGTTTGCTATTGATCATTGGTAAGATCTATTCCCAGGACCTTATAGAATTGATCTGAGTTATCCAACACCCAACATATCATAGAAGTTATCATATCCTAGCAAAACATCATCTAATCTGCTTCCTCTTTGTGCGATCATTTGGTGCAAAAAATGAAAGCCTGTCAACAAGACCACAATATAAGAAAAGGATCTGATTCAGCTACACCACTATATAAGAAAATGATCAACTAAGCCATTTGAACAAAAGAAAACTGTGACAACCCAAAATTTCTATTCTGTACAACCCTTTACCTCAATAGAATTCAAAACAGTTTCTACTAATTTTCAAGCTTTTTGGAATAAGTTTGAGTATTTTAGGATTAACACTTAGGAGATATCAGGAGAGAAGATGCCATAGAGTTTACTGTGCAACAATAGGCATCCATAAACCTCAGGAGTTAGAGTTTACAGCCCAAATGGTATTTGGACCATAAACCCTAGTGGTATATATATGGCACTTAGCCATTTAAATCACTTTTTCACCATTTCAAAGTTAGAACTCAATTCTCTCTCTCAGGTAGCTTCGAATTTTCCTTCTAGATCTTCAACCTAATAAGTGTTTCTAACCCTTTTAAGTTGGTATATCACTTAATCTAGTGTTTTAACACACTTCCACCCGTTAAAATGTTCCAAAAGGTTAGATTTTCAACAACACCAATAACACCAAGAACACACACTAGTGTTCTTGGCCTTTTGGTACTATTCCAAGCCTCTATCTTGTAAGTACTTCTATCCTACAGTATCTTAAGGCTTCTTATGCTTTCACATGTCAAGAAAACACCCAAGAAAGTGAAGATCAAAGGTGTTTACAGTCCAAGATGTTCTTGGACCGTAAACCCTAAAAGTGTGCCAAAGTAGCCCTAGTCCCTTCACAAGCTTTGGAATCTAGTTTAGAACCCTTCCTTGATGTGTTTAGGACTTAAAAACATCAAAAGTCCTTAGATCATATTTGTTTACGACCATAAACACATGGAATAGTGCTCCATGGGCCGTAAACTACATATAAGGGTGTTTTGTTGCCGCAAACACTTCCATAGACCTATGCTTCAAAGTAGAATTGCTTCTAATGGCTTGTAGAGCTTCAAAGAAACAAATGGTCAAAATAACATGAGTTTACGGTCGTAAAATCATGTGTTTATGATCGTAAACCATGGGGTTGTGGTCACAAAACCATAAACTCCAAGGGAGTTTACCCTTGAACCCCAAACGCAATAGCAAGGTCCTACAGCCCCTAGATATAATCCTTAGGACTTATAGCACTTGGAACAAGTGTTTTGCATGTATTAGGATCTCTAATATTGGTTAATTGGTTGTTTAAAGACTAATCGGATGTATCTATGTGTGTTAGTATATTTTAATAAGGATCCTTGTGTGTGCTCAAGTCTTCACTTGACACTTAGTATCCTATTCAGTCCGTTCATCCCAACCACTTGGTACAGGTCAGTTCATACCCCCTTAATTAACCTTTTAAATGTTTTTAAATGTTTATAAATGATTTATGGGGGCGGGGGGATACAAGTTGAATCATGATAATTGTTATATCAATCACATGTTATTAATATCTAGTATGCAAATGAATTTACTATACGTTAACTGTTTTACCGAACAAATTTCTTCAAATAACTTTCTTAAACGTTTTTACATGTTTAAAACTCTTTATCAAACTGTCTTACACACTGAATGTTTCTTTTCAAACTTTGTTACAATTGTGTATCAAACAAAGGTTTCCTTATACTTTAAACTGCTCTTATCAAATAAACTTCTTTCAAACCGTTTTACAAACTGACATCAAGTCATCTTTTCTTAGTTATTAAACTTTTATAAGGTTTTATAAAACTTCTTTTATACTTTTATATTGTCAAATGCATGCCTATGTATGTATAGTTATATCAGTAATGTTTAAAGGACTTAGGAAGGCTAGCTTGCTTTATCTCCTTTTCCTCATTGGGATATAGCTTTAGGGCGTCGATTATCCATCCGAAGGTCATCTAAATATTATTTATATATTATGTATACATATATAGACATAAAAGTTCTTTCAGTCAACTCAATACCCTTGCATAGCAAGGGTATACGTTCATGTTCATAAGTACAAGTCATATTAATAGTAAACTACAATAGGCGTAGTTTAGAAAGTTACTAATAATATTACTAAAACAATAAATCACACAATGAGTCAGTTCATACATGAGTCACTACTTGCTAGATAGAGATAGAAAACACGATACAGCTAGTACAGACAGTACATAACTATACATGCTAGATAGAGAGAGAACATTCAATACAGCTAATACACACAGTTCATTACAATACAGGCTAGACAGAGAAAGAACACATAATACACATAGCACTTACAATACATATACATTAATACAGTTAACTGAGCCACTAAGCGGGGCATGGCCTTAGCTTCCATGGCCGTTTTTGTATCCAGAATCTCCTTAATTAGGGAGCGTATGAGTTTGCGTATAGGCATGGCCTTAGCTTCCATGGCCGTTTTTGTATCCAGAATCTCCTTAATAAGGGAGCGTATGAGTTTGCGTATAGATCTATACTGGATTAACTATCCTACACCTTGCTGCTCGCTATGGTGGGACTTGCAATTCTACAGGTGCCAAATGTCATTTCTTACGACGTCTTACATCGTCGTTTTACTAGTTAGTCAGTAGCAGGATACAGGCCAATCACATGGTACTTTAAATTTCATTTGGTTTAAGATAGTTAGTACAATAGTAGTCACTTATTATAATACTACAGTACTATATGATTTCCCCATTACATTCACTTCGTGAAAATTCACACGATGCACGGAAATGTAAATACTATATTTTGTTTAATGATAGTCAGATTTGGGAAAATACACACTCTTACAAGAGACACAGTCATATATTAGATGCCTTGGTAGAAGGCTACTTTCATTAGGAAGCATAGGGTTTTCTAGGATATTCAAAACTTTTACATACTCATACTTACAAATACATTCTTACAAATACATTATTGCAAATACATTTTTACAAATATAGACACTAAAATACTTATGATCTAACCATCTTTAAAGCTGATACTCTCTTTCAAAATAACTTGTATCCTCAGGTCAATAGTAGACAGGTACCGATACAAGGTTTAAAGAAGATGGAGCTCGTTCAAGACTCATCTTTCATTTTGATTTATACTTTAGTGTCCATTAGACATATTAGAACACTTGTATTTAAATTATATTATTAATGCAATGGATGATGTTGTTGCTTATTTACTACTATTCATTGTTGTGATACTGTACATGATGTCCTCCGCCCCAGAACGTTTCCACCGTTCCTGGTTTTGGGGTATGATAGATTGGTATCAGAGCATTGTTTATAGTGAATTAAGTATATCAACCCATAAAAGATATACAGACTATAAATACATTGGGATTAAAACTACTCTGACCAAGAGTTTATACTTTTAAATAATAAAATATTTAACTAAGTATATGTCCCTGCATTCATACTAAAATCCGTGTCAAAATGACAAGAACAAAAGTATTACGATTGTTGAATATCACAGGTAAGCTCGGGGATGTACGGTCAGTATTCGGAGTGGCATAGCCTGATCAACTATGCTGGTGCGAGGAGTGATTAGCACATGCCCAAGAATGGTTGTGATGTGTCAACAAGTCTAAAAACTTACCAACACTACCACAATGAGATCATGATAACAGAACCTAAGTCTAAAGTACTATGAGAGTATTTTGAGTTACTATAATTACTTACTTGAGAACTAAAAGTAATCTTCATTACTAAGTTGATAGTTGCTAAGTGGATACACTAAGGTTATATGTAACTAGGATGTCATAGACTTAGAATCGGTCAAATTTTTGCTTTACCCCTATTCCTTGTGAATTTGGAGTTAAGGTCACTTATTCGAAGGCCTATCCTGTTTTGCTTACATATAACTGGTATGCACTTTACAAATAGTGATGTAACTAATGGAGATTATCTAATAATTATCTAGATAGTTCGTCTAATAATTATTTTTCCCCCAATTCTCGCGTAGATAACATGGTTGGACTCCATCCCCACGGCGACCCGTATCTACTGAATGAAGGCAATGCTGGATGGTTTGGAGAAGAACCCGATAATGATCATCCAATCCCTTTGAATGATCACCATGCTGAAGACCTTTCAGATGATGATAACTCCGAAACCGAGGTTGAGAACCTACCCCCGGTAGCTCCTATTCCAAATTCTAACCCTCGTTCGGCTTTTCATGGCCCGACGCCTCCTTGGGTCGAATGTTTGGAAGCATGGAGTGAAGATCAAGATCAACCTATGCCGTTTAATAGAGACCGAAGCTTCTACAACGTAAATGAAAGGGGCCCAACAGACAGAGTTCTACCAATCCTGATCCGTAGGGTGGCCCGAAACAAAAATCAGGGCAGGACAGCTCTACATCGTATCGCAGAATTTGACACCAATGAAGGAATGCATATCCTTCGTACCAATCACCTTGAACATGCTTATGAGAGATCTAAGAGAGACCACGAAACCCTACTGCAAGCACTAGCTAAAACCCGAGCTGAAGTCATAGAGCTCTGAGTACATCAGAGGGTATATGAAATATACCTGCTTGATATGGAACATCAAGTAGCTGAACTAAGGGTTCACCATAGGGGTGACCATTGCTAATAGGAGATACTTTACTTCCCTTCTTTGTTTTAAAGAACTCTGTTCCTATCTATGTTCTGTGTAGCACTTATCTATGTGACTACCTTGTACTATAAGTACTTTTTGTTAGACCTTTATGCTGTCAAGGACTTTTTCTACTTCAGATGTGATGTGAGACCTACTACAAGGTCAATGTTCCCGAGTTTTTTACATCTTAAACGTCGATGATATTGACAGTTTCCCAACTTCTGTGTCACTCTTTGTTCAAATACTTTCATCATACCTTTATTTGAGTTGATCTGCAACTTGCTCTAGTCAAACCTTTGGACTATAGTAATTTTAACTCAGGAATCATTTCCAAGTCTCTTTTAGTGGTTGGATCATATTATTCACCAACCTACAACATCTCGGCGCAAATGACAAACGTCTTGAGACTAGTCTAGGAACTTACTTCTACTCCTTAGTAGGACTGCATTATAGGGATGTAGGTCAAATCTTCATGAACATACTTCCATTCCGTACCATGACTGCGTCATAAGGATGTAGGTCAAACCTTCGAGATCATACTCTTACTCTCCAATTGAACGCTCAAAGTACATCTAGGGTCAATGGTAGCCGCTACTAGAAATTCTATTTCATCATATAGGATTCGTAAGATGATTATTATTATGACTTTCCTCGCTTATACATTCCCGAGTTATATATAATAAAGACCTGGTAGACAATAGAATGTGAGAATTCTAATTTAGTTTCTTTTCCTCGTTGGGATGTGGGACTAGAATAGAATCACACATTTTATTATCCGCCCATTCTTGATTATATCATAACGTGTATAAGCTAAGTTTTCATGTATAATAACTCAGTTCTTAGTCAGAATCAAAATGATGCAGGTTCCACCATACTCGCTCATGAATTCATTCTCTTTTCGTGTAATAGAATCATGTCGTCACCCATAAATAGTCAGCCGAGCAACGAAACCCCTATCCTCCATATCGACGCCACTACGTTACAAGCTACGGTAGCAGCTATTGTGATAGCTTTCCTTACACACATCAACTCTGACAACACAAACAAGCCTAACAAAGGAGTCGAGAATTCCGATTGTAGTACCAAACCGGGAAACCAACAATTGACAAGAGTCATGGAACTACAAAGCCGAAAAACTGAGAGGAATAAACGAAAGCGCCAAGCCCAAAAGGATCGCAAGGGATCCCAAAGACTTCCGAAGTGTTATAAGTGCAGATCTCATCGTAATGGGGCTTCCCATGAAATGCAATGTTGCAATTGCCTAAAAATAGGGCACCATGCTCGTAGCTGTGGAGCACAAGCACGGACCATCACTCAATTCCCTGTCATCGGGACCAACCCTGCACCCAAAGGTGGTGGTAAAGTTGGACCCTATAAGAGGAAAGTTTCAAAGTGGATGAATGAGGAGGGCACCCGTGTGCACCTAACTCTGGCTCGCACCAAAGCTAGTGCTAGCCAAGCATGTCACCAATGCGGTGAGATAGGGCACTTCAAGAAGGATTGTCCTATAACAAAGAACTCTGACGCAGACGACAAAATTCTAAGGATCACTGCCACAGGAGAGGCTACTCCGGACCCACGTTAAAGTAATTAAGGAATTTATTTGTAATAGACTTATAAACCATACTAAATTAATACAACTCAAGTCTTATCTTTTGCGGGATCCCGTCAGTAAAGGGACCCTCATGCTTCCTATACTTGTCTTTTGTAGTATACCTTGTTCACAACAATAGTCTTGTAGTAAAACTAAAGTACTGTAACTCAGTTAAAGGTTGCACTACCGTGTCTTGTCTGTAACGCCTTATGTTCAAATCTAATGCCTTTAGTTTCCATAGGATTCCGACATTATCATACAATTTGAGAACTCGATCCTCGCAATACCAGTTTTGGTACGCGCATCTCTTTCTCCGAAATCGCCTATATAGCGAAGCCATCATTCCAAAACTCCGAAGTACTCATGCATGAAGTACCTCATGTTTCCAATCCTTTCCAAAGAAACCTCAACAAACCTCCCCGAAGTACCACTCGTACAATACGTCAAGTTCAATCCAAAGACCCATACGGTTGATCTATCACTGAAGAATGTATACAAAGGGGTGGTATATAATCAAGGTTCTATAGGTTTAGAATGGATGATTTCACTTTAACTCTTTTCCTCGTTGGGATGTGAGGTTAAATGGGAAGCATTTATTCGACTACCTCTTCAATCTTAATTATATACGACTCGTATCCATGAGACTGTGATCGATAAACCATGTATGAGTTCTAATATGAACTTCAGGACGGAGACTGCCCAAGACTACAAGTAATCGCATCATCATGTGAACAAACTTAGAACCAAGTACGACTCCTGCAACCAGATCGCCCTACAATCTAAACATCTACAGAGATACAAGAATAGTCCAGCCAACTTAGCGAACTACTTAGCAACAGAATGAGAAGACCAAGCACCTTACCTTTGAGCGCTTCGGTCTTATTCTTCCAGAAGACAGACTTCAGCGGGTGCGATCATACCAGCACTAATGCACCGGATCCCATCCAAACTTAGCAGTTAAGCGTGCTTGGGCGAGTGTAGTACCATGATGGGTAAAACCTTGGGGAGTCCTCGTGGTGGGGACCTCGACGGGACTTCCATTAGAAATCATTACCTTATGCCTCGCATAGATGAATTGGTTGATCAACCTCAAGAAACGAATTACTTTTCAGAAATGGACCTGAGATCCGAATATCACCAGTTTCGAGTGTTAGAGAAGTATGTCCCAAAGATGACCTTCCGAACTCGATACAGACACTACTAGTCCGTATTGATACCCCTCGGATAGGACCAATACGCCCGTAGTACTCATGAACTTAATAGATAGGGTACGCCATTCTTACTTGGATCAGTTCATCATTACCCTTGTAAATGACTTACTTTTCTACCCTCGTAGTAAGACGGAAATCATAAAGAGCATCTACAACAAACCATGGAACCAATACGATCAGAGAAGCATTGCACGAAGTTCTCTAAATACGAGTTTTGGAATTGAAGAGTCAAAATTTCCTAAGACACACTATTAGTGATGTGGAAATTCTTGAGGACCCTTGCAATTTATCAAAACCGTTGAGACTTTGTCAGCACCAAAGACACAGTCGGGAATTCGCCAAATTCTAGGCCTTGCAGACCTACTATAGTAGTCCATGTAGAACTCCTCGCAAATTACGAACTTCTTACGACTTTGACCTAGGAGGGAGTGGCCCTTGACTGGGAAGACAAGAAAGAGAGAGAAACCCTTGGAACTCCAGGTGAGAGACCAAATTCTTTTAGAAGTCTCACTCTGGGAAGGCTTAATACGCTTCGTAAAGCGTGGAAAGCTAAATTCAAGATAGTTAGGACCTCAGAGATTCTTACCATAATCGACCCTGTATCTCGCAAACTCAATCTACCCTGCGAGCTTAGTAACGTACATTCTACTCTTCACGTCTCGGACTTGCAAAAAGTATCGATCCGACGAGACTCTTGAAATCCCACACGAAGAGATCAAGTTCCACAAGAGCCTCACTTACGTGGAAGAACCGTAGTGAGCATGGACCGCGAGGTCATGGGAATGATTCATAGTTGTTTCCCTTGAGTGAAGGTTCACTGGAATTCCAACCAAGGACCCGAATTTACTTAGGAGCGCAAGAATCAATCGATCAGGAAGTATCCCCACTTTTTGGCTCGATTACTCATTCTTACTTCCTTTACCTAAATTTTAATTTTGGGATGAAATTCCTTCTAACGGGGGGATGATGTTGTTGGATTAGTGTCTAAGTCCATCACTATTTTGGTATGTACTTGACCCGATGGTGCATGGTCATTTTGGGTTGCCTTCACCAAAGCAACTTGATAGGATGAATTATGGAGAGAGAGGATTAATTATGAGATAATTGCAATTGGGCTATGGATTACCTTATTGTATAAGGTTAGACAAATTCTATGGGGAAACCCATTGGAAATCATCCAAGGCCTTTAAGAAAGGAATCCATGGGCTGCTTAGGGCTTAAGCAGTCAGATTAGGGTTTCCTAGTTTAAAACCCTAATAGCCTACATGTATAAATAGCACCCTTAAGCCCCAAAAAACGTGGTGAACTGGTTCTCTAGGGTTTTGGACGATTTTGGGCAGCCACCACTCTTCTTATTCTTCATCCTCTTGCTCTTGGTGTTTGTGAACCATTAGACGAGTGACATTTGTGACTCTAAGCTTTCTAAAGTCATTACAAGGAGGAATTGAGATTGCTGTTGCTACATAACAATCAAGGTATGATCTAAACCCCAATTCATATGTTATATTGATTATCATATACTAGATCTAGGGTTTATAGTCTTGGATAAATTGCATGTACAATAGAGAAACCTAGATCCAAGCATTAGGATTTGTATGAGCACATATGATGTTCTTATGGCTAAAACCCATCAGTGGTATCAAAGCCTTGATTGGTTTCTATTGTATTGATGCCTTGTTAATTTGTTCATGCTTGAAAAAATTCGATTTTTTGTGAGCCTGCCTGATGGACTCTACGAGTCCCATTGTGGACTCGGCGAGTAGGCCCCTACTCGGCGAGTCCATTTGGGTACTCGGCGAGTTCGAGCATCAGAAAGAGGGGATTTCGGGATTTCTTGCTGTTTTTCTCATGGATACTTGCCTTATCTGTTTTAGATCATTAAAATCTGATTTTATTCATATTTTTTAGTATATCCTTGATTAAACAAAAGATAATTACCAATTGATTAGATAATAGCTTCCTTATATGATAAAGATTGGATTATTTGTATTAATTGGGTAACTTATTTTGCAAGAAATTGAAATTAAGTCAAATATAGATAATGATGAAATTAATTGTTAAATTTATATTATTTGTTATTTGATCCTTGTGTTATGAAAAGTTTCAATTTTTCCCCTTCAGGTTTTATAATTTAAATTTGAACTTAAAAGTTTTGTTTTTGAAATTTAAATAGTTAAAACCCAAATGTTTTGAATAGTTTCAAAACTTGCCCTCAAGTTTTTGGAATTTAAAGTGGATTAAAATTTTAATTTAGAAATGTTAAATTCTAAAACCCTAGTATTGTTTTGAAAAGTTCATATCACACCCTTATGGTTTTATTAATTAATTAAGGTGTATAATTAAAATAGGTTTAATAAATCCATAAAAGTTTTGGTTTACAATTTGATTGAATTAAAAGTATAATCGTTAAATTTGACCACCTAGTATTTTAAAAGTGTAAAATACACCCTATACTATATATAACATTAAAAGTCTAACATTATATATATATATATATATATATATATATATATATATATATATATATATATATATATATATATTTATATTTATATGTATGTATGAGTAAAAGTCAGTCTTACCGTTAGTAGGCCTCATTCACGAAGCTGGTCTATAAGGGGTGTTTAAGGAAATTGCCTATAAAATGACGATTGAATGGGTATCCACTCTTACCCACCGCACTCTTGACTAGTGGAGGGTCGTTAGCCGAATGGGTAGGATAGGACAAAACCTTCCATTATAAGTATAATGAAGTACAAAAGAAACTAAATGTTTTTACAAATTCCCAATCTTAGTTACTTTAGGCAAAAGTGAATGATGCAATTCCATGAAATTACACTTTGTGCCCTTGCGAAGATGTTAGTGGAGCGTGTGCGGTTTACCGGAACACTAAATGGTTCTAAGAAAAGGTAGCAAAGGGTGACTCAGTGTTTGCCATAGTTCGGTGGAGCGTGTGTGGTTTACCGGCACATCGAATAGGTGACCGTAACATGTGAGGGCACCATGTAAGTTTGCATGGTTATTCACACCCGTTTTGTGATCCTCGGCATCCCAGTGACAAACTAGAGGGGCATATCGAGATTTAAACATGCCATTGAAATCTTAAATGAATCTCAAAGAATCTAGGATTTTTCATAGATTTAAAACTTAAATTTCTTTTTCGTTTTTCATGGTGGAAATTAGTGAATCATCATTCACTTACCTTCAAATATTCTGCAACTAGATTACGACATCCCTTTTCTAGGTTGTAGCGTATTGTGTTGGGTCCTAGCCTTAATATCTCATTTGGGTGATTTATTTAGGACTCAATCTTTCAACTAACTTGAATTTATGTTTTCTCCCGTTTTGTAGATGTCAAAGATCGACAACTATGGTCTTCTCAAATCCCATGGAAAAAGCTTTTCACATGAAGATATTCCACGATTCGATCGAGGAACAAGAAATCATGCTTCACTTCCTCCTCCTCCTCCCATTGTTCTCCTAACCCACAAGATCAAAGAATTGAAAGGTTCAATGTCACTAAAGCCCTATTGGAAATGAAACATGAAGATGGTAAACCCGTGTGTGCCCACGTTCTAGGAATAAAATCACACATTGATAGGTTGAAAATGTTGGGTGTGTCATTCCCGGATAAGTTGGTTGTGAACTAGGTTCTGCAGTCACTCCCTGAATCATATAATGAGTTCAAAAGAAAGTATTATATGATGGATCATGACACAAACCTCATTGACCTAGCTGACATGCTCATTGCTGCTGAATCAAAAATGGTTTGGAAAAGCAATGGAGTGTATTTGTTGGGAAAGTCAACCAACCATGCTTCCGAGGACGTTCTAGGAGAACCGACTTGCGTTTGCTGCCAAGAGAAAGGGCGTTGAATATAAGTCTACCCTAAGAACCTGAAGAGTCTAGAAGATGGGAGAGTCAAAGAGTATGGTTGTACTTTAGGTAAAATCCACTATCTAACTCGATTAAGTTCCTATTCATTGATTCTTAATACATAATGTGATTAGATTGCATTTGAATGTTTTGCAGGAATGATGAAACGAGAGGAAGCTTGATGAAATAGCAAAATGAATCTAATCACAAAGACATGGATTCGAAGATTAGATTTTGAGCTTAGATAGAGTTGTTAGGAATACTTATTAAATATTTTTTCAGTTGATTTTGCATTGTAAGGACAAATGTTTTCCGCTGCTTTTATAAATAAATAAAATTTTGTTTGACGTGTTTATTTATTTATTTCCTTGAAATGAAATCGTTATGAAAAATTGATGTTCGTATATTTAAAACAAATGGATGTAATTATTAATTATGTTGTTTGTGGAAATGTCGAGAATTTACCAAATAGGGAAAGTTTCTCATCGCCCAAGTTTCAATTGGATAGAGATTTTGAATCGTACAACAAGAATTGTATGATGAATGAATAAACTTTCACATTTGGAAATTAGACTAATTCGTTGACAAAGTGTCAAGTGAAGGACTAGGAGATCAAGTACACAAGGTTATATGTTAATCAAGTCCACAACAAGAGTAACAAAGATATTCGTCATGATTTACTAAAGGTTTAGTAAATATGGTTATACTTATAAGACTAAGTGTAATTCTGAATTGATTGAAAAAGGTTTAAATCAATAGCAGAACGAATAAGAAGAATAAAGTAGGGAGAAAGATAAAAGTTTCTCCATTCTAAGAAGAAGGGAGAGTACCTTTTACACTTTATGATAGGTCTTAATGATTAAGAACCGTATCTCAATTGATCCTCTAAGTGAGTCTTAGTACAACTGTATGTCTAAGAAGAGGAATCTAGAATTGAAGAAATGGTTAATCAAGAAGTCAATCATACTTCAATCCAAAACAAGTCTTAGAGTTAAGATTGTGACATTGAGTAATAAGAAGGTTTATAACATTCATAAAATGAGGAAAGTTGTGATGTCTTGGATAAGACAAAGACCAACTAGGACCTATTTATGAAGTATTTTGATAAAAACTACACTAACTCTTGAATATTTGTCAAGAAATGTTTATTGACAAGAGAATCTTATATGTCGAAGAGTTAGTGGGAGCCTTAATGGTCTTGAAAGGTTTCAAGAACAAATCAAACTAGACCTTATTGATCATCACTAGCACACGACTTGAGGTTTATAACCTATCGTGTTGACATTGTTTTGTTTTTGTGCCATTCCAATTGAGTTAATTATGCATGTGAGTTCTATGAGTTCTCATTTGAATGCATAAAAGGCAAGGACCTTAATCAATGAAAAGTACATTGACAGGAAAGGTTGAGCTGCTTAACTGCTTGGAAGACATGGTGGACAGCCGTGTTACCATTGAGAATGTTCGGTCCATATGAGTTTGAATTTGTCGCAAACTTTGGTGTTGATAAATTCACATGGATAGGAACACACACATACACCATTAAATCTAAGTGTCATAAGATTCCCTCCTTCATGAAAATGACTGTGAGGAAATGCTTTCATTAGGAGAGATTTTAAGAAGATAGCAATTGCAAAATTGTATTCTCGAATTCGAGTATGGTTACGGTATCCCTTTCCATGATTCGAATTGTGAGATTTGGCAATTAGTCTTAATTGTTTAGACACACATATGAGCTATATTAGACAAAGGTGTATGAGATTAAGAAGCCTTGATAAAATATTATCAAAGCATTAGGTATTAGAAATATGAACTTAAGAAATTCAATAAGTATTGTTTTTCTGGAAGTTAAGCTGTTTTCTGAATACATGTCAAAGCTAGTGGGAGCATAAGTGTTATGTTTATAATAATCATCTTGATAGTGAGAGCATAAACGTTATGATTGTATGATTATTAAGGTAAGTATTCCAAGTTAGCAATATTAATTATAGAAAACAAGAGTCATATTTTACAAAGTTGTAAGGGTTGAAAAGTTGTTTTGCTATAATTAAGGGAGAGAATATTATGCTTCATTTCAAATCGAAAGGCTTAGGTTGTGGAATGTTAATAGATTTAGTCAAGAGTACATAGTGCATTCTCAAAATTTCAATTATGATTGTGACATCCCTCTTCATAGTTCGAATTGTGAGAACGTGACGCATAAAATATATTAATAAGATTAATAAAGTATCGTATCGTATCCCATACGCTTCGGGTATAGGATCGATTGAAAATGCTATAATATTTGACCATTCTAAAATTTTCCAAATGTATAGCGCATTTAGAGGGAAAAAGGATAAGAATCGGTTTTGACTAAGATAATTAAACAACTATCAAAGGACAATCCAAAGTTCACCGAGGATTGGTCGCTTGTGAGTAGTTGGAAGTATAGTATTGGATGGAGTATATCGACATTATTATGAATGGATAAGATTCTATTAAGAATATGTTGTCATATGGTAAGTATGGAAAGGTTTCCATATTGCGAGTTAGATATTGAGAATCTTTGTCTGGATTAGAAACTTTATGCAAATGGATGTTCAAAGAAATGTACTTTGAGTGAGAGACATCAAATCTATGGAATTGTCTTGTAACAATCTCCGATAGAGGACTTTGTAATTTCATTGGCAATAGTCATCGTGACTTTAGTGTAGCGACATTACAAAAGGATCATTGCATAAAATGTTAGAATCTAACATATTCTATAAGTGGCAAGAATTTGATATTCTATCACTTGTTGAAAGGATTAGGAGTTGTGAAATGAGTATGATTGGAAATGTGTTCATTTGATCTAATTCACAAAGTAAGAACCATAGGTAAGCATTGTGTGCATGCTGAGAGCATGGGACAAGTGTTGTAATTCAAGTAAGAAGTTGATTACCCGAAACAACAAATAATGAGTAATCGATATGGTGATAAATAAAAGGTGTGTAATTTATACTCAAAAGTTTTGAGGCCATATGGGATTAGTACTATTCTTGTGTTTCACTTTGCATGTTTTGACTTCCTGAATAATTTTATTGGTTAAGAACAGTCAAATTATTCGAACGGGCCACAGTCGTTCATATGTTGGAAGTAGATATGAATGAAGACTGTCGTGAATTATTATGTGGATTGTCTAAAGAGCATTAGACATAAGCAAATGTTTGTTGCAACGTTCATGAGTGCTTATGAATATGATTTGAGCATTGGATTAAACCCACGCTCACTTGGATCACTTAATGGATTTTATCACAAGTGATTAGTGAGACGATAACATCTTATATTCTTGAAACCGAGATGTGTGAGTTGTATCTTGTAAATTGGTTGCACATTGATAATATGTAAACACACCAGTAACTTGGTTTTATAAAACATATTGTTGTGTGTAATTCGGTAAGTGAGTGCAAGCGAGCATTGAGTCAAAGTTTATCTATTCCTTTTATCTAAAGTAGGATAAAAGCGATATCTTTGGGCCCTCGATGATTTAGTGATGACAAACGTAAATGCCCGGCTGGGCTAGGGCTAATTTGATTTGTTCAATTAGTCAGTCATCATAAATCGAAAGTCAAGAAATGGTACAGAGAGAATGATTAGAAATCATGTCTTATACGATATCTAGAATGGAGTAATATATGATCCCTTATCTAAAGGACACGCGTATCTGATAGGATCAGAGTAGATAGCGGCTTTAGAAAGCTACGATTGCAAATCAGGATCTGAAGTCATACGCGGAATATGTTGGATAAGGTGTCTAAGTGTTGGGTTATGAGCATTCTAACACTCTTAAGTGTACATGCAACCCTAAATACCTTGGATCTATGTTTTCTCTATTATACATGCAAATATGAACATCCAAGGTATTATCCTAATCTAACATACAAAACAATGGATATAACAAGATAGAATACATACCTTTAAGTTAGTGCTTGTCTTCATGAAGCTTGAGTGCCTAGTGCCCCAAGTGTGACACCTCAAATGGTTCACAATCATCAAAACACTTAGAATAACTTAGAGAGAATTATACACTTCATGAAATCGGCTAGCCCTCTTCAAGAATAATACTAGTCTCTCTAGTGGCCGATTTTCCTCAATAATAAGATGTTTATATAGTTATACAATTAGGGTAAACCCTAATTGTCATGACTTTCCATTTCCTTGGATCCATGGGTTCAAATACACCATGGAGCATCATATGGGTTTTGGCCCAACTAGATAATCCATGAAGCATTAGCCCACTATACAAGTATGGATGATTTACACAATCAACCCATATATATTTAATTAGTCTTCTTTTGATCACTCAATTAATCCTAGATTAATTCTTGATAAATACTAATTAAATAATCTCATTATTCTTATTATTAATATACTAGAACTTATAATATATTAATAACCATAAGTGTCTTATTTCTCTCATTTAGTCTATCCAAGTGCATGATGGTATGCAACCCAAATGGACCATGCCGGGTCGGGTAAAGTCTTACCAATTATAGTTATGGACTTAGACATTAATCTAACAGTCCCCCACTTGGATAAGTCTAAAACTATTATTGCGTATGACTTCAAGAACCAACTGGCAATCGTAGCTCTCAAAAGCTTCTGTCGAACTCTGACCTTGTAGATGAACTCTGACCTTTGTCAATGACTTGTCCATTAGATAAGGGATCATATATTCCTCCATTCTAGATATCATATGGACTGAGACATGGATTATAATCATTCTCTCTGCCCATTTGTTGTTTCCCAATTTCCGATTTATGACGACTGACTAATTGAACAAATCAAATCAGTCCTGGCCCGGCCGAGCACTTCCATTTGTCATCATCAAATCATCGAGGGGCCCACAGATATCGCTTTTATCCCGAAGGTAAAAGGAATGGATAAACTTCGACTCATATGGCTTGTTCTACTACTTGTTGAATCGTACACAAAGACACGTTTTATAGCACCGAGTTACCAAATGCGGTTTCGTGCAATCAATATACAACCAACTCATAGTAACAACTCATATCTCTAGGTTTAAAGAATATAAGATATTATCGTCTCATGATCACTCGTGATAAAATCCATGAAGTGATTCCAATGAGCGCGGGTTGAATCCAATACTCAGAACTTATGAGCACTCATGAGTGTTGTAGCCATTTGTCCAACAACTTAGACCTCTACAAGCCAACCCATGACAGTCTTAATTCATATCTGCTTCCAACATATGACCGACTGTGGATGGTTTGAATAACTTAGTCATTCCGGAAGAATAACCTAGTTTATTCGGGAAGTCAAAACATGCAAAGTGAAACACAATAATAATTGAATCCAATATGGTATCAAAACCTATGAACATAAATAAAACACATTTTATTTATCACCATATGATTACACATTATTCATTGTATACTGTTTCAGCTATCAACTTTATTCTTGAATTTAAAACAATAGTTGTCCCATGCTCCAAGCATGTACACTATGTTTTTCTAAACACTAGTCATGCCATACACCAAGTATGCATACTATGTTTCTCTATGATCTTTACTTTGTGAACTAGATCAATTGAACATAACTTCAATGATTCTCTTTTCACACTCCCAAATCCTTACTGCAAATGCAAGAATTCCAAATTCATGCCATTTACTGAAATCTGTTAGATTCTAAACTTATATGCATTGATCCTCTTGTAACGATTATGAACAAATTCACAAAGACTTGGCAACAATCATTACAGAGTATTCCAAAGGAGATCAACTCCTTGGAAACATCCTTCTTGCATTAAATTTCCTTAATCTTACACAGATTGAAAATTCTAACTTTGAAACATTTCCGGATTCATTTTGACTATCACTTCTGAACAAGAGTTGCCTCCTTACAGATTATGTCAATATGGTCCTTCCAGAATTATCACTATACTTCCAATTGTCCTTGAGCAACCAATCTTTGGTAAACCTTAGATTGTCCTCGACAATTGTTTAATCCTTTTAGTCATATCCAGTTCTAAACCTTTTCCCTTCTTAATGCCCCAGGCATTTGGAATTTAGAAAGGATGAATATAGCACATGTAATCGATCCTATATCCGAAGGATATGGGACACGATTCATGATGTCTCACATAAAGACTAAACCAGTCTTTTGCTATAACATTTCCATTTCTATTTGCCAAGTTCTCATAATTCAGATTATGAAAAGGGATGCCGTAATCATAATCGAATTTAAGAATGCAAATAATGGACCCATATACAGAATTTCCTTATGTTGAGCCATTCCAACATGAAATTCATATATATTTCCTTGACTAAATGATTAAAACCTCACGATCTAAGCTTATAGATTTGAGATGAAGTATAATTTCCTCTCCCTTAATTATAGCAAAACAACTTTTTCCCAATTGAAACCTTTTGTTTTTCTATAATTAACATTGCTAACTTGCAATCTTTATCATAATTATCATGTTCCCACTAACATGATGATTATTAGCATAACACTTATGCTCCCACTAGCTTTGACATGTACTCAAAAAACAGCTGGACTTCTAGAAATCAATACTTTATTGACTTTCTTACCAAAGTTCAGATTTCTGATACTAGATTGTTTTGATAAGACTTTATCAAAAACATACACCTTCCCTTAGATAGCTCATGGGTGTGTCAAAACAATTTTAAGAACTATGAAAAGGGATGCCGTAATCATAGTCTTGATCGTTTTGACCTTTTCCATTTCTCACAAGTCCAAGTTAGTGTGCCGGTAAACCACACACGCTCCACTAACGACTTTGAGAATGCAAATATCACAATTGCTATCTAACTAAAATCTACTTAGTGAAAGTGTTTCCTCACCATCATTTTCATGAATCGGAGAGAAACCTTATGACACTTAGATTTAATGGTGTATGTGTTCTTATCCATGTGAATTGTCATAACCATAGTCACAAGACAAGGATAATGACAAACCCAAACTCATATGGACTGAACTCAATCTTAATTTCTTGCCACTTGGCAGCTCAAGGGCCTACCATTGCTTCTAAGTTGTTGTGCAACCAATTGAGAACTCTAAGAACTCAACTTTAACTGGAATGGGCATAGACTATGTCAACACGATAGGTTATAAACCTCAAGTCGTGTGCTAGTGAAGAACTTTAGGTTTTATTCTTGATTAGTTCTTGAGACTTTCAAGACCTTTAAGACTTCCACTGTCCTCTTGACCTATAAGACTCCCTTGTCAAACATCCAAGAGATAGTGCGGATTCTAATCAAGACGAACACTTCACACAATTGGCCTAAGTTGGTCTTTGTTTTATCCAAAACATCACAACTTACCAATTTCAAATGTACGAGAGTAGAAAACTTTTACTCTTACATTTGACAAGTGTTTTAAACCTTCTTTTATGTCACTCAATGTCACAATCTTGGAGTATGACTCTAAGAATTGTTTTGGAACGAAGTATGACTCATCTCCTTGATCTGAACCAATCCAACAATTCATGACCTCTCTTCTTAGCCATAACAATGCACTAAGACGTCCTTAGAGTATGAATTTGTGATATGGTTTCTAAATCATTAAGATGATCATAAAACTGATACTAAAGTACTCTCCCATCTTTTTAGATTTGAGAAAGTTTTATCCTTCTTCCTAATTTGATTCTTCTTATTCGTTCTGCCTTACATTGGAACCTTTTCCAATGTCTCAGAGTTACACTTAAGCTT
This sequence comes from Lactuca saligna, assembly GCF_052625555.1. Taxonomy (NCBI): domain Eukaryota; kingdom Viridiplantae; phylum Streptophyta; class Magnoliopsida; order Asterales; family Asteraceae; genus Lactuca; species Lactuca saligna. The sequence goes on from NC_136425.1 coordinate 91,597,884, forward strand.
GTAAGTATAATCATATTTACTGAGCTTTAGTAAACTATGATGAATAGTCTGATCAATCTTTTGTGGTGGACTTAATCAGTGCACATGACTATGTACTCGATCCCTTAGTCCATTACTTGACTCACACATCCATGTGAACAAGTAATTAGTCTTAATTTTTCCAATACTTGAAAGTTCTCATTCATCATGCTATACAACTTGCATGATTCCAAGTCCCGGTCCAATTGAGACTTTGGATGATGAGAATCCTTCCTTATTTGGTAAATTTAGACATTACCACAAATGAAAGAATCAATTTCATACTTCCACTGTTGCTATTAATGGAATCATATAAGCAACAATTTTTCCTCAAATGCCATTGTAAGGATATTTTAAAATAACTAAAATCAAAATTTTCTTTTATTTTAAAACTATGCGGAAAAACATATCCTTACAATCCATATGAAAACTTGTTGTTATCTATTCCTAAGCAATACCTCATAACTCCTAAGAAGTAGCTCAAGAATCCGATCTTCAAACTACGCGATCAGATTCAGCATATTCTTTCCTTAAGTTTCTTCACTTTTCTTTGATTCTTAAAACATTACCATGTGACACAGTCACATCATGTATCAGGAATCTCAGAATAGAAACTTAACAGAGTTAGATAGTGGACTTTACCTGAAATAGAGTCAAACTTATTGACTTTAACATCCTTAGGTAAATTTGGCAGCTTCGCAACTAATAACCCTTTCTTGGGCAATATAAACATATGGAGCCTTTGATAATGGTACACGGGACTATCACAGACTTAGCTTTTCTCTTTACCATTTGTTCAACCGAGTTGACTATGGCCGATCCCTTTCCATTGGGAAGAGAATGCTTTTCTGGATTTCCTGTGTCACTATTGTCAATGTCCATCAAGTTTTTGAGGAAGTTGATCTTAACAAATAAATAAGATCATTAAGGGTCTTGTCATAGTCTGTTTCATAGGTGTTCCAAAAAGAACTCACTATGTGACTTAGAAAGTAGTTGAACCACCATCTTTCTCAAGACTTTGACACCCAACTCTCCCGGCTTGTCAATATGTGACTACATCTCCAAGATATGATCACACCTAGACCTTGCCTTGCCAATAGGGCTTGAGTGACCTTAAACTTTTCAAGAACTTGTGGGGTTGGGAGAATAATTGGAGGAGGTGAAAGAAGTATGATTTCCATTAAAACATCATCTTCATTTAGGAAGGCTTGTTTCAAGAGATTTGGGAAGATCATAAATGTCTAAACCAGACATGTTTTGGGAGATATTCAAGATAGTTGATTTTAAAGTCCTTAATATGACACCCAATATGAAATATTAAGGCTAGGACCCAACAGACTATTTTATAACTTAGAAGAGGTATGTCGTAATCCAAGCTATAAAACAATTTGAAGGTAGGTGAATGACGATTCACCAATTTCCACCAAGATAAACGAAATGTATTATTAGGTTTTAATTGGTTTTGAAACTCCTAGATCTTTTGAGATTCATTGAACTGTTCAATGGCATGTTTCAATCTCGAGTGTGCCCTTTAGGTTTTGTGACTGGGATGCCGAGGATCACAAAACAAGGTGTGAAGTAACCATGCAAATTACTTGGTACCCTTAATAAATTACCCCTCAATCGATGTGCCGGTTAACCACACACGCTCCATCGATACTATGATAAATATTAAGTCACCCTTTACCTACCTTGTTAAGTCCAAGTTAGTGTGCCGGTTAACCACACACGCTCCACTAACCGACTTAAACAAAGTGCAAAGTGTAATTTCATGGATTAGCACCTTATTCACATTTTCCTAAGTAACTAAGATTGGGAATTATTAAGAGTTTAGTTACTTAGTATTTATCATTAATACTTTTAATGAAGGGAGAATTATAGTCCTGTCAAACCCGTTCGGCTAACGACCCTTCACCAGTCAAGCAAGCGGTGGGTGAGAGTGGACACCCATTAAGTTGCCATTTTATAGGCAACAACCTTATACCCACCTTATAGACCGGCTTCGTGAATGAGGCGTACTAGCGGTAATACTGACTTTACTCTTATACATATATATATATATATATATATATATATATATATATATATATATATTATTAACTTATAATATTATAAAGTATAAGGGTTGAATTTTAACTTTTAAAATTCTAAGGGCTAACTTGGAATTAAAGTATTCATAAGAGAAAACTTTACAAATTCCAAAACTTGAGGGCAAGTTTTGAAACTATTCAAAACTAATTAATTCCATAACTTATGTGTTTAAAGTAGTTTTAATCCAAAAACTCTTCAAGTTCCATAACTTATGGAAGACTTTAAACTAATAAAAGAATTATCTTTTCTTTATTTTTATAACTTATGGAATTAATTAAGGTTACATTATTTTTTTTATTATTATTTTTTTATTTAATGAAGAGACTCTTGGTCCTCCATAACTTGAGGACAAATTATGGAGTCATAACTCCAATTAATTAGAACTAGACTCTTTACTTTTGTAACCTTTGCCAACTTTATGAGTTTTATGAGTCTTTAATGTGACTCTTCATGTAACTTGAGGATAAGTTACACAAACACATTTTGTACTCAACTCTTAGATTAAAATGGATTGAAAACAACTATTTCAATTAACTTTTCTATTAATCTAAGCAACTCATAAGAACAAGATAATTCAAATCAAACTTTTTCATGTAATTAGTCTAACCTTTAAACTAATACAAAACATGAATCTATTGACAATTATCTTTGAAAATGGATTAGCATGAACATTACCACATTAAAACAAGTTTATAAGTTCAAAAACAACTTAGGGTAATGTTCCTAGTCCATTTCTAGCCAAGAACCTCGAAAATATGTTGTATGGGGTCCAACTCGTCGAGTGCATGAACATAACTCGGCGAGTTGGATGCATTTTGCCTTGGACTCGTCGAGTCCCTTCATGGACTCGGCGAGTCTGTGGGCTAACAGCATCAAAACTCGATTTTTCAGCTTCTATTGCAGGTATAACAAGAAAACAAGCCTAGGCTCTGATACCACTGTTGGGTTATGAGCATTCTAACACTCTTAAGTGTACATGCAACCCTAAATACCTTGGATCTATGTTTTCTCTATTATACATGCAAATATGAACATCCAAGGTATTATCCTAATCTAACATACAAAACAATGGATATAACAAGATAGAATACATACCTTTAAGTTAGTGCTTGTCTTCATGAAGCTTGAGTGCCTAGTGCCCCAAGTGTGACACCTCAAATGGTTCACAATCATCAAAACACTTAGAATAACTTAGAGAGAATTCTACACTTCATGAAATCGGCTAGCCCTCTTCAAGAATAATACTAGTCTCTCTAGTGGCCGATTTTCCTCAATAATAAGATGCTTATATAGTTACACAATTAGGGTAAACCCTAATTGTCATGACTTTCCATTTCCTTGGATCCATGGGTTCAAATACACCATGGAGCATCCATGGAGCATCATATGGGTTTTGGCCCAACTAGATAATCCATGAAGCATTAGCCCACTATACAAGTATGGATGATTTACACAATCAACCCATATATATTTAATTAGTCTTCTTTTGATCAATCAATTAATCCTAGATTAATTCTTGATCAATACTAATTAAATAATCTCATTATTCTTATTATTAATATACTAGAACTTATAATATATTAATAACCATAAGTGTCTTATTTCTCTCATTTAGTCTATCCAAGTGCATGATGGTATGCAACCCAAATGGACCATGCCGGGTCGGGTCAAGTCTTACCAATTATAGTTATGGACTTAGACATTAATCCAACACTAAGTCCATAACTATTTATGGTATGTACTTGACCCGACGCGGCATGGTCCATTTGGGTTGCATGGCACCATGCAATTGGATAGACTAAATGAGAGAAATAACACTTGGAGATTATTAATATATTATAAGTTCTAATATATTAATAATATTATTTGATTAGTTTGTGTAACAACCCGAAATTTCCGTATCATTTATTGTAACTCTTTCGTAGTACAATTCGCGCAACCAATCATCGTTTCCAATTTCGATTTCCGATCTTCCGTTTAATTAAGTCATTATCTGGTACACATTTAAAATGACTTAATGGGTGTCTTAATACATTTAGAAATCATTTTAACACCCAACTTTAGTGATCGGAATATTTCTAGAAATTACCGTATCGGGTTACGGTAACTCAATCGGGTACGTCCAAAAACCTCGTCTAACGTCGGTATCGGGTAGAATTCCACCGTGTCCAAAACTTAAACACTATATAAACGTGTTTAAGACTCCATTTGAAGCCTTTGGTCAATTTACCATTAAACAATACCAACCTCTCTCCTCATCCAAGTTTAAGGGATCAAAACTCAAAATTAAGGCTTCAAATCTCTAAGGTACTTCTCCTAGCTTGTATTGTAACCTTCTTAGCCTTCAAATTCGAGTTCAAAGCATGATTTAGGACTACATTCATGAGTTTACGGCCATGGAACCTTCATGGGCTGTAAACTCATATATCAAGGGTTTTTAAGCCCTAAAACCCTTCCTTAGCATTGTTGGACATTAGATATGACTTAATGGCTTAATGGAAAGGACTTATAACATGTAAAACATTGATTTAGAGGGACAAAAGTGAGTTTACGGCCAAGACACATTCTTGGGCCATAAACTCATATTCAAAGGGTTTTTGAGCCAATTAACCCTTCCAAATCATAGTTGGGACTTAGATATGACCTTTGGGCTTGCTAATCTAGACTTGGAACACTTTAAACTTGATTTTTGGGTAATAAAAGTGAGTTTACGGCCAAGACATACTCTTGGGCCGTAAACTCCTCTTAAATGGTGATTTAGTGCCTTAAAACATGTCAAAATGCTTTCAAACTCAACCAATGGCCTTGTGGTAAATCCTAGATTCATCTAAAAATGATTTGGAGACTTTAAACACAACATATGCCCTACATATGTGAGTTTACGGCCAAAGAACTCCTCCTAGGCCGTAAACTCCTAAAAGTTTGTAAAATGGTAACCTAAATTCATAACAATGCTTAGAAAATTAGTTAGAATCACATGTGATTGTCCTATATAGTTCAAATTAACCATTCTTAGCCATGGGTGAGTTTATGGCCGTAAACTCTACGAGTGTGGCCGTAAACTCATGTTTTAAATGATGTAAATTCATTCCAAGTGTTCCAAGGCATTTTAGATAATCCATTCTAGCAATCCTTATGTCCATTTGAGCCCTTAAACCATCAAAACCACACCCACATGAGTTTACGGCCGTAAAATCATGTATGTGTGTGTTCAATAGTTGTAAACTATTTAAAATGTTTACTCTTGGGGAGTAAACTCAAGTCCCAAGTCCCTAGTACCATTACACGTCCGAAGATGTCACCCGGGTCACTCCAAACGCTCGTTTTGAGGTATTTAACCTCATTGAAGTGTAATGTTCCATATGATTAGTGAATGTATCCCTAATTTTATATATATGGACATTATTTCATTTTACATAGGGACTTCGCGAGTAATCAAACCCCGAACCAACGTCTAGCATTCAAAACCGACACGTTTCCGAGTCCGGTGAGTTCATACCCCTACCCTTTTTCACTATTTTCACTGTTTTCAGGGGGGGGGGGGGGAACACAAGCAAAGTACAAGGAAATTCTTGTACTCAAAACATGTTTTCAAATGTGTGTTTCATATTTCATATGCTTTTATAACTGATTACTACAACTGATAACAGATTGAACATACAGATCACGTAACATATATTTGTGAAATAGGTCTTTAAACTAGTATGTTTTACATATATTTCACAAATGGCTTTCCACATTTTATCAGTTAAAAGCATGACATTAAAACATTTGAACATAATACCTGTACGCTGTTTTGTCCTCGGTAACACTCCACACACATACACGAGTGGAGGACTATCATATTATTACTAGTAAATTTGTTATTCCTGTATGATTGGAGACACGTCCTCGGAGAACACTCCACCGAGATACGCGAGTGGAGGACTACACCCATAACCAGAATCTCTGGTATTTAGAGAGCGTGACTTGAGTGTATAGATCTATACGGGGCTGACTACCCCACACCTTGCTGCTAGCTACAGCCGAACCGAAATGGTTCAAGGGTGACGAAAGTCATAAGTATGTGGACGACTTATTGCCACATGTGGACTACTTATTGCCACAGGTTTTAGTCTATTGTATGCTTATGGAACTCGCAATTAGGATAACAGAGATTTACTTGCAGTAATAATGAACCACTTTATACATCTTTTACATCTTTTACATCTTTCACGTTTTGTAACTAACAATCAGGAAAGTACGGGACTTTCCTGGGGAAAACATGGAACCTAATCACGATTACATCTTTTACATCTTTAACATTGTTTACATTAGAAACCTACATGCAGGAAAGAATGGGGTTTTCCTGGGTAACACTTACATAACTAGAAAGAGTAACAAACTGGATAACATTACATCTTTTACAATTTGTAACATACAATAAGGAAAGTATGGGACTTTCCTGGTAACACATGATAAGAAAACAGAACAGTTTAACCAGTCAGATAACCAACTATACATTTTCACATGAATAAACATGTTTTCAGTGTACAAACTTACTATACTTTACAATTGTGAAACAATAACCAACTATTAAGAAAATATGGGATTTTCTTGGTGCATATAACATTTCAGAAACAGAAAGGAAAATCGAAACATTTTCACAAACAAAAACCGCTTATGAACTCACCAGCTTTATGCTTATTTTCAAATTGCTTGTGTTCTCAGGTCAGCGTTAGAACAGGTACCCGAAGATTCCTTTTTGATCAGAAGACGGAGTACATGAAGATCCGTTTCATTAGTCTATATATACTATGTATCACAACTGTACAAACTTTACTTTTGAAATACCTGTAAAACTTTATTATGTAATGTAGTGGTTGTTTTACTTTACTTACTATGTGCATTGGATTTGATACTCAACGTGGAGTCAAACCCCGAAAATGTTTTCGCCTTCGGTTTTCGGGGTGTGACAGATTGGTATCAGAGCCCTTGTTTATAGTGAATGAGGTATACCAAACATTACATGGTATAAAACTATAAACACTAAAGGGCCTAAGTGCTCTGAATTAAAAGTATCTTCAAACTACAAGTATTTTCAAAAAGTATACAAGTATACCGAACCGTCGTCATCCGTAACCACAAGTAGAACCGAACCTAAGTAATTGGGTGTTGTGTACTATGGTTAAACCTGGGCAGTTATGTAGTCGTGTCTAGGGTCAATATGGCCTGGCCAACTATATTCATTCGAGACACGGCCAACATGTGCTTGGGAGTGACTGTGGTATGCGGCATGCCTAAAACTTACCCTAATATCCCAAACATCGAATCATTGTCGTAAACAATTCATGAAATACTATGGGAGTATTTCTCGATCCCGATCCTCTGTAGTAATCCTTATTCGAGTGGCTTTCTGTGATTACTCTTAGCGATAAATTATTTGTTCAATAACTTTTTCCTGCTTTATCGCTTACTCGAATCATATAACTGCCATATCTATTGATTCAATGTAAAGGACTTACCATCCTCTCTTTCTTGATCTTATTAGATCAAGATGCCTCCCCGAAAGAGACCTAGCTCAAAGAATGACAACAATCCTTCTTCGCCGCCACCTCCTCCTCAGTTCGATCTAGCATCGCTCCAGACAATGATGACAGCTGCAATGGTAGCAGCTATGTCACAAATGAACTCTAGTGGTTCGGGTGGTGGTCCTCAATCTCAAAACCCTGATGTTAACCAGGGACACCAGAGAGGGGGTTCATATAAGGATTTCATGAACGCAAAACCGACATCCTTTAATGGCGCTGGAGGTGTCATTTCCTTATCTCGATGGTTCGAGAAAATAGAGTCCATCTTTGAAATCTATGCTTGTGCAGAGTCCGATAAAGTCAAGTTCACAACCTGTACCTTCGTTGATAAAGCCTTGACATGGTGGAATGGCCGAGTCAAATCTCTAACCTTACCCGTAGCCAATGCCATGGGCTGGGAGGCCATGAAAGAACTTCTCATTGCTGAGTACTGCCCTCGTGGTGAAATGCAGAAATTAGAGCACGAGCTCTGGAACCTGAAGATGAAAGGTTCCGACATTGCTTCATATACTTCCCGATTTGATGATCTCGCCCTTCTTTGCCCGGGACTAGTCACTCCTGAAAAAAAAAAAAAAGATCGAAAGGTTCGTTTGGGGGTTATCTCAACCAACAAAGAGTCATATTTTGGCTGCTCGTCCGGATACCTATGATAGTGCCAAGACTTTAGCTCAGATTCTGATTGATCACAGCGACGATGTTAAGGAAATCACTACCACTTCTGAGCCGACTCAAAGGAGTGGTGAAAAGAGGAAATTCTGGAAGAAAAATAAGGGTCAATCTTCTCAAGGATCTTCCAAGAAACAACAGACGGTAGCAGTCCCTGCTGCTACTACTACCCCTGTTGCTGCTGTTTCTGTCATGGGATCCACAGCCTCAACTCCTACCAGTAAATATGCTGGTAACCTCCCTCTGTGTGATAAGTGTAAATACCATCATCATCCTGGTCCCTGTCGAGAATTGTCTTGCACCAACTGTGGTAAGAAAGGGCACACAGTTCGATACTGCAGAACTCCTACCCAATCAGCCAACCAATCATCGGGAGCAGGTGTTAGTCAAGCCTACTACAACTGTGGAGAAGTTGGACACTTTAAAAGGAACTGTCCCAAGAAGTCAACTGCCGATAACACTGGAAGGGTTCTAACCATGGGACGGGAGGAAGCAGTTGCTAATCCCACTGTTGTTTCGGGTACGTTCCTTCTCGACAACTCATATGCTAGTATTCTTTTCGATTCGGGTGCTGAAAGGAGTTTTGTTAGTCATGCATTTAAACATAATCTAAAACCTAATCCTCGACCCCTAACCGAAACGTTTACCATCGAGATGGCTAATGGTGAGAAAGAAAGCACTAATGATGTATTCATAGGTTGTACGCTTACCCTAAATGATCACTCATTTCCTATAGATCTCATGCCCGTTTCCATTAAGAGCTTTGATGTTATCATTGGCATGGATTGGTTGAGTCCCAATCATGCTGACATTCTTTGTTACGAAAAAGCTATCCGTCTCAATCTTCCTTCGGATCAAACTCTCGTAATCTATGGCGATAAACCCAGTTCCAATCTTCATATCATTTCTTGCATCGAAGCTCGAAAGCTCCTTCGAAAGGAGTGCATTGCATTCTTAGCTCATGTGATCAACGAGAAACAAGAAGTTAGAGACCTCGCGAGCATCCCCGAAGTCTGTAACTTTCCCGATGTGTTTCCCGAAGAACTTCCAGGAATTCCTCCCGAACGTCAGGTCGAGTTCCGTATTGACCTAATACCTGGAGCTACTCCCGTAGCAAAATCTTCGTATCGCTTAGCTCCGGCAGAAATGCAAGAGTTATCCAATCAACTCAATGAGTTGCTCAGTAAAGGATTCATTAGACCAAGTTCCTCACCCTGGGGAGCTCCGGTTCTGTTTGTTAAGAAGAAAGATGGATCCTTTCGGATGTGTATTCACTATCGTGAACTGAACAAGTTAACCATTAAGAACCGAAATCCTCTTCCACGAATAGATGACCTCTTCGATCAACTCCAGGGAGCTAGCTACTTTTCAAAAATAGACCTTCAGTCAGGGTACCATCAGTTACGAGTCCAGGAGAATGATGTTTCCAAGACAGCTTTTAGGACTCGGTATGGACACTACGAATTCGTAGTGATGCCCTTCGGTCTAACCAATGCACCGGCTGTGTTCATGGACCTGATGAACCGGGTGTGCCGTCCCTTCTTAGACAAATTCTTCATCGTGTTCATTGACGACATTCTCGTCTACTCCCGAAGCGAAGAAGACCACAAGCAACACTTGAGGCTAGTGTTGGAGACCCTTAGATCCGAAAAGCTATACGCGAAATTTTCCAAATGTGAATTCTGGATACGGAAGGTAACTTTCCTCGGTCACGTAGTAAGCGAGGAGGGTATTCATGTAGATCCTTCCAAGATTAAAGCGATAGAGAATTGGTCGGCACCGAAAACACCCACAGAAATTCGTCAATTCTTGGGTCTCGCCGGCTACTATCGACGATTCATTCAGAACTTTTCCAAAATTGCCAAACCTTTAACCACTCTAACACAGAAAGGTGTACCCTTTTGTTGGAGTGATAAACAAGAAACCGCATTCCAAACATTAAAGAAAGCCTTATGCAGCGCGCCTGTTCTGTCTCTGCCTGAAGGGACAGAGGATTTCGTTGTCTTCTGCGATGCGTCTAATCAAGGTTTAGGCTGTGTGCTTATGCAAAGAGGAAAGGTGATTGCCTATGCCTCTAGACAGATGAAAGCACACGAGGTCAACTATACCACACATGACTTGGAACTAGGAGCAGTAGTCTTCGCATTGAAGATTTGGAGACATTATCTCTACGGAACCAAGTGCACAATCTTCACTGATCACAAGAGTCTGCAGCACATCTTTAATCAGAAAGACTTAACATGAGGCAACGGCGATGGGTAGAATTACTCAGTGATTATGAGTGTGAAATCCGTTACCACCCCGGCAAGGCCAATGTGGTAGCAGATGCCCTTAGCCGAAAGGATAGTACAGGCCACAAAGTGAGGAACCCGACGATGACCATCCATTCCAACTTACCCATACAAATCCGAGAAGCCCAGTTAACAGCCCTCAAACCCGAGAACGTGTCAGATGAAACCTTGAGAGGGATGGAAAAGAAACTTGAGATTAGAGGTGATGGAATTCACTGTTTCATGAATCGAATCTGGATTCCCAAATCCGGAGGATTCAGGGAAATAGTCATGGAGGAAGCACACAGAACCAAATACTCTGTTCACCCGGGTTCGGACAAGATGTACCTGGATCTCAAGAAACAATACTGGTGGCCAAACATGAAAGTTGAGATAGCTACATTTGTGGGCAAGTGTCTGACTTGCGCCAAAGTCAAAGTCGAACATCGGAAGCCTTCAGGTCTGCTCCAACAACCCGAGATTCCCGAGTGGAAATGGGAGATGATTACCATGGACTTCATCACCAAACTACCCAAGTGTTCTAGTGGGTATGATACCATTTGGGTAATTATCGATCGTTTGACAAAATCCGCTCACTTCATCCCGATCAAAGAATCATACAAGATGGAGAGACTCGTGCGAATCTACATCCAGGAGGTAGTACGTCTACACGGTGTACCTGTATCAATTATCTCTGATCGAGATAGTAGGTTTACCTCCAGATTCTGGCAATCCCCTCAGAAATCCCTTGGAACCAAACTAGATATGAGCACGACATATCATCCTCAGACCGATGGATAGAGTGAGAGAACAATCCAAACCCTAGAAGACATGCTTAGGGCATGTGTCATTGACTTTGGAAAGTCGTGGAATACACATCTATCCTTGATCGAATTCTCGTACAACAATAGTTACCACACCAGCATTAGGGCTGCTCCGTTTGAAGCCCTATACGGTCGTAAGTGCAGATCCCCTCTGTGCTGGGCCGAGGTGGGGGATACACAGTTAGCCAGGAGTCGAGTCCCCGACAGTGCTCTCACTGGTCCTGAAATCATCCGTGAAACCACTGAAAAGATCATTCAAATCCGCAACCGACTGAAAGCCTCACGTGATCGTCAAAAGAGTTATGCTGATAACCGTCGGAAACCACTAGAATTCCAAGTTGGAGACCGTGTCCTGTTAAAAGTATCGCCCTGGAAAGGCACTGTACGCTTTGGTAAGCGTGGGAAACTTAATCCAAGGTACATTGGACCCTTTGAGATCCTCTCCAGGATCGGTCCAGTTGCCTATAAACTCCATTTACCTCACGAACTCAGTAACATTCATCCTGTCTTCCATGTTTCAAATCTCAAAAAGTGCATATCCGATGAAACCCTAACAATTCCTTTAGATGAGATCGAGATCAATGAAAACCTCAACTATGTGGAGGAACCGATCGAAATCATGGATCGAGAAGTCAAACGTACAAAACAAAGTCGCATCCCGTTAGTGAAGGTTAGCTGGAATGCCAAGCGGGGACCGGAATTCACTTGGGAACGGGAAGATTCAATGAAACAGAAGTATCCACAACTCTTTTCTTATCCATGATTTGTATCTTGTCTTATGTTCTAAACTTGAATTTCGGGACGAAATTCCCTTCAACAGGGGGATAATGTAACAACCCGAAATTTCCGTATCATTTATTGTAACTCTTTCGTAGTACAATTCGCGCAACCAATCGTCGTTTCCAATTTCGATTTCCGATCTTCCGTTTAATTAAGTCATTATCTGGTACACATTTAAAATGACTTAATGGGTGTCTTAATACATTTAGAAATCATTTTAACACCCAACTTTAGTGATCGGAATATTTCTAGAAATTACCATATCGGGTTACGGTAACTCAATCGGGTACGACCAAAAACCTCGTCTAACGTCGGTATCGGGTAGAATTCCACCGTGTCCAAAACTTAAACACTATATAAACGTGTTTAAGACTCCATTTGAAGCCTTTGGTCAATTAACCATTAAACAATACCAACCTCTCTCCTCATCCAAGTTTAAGGGATCAAAACTCAAAATTAAGGCTTCAAATCTCTAAGGTACTTCTCCTAGCTTGTATTGTAACCTTCTTAGCCTTCAAATTCGAGTTCAAAGCATGATTTAGGACTACATTCATGAGTTTACGGCCATGGAACCTTCATGGGCCGTAAACTCATATATCAAGGGTTTTTAAGCCCTAAAACCCTTCCTTAGCATTGTTGGACATTAGATATGACTTAATGGCTTAATGGAAAGGACTTATAATATGTAAAACATTGATTTAGAGGGACAAAAGTGAGTTTACGGCCAAGACACATTCTTGGGCCGTAAACTCATATTCAAAGGATTTTTGAGCCAATTAACCCTTCCAAATCATAGTTGGGACTTAGATATGACCTTTGGGCTTGCTAATCTAGACTTGGAACACTTTAAACTTGATTTTTGGGTAATAAAAGTGAGTTTACGGCCAAGACATACTCTTGGGCCGTAAACTCCTCTTAAATGGTGATTTAGTGCCTTAAAACATGTCAAAATGCTTTCAAACTCAACCAATGGCCTTGTGGTAAATCCTAGATTCATCTAAAAATGATTTGGAGACTTTAAACATAACATATGCCCTACATATGTGAGTTTACGGCCAAAGAACTCCTCCTAGGCCGTAAACTCCTAAAAGTTTGTAAAATGGTAACCTAAATTCATAACAATGCTTAGAAAATTAGTTAGAATCACATGTGATTATCGTATATAGTTCAAATTAACCATTCTTAGCCATGGGTGAGTTTACGGCCGTAAACTCTATGAGTGTGGGCATAAACTCATGTTTTAAATGATGTAAATTCATTCCAAGTGTTCCAAGGCATTTTAGATAATCCATTCTAGCAATCCCTATGTCCATTTGAGCCCTTAAACTATCAAAACCACACCCACATGAGTTTACGGCCGTAAACTCATGTATGTGTGTGTTCAATAGTTTTAAAATCTTTAAAATGTTTACTCTTGGGGAGTAAACTCAAGTCCCAAGTCCCTAGTACCATTACACGTTCGAAGATGTCACCCGGGTCACTCCAAACGCTCGTTTTGAGGTATTTAACCTCATTGAAGTGTAATGTTCCATATGATTAGTGAATGTATCCCTAATTTTATATATATGGACATTATTTCATTTTACATAGGGACTTCACGAGTAATCAAACCCCGAACCAACGTCTAGCATTTAAAACGACACGTTTCCGAGTCCGGTGAGTTCATACCCCTACCCTTTTTCACTATTTTCACTATTTTCAGGGGGGGAACACAAGCAAAGTACAAGGAAATTCTTGTACTCAAAACATGTTTTCAAATGTGTGTTTCATATTTCATATGCTTTTATAACTGATTACTACAACTGATAACAGATTGAACATACATATCATGTAACATATATTTGTGAAATAGGTCTTTAAACTAGTATGTTTTACATATATTTCACAAATGGCTTTCCACATTTTATCAGTTAAAAGCATGACATTAAAACATTTGAACATAATACATGTACACTGTTTTGTCCTCGGTAACACTCCACACACATACACGAGTGGAGGACTATCATATTATTACTAGTAAATTTGTTATTCCTGTATGATTGGAGACACGTCCTCGGAGAACACTCCACCGAGATACGCGAGTGGAGGACTACACCCATAACCAGAATCTCTAGTATTTAGAGAGCGTGACTTGAGTGTATAGATCTATACGGGGCTGACTACCCCACACCTGGCTGCTAGCTACAGCCGAACCGAAATGGTTCAAGGGTGACGAAAGTCATAAGTATGTGGACGACTTATTGCCACATGTGGACTACTTATTGCCACAGGTTTTAGTCTATTGTATGGTTATGGAACTCGCAATTAGGATAACAGAGATTTACTTACAGTAATAATGAACCACTTTATACATCTTTTACATCTTTTACATCTTTCACGTTTTGTAACTAACAATTAGGAAAGTACGGGACTTTCCTGGGGAAAACATGGAACCTAATCACGATTACATCTTTTACATCTTTAACATTGTTTACATTAGAAACCTACATGCAGGAAAGCATGGGGCTTTCCTGGGTAACACTTACATAACTAGAAAGAGTAACAAACTGGATAACATTACATCATTTACAATTTGTAACATACAATAAGGAAAGTATGGGACTTTCCTGGTAACACATGATAAGAAAACAGAACAGTTTAACCAGTCAGATAACCAACTATACATTTTCACATGAATAAACATCTTTTCAGTGTACAAACTTACTATACTTTACAATTGTGAAACAATAACCAACTATTAAGAAAATATGGGATTTTCTTGGTGCATATAACATTTCAGAAACAGAAAGGAAACTCGAAACATTTTCACAAACAAAAACTGCTAATGAACTCACCAGCTTTATGCTGATTTTCAAATCGCTTGTGTTCTCAGGTCAGCGTTAGAACAGGTACCCGAAGATTCCTTTTTGATCAGAAGATGGAGTACATGAAGATCCGTTTCATTAGTCTATATATACTATGTATCACAACTGTACAAACTTTACTTTTGTAATAACTGTAAAACTTTATTATGTAATGTAGTGGTTGTTTTACTTTACTTACTATGTGCATTGGATTTGATACTCAACGTGGAGTCACACCCCGGAAATGTTTCCGCCTTCGGTTTTCGGGGTGTGACAGTTTGATCAAGAATTAATTTAGAATTAATTAAGTGATCAAAAGATAACTTATTAAATATATGGGTTGATTATGCAAATCATCCATATCTTGTATAGTGGGCTAAGAGGCTCCATGGACTATCAAGTTGGGTTCCACCCATAGGATGCTCCATGGATGCTCCATGGGAGTTACAAACCCATGGGTCATGGAAATGAAGAGTCATGACACATTAGGGTTTACATGGTGTAATCCTAGATGTTTCAACACTATATAAGGATCTCATTCTCCACGAAAATCGGTTACACTAAGTAAACAAGAGGGCTTGGCCGATTTCAAGAAGTGTGTATTCTCTCATAATTCTTTCCAAGAGCATTTGGTGTTGTGTGAAGCATTTGAGGCATCACACATGGGGTGCTAGGCTCATAAGGTTTCAAGGAACACAAGCAACTACAAGGTAAGTTATTCTATCTATCATTCAAGTTAAAATTGTTTCCCATGTATGCTAGATAGGAATATAGCCTTGGAATTCAACTTTGCAAGATAATTAGACAAACATAGATCCAAGGTTATTAGGGTTGCATGTACACTTAGGAAGTGTTAGAATGCTCAAAACCCATCAGTGGTACCAGAGCCTAGGCTTGTTTGCTTTTTATTTGTGCTTAAAAGTTGAAAAAAAAAGTCGAAAATCTTGCTGTCTACGAATGGACTCGTCGAGTCTATAGGGGGGACTCGTCGAGTTCACGTGTATCTTCAACCAACTCGGCGAGTAAGTTCATGCACTCGGCGAGTAGGGTCGACAGGTTGCAGAATTTCGACTTTAGTTGCTGGAAATGGACTAGAAACATTACCCTAAACTATTTTGGTACTTGAAAACTTGTTTTGATGGTGTAATGTTCTTTCTAATTCATTTACAACAACTAGTTATCAAAATTACAAAGTTTTAAGTGTAATTTTGATTTATGAATGTGTTCATATTCATGTTCTTGTTCTTATGATGTTTTAGATGATCATAGGAATTATTTGTAACCTATGTGGTAGATTAATTCTTGATCATAATGTGTTTTAATGGAGTCCATAACTTGTCCTCAAGTTATGGAAAACCAAGAGTCACACTTGAATTAAAACTATTAAAAGAACACAAGAGTTAGAAAAATGAAGAGTCTTCATTTTATTACTCTATTAAACTCATAAGTTACAAGAAATGAAAAGTTTTGAAAGTTACAAAACTTGCCCTCAAGTTTTGGAACAAGTAAAGTTAAGTTAAAACTTTAGTTCAAACCCCTTAGAATTTTAAAAGTTAAAATTCAACCCTTATACTTATATTATGATGATTTAATAATTATATATATATATATATATATATATATATATATATATATATATATATATATATATATATATATATATATGTAAGAACAAAGTCGTCTTACCGCTAGTACGCCTCATTCACGAAGTCGGTCTATAAGGTGGGTATAAGGTTGTTGCCTATAAAATGGTGACTTAATGGGTGTCTACTCTCACCCACCGCTTGCTTGACTGGTGGAGGGTCGTTAGTCGAACGGGTAAGACAATGACTTATAAATTCTCATTCAAAGTATGATGAATATTATAAAGTAACTAAATGTTTTACTAAATTCCCAATCTTAGTTACTTTAGGAAAATGTGAATAAGGTGCTAATCAATGAAATTACACTTTACACTTTGTCTAAGTCGTTGGTGGAGCGTGTGTGGTTAACCGGCACACTAACTTGGACTTAACAAGGTAGGTAAAGGGTGACTTAAGGTTTATTATAGTATCGGTGGAGCGTGTGTGGTTTACCGGCACATCGATTGAGTGATAAACTTTAAGGGTACCAAGTGATTTGCATGGTTACTTCACACCTCGTTTTGTGATCCTCAGTATCCCAGTCACAAAACTTGGAGGGCACACTCGAGATTGAAACATGCCTTTGAAAAGTTCATTGAATCTCAAAGAATCTAGGAATTTCTAAGAACCAATCATAAAACCTAATATCTAATATTTCGATTTTCGTGGTGGAAATTGGTGAATCGTATTTCACCTACCTTTCAAATATGTTATAGCTTGGATTACGACATACCTCTTCTAAGTTATAATATATTGTGATTGGATCCTAGCCTTAATATTACATTTGGGTGTTTTATTAAGGACTCTCTTAATATCTAAACTAATCTTGTCCTCTTCCTTCAGATGTCTTCAAACAATGCTGCTTTTGGCTCGAATCCTAATGGCTCCTTTACTCTTATGAGCTTGTGTGGGAAAGTCACTTTTGATGGATCTAACTTCAATGAGTGGATCAAAAACATCAGGATGATTACCCGCTACGAGGACAAAGAATATGTCCTCGACAAGGAGCTTAAGGAGATTGATGAGACCACTGCAACTCCTCAGGAGATCGCTGACTTTCAGGCACATGAAAGGGATGCTACGAAAGTAGCATGCATCATGATGGCCACAATGACAGCAGAACTCCAAAAGTCCTATGAGGATTTCTACCCTTATGAAATGCACCAAGATTTGATGGAAAGATACCATCAAAGTGCACGACAAGAGAGGTATGAAATCATCTGCTCCATGATAACAACCATGATGAAGGACGGGGATTCCATCACGAGCCACATGCAGAAAATGCAAAGGTATGTGGATTGATTGCTGAAGCTTAATGTGAACTTCCCTGAGGAGCTTGCAATAGATATAATTTTGCGCTCCTTACCATCGTGCTATGATCAATTCCGCATGACATATCACATGAATAAGGAAGAGGTCACACTCAGCAAACTTCAGGGGCTTCTCAAGACCGCAGAATCAGGTCTTAAGGGGAAGTTGGTTGTTAACACTCCTACTCCAAACTCCACTCCGGTTTTGGCAATCGGGAAAAGTCGAGGGAAGAAGAGAAAGAGTTCTTCGAAGGGTACCAAGGTTAGGACCCTTGATGGCTCTTCTTCAAATGGAACCAAGAAAGGTTTTGTCACTCCTTCTTCTGACCCAAAAGAGACTGAATGCTTCTATTGCCATGAAAAATCACATTGGAAGCGGAACTGCCCAAAATACCAGCAAGATGTGAAGGATGGGAAAGTTAAACCCAACCATGCAGGTATTTACACTATCATTTCTAATAACTCACCCCATTCGAAATCTTGGGCCCTTGATACCGGTTGTGGTATTCACATTTGTTGTGACTTGCAGGGACTAGGAAGAAGTGAGAATGTGGAGCAAGGAAGAATAAACTTAATTATGGGGAATAGGAAAGTTACACCTGTCACCAAGATTGGAGTTTATACTTTATTGCTAAGTAGTGGGTTAAATTTAGATTTGAATAAATGTTATTATTCGCCAGAAATGGCATGAAATATTATTTCCTTTCATGCATTATATAAACAAGGTTTCACCTTTTCATTTGATAATGAAGTTGGTTCGATTGATGCTTTCCTTAATAACGTTCTTTATTTTAAAGCATTACCTTGTGATGGTGTGTATGAAGCTGTATCTGTTGTAGATCACTTAGGAAATAATCTTTTGTGTATTGATTCTCCTAATAATAATAACTTGGATAAAGCATCATTATGGCATTGTCGTCTTGGACATGTAAGCAAGAAACGCATAGGCCAACTCCAAAAGGATGGAGTCTTGGAGTCGTTTGACCTAAAGTCAGATGATAGTTGCGAATCATGCTTACTTGGAAAAATGACAAAGTCACCCTTCACAGGCTCGTGTGAAAGGGATGAAGGTTTGTTGGACCTTATACACACGGATGTGTGTGGACCATTTAAACATGCCACAAGGGATGCTAATCGTTATTATTTGACTTTTACTGATGATTACAGTAGATATGGATGTGTCTACTTAATCAAGCATAAGTCAGAGACTTTCGAGAGGTTTAAGGAATTTAAACAGGAAGTCGAGAATCAATTGGGCAGGAACATTAAGATGCTTCGATCCGATCGAGGTGCTGAGTATCTTAGTTCAGAATTCCTCGACTATCTAAGAGAATGTGGGATTGTCTCACAATTGACACCTCCCAGGACACCGCAGTTGAATGGTGTGGCTGAGAGGCGTAATCGAACCTTGTTAGACATGGTTCGTTCCATGATGAGTCGAGCTTTGCTACCAATCTCATTCTAGGGGTATGCCTTAGAGACTGCCGCCCATATTCTTAATCTAGTCCCTATAAAGAAAGTTGCCAAAACTCCTCACGAAATGTGGACTGGTAAAGTACCTAAACTAGACCACATCAAGATTTGGGGTTGCGAGGCTTTCGTGAGACGCGAGACTCATGATAAGCTCGAACCTTGAAGCGAGAGGTGTATTTTCATCGGCTACCCACAACAATCCTTTGGTTACCTCTTCTACAGACCTAGTGACAATGTGGTCTTTGTAGCAAGAAGAGGAGTCTTTCGAGAAAGAGAGTTTATAAGACAAGGAGATAGTGGGAGGAAAATTGATCTTGAAGAAATTCAAGAGTCAAGTGGTGAAGGAACTTCAAACTCTAGCCCTCAACTTGAGGAGGAAACTCCTGTTGAGCCAATTGACGAATCTGTACCTCTGAGACGTTCCACGAGAGTTAGGAGTGCACCTAAGCATTACTATGGATTCCATATTACTGCAGAAGGTGAGACACTTATTAGTGATGGGACACTAGTAAGTCAAGATGTGTCACACCCCCAAACCAAGGATGGCGGAAACGTCTGGGGGTGGAGGACTTCATGTACAGTATCACAACAACGTGTATAATAGTGCTCAAAGTAAAAACAACCACCATAAATATAATTGCAAAAGTTACACCAAAGTATATGTTTACATGTTTCAAAAGCAATTACATTATGATGACAAAATAAATTGTTGACGGTTTAGCGTCCCATCCTCAAAGCGATGAAGTTTTCCTGTTTCACTGATTTCCTGAGAATACAAGTAGTTTTAAAGAGTGTCAACACAAAGGTTGGTGAGTTCATAAGAGTTTTGTTTGAAGTAGAAACCGTTTTTCCTTGTAAAATCGATTTAGTTTGATTTCCAGAAAATCCAATATTTTCTTAGTTAAGTATGAATAGAAATAATCCTACATGATGCTGTAATGAACCCTAGAGTAATCCGTAGAGTTCCTCTATAATCGTCCAACATATAAAGTTATATAAGGCTTAACTTAGATAAAACGTTGAATATAGTGGGTCTGCCCTAGGTCCACAACCCAACGAGGAACAGGAGATGAGGCGGGCACCACCAATTCTAGGCCAATCAAGACTAAATTCTTATATGACTCAACATATACGCTCAGCGACTATAGTTGAAGTCTAACAATTTTAGAGGATGTGTAGTTTTAATATAATAATAGCTTTGTATAGAGACCCGGCACTTTGTATTTGTACCCCTTTTTGTATAGAGACCCGGTACTTTGTATTTGTACCCCTTTTTGTATAGAGACCCGGTACTTTGTATTTGTACCCCTTTTTGTATAGAGACCCGGTACTTTGTATTTGTACCCCTTTTTGTATAGAGACCCGGTACTTTGTATTTGTACCCCTAGAGATAAAAGGTGATTTTAAATCGACATAAAACTCATTTAGGTTTTAAAAATAAAATCCCGTAAACTTATGGATTGTTCCCTATGTGAGCCGTTATAATCATACTATGACTATGTGAACCTGCCACGACGTTCTCAGTGTCGCGAAAAATGAAATGACATTTGTCACCCGTAGACCTGCAGGTCCAACTGTAGCTAGCAGCAAGGTGTGGGGTGTCAATCCCAATATAGATCTATATACAAGTATCACGTTCTCCCTCAAGGAGATTCTGATTATAACTACCAGGAATTATATCCCGCACTCGGACGTACGGGGAGAGATAGAGAAACTCACAATATAGGATAACAAGTTTACGTTAAATGTTTGTGAATATAAATATTTCTTGTATGAATGTACCCTTTTTGTACGAGTGCGCAGAGTGATGTATCATAAACTATACCTATTATAGTTTATCTAAAATGTATGTAATATGTATGAATCCTTTTATGGAGATGTATTAGTGTTGTGAATTTATCAAACCATAGATTAACTTACGTGAGATGTGTGCGAATAGAAATCTTTCTTATATGAATGTACACTTCTGGTACGAGTGCGTAGAGTGATGTATCATAAACTATACCTATTATAGTTTATCTAAATTGTATGTAATATGTATGAATCCTTTTATGGAGATGTATTAGTGTTGTGAATTTATCCAAACTATACTTTTTATAGTTAAATAATACGTGTTCCAAAATGAATGGATAATATTTAATATGAATGTCTTAGTTTCAGTTCATAATGATAAACTAACTAGGAAACACATTCAAACATTAAAACTTATGATTATACACTTTGCTCAACATAATACAAAGTGTTATGATATTTACATGCTGTTGGTAAAATTTAGCAATTCTGCCCTGTTTTGGAAAAATCCTAGAAAAATCATACAAAGTCGAAAACTAGATCCGTAAATTCTGAGAGTTCGAAAAATGTGTCTAGTTTGCTCATAATTTTTATCACAATTTATAATGACCTCTAACTTGGGTGAAAAAGTCCATAATCACAGACTGGTCCGGATTGTTGTTTGAAATGATAGGCAGTTTTGTAAAAATCGCCATAAATTGTAGAAAAATCGTATGGAGATGTGCAAGTAGCCATTTTAAAGCTAAAAACTTGAACTATTTGCACCTTGTACAGTTTTGAAAACAAAAATGTGTAAGATGCCCAAAACAGTCCGTGAATGGAGTTGAACTTTTCTGATGAAGGCTGTTAGAAAAATCTAGTTATGTTCTTAGTGTCTTAACTTGTATTCCCCCCCTGAAAACTTGAGAAAACATGAAAATGTAGGGGTATGAACTCACCTTGAGTGATTTCAGTAGATGATTGTTGAAGAATGGAAGTGTTTAATTCAAGAACGCTTGGAGATGCCTTGAAGGTTTTCGAGAATCTAACATCATAGTTAGGGAGTTTGTGTAAGCAACCAAAGATTTGAGTAGAATGAAGTGAAATAATAATAGGGAGGATGAATTTTTACTTGCTAAGTGTGGAAGAACACTTGAATCCAGCCTTGGATCTCGAAAATTTGTGTAGAAGAGTTTGAGAGAAAAAGTGATGTTTGTTACTTAGTGGAATGAGAGAAATGAGAGAAAATGAGGAGTGTGGTTGATTGTTCCAGCTCAAAAACGTGGGAGTGAGTGAAATTTGAGTGTAAGGGAACATTGAAGTGACATAGGTAAGGTGGGGAGGTATGGCTGGTCATAGAGTGGGTGTGGGGTGGTTGCTTGTGATCATACGTCTTTGGACTCAAAAGTCAAGAACAATGTCTTATAATAGTCTATATCCCATTTTTAGTTTAATTTTCTAAATATATGTGTGGTTGTCTATGTGTGTGCATCTCTTTAAAAATTCTGCAATTTCATCATTTTATGACCCCCATTTGCGAAGTTGAGTATTTATTTCCAAAAATGCGAAACTCCAGGGACAATATTTGAAATCTTCTGTTTTCTTCCCCAATTCGCATTCTACTGTGAAATACTTCGCATCTTCATTCTTACACCCTTCGCATCCCTTCGCATTAATCACCTTCGCATTTTCATTCTTACACCCTTCGCATCCCTTCGCATTAATCACCTTCGCATTTTCATTCTTACACCATTCGCATCCCTTCGCATTAATCACCTTCGCATTTTCATTCTTACACCATTCGCATCCCTTCGCATTAATCACCTTCGCATTTTCATTCTTACACCATTCGCATCCCTTCGCATTAATCACCTTCGCATTTTCATTCTTACACCCTTCGCATCCCTTCGCATTTTAACCTTCGCATTTTCATTCTTACACCCTTCGCATCCCTTCGCATTTTAACCTAATTAATCAAATGCGATTCACAAAATTTTTCATTCCAGATGCGAACACAGTTTAGTTCTTGAACTCTAAACTTGCGAAATCAAAATTTTCATATGTTGAACCCATATGCGAATATTAACCCAATTGACTTCAAATTGATTCATAGATGCGAACACTCGATTGTTTTACTTTCGCAAAATGAGCATCAACAACTCCACAATCGAGTTTTTAAATTCTTGCAACCAACAATTTCATAGTCCTTGACTTCGCGTTTTTCTTCATGAATCATCCCTCAATCATCAATCCAAATGCGAATCAAAAACTCATATGTTCTTGCTTTATCGATTCATCGACCTAATACACAAGGTTAGTTGAGCTGACCGGTTTGACTCGTTGACTTTATTTGACTTTGAATTGACCAGAATTTGACGGTTGTCACATCATCCCCCCGTTAAAGGGAATTTCGTCCCGAAATTTGCACTTCGAATGGGGATCCAGGAATTTAGAGGAAAGATGGGGATGACTTTTCGTAGTACCAGAATTTGATTATGGCGAGGAATAACTCGCCCGATGTCACATGATTACTACTATGCATGCTTTAATCGATGCTAGATTTATCATATAAAGAAATTTGGGATTTAAATGTCGATGTTAGAAACACGTACTGATATTTGCGGGCAGTTCCGGAGTGGTTTCTCCCTCGGTGATTGCAAACACCCTCCCGCCACCACCAGCATCTCTTGTTCTTGGGCATTCCCTTTTAAAGTGTCCCGTTTCTCCACACTCGTAACAGGTTGGGCTTGCTCCAGAGCCGGGTACCTGGCTGATGGGTCGTGCTGGTGCCTTACAGAAACGAGCAGTGTGCCCCTCTCTGTCGCAGTTGTTGCAATGCAACTTTCGGCAAGCTCCAGTGTGATGGAAGTTACACTTGTTGCATTTTGGAAGTGTTCCTGCGTATGGTTTCATGGGAGTTGGTGTGGTGAGGGTTGTGGCAGCATGAACAGCAAGGATCTGTTGCTTCTTAGCGAGGCCTTGGGTTGATTGATCTTTCTTGTTGTCCCAAAACTTTCTTTCGTTGTTCCCTCCTCTTGCTTGGGTATGGGTGGTTGCCATAGTGTCATGGTGGGCATGATGGTCAATGAGTTGTTGTGCTAACTCCTTGGCGCTGTCGAAGGTAGTTGGTCTTGAGGCGAGCACGCTATCTTGAATTTCGGGGGACAATCCCCAGAGGTAACGCTCCAACTTTTTGTCTTCCGGGGTGACCATAGCGGGACAAAGGAGTGCTAGATCACAAAATCGGTTGGTGTAAGTTGTAAGGTCGGAGCCTGCCATTCGGAGATTCCATAGCTCTTGCTCCAGCTTTTGCACTTCACCTCTTGGGCAATATTCCTTCAACATCATCTTCTTTAGGTCCTCCCAACTTAACGAGTTAGCCACTGCAAGCGTAAGCGACTTAACTTTGCCGTTCCACCAAGTGAGAGCTCTTCCGATGAAGGTGAATGTCGCGTACTTGACTTTGCTCGCTTCGGGGCAAGCACAAATCTCAAAGATTGCTTCGGTCCTTTCGAACCATTGAATTAGTGCGAGGACACCCCCTCTTCCATCAAAGGAATCGGGTTTGCCATTTGTGAAGTCCTTGTAAGTGCATTCCCTTGTGCGTCCTGCACTATCCCCGTGGTTAGGGTTTGTGGCTCCAGATCCAGCACCACCAGTGCTATTTGTGCCAATTTGTGACATTGCAGCTACCACGGCTGCTGTCACTGCAGCTTGGAACATTTCAGGATCAAACTGGGGAGGTGGCGTTGGAGGTGGTGGCGCTGTGCTGCCCGAAGGTCTGGGTCTTTTCCTTGGTGGCATCGTTCTGTCATGAGTTTGCAAAAAGGAAAACTGATCAGATGGTAAGCTCCTACTAGTAAGGACAAGTCAGTTGTTATAGAATTTGATTTTTCCTGCATTTTTCTTCGATTTAAGAATTCCTTATATATAATTCATAAAGGAAGTCCATATTAATGAACTTCACGAGTTAGTGGGTTTTGTGGTCTCTCTTAGATTTTTCGCGAGTGTGCTCAAGGCGATTGGTGCGGATCGCATGTATTCTCGTTATTTGCATCAACCTCTGCGATACTATGGAGAGTTGTTCTACCCTGAATCTCGTTTCGGGCAACTCTATAGACTAGGATTGGAAAAATTTTATCTGCTGAGTTTCCTTCGTTTATGTTGTAGAAGCTTCGTTCTCTATTAAACGACATATGTTGGTCTTGTTCCTTTGCTCCAGGTTTCCAAGCACTCTACCCAAGGAGGCATCGGGCCTTGAAAGCCGGTCAAGGGTTGGGATTCGGAACAAGAGTCATCGGGGTTAAGTTCTCCACTTCAGGGTCGGAGTCAGAACCATCAGCATAGCCTTCAGCTTGGTGACCATCTACAGGGGTTGGGTAATCATTCTCTGGCTCCTCTCCGAGCCATTTGGTATTGTAGTGGTTAGGGTAGTACGGGTCGTCGTGTGGGTGGAATCCAGCCATGATATCTTCGCGAGAAATGGGGATATAAGAAATGATTAAGCAAACGTACTAATTTGCTAATTATACGATGATCTTTATCAGGTACTTCAACAAATTGTTTAGTGCATACTAATTATATGTATTCGGGACAGGATAGACCTTCGAATAAGCGATCCTAACTCTAAATCCCCAATCCAACGAGAACAGGAAGTAGGGCAAAGATCCACAGATTCTAAGTCTATGACGTCCTGGATACATAAAATTTTAATGTATCCACTAAGCAACTATTGACCTATTGATAAAGATCTATTTAGTTCTTGCAGATGTAATTTTTAATAATGCCAAAATACCCCTATGGTATTTCATTGTGGTAGTGTTGGTAAGTTTTTAGACTTGTTGCCACATCACAACCATTCTTGGGCATATGCTAATCACTCCTCGGACCAGCATAGTTGATCAGGCTATGCTATTCCCAAGACTGATCATACATCCCCAGGCTTAACTGTGATATCCAACAATCATTACTTTTGTTTTGTCCTAAAATGATGCTGACCTTAGTATGTATGCATGCATGTATACTTTTAACAAAAGTTATTTATTCTTAAAGGTATAGTGGTTTTGAAATCTTAAAATCAGAGACCTTAGTCCCAATGCATTTATAGTTTGTATATCTTATGTGGTTCGATATACTTAGTTCACTATAAACAATGCTCTGATACCAATCTGTCACACCCCCAAACCAAGGATGGCGGAAACGTCTGGGGGTGGAGGACTTCATGTACAGTATCACAACAACGTGTATAATAGTGCTCAAAGTAAAAACAACCACCATAAATATAATTGCAAAAGTTACACCAAAGTATATGTTTACATGTTTCAAAAGCAATTACATTATGATGACAAAATAAATTGTTGACGGTTTAGCGTCCCATCCTCAAAGCGATGAAGTTTTCCTGTTTCACTGATTTCCTGAGAATACAAGTAGTTTTAAAGAGTGTCAACACAAAGGTTGGTGAGTTCATAAGAGTTTTGTTTGAAGTAGAAACCGTTTTTCCTTGTAAAATCGATTTAGTTTGATTTCCAGAAAATCCAATATTTTCTTAGTTAAGTATGAATAGAAATAATCCTACATGATGCTGTAATGAACCCTAGAGTAATCCGTAGAGTTCCTCTATAATCGTCCAACATATAAAGTTATATAAGGCTTAACTTAGATAAAACGTTGAATATAGTGGGTCTGCCCTAGGTCCACAACCCAACGAGGAACAGGAGATGAGGCGGGCACCACCAATTCTAGGCCAATCAAGACTAAATTCTTATATGACTCAACATATACGCTCAGCGACTATAGTTGAAGTCTAACAATTTTAGAGGATGTGTAGTTTTAATATAATAATAGCTTTGTATAGAGACCCGGCACTTTGTATTTGTACCCCTTTTTGTATAGAGACCCGGTACTTTGTATTTGTACCCCTTTTTGTATAGAGACCCGGTACTTTGTATTTGTACCCCTTTTTGTATAGAGACCCGGTACTTTGTATTTGTACCCCTTTTTGTATAGAGACCCGGTACTTTGTATTTGTACCCCTAGAGATAAAAGGTGATTTTAAATCGACATAAAACTCATTTAGGTTTTAAAAATAAAATCCCGTAAACTTATGGATTGTTCCCTATGTGAGCCGTTATAATCATACTATGACTATGTGAACCTGCCACGACGTTCTCAGTGTCGCGAAAAATGAAATGACATTTGTCACCCGTAGACCTGCAGGTCCAACTGTAGCTAGCAGCAAGGTGTGGGGTGTCAATCCCAATATAGATCTATATACAAGTATCACGTTCTCCCTCAAGGAGATTCTGATTATAACTACCAGGAATTATATCCCGCACTCGGACGTACGGGGAGAGATAGAGAAACTCACAATATAGGATAACAAGTTTACGTTAAATGTTTGTGAATATAAATATTTCTTGTATGAATGTACCCTTTTTGTACGAGTGCGCAGAGTGATGTATCATAAACTATACCTATTATAGTTTATCTAAAATGTATGTAATATGTATGAATCCTTTTATGGAGATGTATTAGTGTTGTGAATTTATCAAACCATAGATTAACTTACGTGAGATGTGTGCGAATAGAAATCTTTCTTATATGAATGTACACTTCTGGTACGAGTGCGTAGAGTGATGTATCATAAACTATACCTATTATAGTTTATCTAAATTGTATGTAATATGTATGAATCCTTTTATGGAGATGTATTAGTGTTGTGAATTTATCCAAACTATACTTTTTATAGTTAAATAATACGTGTTCCAAAATGAATGGATAATATTTAATATGAATGTCTTAGTTTCAGTTCATAATGATAAACTAACTAGGAAACACATTCAAACATTAAAACTTATGATTATACACTTTGCTCAACATAATACAAAGTGTTATGATATTTACATGCTGTTGGTAAAATTTAGCAATTCTGCCCTGTTTTGGAAAAATCCTAGAAAAATCATACAAAGTCGAAAACTAGATCCGTAAATTCTGAGAGTTCGAAAAATGTGTCTAGTTTGCTCATAATTTTTATCACAATTTATAATGACCTCTAACTTGGGTGAAAAAGTCCATAATCACAGACTGGTCCGGATTGTTGTTTGAAATGATAGGCAGTTTTGTAAAAATCGCCATAAATTGTAGAAAAATCGTATGGAGATGTGCAAGTAGCCATTTTAAAGCTAAAAACTTGAACTATTTGCACCTTGTACAGTTTTGAAAACAAAAATGTGTAAGATGCCCAAAACAGTCCGTGAATGGAGTTGAACTTTTCTGATGAAGGCTGTTAGAAAAATCTAGTTATGTTCTTAGTGTCTTAACTTGTATTCCCCCCCTGAAAACTTGAGAAAACATGAAAATGTAGGGGTATGAACTCACCTTGAGTGATTTCAGTAGATGATTGTTGAAGAATGGAAGTGTTTAATTCAAGAACGCTTGGAGATGCCTTGAAGGTTTTCGAGAATCTAACATCATAGTTAGGGAGTTTGTGTAAGCAACCAAAGATTTGAGTAGAATGAAGTGAAATAATAATAGGGAGGATGAATTTTTACTTGCTAAGTGTGGAAGAACACTTGAATCCAGCCTTGGATCTCGAAAATTTGTGTAGAAGAGTTTGAGAGAAAAAGTGATGTTTGTTACTTAGTGGAATGAGAGAAATGAGAGAAAATGAGGAGTGTGGTTGATTGTTCCAGCTCAAAAACGTGGGAGTGAGTGAAATTTGAGTGTAAGGGAACATTGAAGTGACATAGGTAAGGTGGGGAGGTATGGCTGGTCATAGAGTGGGTGTGGGGTGGTTGCTTGTGATCATACGTCTTTGGACTCAAAAGTCAAGAACAATGTCTTATAATAGTCTATATCCCATTTTTAGTTTAATTTTCTAAATATATGTGTGGTTGTCTATGTGTGTGCATCTCTTTAAAAATTCTGCAATTTCATCATTTTATGACCCCCATTTGCGAAGTTGAGTATTTATTTCCAAAAATGCGAAACTCCAGGGACAATATTTGAAATCTTCTGTTTTCTTCCCCAATTCGCATTCTACTGTGAAATACTTCGCATCTTCATTCTTACACCCTTCGCATCCCTTCGCATTAATCACCTTCGCATTTTCATTCTTACACCCTTCGCATCCCTTCGCATTAATCACCTTCGCATTTTCATTCTTACACCATTCGCATCCCTTCGCATTAATCACCTTCGCATTTTCATTCTTACACCATTCGCATCCCTTCGCATTAATCACCTTCGCATTTTCATTCTTACACCATTCGCATCCCTTCGCATTAATCACCTTCGCATTTTCATTCTTACACCCTTCGCATCCCTTCGCATTTTAACCTTCGCATTTTCATTCTTACACCCTTCGCATCCCTTCGCATTTTAACCTAATTAATCAAATGCGATTCACAAAATTTTTCATTCCAGATGCGAACACAGTTTAGTTCTTGAACTCTAAACTTGCGAAATCAAAATTTTCATATGTTGAACCCATATGCGAATATTAACCCAATTGACTTCAAATTGATTCATAGATGCGAACACTCGATTGTTTTACTTTCGCAAAATGAGCATCAACAACTCCACAATCGAGTTTTTAAATTCTTGCAACCAACAATTTCATAGTCCTTGACTTCGCGTTTTTCTTCACGAATCATCCCTCAATCATCAATCCAAATGCGAATCAAAAACTCATATGTTCTTGCTTTATCGATTCATCGACCTAATACACAAGGTTAGTTGAGCTGACCGGTTTGACTCGTTGACTTTATTTGACTTTGAATTGACCAGAATTTGACGGTTGTCACAAGATGACCCTAACAGCTACGAGGAAGCCATGGCAGGCCCCGAGTCTGCTAAATGGAAAGAGGCTATGGATAGCGAGATACAATCCATGTATGACAATCAAGTTTGGAACTTGGTTGAGAATGTACCAGGTCATAAGACTGTAGGGTGCAAATGGGTCTTCAAGAAGAAGACCGACATGGATGGTAAAGTACACACTTATAAGGCTAGACTGGTTGCAAAGGGCTTCTCTCAAATTCCTGGAGCGGATTATGGTGAGACCTTTTCTCCGGTAGCCAAGATTAAGTCTATTCAGGTTCTGTTAGCCATAGCTGCATTTCATGACTATGAAATATGGCAAATGGATGTCAAAACTGCTTTCCTTAATGGAAAGTTGGCTGAAGATGGTTACATGAGTCAGCCATAGGGTTTTGTCAGCAACAAGTACCCTAATAGAGTGTGTTAGCTTGAGAAATCCATCTATGGATTAAAGCAAGCACCTCGCAGATGGAATCTTTGCTTTGATGAAAAGGTCAAGGAATTTGGCTTTTCTAGGAGTGAAGATGAATCTTTTGTGTATGTCAAGGCTAGTGGGAGTATAGTTAGCTTTTGGTATTATATGTGGATGACATACTACTCATAGGAAATGACATTCCAACCCTGCAGGAAGTAAAGTCCTGGCTTGGGAAGTGTTTCGCTATGAAGGACCTTGGTGAAGCTGCCTATATTTTAGGGATAAGGATCTTGAGAGATTGGAGTAAAAGACTAATTGGACTTAGTCAGAGTACCTACTTGGATAAGGTGCTGAAAGGATTCAGCATGCAGGACTCCAAGAAAGGAGAGTTACCCATCCAAAGTAACGCCAAATTGAGTAAGACACAAAGCCCTAGCACTGAGGCTGAGATAGCAGAAATGAGTCGAATACCTTATGCTTCGGCTGTAGGTTCGATCATGTATGCTATGACGTGTACTCGACCTGATGTAGCCTTTGCCTTGAGCATGGTTTGCAAGTTTCAGGGGAACCCTGGCAAGGCACACTGGACTGCGGTAAAGAATATTCTCAAGTACTTACGAAGGACTAAGGACTGGGTCCTTACCCTCGGTGGGAGTGATGACTTGAGAATTGTAGGGTATAGTCATGCTAGCTTCCAGACTGATAGGGATAATTTCCGCTCTCAGTCAGGCTAGGTCTTTACCCTAAATGGAGGAGCAATTTCTTGGAAGAGTTCCAAGCAAGATACAGTGACAGATTCTACTTGTGAATCAGAGTATATTGCAGCGAGCGAGGCGGCAAAGGAGGCTATATGGCTAAAGAACTTCATCGGAGACCTTGGAGTTGTACCAGCCATTAAAGAGCCAATGGAAATTTTCTGTGATAGTGAAAGCGTTGTTGCCTTAGCCAAGGAACCAAGGGATCACGGGAGATCCAGACACATCGACAGAAAATACAATTTTATTAGACATCGAATAGAAGAAGGACTCCTCGTGGCAAAGAGGGTATCATCGGATGAGAACCCAGCAGATCCCCTCACGAAGGGACTGACTCGGGTTAAGCATCTCCAGCATGCTCGGAGCATAGGGCTGAAGGATGATATTAGATTTAGTAGTTAGATGACCTCGAAATTTGTAAAGTGTAATTAACATTAGATGATGAATAAAAGGTGTTTTATTTATGAGTAAAGTGTTGCTATCTCTTGTCAATCATTTACTATATTTCTTTCGCATGTTTTGACTTCCAGAATAATTTTGTTTGGTATAACATATTATTCAAACTTCACAGTCGGTCATATGTCGGAAGTAGGTATGAATCAAGACTGTCATGATTGGTTGCAGAGGTCTAAGGTGTTAGACAAGGCTACAACAATCATGAGTGCTCATAAGTTCTGAGCATTGGACTCAACCCACACTCACTGGAATCACTTCATGGAATTCTATCTCGAGTGATCGTGAGACGGTAATATCATATAAGTCTTCAAACCTAGAGATATGATTTGTTACTTACAAGTTGGTTATGCATTGATTATACGAAAACGCATTGGTAACTCGATGTTATAAATCGTGCTCTTGTGTGTAATTCAATGAGTGGTAGAACAAACATATGAGTCGAAGTTTATCTGTTCCTTCTTGGATTAGAAGCTGATATTTGGGCCCCTCGATGATTTTGTTTTGACCTATGTACCGGGCCCGGTCAGAACTAAGTTGATGTGTTCAATTAAGTTCTTTGTCAAACAAATCGGAAATCGGGAAACAAACTGTTGGACAGTAAGTAAGACATTGTTCCATGTATTTGTCCGACTGATATCTAGAACAGAGGATTATATGATCACTTATCTTAAATGGCGTACCATCATCTTCTCAGTTCCGAGAAACCTTGAAAAGAGCTACGATTACCGATCGGTTCCTGAAGTCATACTTGCAGTAATAGTTATTAGACTTATCCAAGTGGCAGACTGTTGGATAAGGTGTCTAAGTCCATAACTATTTCTGGTATGTACTTGACCCGACCCGGCATGGTCCATTTGGGTTGCATGGCACCATGCAATTGGATAGACTAAATGAGAGAAATAACACTTGGAGATTATTAATATATTATAAGTTCTAATATATTAATAATATTATTTGATTAGTTTGATCAAGAATTAATTTAGAATTAATTAAGTGATCAAAAGATAACTAATTAAATATATGGGTTGATTATGCAAATCATCCATATCTTGTATAGTGGGCTAAGAGGTTCCATGGACTATCAAGTTGGGTTCCACCCATAGGATGCTCCATGGATGCTCCATGGGAGTTACAAACCCATGGGTCATGGAAATGAAGAGTCATGACACATTAGGGTTTACATGGTGTAATCCTAGATGTGTCAACACTATATAAGGATCTCATTCTCCACCAAAATCGGTTACACTAAGGAAACAAGAGGGCTTGGCCGATTTCAAGAGGTGTGTATTCTCTCATAATTCTTTCCAAGAGCATTTGGTGTTGTGTGAAGCATTTGAGGCATCACACTTGGGGTGCTAGGCTCATAAGGTTTCAAGGAACACAAGCAACTACAAGGTAAGTTATTCTATCTATCATTCAAGTTAAAATTGTTTCCCATGTATGCTAGATAGGAATATAGCCTTGGAATTCAACTTTGCATGATAATTAGACAAACATAGATCCAAGGTTATTAGGGTTGCATGTACACTTAGGAAGTGTTAGAATGCTCAAAACCCATCAGAATAGTTATTAGACTTATCCAAGTGGGAGACTCTTGGATTAGTGTCTATGAGAATAATATATTAAAGGAGAAATCATATTGTTTAATTAATATTAGTCAAGAATTAATTGATAGTTAATTTTGTGGCTAAAAGAGATTAATTAAACTTAAGGGTCTGGAAATGTAATTATAAGATAATTGAAATTGGGCTATGGATTACCTTATTGTATAAGATTGGACGAATTTTATGGGGAAACCCATTGGAAATCGTCCAAGTCCTTTAAGAAAGGAATCCATGGGCTGCTTAGGGCTTAAGCAGTCAGATTAGGGTTTCCTAGTTTAAAACCCTAATAGCCTACATGTATAAATAGCACCCTTAAGCCCCAAAAACGTGGTGAACTGGTTCTCTATGGCTTTGGACGATTTTGGGTAGCCTCCACTCTTCTTATTCTTCATCCTCTTGCTCTTGGTGTTTGTGAACCATTAGAGGAGTGATATTTGTGACTCTAAGCTTTCTAAAGTCATTACTAGGAGGAATTAAGATTGCTATTGCTACATAACAATCAAGGTATGATCTAAACCCTAATTCATATGTTATATTGATTATCATATACTAGATCTAGGGTATATAGTCTTGGATAAATTGCATGTACAATAGAGAAACCTAGATCCAAGCATTAGGATTTGTATGAGCACATAGGATGTTCTTATGGCTAAAACCCATCAGATGTGACAACCTGAAATTTCTATTCTGTACAACCCTTTACTTCAATAGAAGTCAAAACAGTTTCTACTAATTTTCAAGCTTTTTGGAATAAGTTTGAGTATTTTAGGATTAACACTAAAGGAGATATCAGGAGAGAGGACGCCCTAGAGTTTATTGTTCAACAATAGGCTTCCATAAACCTCAGGAGTTAGAGTTTACAGCCCAAATGGTATTTGGACCGTAAACCCTAGTGGTATATATATGATACTTAGCCATTTAAATCACTTTTTCACCATTTCTAAGTTAGAACTCAATTCTCTCTCAGGTAGCTTCGAATTTTCCTTCTAGATCTTCAACCTAGTAAGTGTTTCTAACCCTTTTAAGTTGGTATATCACTTAATCTAGTGTTTTAACACACTTCCATCCGTAAAAATGTTCCAGAAGGTTAGATCTTCAAGAACACCAAGAACACACACTAGTGTTCTTGGCCTTTGGGTACCATTCCAAGCCTTTATCTTGTAAGTAATTCTATCCTAGAGTATCTTAAGGCTTCTTATGCTTCCATATGTCAAGAAAACACCCAGGAAAGTGAAGATCAAAGGTGTTTACAATCCAAGATGTTCTTGGACCGTAAACCCTAAAAAGTGTGCCAAAATGGCCCTAGTCCCTTCACAAGCTTTGGAATCTAGTTTAGACCACTTCCTTGATGTGTTTAGGACTTGAAAACATCAAAAGACCTTAGATCATATGTGTTTACGACCGTAAACACATGGAATAGTGGTTCATGGGCTGTAAACTACATATAAGGGTGTTTTGTTGCAAAAAACGCTTCCATAGACCTATGCTTCAAAGTAGAATTGCTTCTAATGGCTTGTAGAGCTTCAAAGCAACAAATGGTCAAAATAACATGAGTTTACAGCCGTAAACTCATGTGTTTATGACTGTATACCCATGGGGTCGTGGTCACAAAACCGTAAACTCCAAGGGAGTTCACCCTTGAACCCCAAACGCAATAGCAAGGTCCTATAGCCCTTAGATACAATCCTTAGGACTTATAGCACTTAGAACAAGTGTTTTGCATGTCTTAGGATGTCTAATCTTGGTTAATTAGTCGTTTAAAGACTAATCAGATATATATATATATATATATATATGTGTGTGTGTGTGTGTGTGTGTGTGTGTTAATATATGCTAATTAGGATCCTTGTGTGTGCTCAAGTCTTCACTTGACACTTAGCATCCTATTCAGTTCGATCATCCCAACCACCTGCTACAGCTGAGTTCATACCCCCTTAATTAACCTTTTAAATGTTTTTAAATGTTTATAAATGCTTTATGGGGGTGATACAAGTTGAATCATGCTAATTGTTATATCAATCACATGTGATTAATAACTAGTATGCAAATGAATTTACTATACGTTAACTATTTTACCAAACGTATTTGTTCAAATGACTTTCTTAAATGTTTTTACATGTTTAAAACTCTTTATCGAACTGTCTTACATACTGAATGTTTCTTTTCAAACTCTGTTACAATTGTGTATCAAACAAAGGATTCCTTATACTTTAAACTGCTCTTATCAAATAAACTTCTTTCAAACTGTTTTACAAACTAACATCAAGTCATCTTTTCTTAGTTCTTAAACTTTTATAAGTTTTTATAAAACTTCTTTTATACTTTTATATTGTCAAATGCATGCCTATGTATGTATAGTTACATCAGTAATGTTTAAAGGACTTAGGAAGGCTAGCTCGCTTTATCTCCTTTTCCTCGTTGGGATATGGCTTTAGGGCGTCGATTATCCATCCGAAGGTCATCTAAATATTATTTATATATTATGTATACATATATAGACATAAAAGTTCTTTCAGTCAACTCAATACCCTTGCATAGCAAGGGTATACGTTCATGTTCATAAGTACAAGTCATATTAATAATAAACTACAATAGGCGTAGTTTAGAAAGTTACTAATAATATTACTAAAACAATAAATCACACAATGAGTCAGTTCATACATGAGTCACTACTTGCTAGATAGAGATAGAAAACACGATACAGCTAGTACAGACAGTACATCACTATACATGCTAGATAGAGAGAGAACATTCAATACAGCTAATACACACAGTTCATTACAATACAGGCTAGACAGAGAAAGAACACACAATACACATAGCACTTACAATACATATACATTAATACATTTATGTGAGCCACTAAGTGGGGCATGGCACTACCTTCCATGACCATATTTTGTATCCAAAATCTCCTTAATTGGGGAGTGTATGAGTCTGCGTATAGATCTATACTGGATTGACTGTCCTACACCTTGTTGCTCTCTACAGTGGGACTTGCATGTCTACAGGTGCCAAATGTCATTTCTTACAGCATCTTACATCGCCGTTTTACTATTGAGTCGGTAGCAGGATAGAGGCCGATCACATGGTACGTTAAGTTTCATTTGGTTTAGGGTAGTTAGTACAACAGTAGTCACTTATTATAATACTACAGTACTATATTATTTCCGCATTACATTCATTTCGTGAACATTTACACGATGCACGGAAATGTAAATACTATATTTTGTTTAATGATAGTCAGATTTGGGAAAATACACACTCTTACAAGAGACACGGTCAGATACTAGATGCCTTGGTAGAAGGCTACTCTTAGTAGGAAGCATAAGGTTTTCTAGGATATTCAAAACTTTTACATACTCATACTTACAAATACATTCTTACAAATACATTCTTGAAAATACATTTTTACAAATACAGACACTAAAATACTTATGATCTCACCAGCTTTAAATCTGATACTTTATTTCAAAATAACTTGTATCCTCGGGTCAACAGTAGGCAGGTAGTAATGCAAGGTTTAGAGAAGATGGAGCTCGTTCAAGACTCATCTTTCATTTTGATATATACTTTAGTGTCTATTAGACATATCAGAACACTTGTATTAAAATTATATGATTAATGCAATGGATGATGTTGTTGCTTGTTTACTACTATTCATTGTTGTGAGCCCCATAACGTTTCTGTCGTTCCTGGTTTTGGGGTGTGACAAAAATCCCTATTATATTACTGAAACCCCTCTTTGGCTTGCTTAGGCTTTTGACTAGCATACATTTGCATCAACTACACCACGGTAAGCAATGGTTACTAAAGAACAAACCTGTCAAAGATTTGTTCATTCTCCACTTCAAGTATCTCTCTTTCCCCTGCATAAAATTGTTGGCTTTTGATCATAAAATCATTCCTATGGTGTACATGAAACCCTAATTGCTTTGGATCTGGGTTTATCTAATTTGATCCTACAACTATGAATACAAAAGGAATAACCCTATGACTAGCGTACATATATCGAAAATCACATATGATTAGGGTTAGAAACTTTACCTCACTTGTTATATTGTAATAATAAGAATTCCTTGACCTTTAAAAGCTTAGTGCCCTAAGTGTTGCACCTCTAATGGAGTCACAAACATAACTAGCAACTAGGAAGAACAAGAGATAGAGGAGGAGGCTTCAAAAGTCAGCTAGGGTTCCTTCTAAAGGCATAGACAGATTTTGAGAGCCATTGGGGTTCCTTTTATAGTTGAGGATTACTAGGGTCTTCAACTTGGAAACCCTAATTTCCTTCCTTAGGCCCTAAGTAACATATTGACTCCTATTTGGCAAGCCTGAGACGAAATCTTTATGAGCCCAAACTACAAATATTACTGATTTGCATAATAAGTTCCCGCTAATTTAATCAGTCTCTTTTGATTACCAAACTAATTTCAAATTAAATTCTGATCAATACTAATTAAATAATATTATTTCTCAATTAATATATTATTCTTATAATATATTAATAAATCATAACTAATCATCTTTCTCCATAATTCATCCTATCAGTTGCTATGGTGAAGGCAACCCAAAAGGACCATGCTCATAATCAAATCACGTACATAACAAAAATAGTTATGGGCTTAGACACCTAATCCAACAGTGTCCCAATTGGATAAGTCTAATAACTATTATTGCGTACGACTTCAGAATCTGGTTAGCAATTGTAGTTTTCAAAAGATGCTATCAAACTCTGATCTTATCAGCAACGCGTCTTTTAGATAAATGGATCATATATTCCTCCATTATCAAGATATCGTATAGACATAAGACATAGATTATAATCATTCTCTTTTTTTACTTGTTGTTTCCCGATTTCCGATTTATGATGAACGACAATAGACTTCAGTTGAACACATCAACTTAGTCCAGGCTTGGCCAAGCGCTTAAGGTGTCATCACTAAATCATCGAAAGTCCCACAGATATCGCTTTTATCCCACTTTGGGTAAAAGAAACAGAAAACCTTCGACTCATATGCCTGCTCTATTGACTCATCAAACCACACACAATAATATTGTAAGTCCCCAAAATGCCTGTGTATCAATCATATCCGTTTGATGGTGCGGAATCCCAATCAAACGGATGATGCCAGATCAAAATAGAAGAGAAGGAGAAGCAGACGATGAAACTTGTATTGTTTGATGATTAGAATGTAGATCCAAATACAAGATTCACACACAACACACATTCTTTTCTCTCTCTTTAGGTCGTACACTCCTTTTCTGTTCATCAATCTATTCCTCACCCCTTACACCTATATTTACACATATGAAACATGGGCTTGGTCAACATGGGCCGTAAATGGGTTTACGGCCGTAAACCTGTTTATGGCCGTAAACACTAACCGTAAACACCCCACTTGGCCGTAAACTAGACTGTGACTGTAAACTCATAAAATATTACATAAAAATACAATTGCCCAGAAAAGCAAAGTATAAACCATATTTTGACCCAATAATCTCCCCCCTAAAAAGTAGCTGGCTTTTCTTGTCAATCTTCATCGAGAGCTTGGCTTCAGTATTAATCTTCAAATTCTTCACGACTTCAAGATGAACTTGATGAATCTTCAATGAATGAATTCGTCTTAAGCAGTTAGGCTTTTCTTCATAATTTGACATTGAACGCACATTGGGTGACGAGACTTCTTGTACTGATTCTTGAAAGATAGCGCTTTCAGTTTGAGAATCTTTAGAGAGAACATTAAAGAGAACAAATCTTCTTGATCACTTCAGCAGGTTTAAGATGGCACCAGACTGATTGAGGAGGCTTCAATGCAATCCGTCAAATAATCTTCAATTTTAGCTTCGCCTTGCTTCTAGGGTTGAAGGATTGAATGTCGAAAGAATAATCTTCATTTGTTGCTCCTTCGAATGAGAATTCTTCGATGGTCACGGATGAAGCCTTGGCTCATATATTTTTGAAACAAACTCCATGAGTTTCATCTACACCTGAATTCACTTTTCAAGACAATACAAAACTAAAAGAAAACTTAGCACACAAATTAAAATAGAAACAAAAATATTTTTGGATTTTTGATTTTTCTGATTTTTGTTTGATTTTTTTACTTTTTATTTTTCTTTGATTTTTGATTTTTTTAAATTATATATATATATATATATATATATATATATATATATATATATATATATATATATATATATATATATATATATATATATATATATATATTCTCCCCCTAAATTTGTGCATAGAGGAAAATTATGAACAAATTTAATAAAAACAAAAATATTTAGGATCAAAGTTGTTGGACAACCCTATTCCACTTGTCAATACCCTTATTTTCATGTCTTCGTCTGATCGATCGCCAGTATTGTGGTCCACTTAAACACGAAACATTTGTGACAGAATTTGGAGAATTTACGAATGACAAGACATTTTTAGCCCTTATTCTTAAATAAATTTCCTTGGGACCATTTAACTGACTACAACCAGGGATATAATTGTCCACTTGAATTGAGCAACGAGATCTACAGACAATATGTATGTGTTCAATTTTTAATTGTATTAGAACGTGTTTCTCGCTTCCTGATATGCTCCATCCATCAGGGACTTCCAGAATACTCCTTACACCGGGTGAGCAGACAATCATTAAGAGAGAAAATAGATTTAGAATGCATATTCTATACATCCAGGTCGGATCTCTTCCAATCACGCAGAGGATGAAACATATGACTAACTAAAGTTTCAGAGGGATTGAGAAGAGAATGTTGCATATACTACGTACCAGGTCGGATTATGAGTCACGCAGAGGAGATAGTATGTGGCTAATAGATAGAAAGAATTGGATAGAAAGAAGATGCAGAGAGATAGAATTGCATATGTTACAGTCCAGGTCGGATCTCTTGATCGCGCAGATGAGGCAACATATGACTAACAGACAAAAAGCAAGAAAACAACCTTCTATAAACCTAGTTTATCGGAATTCCCAAGTTACCCCATCAAAACCGAAATTAAGGACAGAATTCGCACATCGAGGAAAAGTTAATCCATAGTTCTATATACGGGTTCATTTAATGTGACCGGTAGATTCTCATGTATATCTCCCTGCTCAACCTATCCAAGCATCGTATTTTCAGGCTAAACGAATCTAACTAGTTCAATGTTTGTCAAGTCCTTGATTTCCTTAAGTT
The DNA here is from genome assembly GCF_052625555.1 of Lactuca saligna. Lineage (NCBI taxonomy): Eukaryota > Viridiplantae > Streptophyta > Magnoliopsida > Asterales > Asteraceae > Lactuca > Lactuca saligna. The sequence continues at coordinate 91,638,362 of NC_136425.1, forward strand.
TAACTTTTCATAGTCAAGTCCATATAAAATCTTTCGTGCCTACCAGCGCATCGAGCACAGAGTGTAGACAATTCAGTTTTGGTACGTTACGTAGATTCAGAATGCCCGTTATCACTTGCTAATATCTTTTCCCAATAATAACTACTAACGAAAAACTATTAAGAAAATGAGAATTTGTCTTTAAAAACGAATCATAGTAAGATAAACTCAGGAGTATAGAGAAAAAAATGCAAACCGTAATTCACCGATTGAATTTGCATCCTGAAGGTCTGAGAACAACATGCATAATCTCAGAATGGATCAGAAAATTCTTCATGTCGTTAAGAACAAACTCCATGAGTGACCCCTTCCTTTCTTCCTTTCCCGCAAGGACACATACTCTCAAACAAAATTCTGAGTGTTGTACTATTGAGAGATGCCTCCTATCATGTGCCTGGAACAACCACTACCAACAAACCGAAGACTGATGATATGCCTCCATAGCTGCTCCAGTATAGAGCGGGATCAGTTGGTCTTTGGAACCTAATCCATTTTGAAACTGGGTTGACCTTTGTCATCAACGCACGGTACTCTCTCCGATGACATATCCTGCTTATTACAAACAGAAGATGTATAAATATTAGAATCATTAATTGATTTGGGAGATTGAACCTTTGGTACCCATTTGTAGTTGGGTTTAACCCATTTCTTGTTGGATCGGATGGGTGCCAAGGCTCTTGCTTTTGATCTTGATGTCGGCCGTTGAGATGACTTTGACCTAACCGATCTTTGTTTCACTGGAGCATCTCTTGGATTTGGCTTCTTGGATGACATTCCCATCTTGCCCTTGGGATTAGGATTCTTGGCCTTGTGGGTTTGATTCTTGGCCTTTTGCGTGTTCCAGTCACCATTGTCTGAACGTGACCTCGGATGCTTTCTTTTGTAGAATCTCCCACCCTACGCGTTCTACCAGCCTTGTGCATATGTGCGATTAGGACAATTTCTGGCAATGTGTCCAGGTGTTCTAGAGTGAAAACAAGTCTTTTTCTTTATTGTGGAGTAGTTTCTTCCTGCCCTTGGTGGCATATCCATGCCTTTTCTATTGCTTTTCCCACACGCACAGTTACAACAGGCACTCTGCTTCACTGGAATTGGTGGCCAGTATTTCTCAATGTCAGGTTTGTTAGGAGTAACAGAATTCGAAGCAATAGATTTTGAGTTCAAGGAGTCATTGGTTTTTTCAGTAGTGTTCTCCTTGTTCTTATCTTCTGCTACTTTACCTACACATGAGGTAGAAACATTAGTATTTTCAACCTGAATACCTCCTGACACAAATCCAGCTGGTTTTCCATATTGAAGATGTGCCTCCCTGTCAATTTCTTCCTGTGTCATAGGGATGGATGTGTAGTTATGATTGAAATGTGGAGGAACACTATCATACCCTAGACCCTTGTTTTGATTATCTTTGAATTTTAATTGGGTTTCAAATAAGGACTCGACTGTCTGACTTGATGCAGTATAATTTTTGAAACTAACATCTGTTTTTCCACACTTAATTTTCAAAGTGTGAGGTTCTTCAGTTACAACAACAAGTTGTCTCTTAATATTGTCATAATTTTCACACTTATTGCTATACTCTTCCTGAAGCTTGCGAAAGTCTTTGGTTTTTGCTTCTAATTCAGCCTTCAGGGGTTTCTGTCGTTTCCTAAGTTGATATCCTTCGTATTTTAGGTCCTCGACTTCCCTTTTTAGCAAATCATTATGTTCACGAAGAATTTTAATCGTATCCTCACAAGATGGAGTACATGAAACTTCATTGACCGAAATGTTTGTGGAACTCATTATTTTTCCACACTTCAAAGCGTTAAGCTCTTCAATTACATCAGCAATACTAAGACGATTGAGATCTTTTATCTTCTTGATGACAGCCACGTTGATATCCCACAATTTTAGGAGAGCATTCAGTAGCTTCTTGTTTATTTTAGACTTGTTCAAAAAGATCCCAACTATATTCATCTCAGTAGTGAGTGTGGTAAATCGCTGCAGCTGAGCCTCCATGGTTTCTTCGGGAATGTAGTTGAACATGTTGAAATTTTGTCTTAATATATCCTAACGATTCTCTTTCATGTCTTCAATTCCCTTGTTGACCTCAAAAGTCATTAAAAGCACAACTCGAAGCTAAAATAAAACTTAAACATCAAATTTAAAAATGCCCTTTTTCTCAAAAGTCAACCTTAAAAGTCAAACTTGAAAAAGTCAAACCAAAAAACAAATTTTGAAAATGTAAAAGTCAAACGAGAAAGTCAAAGTTTAAAATCAAAGGTTAAACTTGAAAGTCAAAGTCAAAATTTTAAATAAAAAGTTAAAAATAAAAGTCAAAAATAAAAAAATTATTATTTTTTTATTATTTTATTATTATTATTATTATTATTTATTATTATTATTTTATTTTTTTTATTATTATTTTTTTATTTTGGATGAAAAAGGAATTTAAAAATAAAAGAAATTGAGTTTTTGGGTTAAAAGTGTTAAATTGGCAAAATTGGAACCGAGAATAACGTGTTATGAGTCAAGTTTCGAAGGCACAAAGGATTGGGTAACCGAGTTGGTAAGTCGCGGATTCGTTGCACTAGAGTTCGTGGGTTCTATCCTCGTCACCCTCAAAATAATTCCTTATTTTTATTAAGGCGCTGCTGCTTGCGAGGCTGAGGTGCGAGGCCGGAAACTTTACTGGGCCGTAAACCGGAGAGGGCCGTAATCTCGGACCGCAAAATCCGTGGCCGTAAAGTCCGGAAACCCTAGCCGTAAACGCCGCCACCACCGCCGACCGTAAACTGTTTCCGGACGTAAACCCTTCAAAGGCCGTAAACCTTCAACAGATTCGCTAAAAAATGACGTTTTTCACCCTTTTTTGCTCTAAAACACGATCAAAAACTCGTTTTTATGAAAAATGCAAAGAAGAAATCCCCCTTAATTTTCAGATATCTATCCAAAAACGCAAAAATATTTCAAAAATAAGATAAAATAAGCTCCAGATCTAACAAAATTGACTGATACAATCCTTGCTCTGATACCAATTGTAAGTCCCCAAAATGCCTGTGTATCAATCAGATCCGTTTGATGGTGCGGAATCCCAATAAAACGGATGAGACCAGATCAAAATAGAAGAGAAGGAGAAGAAGAAGATGATGAATCTTGTATTATTTGATGATTAGAATGTAGATCCAAATACAAGATTCACACACAACACACACTCTTTTCTCTCTCTCTCTCTCTCTCTCTCTCTCTCTCTCTCTCTCTCTCTCTCTCTCTAGGCCGTACACTCATTTTCTGTTCATCAATCTATTCCTCACCCCTTACACCTATATTTATACATGAGAAACATGGGCTTGGTGAACATGGGTCATAAATGGGTTTATGACCGTAAACCTATTTACGGCCGTAAACACTGACCGTAAATATCCCACCTGGCTGTAAACTAGACCGTGACTGTAACTCATAAAATATTACATAAAAATACAATTGCTTAGAAAAGCAAAGTATAAACCATATTTTGACCCAACAAATATGTTTTGTAACACCAAGTTATTGGTGCTTTTATATATTATCAATGTTCAAACGACTTGTAAACTGCAACTATGTCTTTGTTTCAAGAATATAAGATATTATCGTCTCAGAATTACTCGTGATAAAATGCATTAATTGCTTCACATGAGTGTGCGTTTAATCCATTACTCAAATCTTATTTCAAGAGCACTCATGAATACTACAACAAACTTTTGCTATGTCAAAAAACTTATGACACTCTACAGTCAGATTCATGAAAATCTTACCTCATTACCTACTTCCAAAGTGTGATTGGCTGTGGATGTTTGAACAATCTAGTTATTATGGAAGTGAAAACATGTGAAGTGAAACACAAGAATAATCAAATCATATATGGCCTCAACACTTTGAGTATAAATAAAACACTTTTTATTTAATCACCATATTGGTTACACGTTATTCATTTCATAATGTTTCGAGTAATCAGCTTAACACTTGAATTGAAACAATAGTCATCCCATGTTGCAAGCATGAACACTATGTTTTACCTATGGTCCTTACTTTGTGAAATAGATTAATTGAAAACATTTCTATTGATGCCTATTTCACAATTCCTAATCCTAATCACCAGTGTAAGAATACCAAATTCTTGCTATGTGTTGGATTCTAACACAATGATCTTTTTGTAACAGCATTAAAGTCACAAAGACTTTGCCAATGATATTACAAAGCGCTCTATTGGAGATTGTTACAAGACAACTCCATAAATATGAAGTCTCACATTTAAAGTACATTCCTTTGATCATCCTTCTTGTATAAAAGTTTCTAATCTACATAGATTCTTAATATCCAACTCCCATTATGGAAACATTTTCATATTTTCCATATGACAACACATTCTGAATGGAATCGTATCTATTCATAATAATGTCAATACGGTCCATCCATTACTATACTTCTAACTGCCCACAGGTGACCAATCCTTTGCGAACCTTAGTGTACTTGATAGTTATTTAACTTACTGCCCTAGGAATTTGGAATACACAAAATGGTCGAATATTACCTCATATGTAAGTGATCCTATACCCGAAGCATATGGGATACGATACATAATGTCTTACACAAAGACATGATACTTTACCAGTCTCCTGCAATAATATTGCCATATATAGAATTTCCTTATGTTGAATCTTTTCAACATAACATTCTTATATGTCCTTTGACTAAAGTTGATTAAAATTTCTCGATCTAAGCTTTTAGATTTGAAATGAAGTACAAATTTCACTCCCTTAATTATAGCAAAACAACTTTTCAACCTCTGCAACTTTGCAAATTGAAACTTTTGTTTTCTATGATTAATATTGCTAACTCGCAACACTTAACATAATAATCATGTTCCCACTAACATGATAATTATATCCTTACCAACATAACACTTATGCTCCCACTAGCTTTGACATGTACTCAGAAAACAATTGGACTTCTAGAAATCAATACATTTTGCCTTTTTTACCAAAGTTCATAATTCTGATACATGATGCTTTGATAAGACTTTATCTAAGCTTATACACCTTTTATAAGAAATCTCATATGTGTGTCTAAACTATTTAAGAACTCATAGAAGTAAACTTTGAATGTTCAAATTAATTTCCAAATCTCACAATTCGAACAATGAAGAGGGATGTCGTAATCATAATTGAATTTGAGAATGCAAATATCACAATCGTTATCTCCTTAAAATTTTCTTAGTGAAAGTGTTTCCACACAATCATTTTCATGAAGCGGAGAGAAACCTTAGCACTTAGATTTTATGGTGTACGCATTCCTATCCATGTGAATTTGTCATAACCATTATGACAAGACAATGTTTCTGACAAATCCACACTCATATGGACTGAATTTTTTCAATCTTTATTTCTTTCCATCTAGCAGTACAAGGGCATACAGTGTCTTCCAAGTAGTTGAGCAGCTCACCCATATAGATCAATGAAATTTCACTGATTAAGTTGATTTGCCTTTATGAATTCAAATGAGATCTCATAGAACTCACATGCATAGTCAACTCAACTGGAATGGCACAGAAACAAGAATACGTCAACACGATAGGTTACAAACCACATGCCGTGTGCTAGTGTAAAACAATGGGTTTATTCTTGATTAGTTCTTGAAGCTATTCAAGACCATTAAGACTCGCACTGACCTCTTCACATATAAGATTCTCTTGTCAAGAAACATTCCTTGAAAAACAAATATTTAAAAGTTAGTGTGGGTTCTTATCAAGCCAAACACTTCACACAATTGGTCCTAGTCGGTCTTTGTCTTATCGAAGACATCACAACTTACTAATTTCAAATGTGCAGGTATACGAAGACATTTTCTACTCCACATCTGATGAGTGCGTTATAAATGTTCTTAAGATGTGTCACTCAAGTCACAATCTTGGAGTTCAACTCTAATACTCGATTTTGGAACGAAGTATGAATCACCTTTTGATTTAACAATTCCAACAATTTCTAATTCCTCTTCTTGGCCATACTAGTGCACTAAGGTGTCCATAATCACTAAGTTAATCATAAAACACGATACTTAAGTACTGTCCCTTCTTTTCAGATTGGATCAACTTTTATTTTTCTGTCTAATTGATTTTTCCTATTCGTTCTGTTTTACATTGAAACCTTTTCAACGATACAGAATTACACTTAATCTTGTAACCATAACCATATTTACTAAAATTTTAGAAAATCATGACAAATATTCTTATCGTTCTTTGTGGTGGACTTGACCTAGTTCAGAATAATGCATACTAGATCCTTTAGTATTTCACTTGACTCACATACTTATGCGAACAAGGAATTAGTCTTAATTTCCGAAATACGAAGGTTATCATTCATCATACAATGCCAGTTGCATGATTCCAAGTTTCTGTCCAATTGAAATTTGGGTGATGAGAATCATTCCTTATTTGGTAAATTTTCTGACACTACCACAAATAACACAACTAAGAATCACATCCATTTTCAATATTGCTAACAATAGAAACATACAAACATCAATTTTCACAAAAGTCATTGCAAGGATATATATATATATATATATATATAAGACAAAATCAAAATTTATTTTATTTCTAAAACGCGGAAAAACTTGTCCTTACAAAAAAAATTACAAATGAAAACTTTGTTATTAAATATTCCTAAGCAGTCTATCATAACTCTTATGTAGCAGCTCAAAAATCCGATCATCGAACCATGCCATCGAAATCTCTTTCTTCACGATCAGACTCAACATACTTTTCGTTTAAGCTTCCTTTCTTTTCTTCGATCCTACAAAAACATCAAAATGTAATCTTATCACATCATGTATTAAGAATCTACAAATAGGAACTAAAGAGTTAGATAGTTGATTTTACCAAAAGCAGAGTCATACATCTTTACTCTCCCATCATTGCGATATTTCAGGTAAATATGGCAGCTTCGCATCCAGTGGCCCTTTTCTTGGCAATAGAAGTAAACTGACTCTTTTGGAATAGTACATGGGACAATTTCAGTTTCAGCACTTCTCTTTACCATCCTGTTAAAGGGTTTGATCATGGACAATCCCTTTCTATTGGGAAGAGAAGACTTTTCTGGACTTCCAATTTTGCCATTGTCAATGTCCATGGAATTTTGGGAGGTTGATCCAATAGTCAAATTTGCTTTACTGGTGTGTCAAATCATTGCTGATTTGACAACAATAAGCAAATAGGTAAGATCAATGAGGGTCACGTCGTGAACCATCATATAGAAATCTTTAATGAACTCACTATACGATTCATGAAGTGATTGAAGAACCAAGTTAACAGCCAGCTTCCTTGAGACATCAACACCCAACATTCCTAATCTATCAATGTGTGACCTCATCTCTAAGACATGTGCACATACAGACCTCCCATCTTCGTGTTTGCTTGCCAATAGGGCTTGAGTGACCTTGAACTTTTCAAGTCGACGAACACGTGGATATGGGAGAATTATTAAAGGAGATGGAGGAAGTGAATAATGATTTTCATTTCCATGATCCAATCGTGGAGCATCATCTTCATGTGGAAAGCTTTTTAAAAGGATTCGGGAAGACCATAGTTAGAATTTGACATCTACAAAAAAAGGAAATTCAAGTTAGTTGATTCATCCCTTAATATAACACCCAAATGAAAAATTAAGGCTAGGACCCAACACAATATTCTACAATTCGGAAGTGGGATGTCGTACTCCAATTGCAGAATATTTGAAGGTAGGTAAATGACGATTTACCAATTTCCACCATGAAAAACGAGGATCACAAACAATGTGTGAATAACCATGCAAATTAGATTGGTACGCTCGAAGATGTTTTTGTTGCATTTATATGTGCAGTTGCATCAATATGTTGTTGTATGCTGAAAAGTGTGTTTTTGTTAGTCCAAAGAAGTTTTATGGAGAATATGGGAAAGTAAGTGATTGGTTTGTTGGGAACGCCTGGTATTTCTAGAGCGGCGGTGGAAATGCGTTAGTCATCACGACCGTTGGGTAGGTGGGTGAGGGAACAAAAGTGTTGGGGCCAATGATGGTGTTCATTATTGGTGGTGTGGATGCTTGGGGGAAAGCATTAGATCATTGGAATATTGGATTTTCGATGGTATGGGTGTTTGGACAAGAAAGTCGTATTCACCACCAACTTGGATTATTAGCGGTGTTGATTTTTGAAGAAGAGTGTTGGTTCTATTGGTAGCTTGGATAATCAAAGGTATGGGTGTTTGAACAAAAATGATGTGTCCACCATCGGCTTGGATTATCGGTGGCGTAGATGTTAGAGTGAAGAAGGGTCTCAGTTACTAGTTGTTTGGTGATAATTGGGCAGCGGTGTTGTGGGAAATGAGGGTGTTGGTGGCCGTATCTTGCTTATCAATGTGTTTAGTGATGTTAGGACACTAGACAACGGTGTGTTATCCTCGATGGTTCAAGGCTAGTATGGCAATGATACAAGGGTGATGATCAATTGCAAGGATTTCATTAGCCGTATTGAGCTTTTCGACATTTCATTGGTTTCGTTGGTCATCTTCAAGGTTTGTTGATATATGGTTTCTTGTATTTGTTGTCACACACTGGATGGTGTGAAATGATGCGACCTTGTTCTGGTGTTCCTAGTTGAATGTGGCTTTTGCTTTGGTATAATCTACGATGTCACAACAGAAAAGAAGGTCATCATCCATTCTTCGGGAGGAGGTCCCAGGAAAACACTTTGACGGTCAAGTCAATAGATATACTGGGAGTGTATGGTATTGCGTGATAGAAAAAAGCTTACATCATAGGGTTGCGGAGGAGACATTTTATATTGAGGTCTCCTTTTAGGGCGTACATGAGACAAAGACGTCAGAACCGACAAGATTGGGTGTGTTGATTGGCCAATAGTGCTCTTCGTTGTGCCAGAGCTAATGATTGGTGTAGGTGGTGATTCTTTGATCATACTCCTTGTCGCTTGGAGCCTTTAGGTTTGTCGTGGAGTGGGAGGTTCCCGTTACAGTGCTCAACTTCCTGCGCAAGTGCCCTATGCTGGGCGGGAGCATGTGGGTGTGAGACTTCCTTGGTGTGGCTATGTCGGGATAAGCTTGGTCTTGTGTCCCGCCTGTTGGCATCTCTAGCGTAGCTCGGCACAACTCTTAGCTCGTGCTAGGGGGCACATTATCATTTGTAGAAAAGAGTTTTAGCAGAAGTCCGAAAACATTATTAATGCCTTTGAAGTAAGTAAAGTTATTCGTGAGCTTCTCCATGTATGGAACAAAGACCTAAAAAGTAGTTACTCAACAATTGTAAGCCCCGGCCTAGTGAGTTCTGCCAAGATATCATATACCACAACATACACACACACACACACACACACACACACACACATATATATATATATATATATATATATATATATATATATATATATAATAGAAAAATAGTCCAACGTAACATGAAACAACCATAAAATAATGTAATTGCCTAATTGCATACCATAGGGAAACTAACAACCTAACATGTAAACGATACATACTAGAGTATACAATATATTGAGAAAAACTAGTTGGATAATTTCTCATACGAGTAACAACTATCTAGGCAATCTAATTGGCTAGCAAGGCTCCTGACAAGTATTAACCTATAATGCGATAGCATATTACTCTCTATGGAAATCTAGTAGATGATAGATTATTCACTAATTCCGAATATTTTTTCATGGAAATCAAATAAGGATCAGCTAGGTAGGATAGGTGGGAGGCAAGAGCATTTTGGCATATAGCTTTTTTGCAATCCAACAACCAAGATGTGCCCATTCTAGATACCTCTTCTGTAAGCAGACCAATGAGAATATCTAAATGGAATTGATAAATAATATGCTACTTATAGCTTCCTAATAAAGACAAAAGATATAATTATATGTTGCCCTAATAGCATACAAAGTGCAGCTTAACTTACAGCGGTTTCTAACGAAAAGCGGGAAAGTTGCAGGAAGGACTTCGACCTGAAATCTTCTACTTTCCGAGCTCTCTAATTCTCTAGGGTTTCACTAAAGTGAGGCTCCCTCGACTACTGAAAACCTCCCAAAAAAAACTCTCATATTTTGTAATAAGACACAAAGAGAGAGAGAGTGAGAGAGAGAGAGAGAGATAAATAGAGAGAAAATACAGAGAGATGTGAGGATTTGGTATGAGAAGTGAAGAGGGCTTCAGGCTCTAAATTTAAATAGAATTGATGCAGGGTAAGCCTCATGTACCTACCATGTACGACACAAATGTTGGTAGGTGAGGTGGTGGTTCGCGGGTGTGACACGTGACGCGAGATGAGTGGTGTTCTGTTGCCCTAGCTGGGTAAAATCATGAATCTTCAAAAAATGATATCTTTGGCATACTATTTGAGTTTTCTATGGTCTTTATGTTCATGGAAATTTATCAAAAAATACTACAACTTTAATGTAAACTCCATCAACTATTTCTCTTCCTATTTCCAATTCAACAGTCTAAGAAGATTACACTGCGAAGTACCATGTAATATTAATAACTCCTTCATACAGACTATGTTCTTAATGTTATTTATATCAACAGATTGGTAGTTACAAGAACTTTAACTCTCATTTACATTGCTTTGTCTAACACTCAACCGATCATACTTTTGATTTTAGTGTTGTGTATTGCCATACCAAAACTACGAAAAATCATAACTCCCTCATATGAAATCAAATTTAAGTGTTGTTTATATGCACTCTTTCGCTTTTATGACTACTATAATTTGTTTAGAATAATTAGTGTAATAAGTAATATATTTATATTTCATATTTCATGAAAAATATTTTATATTACAATCTAAAGTAATCGCAAGAATGGTGTGTTACACTTATCTATGACATTGTTATTTTTATTATGTAAATGATATACACATATTCCAACTTCAAGAAATGGATATTTGAATGAAAATAATATCGTTTATTTGACATATGTGAATCTTAATAATATATAAAATATTCCTAATGATATTTTCACTAAATTGTAGAGAAAATAATTATTAAGTAACTATACACTACGACGTATGACTTCCTTTCTAATGAATGTTTATAGCACAAGATACATAATCCACTTTATTGACAACTACAGTAATTGTGATTAAATTTAACATATTAAAAGATAATTGTGAAACCTTTCTTAATGTTTTCAAATATAAAGTTCAAATACAAATCAGTAGAACCATCTAAAGCCTTGATGATAATAAAGGATAATTGAACCTTTCTAGATATGGTCTAATTTCTAATCGATAGAAATTATCCTCCTTTATTCTTTGTGAGATTATGCCTTAATCACTATCACTTGTATCTTGATTACTAAAACCAACTAATGAGTTGATAAAACACTTTATAAGACGTAGTATGGAAATGATACATCCTTATCATATTTAATGGGTTTGATGCTAGTGTTAGACTAACTCTTCTAAACCTAAAATTTAGTAATTACATATTAGAAGAATACTCTAAACGGTTGCTTAGAGAATTTTATACAAACCACCCAAGAATAAGCTTTTCTTATTCCTATGAAAGCTGAGTTATTAGAGAACAAACTTCTAATGACAAAGTAAATGGGAGGCACATATAACTTTAAGCAACTTAATAACGATAGCTTTAGGTAATAGCAGTTGGCACAAGTTTTAACAAGGAATTGTAAACATGAATAATATATGCCACACCCTAAAACCGAGAATGGCGGAAACGTTCTGGGGCAGAGGACGTCATGTAAAGTATCACAACACAGTAAAAGTAAACAAGCAAACAACATCATCCAATGCATTAAATATATAATTTTAATACAAGCGTGTTCTGTACAGTTATAGACACCAAAAATAATGTAAATCAAAATAATAAGATGAGTCTTGGATGCACTCCATCTTCTAAAAAGCTGGTCTCGGTACCTGTCTACTGATGACCTGAGAATACAAGTTATTTTGAAAGAGTTTATCAGCATAAAGTTGGTGATTTCATAAGTATTTTAGTGTTGGTGTTTGTTGTCAAAACAATTGAACATGTCTCAAGGGTAAGTTTGTAAAATGTATGTAAATGTTTGTAAGTGTTTGTAAACGTTTGAATCTCTCAGAAAAACCTATAATTTCTATTAAAGTAGCCTTCTACCAAGGCTTAAATGTTTTGTATGTTCGTTTGTTGTGAAAGTGTGTAATTTCCCAAGTGTAACTATCATTAACAAAATATAGTTTGTACATTAATGTTTAAGTGAAATAATCACTAAGTATATGTAATGGGTAAATTATTGTAGTACTGTAGTGTTGTATTATAGGAACTACTGCTGTACTAACTACCTTAAATCGGATTTATATTAAGGTATCATGTGATTAATTGCACCATACTATTGACTGGTAACAACGACATACGAATGGTCGTAAAACGGAATGACGTTTGGCACCCGCAGACCTGTAGGTCCAGCTGTAGCTAGCAGCAAGGTGTAGGATAGTCAATCCAGTATAGATCTATACGCAAACTCACGCTCTCCCTCCAAGAGAATTCTGGCTACAACTCGGGCCATGACATTTAAGGCATGCTCCGATACAGTGGATCACAGTTGTTATAGTATTCATGTATATGTAATGTAATGTTACTTGTTCTAGTATCGTTGTATATGTTCTCTTCCTAGTATACTTGTATTTATTCTTCTTCTAGTATAGTTCTATATGTTCTCTTTCTAGTATAGTTGTATATGTTCTCTTTCTAGTATAGTTGTATATGTACTCATAGTAATGTAATGTATATGTTCTCATAGTAATAAGTATTGACTCATGAATGAACTGACACATTGATCTAGAAATTGTAGTAGTATGATCCTGTGTTACCCCGATGGTAACTTACTAATGATGTAATTAATACGCATGAATATGGAAGTACTTTTATGTCTATATATGTACACTTGATATATAATTAATATTGAAACGACCTTCGGACGGCTACCCAAAATCCCACCAGACCACATCTAGAGCGCGAAAAGGAAATAGGGTGGATGGCCTTCCTAAGCCCTTTAAACATTGCTTATATATCTATACATATATGGGCATGTAATTTTATAAGGATTATAACAAAGTTTGAAATAAAAGCATTTGATAAGTAAAAGAGTTTGTAAAGCACTTTGAAGTAAAACAGTTTAATAAACAGTTTGAACAGTAATAAAATCATTGGTTTTATAGTTATTAATCACATGTGATTGATGTAATAACTATAAGTATTTAACTTGTATTCCCCCCCCCCCCCCATAAAAGCATTTAAAACATTTACAAGTATTTCAAAGGTTAATTAAAGGGGTATGAACTCACTTGTGGTGAGTGGATTGGATTGAAGTGTCGGATACTATGCTAGGTGGCAAACTGAGACTTGTTCACACGCACGAGCCTAGTTATAATATAATGAGCATATATATAACTAATTAGCCAAATAATAACTAATGAAATAAGTTGGGACACTCTAGAACATGTAAACACTTTGTAGAAGTGTTATAAGTCCTAAGGGTTGCTTCTAGGTTGTTGTGGAACAAGGCTAAAGGGGTTTAAAGTTTCCAAGGACCTTGTATATGTGTTTAATCTTCAAATACCAACACACATGGAGTTTATGGTTGTAAACTCTTGAGTTTACGGCCGTAAACTCCCAACCATGGCATTATTGTGTGTTTTGAAGTTCCAAATGATTCCTAGAATTATTCCAACTTGGTGGTTAAATTCTTGGAAGGGTTTAAGACCTAGAAACACTCCTTTGAGGTGTTTAAGGCCCCAAGGCCAATTCCCTTAGAGTTTACGGCCGTATACTCTCATGGGATGGGTGTTTTTATGTTTTCAAGTCTCGTGCACAAGTGGTATAGGTTCTAGGCGTTTATTCCAAGCATATGAAGACCCTTGACACACTTTGGTGCCCCTTTAATGAGTTTACGGCCCATGAACCATGTCATGGCTGCAAACTCACTTTGCAAGGTGATTCTTATGTGTTTAAGGCCTTTGATTTATTGAGAACTAGTCTAGGTGAAAGTCTAAGGCCTTAGGTGCCTTATAAGCACCATTTTGAGCATCATTATGGAGTTTACGGCCTAAGATATTCTTGGGATGTGAACTCCCAAACTTGGGTGGTTCTTGCTTGATTTCATGTCCCTAACACACTCCTATACAAGTCCCAGGCAGTAGTATATCACGGGGGACAGTCTAGGCTTCGTTTCGGGAGTTTACCGCCCAAGAACACCTTGGGGAGTAAACTCCTAAATCTAGTGATTTAGCCACATAAGTCATGTTATAACTACATAATAAGCATTATAAGACTACTATAGAAGTGTACTCGCGATTTGGGACAAAAACCCAAAGATCCGTGAGAGAGAAAATGGCTTTTCTCTAGTTGGAAATGCGAATAATGAATGAATTTGGTTCAGAATTCTATTTATAGTCCTGAGATATTTTCAATAGAAAATATTTTTATTCCTGAAATGATTTCTAATATAACACAGTGTTGGAATAACAGTGTTTCACAAAACCATAGTGCATCTACTCTCCTGATATTTACTGAAGTGTAAACCCTGAATTTCTCCAACTTATACAAAAATTCTTAAAATTAACTATGACTGTTATAACTTCTATTGAAGTGATATTGTTTGTAAAGAATGGAAATTTTGGGTTGTCACATCATCCCCCCGTTAGAAGGAATTTCGTCCCGAAATTAGAATTTAAGCAAATAAGAAAGTTACAAATAACTAAGCGAAAAGATGAGGGTATTTCAGTTTCATCTGATCCTCGCGTTCCCAAGTGAATTCCGGTCCTCGCTTGGCGTTCCAGCGAACCTTCACGATTGGGATACGGCTTTGCTTCGTCTGCTTGACCTCACGGTCCATGATCTCTACCGGTTCTTCCACGAAGTTGAGGCTCTCGTTGATCTTGATCTCGTCGAGTGGGATTACAAGAGTCTCGTCGGACAGACACTTTTTCTTGTTAGATACGTGGAATGTAGAATGTACGTTACGAAGTGTGTCAGGTAGGTCGAGTTTTTAAGCTACGGAGCCGACTCTTGCGAGAATCTCGAAAGTTCCTATGTACCTCGGATTAAGCTTCCCACGCTTACCAAAGCGTATCAAGGCTTTCCAGGGTGAGACTTTGAGAAGGACTCGGTCTCGCACCTGAAATTCCAAAGGTTTTCTTCGCTTATCAGCATAGCTCTTCTGTCGGTCTCTAAAAGGCTTTCAATCGTTCACGGATCTGAACGATTTTCTCTGTCGTTTCCCGAATGATCTCCGGACCGGTGAGAGTACTGTCAGAAGCTTGCCCCTGGCTAATTGGGTATCACCCACCTCAACCCAGCACAGAGGGGATCTGCACTTTCAGCCGTAGAGGGCTTCAAATGGAGCAGCCTTGATGCTCGTGTGATAACTGTTATTATAAGAAAACTCAACAAGGGGTAAATGAGTATCCCATGCCTTTCCAAAGTCAATCACACAGACTCTCAACATATCTTCCAGTGTTTGGATGGTCCTCTCACTTTGTCCGTCGGTCTGTGGATGGTAGGCTGTGCTCATGTCCAGCCTTGTTCCCAGGGAATGTTGTAGTGATTTCCAGAATCTTAAGGTGAACCTACTATCTCTATCGGAGATAATGGACATAGGTACACCATGTAGCCGTACGATTTCCCTAATGTATGTCCTCGTAAGTTTCTCCATCTTGTCAGTTTCTTTGATAGGCAGGAAGTGTGCAGACTTGGTCAATCTATAGATGATGACCCATATGGTATAAAGTCCACCCGTTGTCTTGGGCAACTTGGTTATGAAATCCATAGTGATCCGCTCCCACTTCCATTCTGGAATCTCTGGTTGTTGCAGTAGGTCGGAGGGCTTCTGGTACTCGACCTTAACCTTTGCGCAAGTAAGGCATTTACTTACGAAGGTATCAATCTCTGCTTTCATATTAGGCTACCAGTATAGCTTTTTAAGATCCAGATACCGTGTTTCAGTGTCCAGATCCGGTTCATGAAATATAAGGCTCCGTCACCCTTGGTTTCTAAATTCTTGTCCATTCCTCTAAGGGATTCACTCGTCACATTTTCAGGTTTCATGGCTTCAAGTTAGGCCGCCTGAATTTGTTTAGACAAGTGTGAATGGATGGTTATTGACAATGATTTGACCCTGCAACCAGAATATTCCTTCCGACTTAGGGCGTCTGCTACTACGTTGGCTTTACCCGGATAATAACGAATATCACATATGTAGTCACTGAGTAGCTCGACCCACCATCGTTGTCTCATGTTGAGCTCCTTCTTATCGAATATGTGTTGTAAACTCTTGTGGTCGGTAAAAATAGTGCTTTTCGTCCCGTACAAGTAATGTCTCCAGATTTTCAGAGCAAACACCACTACTGCTAGTTCAAGATCGTGGGTCGTGTAGTTAACTTCGTGCGTTTTCAGCTGTCTCGAGGTGTAGGCGATGACCTTACCTCACTGCATCAGAACACACCCGAGCCCTTGATTCGATGCATCGCAATAGACTACGAAGTCTTCTATCCCTTCGGGGAGGGATAGTATTGGTGCGGTGCACAAGGCTCGCTTGAGCGTTTGGAACGCTCTTTCTTGTTTCTCTTCCCAGTCAAAGGCCACGCCTTTCTGGGTCAGGGTTGTAAGAGGTTTCACTATTCGGGAGAAGTTCTATATGAACCTGCGGTAGTAGCCCGCGAGGCCTAGAAATTGACAAATTTTTGTAGGCGTCGTCGGTGCTGACCAGTTCTCAATGGCCTTAATTTTGGATGGGTCCACGTGGATTCCCTCTTTTCTTACCACGTGTCCCAAGAATTCGACTCTTCGGATCCAAAATTCGCATTTAGAGAACTTCGCATAGAGCTTTTCCGTTCGTAAAGTCCTTAGGACTTGTCGCAGGTGATCACCATGCTCTTCCTTACTTCGGGAGTAGATCAGGATGTCGTCAATGAAAACAATGACGAACTGATCCAAATAAGGTCGGCATACTCTATTCATCATATCCATGAAAACTGTGGGCGCATTGGTCAATCCGAATGGCATCACCACGAATTCGTAGTGTCCGTAACGAGTTTGGAAGGTTGTCTTCGGAACATCCTCCTCTAGTACTCGTAACTGGTGATATCCGGATCTCAGATCAATTTTGGAGAAGTAAGTCGCCCCTTGCAGTTGGTCAAATAGATCGTCTATGCGAGGCAGAGGGTAACGATTCTTGACCGTCAGTTTGTTGAGTTCTCTGTAGTCGATACACATACAGAATGATCTGTCTTTCTTCTTAACAAACAAGATCGGTGCTCCCCAAGGTGAGAAACTTGGTCTTATAAATCCTTTGCTAAGCAGTTCGTTAAGTTGCCCAGATAGTTCCTGCATCTCTGCGGGTGCTAATCGGTAGGGTGACTTGGCTACTGGGGTAACTCCTGGGACTAATTCGATTCTGAACTCGACCTGTCGTTGCAGAGGTAATCCTGGTAGCTCTTCTGGGAAAATGTCAGGGAAGTCGCTCACTACTGGAATGTTCTTTAGTTCTTTCGTTTCGAGGTTCGTGTCGACGATGTGAACAAGGAATGCATGGTATTCTTTACGCAGATACTTTTGTGCTTGAATACTTGATATAATACGAAGACTCGCACCGGGTTTGTCGCCGTAGACGATGAGAGTTTCATTAGACGGGAGGTTTAGACAGACTGCTTTCTCGTAGCAGATGATGTCGGCGCGATGAAGACTCAACCAATCCATGCCGATGATAACGTCGAAGCTTTTAATCGATACCGGCATAAGGTCGATTGGGAACGAATGGTTTTCTAGAGTTAGGGTACAGCCTAAGTATATGTTATTGGTGTTTTCTGTTTTTCCATTAGCCATTTCTAATGTGAATTGTTCTTTAAGTGTGTGTGGTTGTTGTTTAAGCATGCGAGCAAATTTATGGTTCACGAAGCTTCACTCCGCTCCACTATCGAACAGAATGCATGCATAGGAGTTATCAAGGAGGAATGTACTAGTTACCACCATCGGGTCAGCAACTGCTTCCCCATGGCCTATTGCCAGTACCCTCCCTGCTCCGCCAGCATTCTTCACTTTGGGGCAGTCCCTCTTATAGTGGCCTACTTCACCACATCCATAGTAGGTCGGGCTCGCGCCAGAGCTGGGGACTTGGGTGATCGGCCTCGCTAGGAATTTACAGAAACGAACGGTGTGTCCTTTCCTGTTGCAGTTAGAGCACTGCATTTCACGGCAGGGGTCGTTTGTGGTGGAAGTTGCATTTGTTGCACTTAGGCAAACTTCCAGCATACTGCCTCACCGGAGCAGTATCAGCAGCAGGGGTTATCGCAGCATGAACAACCACAACTTGCTGCTTTTTAGCAGCTCGCTATTTCTTCTTGTCTTCCCAGAACTTCCGCTTAGTGTCAGCAAGTTTGGAGGGTTCCGGGATGGCTAGGGTGGTTGTTGTTGCAGGGGTTTTGACTCCATGGTCAATGAGTCGTTGTGCCAGTCGCTTGGCACTGTTGAAGGTAGCGGGGTTTGATGATAGGACATTCCCCTGATACGGAGGCACAAGCCCCCATATGTACCTTTCGATCTTTTTCCCCTCAGTGGGAACTATATTGGGGTAGAGGGCCACCAGTTCGCTGAATCTGGCGGTATAAGCGACCACGTTGGTGTCCTTCATGGTCAGGCTCCAAAGCTCCTGTTCCAATTTCTGGATTTCGCCCCTTGGGCAGTATGCCTCAATCATGAGGTCTTTCATCGTTTCCCAGCCCATGTCGTTGGCTACGATGAGGGTTAGAGCTTTAACGTGGCTATTCCACCACGTCAGGGCCTTTCCTTCAAAGGTGCATGCGGCATATTTGACTTTGCTCGCAGCAGGGCATGACCAGATTTCGAAGACTAGTTCAGTCTTCTCGAACCATTGCGAGAGGGCAATGACTCCGTCGGTGCCATGGAAAGACTTCGGCTTGCAGTTGGTGAAATCCTTGTAAGAGCACTCTCTCAAGCGCACAGGGGTTTCAACCGGAATTGATTCAACAGGGGTTCCACCTCTGCTGGCATCAGAAGAGTGATACTGAGCCATGGCAGTTGCCACTGCTGCGGCTACGACAGCATTCAGGGCTGCAGTATCGACAACCGGAGGCGGAGGAGGCGATGGAGGTGCAGTGTTATTCCGGGGAGATTTGCGAGGAGGCGTCGTTCAGCTATAAGTTTATAAAGATAAGCAAAGTGGTAAGAATCAATTTGTAAGTAAGGTGAGAGTGACACATGGACTAACTAACCATAGCCCCACAGTTTGAATGAGTGTTTGGGATCACAACAAAGAATATTAGTAGGAAAACACAAGTGTACAGATTTTTCGTACAGATTCGATAGACATCAATAATACTGGTATTACCGATGTAATAAGTTCAGGGAAAAATCAACCTAATAGTAGGTCTTACATCATACCATACGGAAAAGTTTGACAGTTCTTAGAATCCTAATTAGAGTACTGAAAGTTAGGAATATTTTACAGACAAGTGCTACTTAGAGCACAGATGTTAAAGGATATTCCTTAACCAAAAGACAAAGACGTACTAGACATCTTCTAACAACGATGAGTATTCCTCGGTAGAACCTGAGGTCTCTCATTTGACGGATCACCTCTTGAAGGTGTCGTTCATGAGCCCTTTGACGAGCTCGAAGTTCCTTGAGTTCGGCTTGAGAGGCAACCAAATGTTGTTGCAAGGTCTCATTGGTTCTCCTGGTCCTTTCCATTTCTTCTTCGAGACGGCGGATGCGAACTGTGTTGACACCAGAGTTGGCATCAATCTCCACGACCCGGTCGATAACTGCACGACCTTGCTCAACATTACGAGCTATTCTGCGGATAATGACGAGCAGAGCTCGATCAGCAGAACCACCTTCACTGACGTTGTAAAAGCTTCGGTCCCTAAAGTATGGTAAGGGTTGACCCTGTTCGTCACTCCAGCGATTCAAGTTGGTTGCCCAAAAAGGTGTAGGACCTGGAAAAGCTGGTCGGGGGTTGTTGTTTGGGGCTTGACCTACTAGCGGTAGGTTGTTGACTTCAGGCTCAGAGTCAGATCCATCAGAAAAGCCTTCTGCGAGGTGATCATCCAAAGGGATTGGATGCTCATCTTCGGGCTCTTCCTCGATCCACCCTGCATTGCCTTCATTTGGAAAGTACGGGTCGCCGTGATGGAATCCAGCCATTTAAATCTACGCAAGAAGAGAGGTATGAGGATATAGTATATATGTAGCTAGTAGTACAAAATACACCTATAGTATTTTAAGTTTAGGTTCTACTGATCTTCTTGTGGTACTGTTGGTAAGTTTTTAGACTTGTTAACATATCACAACCATTCTAGGGCATATGCTAATCACTCCTCGGAACAGCATAGTTGATCAGGCTATGCCATTCCCAAGACTGACCATACATCCCCGAGCTTACCTGTGATATTTAACAATCGTAATACTTTTGTTCTTGTCATTGTGACACTGATTTTAGTATGAATTCAGACTAGTATACTTAATTAAATATCTTAGTATTTAAAGTATAGACTCTTGGTCAGAGTGTTTTAATCCCAAATGGGTTTATAGTTAGTATATCTTTTATGGGTTGATATACTTAATTCACTATAAACAATGCTCTGATACCAATCTGTCACACCCCAAAACCGAGAATGGCAGAAACGTTCTGGGGCGGAGGAGGTCATGTAAAGTATCACAACACAGTAAAAGTAAACAAGCAAACAACATCATCCATTGAATTAAATATATAATTTTAATAAAAGTGTGTTCTGTACAGTTATAGACACCAAAAATAATGTAAATCAAAATAATAAGATGTGTCTTGGATGGGCTCCATCTTCTCAAAAGCTGGCCTCGGGACCTGTCTACTGGTGAGTTCATAAGTATTTTAGTGTCGGTGTTTGTTATCAAAACGATTGAACATGTCTAAGGGTAAGTTTGTAAAATGTATGTAATTGTTTGTAAGTGTTTGTAAACGTTTGAATCTCTCAGAAAAACATATAATTTCTCTTAAAGTAGCCTTCTACCAAGGCTTAACTATTTTGTATGTTCGTTTGTTGTGAAAGTGTGTAATTTCCCAAGTGTAACTATCATTAACAAAATATAGTTTGTACATTAATGTTTAAGTGAAATAATCACTAAGTATATGTAATGGGTAAATTATTGTAGTACTGTAGTGTTGTATTATAGGAACTACTGTTGTACTAACTACCTTAAATCGGATTTATATTAAGGTATCATGTGATTAATTGCACCATACTATTGACTGGTAACAACGACATACGAATGGTCGTAAAACGGAATGACGTTTGGCACCCGCAGACCTGTAGGTCCAGCTGTAGCTAGCAGCAAGGTGTAGGATAGTCAATCCAGTATAGATCTATACGCAAACTCACGCTCTCCCTCCAAGAGAATTCTGGCTACAACTCGGGCCATGACATTTAAGGCATGCTCCGATACAGTGGATCACAGTTGTTATAGTATTCATGTATATGTAATGTAATGTTACTTGTTCTAGTATCGTTGTATATGTTCTCTTCCTAGTATACTTGTATTTATTCTTCTTCTAGTATAGTTCTATATGTTCTCTTTCTAGTATAGTTGTATATGTTCTCTTTCTAGTATAGTTGTATATGTACTCATAGCAATGTAATGTATATGTTCTCATAGTAATAAGTATTGACTCATGAATGAACTGACACATTGATCTAGAAATTGTACTAGTATGATCCTGTGTTACCCCGATGGTAACTTACTAATGATGTAATTAATACGCATGAATATGGAAGTACTTTTATGTCTATATATGTACACTTGATATATAATTAATATTGAAACGACCTTCGGACGGCTACCCAAAATCCCACCAGACCACATCTAGAGCGCGAAAAGGAAATAGGGTGGATGGCCTTCCTAAGCCCTTTAAACATTGCTTATATATCTATACATATATGGGCATGTAATTTTATAAGGATTATAACAAAGTTTGAAATAAAAGCATTTGATAAGTAAAAGAGTTTGTAAAGCACTTTGAAGTAAAACAGTTTAATAAACAGTTTGAACAGTAATAAAATCATTGGTTTTATAGTTATTAATCACATGTGATTGATGTAATAACTATAAGTATTTAACTTGTATTCCCCCCCCCCCCCCATAAAAGCATTTAAAACATTTACAAGTATTTCAAAGGTTAATTAAAGGGGTATGAACTCACTTGTGGTGAGTGGATTGGATTGAAGTGTCGGATACTATGCTAGGTGGCAAACTGAGACTTGTTCACACGCACGAGCCTAGTTATAATATAATGAGCATATATATAACTAATTAGCCAAATAATAACTAATGAAATAAGTTGGGACACTCTAGAACATGTAAACACTTTGTAGAAGTGTTATAAGTCCTAAGGGTTGCTTCTAGGTTGTTGTGGAACAAGGCTAAAGGGGTTTAAAGTTTCCAAGGACCTTGTATATGTGTTTTGAAGGGGTTGTAAACTCTTGAGTTTACGGCCATGAACTCCCAACCATGGGGGTATTGTGTGTTTTGAAGTTCCAAATGATTCCTAGAATTATTCCAACTTGGTGGTTAAATTCTTGGAAGGGTTTAAGACCTAGAAACACTCCTTTGTGGAGTTTACGGCCCCAAGGCCAATTCCCTTAGAGTTTACGGCTGTAAACTCTCATCGGATGGGTGTTTTTATGTTTTCAAGTCTCATGCACAAGTGGTATAGGTTCTAGGCTTTTATTCCAAGCATATGAAGACCCTTGACACACTTTGGTGCCCCTTTAATGAGTTTACGGCCCATAACCCATGTCATGGCCATAAACTCACTTTGCAAGGTGATTCTTATGTGTTTAAGGCCTTTGATTTATTGGGAACAAGTCTAGGTGAAAGCCTAAGGCCTTAGGTGCCTTAAAAGCACCATTTGAGCATCATTATGGAGTTTACGGCCTAAGATATTCTTTGGTCGTGAACTCCCAAACTTGGGTGGTTCTTGCTTGATTTCATGTCCCTAACACACTCCTATACAAGTCCCGGGCAGTAGTATATCACGGGGGAGAGTCTAGGCTTCGTTTCGGGAGTTTACCGCCCAAGAACACCTTGGGGAGTAAACTCCTAAATCTACTGATTTAGCCACCTAAATCATGTTATAACTACATAATAAGCATTATAAGACAACTAGAGAAGTGTACTCACGATTTGGGACGAAAACCCAAAGATCCGTGAGAGAGCAAATGGCTTTTCTCTAGTTGGAAATGCGAATAATGAATGAATTTGGTTCAGATTCTATTTATAGTCCTGAGATATTTTCGACAGAAAATATTTTTATTCCTGAAAAAGATTTCTAATATAACAGAGTGTTGGAATAACAGTGTTGCACAAAACCATAGTGCATCCACTCTCCTGATATTTACTAAAGTGTAAACCCTGAATTACTCCCACTTATACGAAAAGTCTGAAAATTGACTATGACTGTTATAACTTCTATTGAAGTGATATTGTTTGTAAAGAATGGAAATTTCGGGTTGTCACAATATATATTCATCAACACAAACTATTTGCATATATAGTAGAAATTATCTAATAACATGAGAAATATGTAATCTCCCAATGATGAGTTATTATTGATGGTTTCTAGAAAATCCATCAACTACCAATGCTATATTATACTTTAAACCTAATTAATAACTTAGAGTCATGAAAGATGAGATGTAATCCATGTATAATAATCAAGTATGGGCTCAATTAATCTTCCTCCCTATAACAAGACAAGCTACAATAAGTAATTCTTATAGAAAGATTACATATATGGATATCAATACACATTTAGCAAGACTTGTTATCAATGGTTCTAATCATACTCATGTTAATGATTATAATCAAACCTTTCCTAAAGTAGATATGATTAGATTAACAAGGATATCACTTGCCATAACTGCATATTATGATTATAAGATATGGTAAATAGATTTCAATTAAGACAACTTTCCTTTAAATACACCTACTTGTGGATGTCTATATAGCTTAACTTGGGAGTTTTCATAAACCAATTTATCCTATAAAATATGTAAGGATTAAGATCCATTTGTTAATATAAAGAAAACATACTCTTGGTGGGTTTGTATGACACTTTCTATGAAGGGTCCAATTTGAGTTATAAGGATAAGTAGAATTCATACAAAATAAATTTAGTCAGAGACGTTAATATAGTATTTGCTTTAAACTAAACATGAGGGTTCAAGGTTGAGTTATAAGACATTGTTATTCTAGAAATAGGATTTAATTTGGATTTAGTCTTTGGATATTGGAACATTATAACAATAACTATTGTATTGTTTTCATCTATTTGGATATGATCATCACATTAATGCCTGTTGTGTTCTATATTAACATGTTAAACGCATAAATAATTTTATTTTTCATAAAAGTTCATAGTCAGTCATAATTGTGACAAAAATTGTGATGTAGGACTAATATGAATTGGATTGTTGACTCTCATAAGATGACCATAGATCACCCCATGAAATGCTATCATGAGTGATAATTGATAAAAAAAAAAAAAAAAAAAAAAAAAGGTACTATATTTGTATCCTTAATACGTGAGATACATAATGTATGGTGGTAACTGTGCAAGAGGCTTCATTAGTCAAGATGTGATTTTTTTCCATTTACGTGTTGCAAGCTAGACATCTAATGCACAAAACCCACAGTTAAACACCATTTTATATTGATTGTGATCTTAGTCTAATGTTCAACAGGATGTCTATAACAAAGAGATAACTAATAAAATTTCCTTCTACATCAATTATATCTTTGAGCTTTTAAGAAGTGGACATTGATGAATGACATTATTCGTTGTGTGTTATTGGAGGCAGTGAAATGTTGCTAGACATTCACCACTATGTATATCGATCTATGATGACACTTGTGAAAATGGGAGACTGAAAGATCATTATCACCAAAACTTATTATAGAATAATATTTGCTAATCACATATGATCCTATAGGGTCACACATTATAGCAAGTTACTACTAATTAGTTATTTATTAAAGTAATTTGATTCTTAGTAAATATAATTAATGTTTTTATTTAATTGGAAAAATATTATTTTATGAAAATAATATGTATACTATCATATCGTGAACTATTGATTCTAGGTAATAAAAGAAAAAAATACAACCAAAACTAGTTATATTGATATGACATAAATATATATGTTTTGTACAAATTAAATGGGCACTTTGAGTAACCATTTGGTTAGTATGTAACTAGCTAGTTATGCATTATGTGAAAGACACTTTATGGTCCTACTTGTACTCATGAAAGCCATGAATGACAAGGAGGATGGAGAGCTTGAGTGTTTTACTTTATCTTTCATTTCTTACACTCTTATAAAGTATGACTGTAACATTAATGAGACATGGTCCTTCCTTGATGCACCTGATGAAGAAATAAGCTAGTTTTTCATCACAAAATCCTCTCTAAAGGGTTGTGAATTTTGTGGTTTACAAGTCATATTTCCTTCTCTTCTTTCTTTCAATTTGGTGCTTGAACAAATTTTTTATAAGTTGAATCTTCTTAAGGCTTATTTGGTATAAGTCTTAATGGCATAAGAGGAACATAATAGAAGTGAAGACAAGAATTTTGTTGGTAGTTAATCCTTGCTTGGTGGGTACTTCTAGAGAACATCTACTTTAGTGTTTTCTGTAATACTTCATCAACTTCCAATCTCACATGAAAATCAAAGGCTTCAAAGGTTGTAATCTTTTTACTTTTTATGGTTGATTTACTCTTTTCCTGATTGCAAAATGATCGTTGGTGGGTTAAAAGGAGTTTTAAGTTTATTCTAATTAAATTGATAAGTCTTAAGCAGATTATAAGAATTTACTATTAAAGATGTTAAATAACTTATTGGGTGGTAGGATGTCTTTTTAGTCATATGGATGTTGTAAGACTTTGGTGTTACAACATTAAGATACTTGTGGATGTTGCAAGTAAAAATTGATGTCACTTGTGGATGTTACAAGTCAATATACAACTTGGTGTTTAAGCTATAATTTTTTAGAGTAAATTACGCGAATGGTCCCTATGGTTTAGTGTAAATTACACGCTTGATCCCTAACTTATTTTTCTAACTCGGACTATCCTCAACTTTTAATTATGTAACCCGCCACGTCCCTATTCTCACATTCCGTCAATTGTTTCCGTTAGACACCCCACGTGCCTTGCACGTTGGGGGTATAAAATTCTTTTCACATATCCAATGTTATACCGCCAAGAAAAAAAAGGACGTATCGTTGATCAACGTGATCAGACACAAGCTTCACAGACAAAACCTTTGAAAACCCTTTGAAAACCCTTGATCGAAAGAACCCTACATTTGAAAACGACGATGGCGCCTTGGAGGATACGTGCTACCATGGACGAGATTCACGTTGCTCGTAGATATGGTAAGTGTTTACTCCCTCAATCAGTTAGTAACTTAAAAAGAAAAATGTAACTAACCAATCTTTCCATGAATATACAGCCGGACATCCGACGATATTCTCTGTTCGATTACACCATGGTGGACAGTTTACAAAGTTCCCTGGAAGAAAGTACATCAAAGGCAAGCAAAATTATGTTGATTTACTAGACATTGACACCTTTTCCATTCACGACATTGACGAGATGATGGAGGAACTTGGGCATATTGATTCAGATGAAACACTACTCTATTATCATTTCCTGAGACCATTTGGCGATTTGGATTTTGGGTTATTTGCTTTGGGTTCAGATCAGGATGTTCATCATCTGGGTACGTATGTTGCTAACCATAAGGTAATAGATGTATATATTGAGCATGGGAAAACAAATTTACATACTTATTCTATGTCCCCTAACCCTAGTAAGGTTAAAATTGTTGAAATTAAAGAGACACCAGCTTGCTCCAAACAGTTGTTCTTGGAGTGGAATGACTCTCCAATTGAGCATGAGAGTGTTCCAGACCTAACAGAAGTTGAGAATGATAGTCATTTGGACAAAGAACCATTTTTGGTCGACCATATTGAATTTGAAATGAATGTAGAGAATGAGGATGATTATGATGGTAGTGGACACAACAATGGCAGTGGAAATGATGAGTTTGATGATGATAGTGAGAGTGAAGATAGTGATTTTTTTATTGATGAGGACAATCTCATACACGATGTTGATGTGGATATGAAAGATTTCCATATGAACATTGACAAGGATGTAGAATGGGTTGGAGGTTCTTCTGAAAGTAATGTACCTGAAGATACACAACAAGGTGACTTAGAAGTGATCAACAGAGAGGTTTTGTTGTCTGGGTCTTCATCAGATGAGGCAAATGATGGTAAGCGAAGGAAAACTATTAGGGCCATACATAGGGCTTATGAAAATGATGCAGCTTTGGTTAGTGAGCCCTTCTACATTTTTCAAACTTTCAGTTCATCTAAGGACTTTAAGACACAAGTGAAACTACATTCCATAAGGACAAGAAGGGAAATACAATTAGAGAAAAATGATAAGAATAGGGTTAGGTTTGTGTGTAAGGGCACTATACCAAATCTTGCTACTAATGAAGAAGAGAAATGCCCATGGGTTATATATTGTAGTAAGTGGAAGCGTGACATAGATTGGATGGTTAAGACATACACGAAGGAGCATCGATGTCTAAAAACAAGGAAAGTCAAAGCATGTGACTATAAGTTCCTTTCAGAGCATATAGTACAAGTTATTGAGACAAACCCAAAGATTCCTATTAGGGCTTTACGAGAGCAACTCCAACGTGAGTACCAGATGGACATTTCGCATATGAAAACTTTTAGGGCAAAGCAGCAAGCTTTAAAGCATGTTCAAGGAGATTATGCCAGCCAATACAGGTTGTTAAGGGATTATGTTTTAGAGGTACAAGCACGTAACCCAGATACTACGGTTAAAATTGATGTTGAAAGTGAAGCGAATCCAACTGTTGAGACAAGAACATTCAGGCGTATCTATGTTTGCATTGGAGCTTTGAAGCGAGGTTTTGCAGCGGGAAGAAGGGACTTTCTTGGACTTGATGGAGCCTTCGTGAAAGGTCCATATCCAGGCCAAGTTTTGTCTGCTGTGGTAAGATCTTCTTATTTCTTTTTGTATTGTATGTTCTTTATTTTAAGTAGTGTTAACTGACCAATGTTTTCTGGTAATTTATGTTTCTTATCAAAGGCATTGGATGGTAATAATGGGATATATCCTTTAGCCTATGTTGTGGTTGAATCAGAAACATTGAATTTTTGGACTTGATTTTTAAGTAATTTGGGTGATGACTTAGGTTTGGGAACAAATTCCAATTTCACGTTTATGAGTGACAGGCAAAAGGTATTGGAACCTATCCAAACTAGGTTTTATAGTTTTATACTATTGATGCAGTTATACTAACATACAAACATGTTACTATTGCTAGGGTTTGTTGCCTGCGATTGCAACACTATTTCCATGTGCAGAGCATCGCTATTGTCTTCGTCACATACACGACAACATGAAAAAGAACTGGAGGGGAAAGGTGTTCAAGGATCTTCTTTGGGAATGTGCCACGACCTCTAATGTACAACACTTTTATCAAGCAATGGAAAAACTAAAGAAGCTTAACAATGATGCTTATGAGTGGCTGAAACAAATACCTCCTCAAAGTTGGGCTCGCTCCCACTTTATTGGTATAATGACTTTCGATCTCTACTTAATAATTTTAAAAGAAGGTAAATTGAATACTGACATAGAATTTGTTTATGTTCAGGGAGAGCACATTGTGATGCTCTAACTAATAACATGTGTGAAGCATTCAACAGCAAGATAGAAGATGGTCGTGATGCACCAATTATTAACTACATTGAGTTCATCAGAGAATACATTATGAAGAAGATAGTCAAAGTTGACAAGGAAATTCAGAAAGTTGTAGGTCCTTTGACTCCTACAGCTACAACAATATTGGATAACATAAAGAGTAAGGCAGAACAGTATGTTGCAACATTTTGTGGTGCTGGAAAATATCAAGTTGCTGGACCATGGCAAGATCAGTGTATTGTGGATGTAGGTCAACAAAGTTGTACGTGCAAAAGGTGGGAATTAACAGGAATTCCGTGCAAACATGGTGTGGCTGCTATTTGGGACATGGGGAGGAATGACAAAGATGTGGGAATCCCAGAATCATTTGTGCATCCATGTTACTGGTTATCAAGCTGGAAAGAGATGTATTCTTTTAAGGTTAGTCCAATCAATGGAAGGTCCATGTGGGAGAAGTCAGCTATACCAACAACTCTGTTGCCTCCAAAACATCGTGTTCCCATAGGAAGACCAAAGAAGAAGAGAACAATATCAATTGTGGAAAAGGAGGACTTTATTAGAGGAAACACAGCATCAAGGGCCCATAGATCAGTAACATGTACGGAGTGTAACAATGTTGGTCACAATGCAAGAACCTGCAAAGGGCAAAGACCAATTGTTGGTGGGGGTGGTGGACAATCACAAGTAAAAGGAAAAGGGAAAGGGAAGGCAACCACTTGATGGTTTGTAATAGGGCTAGTCTTTTGTTACTTTAAATATGAATGGATTGTGTTATGTTGCTGCTTGTAATAGGGCTAATATTTTGGTACATTATTTATGAATAGTTTGTAATAGGGGTAGTATTTTGATACTTGTTTTAGCCAATATGTTGGCACTTTTGGATGAACTAGTTTGTCACCCTCATTGCCCAGTAATAGTTTGGTACTAATTAATGGAATGTTTTCTTCTTATGATACACCATTGGGTAGATAATAATTTGGTTTATATTGATTTTTACATTTATATTTTCCATAATAGTTTGGTACTAAATTAGATTGTTATATTCTTCTTATGATGTCACCCTTATTGCCCTATTATAGTTTGGTACTAATTAATGGTCAATATGTTGCTTATACATCACTTTAAAACATAATCAATACAACACTGCTACAACCATTACAGTACATTTGCATTACAATACGTAGACAACCTAACCAATACATAACACCATTTTCATTGATCTTAAAAATCTTAACCATCTGCATTACAATACATAGACAACTTAACCATTACAGAAAAGGATACCTTCACATTCACTGCTACAACCTAACCATTACAGATAATGATACCATCACATACATTGCTACAACCTAACCATTACAGAAGACTTTACCATTACAATAACAACTCATCCCCACCTTACAACTTGTAAACAAGTATCACCAAGAACAATACCCAACTAATAAATAAACATATTTTCAAGAAAAGATTTTCATTTTTCAGCTTCTTGTTCAACCTCACAAGCCAGGAGATTG
Source organism: Lactuca saligna (assembly GCF_052625555.1). Classification (NCBI taxonomy): domain Eukaryota; kingdom Viridiplantae; phylum Streptophyta; class Magnoliopsida; order Asterales; family Asteraceae; genus Lactuca; species Lactuca saligna. The sequence continues at coordinate 91,668,773 of NC_136425.1, forward strand.
TCAATCTGTCACCATGATCCTTTTCATCATCATCTACCCAAGCAATAAATCCTTTACGTGGTTCCTGTCAATTTCAAAAGCCACGGTTACAATACCTATAATCGCATACAGTGATATCCCCATCTAGGGTTACGATTACAAAATTCTCAACTACAACATACCTTAATTGGACATGCGTAAAAGGGTCTTCCTGGATTATTGTTAGTAGTTGAAGTTCGAATTACAGCAGCACGCCCACAATCGCATTGAACCATCCTTGATTTGAAGGAGATTAGGTGTAACCGCTTCAAACGATGGAGGATTGAAAGAAACTCTAAATTAGGTTCGATCCTGATGAAAAATTAGTATTTGAAGATCGTTGGAAATGTGAAAAGACTTTTATACCCCCATCGTGCAAGGCACGTGGGGTGTCTAACGGAAACAATTGACGGAATGTGAGAATAGGGACTAGGCGGGTTACATAATTAAAAGTTGAGGATAGTCCGAGTTAGAAAAATAAGTTAGGGACCAAGCTTGTAATTTACACTAAACCACAGGGACCATTTGGGTAATTTACTCAATTTTTTATTTTATTTTCGTCATTGTTATCATTAAGTCGTAATTAGAGTTTATTTAATTAGTAAATTGTTACTGACTAAGCTTTTCAAGTTTACACTTGATTGATGTTGAATTCTATATTACCTAGTAATATCGTCAATGGGAAATGTCCTATGGAGTGAACGCAATTAGAAGTAATTTATGTTTTTTTATCCTTGGGCATATTTTATGTGCGTGAATTTATAATAACTACTTGAACTTGTAGTTTAACTTAAATGTACACCGTATTATGATATTTTTTGCATCTATTTTATGTTAAATTGTCGGGTGTAACATTCAATAGCAATTAGTGCTTTTAATAATTTATGCAAATCTTTGATAAAGTTTATTAAATCTCAAAAATAGTTAAAACTATAATGATAGATACCATATTTATAATAGAATATTTATAATAGAATATATATATATATATATATATATATATATATATATATATATATATATATATATATATATATATATATATATACATACGGTTAGATTCATATCAGACGGCTTAATTTTATAAGACCGTGAAACGCATTTTTTTTATTTATTTTATTTATTTTTAGTTAATTCAAGTTCCGAAAATAATATTTAAAAAAAAAAGAATTTTTTGATTTTTCCATTTATTTTGCATTTTAAGATTCTTTTTAGAATATGTACAGTATAATATTCTATTTAGAATATTTCACGTATTTTTCAAAAAAAAAAAGGATTTTTTTTTAGTCAATTCAAGTTCCGAAAATAATATTTAAAATTTTTTTTTTTAGATTTTTCCATTTATTTTGCATTTTAAAATTATTTTTTAGAATATGTGAGTGTAATATTCTATTTAGAATATTTCACGTATTTTTCAAAAACATAACGGGATTTATTTATTTATTTATTTTTTTTTAGTTAATTCAAGTTCCGAAAATAATATTTAAAAAAAGAATTTTTGGATTTTTTCATTTATTTTGCATTTTAAAATTATTTTTAGATTTGGTTTCACGGTCTCACAAAATTAGCATGGTTTCAAATGAACCTGAACCTATATATATATATATATATATATATATATATATATATATATATATATATATATATATATATATATATATGTGTGTGTGTGTGTGTGTGTGTGTGTGTGTGTGTGGGGGGGGGGGGGGGGGTTCAATTGAGAAAAAAAAAAGTTGAGAATTGGCGAATCATTCCCAGCCAATCATTTATTTTGCCGCAAAAGTCTTCAACGTACCGGCGGAAATGGGAAAGGAATGCACATGTTTTTTCCAACAAAACATGTTTCCTTAAACTATGTTAAGCATTACATTAATATATACAAAAACATAGTTTTTTCGTTTTTTTTTTAAATTTTTAATAAACTATTTTTATCGAAAAATGATTTTAAATATACCAAAATTAATGATTTTTTATTCTCTAAAAAATAGACATTCATAATGATATAGTTTTTTAAGATAAAATAAAAAAGTTATTTTTTTTTATATTTTCAGCTATCGTTATTCATAAGTGAATAAAAATTAATCTGGTTTTATTATAGTACATTCGTTATTCACTTATGAATAAAAATTATGATTAATTTTTTTTTTACAATTTAATTATCATTCACATATGAATATAGCATATACTAAACATAGTATATTCATATTCAAATATTAGACGACGCATTTATTTGTAAATATTACATAGTATATTCACTTGTGAATGTTAGATGGTATATTCACTTATAAATAGTATATGATATTTTCATATGTGAATATTATATAGTATTTCATGGTATATAAAATGAGAATAGTACATAGTATATTCGCTTGTGAATATTAGATCGTATATTCACTTATGAATAATAGTTGGTATATTCATATGTGAATATTGCACAGTATATTCATATATGAATATTACAATGTGTTTTCAGAAATATATATAATTTTTATATGTTTTAATAATTACATAATGATTCAAGTGAGAAAACATATTTATATGTGAATATAACGTGATAATTTAGTTTATGCATTTCATCAAACAATTGGAGTGCATACAAGTTAACTTTTTTAAAAATATGATAAATATGATACTTTGACTACTTAAATCTTACAAAATAGTAGATTGGTGGAGAAATATATGAAAATTTAAAACTAAAAATGATTTGATCTTTTTCTAACCTTAATTTCGATGTTTTATTTGATGAACGATGTTGAATGAATGATACGAATTGAATTTTTTGTTGATTATCGATGATATTGTTCTAATGATGCTGGGAGTATAATTAATCATAGATATTGAAGATATGTTAGTATTCAAATAGAATTGAATGTTGGATTGGAAGAGCAAAAAACGAATGAATTTCAACTGTTCGAATTTTTGATTGAAGGTTATTATATCATATTTACAAGTTTGCCACCGTATCTTTTATGTTTAGAGGCTAATTAAATGAGTGACTGAGAATTATTCTCCCATTCTCAACTTTTTTTATTTTCTTAATTGAACCCACCTCTCTCTCTCTCTCTCTCTCTCTCTCTCTATATATATATATATATATATATATATATATATATATATATATATATATATATATATATATATATATATATATATATATATATATATATATATATATATATATATATATATATATCTTAGTGAGTCTAGATGCAACAACTCAAGTTCTTGCAACCATCGTCACAAGTGTTTGATCACTAAGTTTTCTTGCTTTATATGCATATCTCAAGGGTCTTATCGTTAGCCACCCCATGTTCTTGCCCAATGTTGTGATGGTTTTAGCTACTCAAGGTCTTCCATGATCGGTCAACTTAATTAGCTTTTTTTTTTAACCGGTAAATACAAATCTACTAATTTATTCCTAAACTAACACTTAATTTCACCTATGTGTCCGAAAGAACTTGAACCTCGATCTCAAAAAGGGAGGACACCACCTGATACAGTTGCGCTAAAAACCCTTTGGTAACTTAATTAACTATAATACCATATTATACATAATAAACAGGGAACTGAAATAACTAGACTCAAGGATGACCATGCACAACAAGAGCAATCAATGTTCTTTAACATTTTCAATAATTCTTTTATAAAATTTACTAAATCTCAAAAATTGTCAAGACTATTGTAACAAATACCTTATTTTATTTATTTATTTATTTATTTTTGTAGACTATACTAATTGTATAATTAATCATATAATGAAAATATTGTCTCTAATTTACAGACTATTCTTAAATAATATTAAAAATAAAAAATATATGATATCTTTAAAAAATAACAAAGAATAAAAAGTAAAATATTTCCTATGTATTAAGCAAAAAGCTAAATTGAATTCTCTAGACCGACATCAATCACAAGTTGTTCTTCAATATAATTTTTTTTAATGTTTATCCTAGTATTTTTTTAGTTTCTTTTTGTGTTAATATATCAGTTGTTTTTTTTGTTAATATATCAGTTGTTCTAAAAAAAAAAGAGGGTAAGCATATGATGAGTTATTGAGTTTGCACTAAGCAAGTTATGAATGCATATGGAGAGGCATGTGCCGAGTAATCCTTTAGTGTAGAAATAGTCATGTCCGAATTCATCCCATGATCATTCCTACCGCCCTTAAGGTCTTTTATAAGATTAACGTGTACAAATACTTTTCCCATAATAAAATCATCATTTAAATTAAGGAAAAATGTGCTTTTAGTGTAACAAACTTATCCAATTCATTTTAAGTGGTCACTCAAATTTTGTTTTTTACTTTAAAGGAATAACTCCAAGTTTTTCATTTTAAAAGGTCATTGATTAACTTGGTACCGGGTAAATAAATAAAATATATGTCTTGATCACTATTTAACCATCAACTACATAAGATCCCTAGTTTTTTTAACCTTCTTCTCCACCCCATTTATGTTTTTTCGTTTATGATTGCGATAAAAAAATAAAATAAATAACAGAGCTCCCATATTACATAATATTTCTCTCAATCTAGTAATCACACTTGCAGCTTTCTTTTTTCTTTTTGTGTTCATTTATCTTTCTATTATAGGTAAAAATAGATGGGAAGAAGACAAATGTTGAATCAAGTAAAAAATATTTCTCGTTTAATCTCTATTGCTACATTAAATCCCAGATGCGTTGTTGGCTATCCCAATGTAGGCTTCCTCCAATACGCGTTCCCGATAACATGATGCACAAGGTTGACAAGGGCAGGTTAGAAAGCTATAACTGGGGGAGGACCCTGGTATTGCTCCCCAGAGCCTAAGTTAGATGTCATATTTGAGGATCAATTTCGATTTAAAATAGAATTGTTGGAGATTGCTTACATTTTCCGGATAGATGCAGCCTCGTTTTGTAGTTGATGTTCTAACCAGTCCATGATCTTTTTCTTTCAGACCTTACTTTCGTCCTTAGGTTGTAAAGGTAAGACCTTTTTTTTTTTAAATAGCATAATATTTCCTTTTCCGTGTTTCCTGGGATACTATTTTATAGGTCACACATAGAAGGTAGGGTGATTCTTGGTGTACCTGGTCAGGATTCGTTGATAAGTTGAATACCATCTCGCATTTATTTGTTGTTTGTAGCTTTTCACCGGATTGGTTTTGTTGGTCGGGCTGGTATTGCATGGGCTAGAGCCCTACCCTATTAATCTCCAATCAACAATTATGTTTGAGATATTTTCTTTAATTTTCCTTGATTAGCCTCGTGGCTTTGATTCAATAAATTTTTTTGGAAGCAGTTTTCATTGATAAACATTCATGCCAATATCCTTTTATAAACGCTTTAACATTAGAGGATAAATGATGCTTTCTAGGAACCATATCCCCAAGTCACTTTCATGGAATACCTAGACCCATGAATTAAAGTATTATGTTTCAAAGGCGTTTAGATCAAGATATCCTTTTTATTTTGTGTGTGGAACATACAAGGATTGATGACTACAATCCATCGACCTTTAGTTTATGGCAGTAACTAAGTTTGTGATTTGAATTGAAAATCGGGTTCATCCACTAGAAATCGTGTGTTGAGGTGGAGCTTAAAATATTACACATAAGGTGTTTGATAAAAATCCTAATTGACTTTTCATTGAGTGTTGTTGCGTTTTTATAAAGTGGGTGTGTAAAGGAAGTTGTTTGGTGAAAGGTAATGAAGATCTTGATTCATTTTCATTCTTATATTATAGTTATTTAATTGGTAATCCGCGTGTTAATGGGAAAAAAAAATGTTCTATTGGGGTTCAAAATATGGTTCAAGATGCAAGAATGAGGGGAATAGAGGTTGTTGGTGGTAAACAATTATAAGAGGTAAAAGGACTTATTTAACACGTAAACATTGACTTCATGCCCGAAAGTAAAAAAAAAAAAAAAAAAAAAAAAAAAAAAAAAAAACCTTTTAAAACAAACGTTCATTGGGTTAATATAATATTTTTCCTTTAATTAAATAAAAAAATAAAAATGACACGAAGCATGGTATGCTTCTTGGAATCCTTATGCTTGCACATGTTTTTATCCAAGTTATTTATAAGGCTTATTTTATATGTAATTCCAGTTGTTTGTTATATCATTTGTATGAATGGGTGAGTTTTTGTAGGTTTGATTTTTTTATGTATGTGATAGAGAGATCTATTTTAGTATTTTTATATCATTTCTGAGATTTGTTATATTAAATGCTTAAATATGTTGTATAGTTCGATAAAAATGATAAAATTCATCTTTCAGTTTTACATTAATCTTAAGGCTATGTGATGTGGTCACATTCAACCCGTTTAAAAAGTGTTGTCAACTCAGCGTAACAGTTCCGTGATAAACTTACCACTAAACCTATCCCTTCGAAATGGTTATCACTCCACAATATTTATCTATTTCTTTTTAAATTAAGTTAAATAAAAATCATAATTTCAAACATAAATAGATATTTTACATTAATGAAAAAAATAAATTTAGATCCTAACTTATTTTAAAAACATAAAAAATTAAAACCTAAATCACTAAAAAAATATAAAACATTCCATTACTTAGTAAACATAAAAATTTAAAACCTAAGAAACATAGGAAATCATCGTCTTTGTCGTCCTTATCTTCTTCGTCGTCATCTGTGACATTTTCGGCATCATCGTCCTGCTCCTCCTTGTCGTCACCTTCCTCATCCTCCTCGTTGTCATTGTCATTTTGTCTTTCGCATTGTCTTTCTTATATGTGTTCTGTGAAATCGTGATATAGATTATGATGTGTTTCATCGAATGAAAAAGAAATTAAACCTAAAAAGCTATCCATTTTATTGAAAATATATGTTTGTTTATATGTAAAAAGATGTGTAAAGTGTGTGTATATATAGAGAGAGATTTTATTTTTAATTTGAAAGAATTTTTTTTATTCTTTTCCAATGGTTGGAAAGGTTGCAACAGTCAAAAATAATTCTCGCATGCCATTGGTCGTTTCCATGCGTTTTGGCAACCACATCACAACCAAACCACCGGACATCGGGACGTTGTTCACGTGTCACTTAACTGTAACCTCAGCTCTCACACGTCTCTTTCTCTACCACTCGGGAAAACCTTACACGACCTACCACAATAGGCAAAATAGTAACATTAATTGAAGAGTAAATTACACAAATGGTCCCTATGGTTTAGGGTAATTTGCACGTTTGGTCATTAATTTATTTTTTTAACTTCGAATATCCCTATTATTTGTTTTTGTTACGCGTTTGGTCCCTTTCTTACTCAAAAAATCTATTTTGCCCTTGATTTTTTAATTTATTTAAATAAACACACCCCCAATACCACCCTCACCTTACCTTGTCCCATATTTTTTCCTATTTAAGTAATAGTAATTTTAGGTAAGATAGGGACCAAATGCGTAACAAAAACAAACAGTAGGCACCAAACGTGTTACAAAAACAAATAGTAGTGATCTTCCGAGTTAAAAAATAAGTTAGGTACCAAGCTCACACATTACCCCAAACTATAGGGACCATTCGTGTAATTTACTCTTAATTTAAGGGGTTTTCTAAAAGTACCCCATCTTTTTCCAATTTCACCCCTATTTGATTTGTAACACCATAAAAATTAAGACAATTTTTCACATTTTAAAAACACATTTTCCAAACATATTTATTAATAAAATCTCATTATATCGTATCATTGTTCACAAAACATTTCCTAAGATCAAATCATAATAAACTTCGCAGGTGTGTGTATAGATCATGCTGGCGCCTTCTCGCGATCATCACGGGTACCTGAAACACATAACACATAACACTGTAAACATAAAGCTTAGTGAGTTCCCCAAAATACCACACATAAATCATACTAGCCACTCGAGGCTATAACGCTGTGGGACCTTGGGCCCTAACTCTGTGGACCCTCTGGTCTTAGCTCTGTTAACCTTCCGGTTCTAACTCTGATGTACTCTAATATACACATGGCATAAATCACATAGACATAATGCAGTGCAACACATCACATAAATAGCATACAATAACTCTGTCACATAACTCTAATTACCACTCAAGGTAAAGTATAGTGAGAAGACTCACATCAGATGTCTCGGTAAATCCATGACTCGGTAGCAGTATAGTCTAGCCTCCGCCTAATCACATAAAATAAAATACGCTCATAAATATAACTCTCAAGACTAAATCCAACCCTCTCTTAGTACCCTCAGATGGGTAAAAGACCATTTTACCCCTCTCTTGACTCAAAGACCCCTTTATTGACCAATCCCTAAAAGTCAACAAAGTCAACAGTCAAACTTTGACCTGACTCGTCGAGTGCACTTGGTCAACTCGGCGAGTCTACACGTGTCCACTATCTCTTTAGCCTCTCATGACACGTCGAGCCTTCCCCCTGCTCGACGGGTTACACCTGACATGAATCACGGGGCCAACCCGACTCAACTCGTCGGGTTCAATTATGGACTCGGCGAGTTCCACCTGTAATCCTCTACCCCCTTCTGACTCACCGAGTCATTCCCCCAACTCGACAAGTTACTCACTGGGTGACTTACGGGAAACCCTAGCCCTACTCGCCGAGTCTGTTTTTGGGACTCGGCGAGTTCATGCCATGCTCGAGCTCAATTGAGCTCCTGAGGTTAGATCCGTTACTCTAACTCATAGATCTGGCCTCCTAAAGCAATAAAAACACGTAAGGTTTGGATCTTGATGCCCATGCAAGGACCCCATGACTCTATTTGAAGAAATGGCCTCAATATGCCATCCAAAACTCATATCTCTCCAATACACTCAATAAAGATCAAGGATTTAAGGTCTCTAGACCTCTTTGGATCCATTTTCGAAGCCTCAACACAAGAAGGGACCAATTGCACTAACAATCATACTCTAAATGGGCTAGAAACCCTAACTCTCAAGGATTAACACCCAAAACTGAAGAAGGATCGAGTATGTACCTCAAGATGAAGTCCTTAAGCTCTAAAAATCCACATATTAGCTCCCTCTTCAGCTTCCTCTTGCCTTGGTCACCTTCTTCTTGCAAAATCACCCACACAAGGATAAAAAATGGCTTCCTTTCTCTTTCAAAACACTCACACACTCTAGGGTCTCTTTCTATCAACTAGTATCCGCAAATGAAGGCCATAAGGGCCTTTAAATAGGTCTCAAACCCCGGAAATTAAGGTTTCATTAAACAGCGCGGACTCGCCGAGTCCACTAGTCGACTCGCCAAGTCTGGTCGTTAACCCGGATGAAAATTTGCGACTCTACTCGGCGAGTCTAAGCATCAACTCGCCGAGTCTCTCTCAAAATCCCCATAAATAATAATTAAATAATGTACCTGAAAATCCTAATGTTACAATTCTCCCCCACCAGAATCAGACTTCGTCCTCGAAGTCTTACTCTGCAAATAGCTCTGGATACTGTTCACGCATCTCTCGCTCCAGCTCCCAAGTCAGCTCGGACCCTTCCTGATGCTGGCACTGGACTTGCACCAGAGGCACCTCCTTGTTTCTCAGAACCTTGATCTTTCGATCCCTAATCGCAACCGGTCTCTCAACATAGTTTAGGCTCGCATTCACCTGAATATCCTCTAATGGTACCACAGCTGACTCGTCGGCAATACACTTCCTTAGCTGCGATACGTGAAAGGCGTCATGAATTTGGCCGAACTCTACAGGTAGCTCCAAGCGGTACGCTACCCTGCCCACCATAGCGATCACCCTGAAAGGGCCAATATACCGAGGCCCCAACTTGCCCCTCTTCCTAAATCGGATCACTCCTTTATAAGGAGGTACCTTCAGGAGTACGAAGTCACCGACCTGGAACCTGAGCTCTGACCGTCGTCTATCCGCATAACTCTTCTGACGGCTTTGGGCCGTCAGTAACCTATGTCTGACCCGCTGAATCTACTCGGTCATCTGAAGCACAATCTCGGTACTACCCATTACACGTTGCCCTACCTCTCCCCAGTAAATGGGGGTCTGATACCTCCTCCCATACAACAACTCAAAAGGTGGCATATCGATGTTCGAATGATGGTTGTTGTTATTGGAAAACTCAGCCAAGGGTAAGTACGTGTCGCAACTTCCTCCGAAGTCCTATACACATGCCTGAAGCATGTCCTCGAGCGTCTGAATCGTCCGCTCGCTCTGCCTATCAGTCTGTGGGTGGTATGCGGTACTAAAATTCAACCTCGTACCCAATTCCTCATGAAACTTCTTCCAGAACCTGGAAGTGAAACGCACATCTCGATCTGAAACAATCGAGACCGGTACACCATGCCGCGATACCACCTCTCTCACGTACAACTCTGCCAGCCTCCCCGCATAAGAGCTCTCGCTAATAGCAAGGAAGTGAGCACTCTTCGTCAACCTATCCACAATCACCCAAATTGCATCGACACCCCTCGCAGTCCTCGGCAATTTGGTGATGAAATCCATGATAATCTGTTCCCATTTCCACTCGGGAATCTCTAACGGCTGCAACTTACCATGTGGACGCTGGTGCTCGGTCTTAACCCTACGACAGGTCAAGCACCTCTCAACGAACCATGCAACATCCCTCTTCATATAGGGCCACCAATACTCTTTCTTTAGGTCCAAATACATCTTAGTAGCCCCGGGATGGATCAAAAACTTCGATCTATGGGCCTCCTCCATCAAGATGATGCACGTTCCACCCACAAACGGCACCCAAATCTATCCCTGGAAGGTCATAAGTCATTGGCTATCGGTGACGAACTCCGATACCTGCCCACTAACCTGCTCCCTCTTCGGTTCTCTGGTCTCACGGCCTCAGCCTAGGCCCCTCGAATGGCGTCAAATACTAGGGTTATCACTGTCAGCCTCATACAAACATCCTGTATTGGGGCGCCTTCCGCCCTACGACTCAGGGCATCGGCTACAACGTTAGCCTTGCCCGGGTGGTACAGGATCTCACAATCGTAATCCTTCACCACATACAATCATCTCCTCTACCGCATATTCAGATTGGGCTAATCCATTAAATACTTCAGGCTCTTGTGGTCCGTGTATATGGTACACTGAACCCCATACAGATAGTGATGCCAGATCTTGAGGGCGAACACCACTGCCCCCAACTCCAGATCGTGGGTGGGATACCTCATATCATGAGGCTTCAGCTGCCTCATCCAATAGTCGACTCGCCGAGTCCGGTCATTAACCCGGATGAAAATTCGCGACTCTACTCGGCAAGTCTAAGCATCAACTCGCCGAGTCTCTTTTAAAATCTCCATAAATAATAATTAAATAATGTACCTGAAAATCCGGATGTTACATGATTTTTTGTCTTTTGTTGTTTTTTTGTTTTTTTTTCCTATTTTGTTTTTTTTGTTGTTTTTAATTCTTTTTCAAATTATTATTATTATTATTATTATTATTATATTTTATTATTATTATTATTATTAAAATATAAAAAATATTTAAAAACCGATTTATATAGCCGTTCGAATTTGTATTGTCGTCCGGATGTTTAAATTTTTTACGAAATTTATAATAATAATAATAATAATAATAATAATATTATTATTATTATTATTATTATTATTATTATTATTATTATTATATAAATTAAAAAAGAATTAAAAAAACAAAATTGAAAAAAAAAACAACAGCAAAAGACAAAAAAATAATAATAATAATAATATCAAATCATATGTTAAAATTTTGATATGTCAAAATTTTGATTTGCTTATTCTAAAATGAGTAAAAATTGTTAAGGGTACTTGTAGTACAATTATAAATTTATAATTTAATAATTAACAAAAAAAAAAAAAAAAGTTAGATGTCTCTAAAATATATGATCCATATCGTTTTGTACATAAATATTCTAGAATAGTTTGACCCATTTTGATATTAGTGATTTCTCGAAAGTCTTCCAAGAACAGGTCTAAAGTCGTGGGGTGCTTTTATCAACATTTAAGTGGTGATGATGAATGGTTCACATCGTGTATATACACGTTATCGATCTCCTTTCTCCATCTTTTAAATTAGACTTGTCGGCAATCCGTATGTTATACGGGTTGGATAAACTAAAAAAAATTAAATATGAAGGTTTAAATAAAAATTTATTTAAATTTGAAATTTAAAATTTAAAACTTGAATTTAAAAGGAAACATATTAAATAATATATGAGTTGTAATATTGTAATTTAATTGTTATTTTCAATTAAGGTAATTATTAATTAAGGTGTAAATATGATGTGTTAATTAAGAAAGATAAAAAAAAATAAAAAAATGACAAATGGAAAAAACATTTATTCAAGAATACCACAAAATAATAAGTATCAAAACTCATGAAAGATTGACATGTGGCAAAAAAACCCTTCATTTATTAAGGAAGATTATGTCTAGAAATTTTACATATGATATTAATTATGTAATCTAACATTGGTAGTTTAATCAATTTTTTTATTATTTGAAAAAAGTTCGGAAAATATGATTATAATTATAGATTCGAGTTTTTTGAGAGTTCGCTCTAAATCTTCAACGAATTGCTAAACTCCAAATTTTTAATTGTTTTTTTTTTTTTTTTTTTTTTTTTTTTTTTTTTTTTGCATTTCAACATTTACAATAACATTTAATTTTATATTCTAATTAAATTAAAACTTTATTTTTCATTTTTTTTAGTAAACTCAACATTTTATTATCAATATTTCAAAATTATACAAACTACTAAAGATTAAAAAACTTCTGGTAAAATTCCATTTTAACGGTTTTTATAATATTTTATTTTATTTTATTTTGTTAAGATATAAATTTGAAATATTTTATTTCTCAAATATATTAGACTTTAAAAAGTTTAAATAAAATTATGTGGTTAGATATATTAAGATTCATATTTTCTCATGCGGTCCAACACCAATAATTATCTATGATCATATTGATTTGATTTTTTTTAATATATAAATGATTTATATATTTTAATTTCAATAAAAACTAATCTTACAACTGTTTTAAAAACTGAACCGAAATGGCCAGTTTCAACAGGAAGCCGATCATAAATCCGGTTTTCAAATGGAAAAAAACCGCAGTATTATCAAATCGGAAAATATTGTCCAATTCAGTAAAAAAACCGATTCTACAACTCTAGTTTAACAACTTAAAAAACCTATTTGTAGCCATTGGCTATATATTCCAATTGACAACTAGGGTTCCATTATAGCTTTGTGAGGTTTGCTTTGATTATATAGGGCAATGGCCCTTTTGTCTTTGCTTCCATTGCAGGGTTGAGTTGCTTATCGCTTGGATCTTTCTGATAAGAAATGTTTGGTTGATGATTCCGTGGTGGTTCCATCGGAGGATATTCAGGTAGATGATCGTCTGAATTATGTCTAGAGATCGATGATGATTCTTGATAGGAGGATGAAAACCTTGAGGAACAAGGTTCTTGAGTTGATGAACATACAGTGGTAGCATCGCAAAGGCTCAGAATGAACATGAGAGCTGGAGAATGAGATGAAGGTGCATTACCCAGAGTTATTTGAGGCAGCGGACTTTGAGGATGAAGTTTAATTCAAGTGGGGTAGAATTGTAATATTCGACATTTAAGTATGTTCCATTTTAACCTTTATTGTGAATTCCTTTCATTTTAGTCCATAGCTGAGTATGTTGGGCGTACTCTAAGAGTACGCTGCGCGTACTAGCTCGTTAGATGGTTGCGGAGGCGCCCGCGTACGTTGGGCCTATGTGGGAGTATGCAGGGCATATACTAAGTAGGGAAAACCCTACTTTTTAGGGTTTGTGCCCTATTTAAACAACTTATGTTGCCTTGATGGTATCTTTTGGCCAGCCTCCACTCCCTTAAACCCTAAGTGTTAGTTGTGAATTTTGAGCTTGGAAGTGAGTTTTGTTTGTGTTTTTGGTGATTAGAAGGGAGAAGAACAGTTGGAGGTTGCTTTGGTGTGGCTTGAGCTTGTAGATACAAAACCATCATCAACTTTGCAAGCTATTTGAGGTATAAAACTCTTAACTTGATGATTTTGTATGCTAGATCTAGTTTAGGGCCTTGATTATGAATTTTTAAGTCCCTTTAGCCTTGTTTTGGAGTATGGGCTACTCCAGCAACTTGGGATGATAGCTCTAGGATTTTCTGAGGTCCCTAATTCATAAAAGTGGTAACTTGATGGGTTTAGTTCAACCATGCAAGGTTGAAGTTCTTCTTAATGGAGTTAAGATGCTAGAATTGGAGCTTATGGTGTTTTTAGCCATACAAAGGCTTAACATCTTCGACTTTATGGGTTAGGACATTAAAATGATGTTATTTTGTGGATTGGATGATAATTTCTTAAGTGGTTAAGTCGTGTGGCCAAGGATTTAGGATTAGGATAGTACATTGGGCGTACTTCTGGGTACGCTGAGTGTATTGGGTGCAAGCCCGTTTCCAGATTGACCGCATACACAAGGCATACACGCCTGGTATGCTGAGCGTATGCTAGACTGTGGGGTCGAATGAATTGTAGCCTTTGGTTATTTAGGCTATGCTTCGATTGGGATTGTCCCCATTAACCTTGATGGGGGCATTTATGGAATTTGGGCTATAATTGGACATTGGGCCTTCTTAGATTGGGCCATATTAGGCTTTGGGTGCCATTTAGGAATTTGGGCTTTTAGGAGCAAATGGTTTGGGCCAAGTAGGAAAAAGGGTAAATGGTCTTTTACCCTAGATGCTAGGAAAGTAATCTAGATTTTTGATTATGGGTTAAGACCCAACTATTAATTCACTATTATTGATGATGTTTGTGTGGGGATTTTTCCAAATCAACAGTCTGAGCTTTTATTTGAGATATTTAACACCTTCATGTGAGTTTCCTCACTATATTCAGCGAGTCGAAGGCTCCAACGTTGGCCCATAGTTTATTATGATTAGGATACTAGTTGTATGCGTGGCTCTGGATGTATGATTTCTGATATGTATACCGGGTGGGGTCTGATGATTATGTTGTATTATATTTATCTTTGTGATTGTTGCATGCTTTTATGTGTTTATATGTATGCCGAGAGCGGCCCGATGATGGGCAGAGCCCATTATGTGTTTGAGATGTATGGTATGTTTATCTTTCAGGTACTTCCGGATCGAAAAGGGAAGAGCTCGGGGTGATCGCATCACACACCATTATTTTTCCGAATTTTATTTGACTATGATGTAAATGGATGATTTTGACATACTCTCATTTATATATGGCTTTTATGAAAATGGTTTGGATGATGGTTGAGTTATTATAAAAAACAAAACTTTTTGGTCTTAAATTTTGAGACGTTACAAGTTGGTATCAGAGCCTTTGTTTGAGGGATGCAATCATACTCTTTGGTGTGTTTGAACTCAAACTGAGGGTTTGGTAGATTTTTCAAAAAGAAATGTTTTATAAAATTGCTTTCTAATAAAATAAAATAAATCTGGTGTATGCAATCGACCGAGCTCAAGTAAGTTTTCCTAAAATACTGATACTTATTTTATGATATGCTTTCATTTGTGAATCTGTGAATTACATGCTATATCACATATAACATATCAATGGATGTTAGAGTTGTGTTACTCACCTGGTTAATTAGTAGACTAATTCGAATTCAGGTTTTGATCCTTTGTTGCCTATCAGGTTGTCACATGGTAACAATTATTCATCAAATAACATGTTCCTTAGAACCTACCATGACTCATTACTAGTTATACCACATGAGCTCTTATCAAAATAATATTTAAATCTTATAATATGATCACAATATGCTTAACTCGTAAGCCATTAACTAATCTCTCATAACTGGTATTTCACAAATAGGGTTTATAACCCTTACAGTCTCTACCAAATGTATAGTCCTAATATTTTCTCACAATCTCCACAATAGGTTCGTAACAACACCTTATCACGAATACCTGTAATACACTCAGTTCTATCAGTTCTTAATAACAATAAAGTATTGTAAATAAGATTTAAAGGGTAAAAGATATCTCAATGTATCCCGTAGCTTGATCCCATATCACCCTTACAACGTTATAACTTCACCATACTAATCTCCCGCAATCGAATCCTGAGTAGCATCTATGATCTGGTGTGCCAAAATCCCATCACATGAAACTAGACTCGTGTGATTATACTGTTCAGTTGCCAGGTCATGGCCATCTATGTTCCAGGTTGTTGTAACATCAAGATCATTGATGTATGAATTTTAAAAGTAAATTGTGAATTTTGGTTGGCCACGATGCGGTAGACGTTTCACCACGACGTGACAGGGCCTGTTTGAGATGCACAACATAAGTGTGAGCCATGACACGGAAATATATTGGCCACAATGTGGTGACCATTTTATACCAAACCCTAATTTCAAGTTTAAGGACATGTTTAAGGGAAGTGATGTCTAGGGTTTCCTCCATCCTCAGCCTCCATGACCTTCTAGAGCCTTGAACAAACCCTAATCCTATATCTCCTACATTTCATCTTATCTTTGGTCTTTTTGTGCATTTTGAAGGAAGAATAATAAGAAGATTTGGTGCAAGGATCAAGCAAGCGAAGCCTCTCCATCTTTCAAATCGTTTTCTAGACCATTTGTAAGGATTCAAGCTTTCATCTTTATGACTTATTCTCTTAGATCTGGGTGCTTTTAGCCTATTTTGGTCCATGGTTTTGGTTAGAGTGAGTGTATGGAATATATTAGTTGGTTGTTCGAAGTCCCATGAGAATTATATCTTATGGATATAAGATTTGGATGTGGTTTGTGGACTTTTCATGAGTTTTGATTACATTTTCACCTTTTTGTACTGCCTTGGGTAGAGGACACGCATGGGGCATGCATGTCCATAAATTTTAGACTTTTATGATTCGTTAATATCCCTAGAATCCATTTGGAGAATATAAGTTAAACGCTTAACGAATTAAGGTCTATATACATTAGGTTCTTCATGCCTAAAAACCACAACGTGGCGAGTTAGCTGGTACGGCGTGGGGGTTTGAAGGATCCACAATTGTTTTATTATTATTTTGCTTAGTTGCCACGACATGACTAAGGATTGGCCACGATGTGGTGACCACCTGAAGTTGACTTTGACTATTGACTTTTTGACCTAGTTGACTTTTGGTCAAATGATTAATTCTAGAGTGTGTACTAAGGTGTAACTTTATGTGATTTAAAAGGAGGTTGTAGCACTTGTTTTGTGATGTTAAGCTTTGGTTTGCCTGACTTCATGAGTGAGGTGAATCTTCTAATGATAATATGTAGAATGTTAGTTGTCTCTGTGATACTTGCATGGAAGACCATGGGGGTAGGCTATGGCAATTGTATAAAAGACCATGGGGGAAGCCCATGGCAATCACATGAAAGACCATGGGGGTAGCCCATGGCACTTGGTTGTAAGAATGAGATTTGGCCCTCGATATTGCAAGGAAATACCACGGGGTAGCCTATAGTAATTGGATATAAGACCATGAGGGGTAGCCTATGGCTTTTCTAGGAAAGATCATGGGGTTATCCCATGGGAATCGTATGTATGGTATGTGGTATTTTGGGGAACTCCTTAAGCTTGGTGCATACAATTTATGTTTTGAATGATTTTAGGTACTTCCAGTTCCAAAGGGAAGGGCATCGCTTGACTGCATTGCATCCCCTGAAGATTTTTTCTGCACCGATTATTACTATTTTACTCTAATGGTTGAGAGATATATTTTCCTATGATTGGTTTTTGAATAAATGGTTGTATGGATTTGATGGTTTGAAAATGAAAGTTATTACTAGTATTTTGGGACGTTACATTCATGGTGTGACATCCCCATTTTCACAGCCAGAAAAGACCGATTTGTTTATGCTTTGTTTTATAAAATCAGAGTAATCTTTTAAAGAAAACGGTTGCGGAATTTGTTCCCAAAACAAGATATGATAATAACTTATCAAAATATTTCTCAAAGAGAATGTATTTTCATTTAATAATAAAACCTCGGGATGTCATGTTCCGATACAGTCATATAAGCATAAACAAAACTTACATTCAATTACACTAATGATTTACATCTCCTTTAATCTCTCAGTGCAAAGCAGCTTCGTATCGATACCTGTGATACAATTAAACTGAGTGGGTCAGGCTTGGGAGCCTGGTGAGCATATAGGGTTTTCAACCCACAATAATATAATTATTATATTCAATCATCAAACAATCAACCCACTTACCCATCCCCGTTATCTCCATTGATTTCTTAAGTACCTTCCCTAAGGAATTATCCTAAGGGTCATCTCCTACATTATATTTACCTCTCATCTCCTTACATCACATTTCCTTGTATGTTTGTTCCTAAGGAATTTTTCCTAAGGATCATCGCATGAATACGTAGTCACAACATCGCCTGGACTAGTAAGTCATAATAAGGGTTAGACTATCATCGCATGAATACATAGCCACAACATCGCCTGGACTCGTAATTCATAGTAAGGGTTAGAGTATCATCGCATGAATACGTAGCCACAACATCTCCTGGACTTGTAATTCATCACCTACAGGTTATGAGCCTGCTGGTGTTTCCATGGGGTCATCTAGAATAGTCCGTGGTCGCCATCTATACTCTGGTAAATGACTACATCGCCAAATTTCCACATTGCCGGTCAAGGTTATGGTATCTCCTCTCATCTCACATCACCTATTTATCATTACCTAATTATCATCACCTTTCTATCATCACCTATTTTTCATCACTTGTTTCTCATCACCTAATTATCATCACCATTATATCCTCACCTTTCTCTTATCACATTTGTTCAACACACATCAACTATTTCATCTACCCATGTTCTACCCAACATATTTGTAGATATAAATTACATATATAGTTTAAATCATTTAACACCCATATAAAAACATCAATTCCAAGCCCATCTCATATAGACAATTAATATATAACACATAGCACGTATTTCAAAGCTAATGCTTTATATTTATGTGTTTAGAAGAGAGTAACCGCACACTCACACATATAAACCACAATATATATACACATAACACGTATTTCGTATAAAATACTTCATAATTATGCGTTAGAAGAAAGTAACTACACACTCACTTGATCAGAAGATGATCGGACAGCACTACGGCTTGTAGAAGTAGTATTCTTCGGTAGATTTGGAAGATCTTCACAAAAACCGGACTCCTCGCGGGCAGATATTCGGCTTGGGAATTGCACTTCTCGGGATCTTCGGGGCCTCGGGACTTGCTTCGGGGCTCGGGAATGATACCGGGGCTTCGGGATATTTCTTGCATGAAAAATGATGCAAAAACGCGAGAAAACGGGAAGAAATGAGTAACTGAATCGGCTGCACTTGACTTCCTTTTATAGGGGGCTGAAGCCCGATTTACGCGGGGCGTAAATTTCATTACGCAGGGCGTAATGACGATAAGGTCGCTGACTCCCCCCATGGATAAGATCGGCCAATTTTTATTTAAATTAAATATCGAAATTATTAAATAAACTTCAAAAATTCATATCTTCCTCATACGAACTCCGTTTTCGACGTTCTTTATATCCACGCATAGGTGAGACTACGATCTACATCTTTCGTTTAGACACCGTCGGCTAATTTTGATTTATTTTTATTATTTATTTTTAGTAGGCCGGGACAGGAAAACTCCATTATAAAATCATAACTTCTTCATCCGACGTCCGTTTTGGCCTATCTTTTTATCGTTTTTCTACAATTAATGAGATATTCAATTCTCATTTAGATTGTTTCGGATAAAAACCGCTCGGTCTCAAATCGAGCATTCAGGCTGCATACTGCTAAGTCGAAACTTCGAAAAATCATAACTTCCTCATACGAAGTCAGATTTGGGCGTTATTTTTATGCACGCTCATGGTTTAACGTATTCTATGACTTTCATTTAGATTGCTAAGGCTAAATATCAGTCTAACGTAAATTCACCTTTTACGTCGCGCTGTATTGTGCCGGTTCTGTCGCGAAACTTAGACAGGTCATAACTTCTTCGTTATAACTCGGATTTCGGCGTTCTTTATATGTACGGAAACCTTGTAACATATACTATAACTTAATTAAGATTATTCATTCTAAATAATCTTTCATCGAAAATTCATTTTTGACGTCTATCGTCTCTAAATTGACTAGCCCGAATCTACAGGCGTTACACATGGCAACTAAGAGAACCCTGGTTCTGCCATGTATTACACTCTCTTACAAAGTTTCCAAGTGACTCGCTTCATGTCCCGTCGTGACACATCTATTTCCATGTCATGGTGATTGAATAGACTCCACATCGCCACATGTCGGTCTCCGGTTGACATGAGCAATGATGGTTCACTCATTGCCACGTCATGGCTAATATACCTCCACATTGTGGAAAACAAAAAGTTGACTTTTGAGTTTGACTTTTGTTGACTTTCTTAAAATAACAATGTACTTACATCTCAACTTCAAACCACCATAACTTTCTCATACAAATTCCATTTTTTGACGATGTTTATATCCACACATTCATGTTTAAAGGATCTATCACTTTTTCAACTCCATTTTTCTAAAATAACAATTACCCTAACTAAAGAAACTCAAAGCTTTATTTTACCTACTAGTTTCATATCAATTTATAACTTCCAAACTGATACCTGGTTACGAAAAATAGGTATTACAAGTTCTCTCCCCCTTAAAATGATTCCTTCCTCAGAATCTCATAAATTAGGGGTATATCAAGTTAAATCTCTTTTCAAACTCTCAAGTTACAATCTTATCAATGTCTTAAACACTCTTACACTTTTCTTATATCATGTAATACTCCTAAGTACTTTACTTACTAGTAGTCATAATTCATAACTCTTTTCAATCGTTAGTAATTCTCTAACTACTATCTACAATTGATTATAGTATTTGGCTCTTCTCAATGAATAGTGTATATCTTATTATTAGTTACTACCTTAAACTATAATTACTTACCTATCTTAACTCATCATCTATTTTTTCATTAAGTACATAATTCAAACATTTACTACAAAAATGACTCAATATTATACCTCATTTCTCTTTATACTGGACTAAAAACTCATCTTCTTTCTCTTCACCCTTATTTTCTCATGCTCCCTCTTAGTTTAAAAGACTCGTATATGTCATATGTTTAGACACTTTTGGTGTCTTTAATTTACTATCCTTTTTTATCAAACTCTTTAGTAATGATCGCTTTTAATTTCTAGGTAAAATAGTCCAACAATTACAGATCGATTTTTCTCTTAATCAATAATATTCTTCTTAATTATTGATATCAATCAATATTCCTACTATTATTCAGAATATTAATCATCTCATTCCTAACTTGTAGTATTTCACGTATCATCATTCAAATTCGGCTATTTTCTCTTAGCCTTTTCACACTTATCATTTGGTACTTGATTGGAGCGCACTTTCTATGCTATGAGTATATCAATAATGATCAAATACATGAAGTAGAAACATATCAAGTTCATCACATAATGGATATCAATTAAGTACTCAGCAGGTCGATCCATGGTAAATCACATCTCAATACTATCATTTATTTTCTTAATAACTTCATGAGTATGAAAATTGTGACAACTCCAAATATATTGCCGTTACAAACCCTATTTTCACTAACGGAATGCGTCACTATATGTTATTTCTCGGTATTGTTTGGGTCGTCAATAAATAAATATTTAGTTAATTATATGTTCCGGTATTATCATAAGTAATTATAACTTGCAAATGTTAACCCCGTTTAACTAAATAGAGTTATATTACTTTTCAACCACTTCACCCGGGTAAAAAGTTTTAACCCCGTTAAACTTTAGCATAGGGTAGCCGTGTATCGGGTGCAATACCCGAGACATATAAAAACGATTGAACACTACAATTGAACTCTTTTACCACACTTTCACCTCTCTCTCACTACTTTCTCTCTCTAGACCCGAAACTGACCCCAAATCCGCGAATTTCCGACTTCCAAACATAAGGACTCATTCCCTATCTTAATCTAAACATACTTTACTGCATTTAGAGTCCATAATCATAGAAAACAAAGAACAAAATGGAGTTTACGGCCTAAGAAGCCCCTTAGGCCGTAAACCCCCAAAATCATGCCAAAGACCTTGTTTTTCCTTCCTTTAAGCTCATGGACTAATTAAGGCATAAACCTAGGAGAGTTTGGACACTAAAACACAAGGAATTAAAGCTTAAAAAGGAGTTTACGGCCCAAGCTTGTGCTTAGGCCGTAAACACCTCAAACACCCCAAAAACCCTTGTTTAAAGTCCCAAAAACTCATCTAGGGTGTTTGGTAATTTAGACTTGACAACAAGGAAGGGTTAAATGCATCAAACAACATCATTTGATGGCAAAAAGAGGAGTTTACGGCCAAGGCTAAGCTTGGGCCGTAAACACCCATGTTTTTGTGTCAAACAAGTCCCAAAACCCCTCAAATGCATGTAAGGAATTTAGCTAAAGCCTTTGGATGTGTGTTGTACCATTAAACTTCCCATTTTGAGGCCAAATGAAGAGTTTACGGCCAAGGATATTCTTGGGCCGTAAACTCCCCAAATTTCATGCCAAATTGTCCCAAAACTCATTGTAAGGCCTTCTAGGATTTACCTAAGGTGAATGAGAACATGTTGTACCATTTAAACATCCATCTTGAAGGATTTAATGGAGTTTACAGCCCAAGAACAAGTCTTGGCCGTGAACTCCCCAAAATGTCACAAAACAAGAGTTTAATCCCTCCATATTGGTCCAAGACACATACCATTAAAGTAAGGAAGTGAAATAAGGCCTTAATCATGCAATTTGGAAGACCACATGAGCTTACGGCCAAGCCTAGGGGGGCTTACGGCCGTAAACTCCCAAGGAGTGGCCTTTAGGCCATAAAATCCAAGGGAGTGAGCTCATGGATCCTTCCGTAAATCCTCTTTAGCCTTAAACCACTCCCGGGAACCCCTTCTAGGCCCTAAAACTCCGAATTGATGCTAGAATGCCTCAATACTTAAACGGAAAGCATAAAATGATTAATTTACTGTAAAACACATATTTTCATATGACATTAGGGTCCTAAAGGTGTACAAGTCATTGTTTGGAACAAAACGCTCAGCCGACACTCTTACCCGATTTACCCGATTCACCCGATTTACGCGATTTCATGTGAGTTCATACCCCTTTTAATGAACCTTTCAAATGTTTTATATGTTTTAGGGGGGAGATACAAGTTGAATATACATGTTTATGAAAAGTTATACAAGACAATTTTTCATATTACAGAATTAATCACATGTGATTCACAACCTGTAGTTCAAATCACATGTGATTTATCACTATGCTTTATAAATAAATCAATTGTTTTCAAAACTATCTTGGATAAACAAACAAGCTTTAAATGTTTCTTTTGTACAACACTTTTGTTTAACAGAACTCCTTATAAAAATGTAACCACACTAATATATTTATATAAGTAAGACTTGAAGGACTTAGGACTGATAGCTCGCCTTATTTCCTGTTTCTTGTTTGATTGTGGGCTTAGGGTAGTGGTTATCTGTCCGACTGTCATTGATTTCTTAGTTATATATCTAGTATATCAGTGCAGGTTACGAGTACTTCTTATTTCATTAGATGCCTAAATCACTAACCTGACTAGAACCACACACACTAATTTAACTATAATAGGTATAGTTAAGGACTCTATCCCTTGTTTTAACTACTACTCTACACTACTATAATTCTCTCTATTATGAAGCAATACACTAATAAGAGAATACAACACAAGTTATTCAAAAGACTACTACACTATAATACAAGAGAATGTACTAATCATGAAATAATTCATTAATCCACTACGAGATACTCTATACGCTACACACTACGCCCTAAGTTTTCCGATAGGAAGACGACACTATATGTATAGATCTATACGGGGCAGACGCTATTACATCCCGACTGATAACTTCAGTTCGAGCCGCTCAGGTCCAGGGATGCCTTTACTCTACTACACTATGCATGACAGGGAAGGTCATGAGGGTCCGCTATTACTCACACTATTGGTAACATACGAGAAAGACACTATAACCGCACTAAAATACTAAAAGAAAGATGAAGTAATATCCCGAAGTAAATAAGTATCTAATACTAAAGGATGCTGCACCACTATTATGTACTCTAAGAATAACTCACTATATTGCCTTACTTAATGGTGAGTCACTATTACACTTCTACGATAATGGCTTTCAAAGATAGAAACAACATATTTCTTAAAGATTTTCATTTACTATAGAGTTCTAGAAAATATAGGATTTTCTAGGTTTTACCACTACTTATGATTACAAACTTCAGTTTTCATACTAATGATTCTAATGCTTTTTATACAAGTACTCACACTAAACTCTTATGAACTCACCAGCTTTATGCTGATATTCTTTCAAAATAACTTGTATCTTCAGGTCAAAGATAGACAGGTACAGCTGCAACATTTTTGGAGAAGATGGAGTATGCAAGACCCATCTCTTATTTTTGTTTACTTTTGGTGTTTGTCAAACATTACAAAACACACTTGTAAATACACTTACTATGTAAATGAAATGGTTGTATGTTTCTTGCTTTTACTATTATACAAATGTGATGATACTGTACACTACGTCATCCACCCCGAAACGTATTCCGCCGTTATCGGTTTTGGGGTGTGACAAAAATCACTCAAATTAATCTTATAAATTTCTACATTAATCAGAATGTAATTAATCCACCCATATATCTGTAAATCACTCAAATCATTAATTGATCATTTAAACTAAACATTCTCCATTCCTTTTTCTACCTTTAATTAGGAAATTGTTTCTCTCGTAAGTTCATAATTTCTCAAATCAATCTCAATCTTTTCTACAGATATTATTATCGTGGTTCCGAAGTGTATGCATCAAGTTATTACATAACGCTGGATTTGATAGAAAATCGATTAGTTGATTCTACCTTAAGCCCACAACGAAACAAGGACCATCAAAAAATGCTAAATCAAAAAAAAAAAAAAACACATGATACAAAACCCTATTACAGTTAATTTACTCAGATGCTCATATATTAGTTAGATTAGTTAATCTTGGTTCTCGAATTTATCACTCAAACCGCTTGAACCTTACTCACATCGGTTACACTTATCAAAATCAATCAATCATGTTAATCACTCAGATCAATATTAATCACCCTGTTCAATCTCAATCAATTACTTAGATCATTCACTCAAATTAATATAATCAATTACTCATATCAATCACTATGAGCAACATCAATTACTCAGATCTATTACTCAAATTACTCAGATCAATTACTCAAATCAGTTACAATAAATTTCATATTAAGATAATGCCTTATCTCCTCTCAGAGACTCAGTCACAAGTATAATCTTCGTAATTAATCCTAATCACTTCTCGGGGTTCTAAATATGTAAGTCTTAATTGTTTACATTAAATGATCAAATCACTTCTCATAGATCAATTTTGTAAGTCTATTATCTCGTTTTGAATTCTCACTCGTCTGAATTTTACACAATAAGATCTAATTAACTCTCGGGGATCTTATGTAAGTCACATGAACTTAATCAAAGGTTCTCATCTTAAATCTCATTGTATCTACATCCTTTTTTATATCAATCACGATCATTTTTTCTTGACTCAGAAGTGGTATTATCACTCCTATTCACACTCATGTACTTTATTTCATCTCTTGCTCTCTCTCTCTCTCTCTCTCTCTCTCTCTCTCTCTCTCTCTCCCTCCCTATCTTCCTTTTCAATCTCATATCTTTAATTTAATCATATCCTATTACACTCTAAAGTTTTCACTTAAGTTTCTCATCGAATCTTTACTTGGAAATTATATCATGACTTTAATTCATACTCTACACTTTTGACACTTATTATTCTAATGCTACTCAATTTATATCTACATCGACTCTAACTCATTTTCCAATCAACATCGCGTTGTTGTAATCTTCTCGCTATATCGTGGTCCCCTTTTCTTAGTCTTTGTTACCACACTGTGTTATTATGTTCACCACCTTCTGGTCCATCATCCTAAATAACTATATAGAAACCTACTTTTAGTCTGCGTCGGAAGATTCTCATCACGTTGTGGATACCTTAAGTTCATTATCTTTATCTACTCACCCTTGTAACCAAATCATAGTTTGATTCCAACAACGTTGTGGTAATCTAGTCATGTCATTGTCTCATTATTTCCACATCGTATCCTATAAGATTCAAGTAGAACATTCTACTTTATGTTCATGTCGTGGTCACTCTCCTTCCATGTCGTGGTTAGCAAAGTACATTACTATTAATCGATCTAACTACATTGAGTATTTTTGATCATCATGTCCCGTGTCTACAGTCGTTGTGCTATGTATTTCACTATGTATCTCGTAATTGTACTACGCAACTCTCTTCGCAATGCATCACAACATAATTTATAGGGGAATAATATATATATATATATATATATATATATATATATATATATTTGTCTTGAAAATGCACAAGTATCAAATAATATATGTAACTCATAATTATCAAATTAGCTCAATTATCCTCTATACTTAATTGATTAAGATTAAGAATCTACTATAAGAACCTAATTTACTTAAACCGTTGGTCTAATACCAACTTGTAACACCCATAATTACATACCAAGTACGCCCTTACAAATTTCACTTCTCATTTAAAATTTAACAATAACTTTGGTGTATATTAGCACTCTGGATTACAAGTAGTTACGACAAGGATCGTACTTGTCTCAAATACACGATCGTGCCAAGCGTATCAATAATATACCTGAAAAATCAATATTCATAACAACATAAGCCTCACGACTTAGTGAATAACAACTACTATAACATAATCAGATAAATCATATAAATTAAGTAATAACTCAATTTCTCACTTATGTAGCAATTAATTTATATCAATTTGTGGTATTCTTATAAACAATCTCTTAGTAATGATCTGTTACTCATTAAGAATCTATCTTTAAATCAATAATCTATTCCTCAATAAAATATATATCTTTCAATCATAATCACTCTTTCGATTAATGATCTCTCTCCTTCTCACTTTCTCTCTTTCTTTATCTCTCTCTCTCTCTCCATTTATCTCTCCTTATCAAGATGAATCTATTATTCACAGTTAATTTATAAATTAAGATTTGTCTCTCAATTAATAATCTTTTTCTCATATGATGATCTATTTGTCATAAATGATCTATCTCTCAGTCATAATGTATCTCTCTC
Source organism: Lactuca saligna (assembly GCF_052625555.1). NCBI lineage: Eukaryota > Viridiplantae > Streptophyta > Magnoliopsida > Asterales > Asteraceae > Lactuca > Lactuca saligna. The sequence continues at coordinate 91,696,040 of NC_136425.1, forward strand.
TCTATCAAAATATATCTGTCTTAATCTTTAAAAATATATTTATCAAGATCAATATCTCTATTAAAGATAATCATTCTATATCAATATCTATCTGTCTTAATGAGAATTTATCTCTCTATTGTAATATATCACTCGATTATAACCAATTCATCACCCATGATCTATCTGTTAATCAGAATGAATCTAAAAATTATACTGTATTTCTCGATAATGATATAACTGATAGTAATAAAAAAATTTCTCAACAATAATCATTAATTTAGATCTTTGTATAATTCATACATCGTTTACCAAAAATATCATAAATATCACATATATCAAAAATCAAATACAAGAATTACTCAGTAATGACCTAACTTTAATATGATATATCTCTTAGTTATAGTTTATCTAAAATAAGACCTGTAATCAAAGATCTAGCTCATTTATAAGTTATCTTTCAATTAATAATCTTTTCCTATCAAGATCAATCTTTCCAATAGTAATCAATTACTCAATAATAATTAATAGCACTTTGATAATTAATCATATAAATTATGTAATATATATAACAAATAACACATCAATGGGAGTCAGAGTAGTGTTACTTACCTGTTTAATTAATAGACTAATTATAGTTTCTGTTTTGATTCTTCACTGGCTATTAACTCGTCATATGGTAACACCTATTCATCAAATAACAATTCCCTCATAAAATGTCACAAATCATTACTAGTTATACCATATGACCTTATGCCATAATAATAATCAAATCTTATAATATGATCACAATAGGATTAACCCGTAGGTCGATAACTAAATGTCTCTTAACGAGTATTTCTCAAATATTAGGGTTATAGTCCCTACAATCTTAACTAAATCGTTAGTCGTAATATTTGCTTATAATCTCTCCAACGAGTTCCTAACAACACCATATCACGAATACCAGTAGTACAGTCGGGTCTATAAACTGTTAATAATAATCAAATATCATAAATAATGCTTAACAACTAAATTATACCTCAACCTATCGTGTAATTTGACCCTATATCACACATAAAACATTATAAATTCACCGTGGTAATCTCCCGCAAGCGACTCCCGATTAATATATCCGATACTGTGTGCAAAAGCTCCCTTAATTGGCACAAGTCTTGCGCATTTATACTCTTCATTTTCCATTTCATGGCCATCTACATGCCACGTCATGGCGAGTAAGTAAAACCCTGGTTCTTCCACATGTTACTCTCTCCTACCAAGTCTCCAGGTGACTCGCTTCATGCCACATTATGGTACATCTATTGCCATGTCGTGGTGATTTAATAGAGTCCGTCTCTCTACATGCTACTCTCTGTTGACACGTGTAATGATGATCCACTCATTAAAACAACGTGGTCAATATACGTCAATGTTGTGGAAAACTAAAAGTTGATCGTTGACTTCGACTTTTATTGATTGTCTCAAAATAGAAACATACTTTCATCTCAACTTCAAATGTTCATAACTTTCTCATGCAAACTTCATTTTTGATAATCTTTCTATCCACTCGTTTATCTTTAAAGGGTTTATCACTTTCTCAACTCCATTTTTCTAAAAAGCATTTTCCGTAATTAAAGAAACTCAAAACGCTATTTCACCAACTCACCTCATATCATTTTATATCTTTTGAATTGATACCTGGTTATGAAAAACAGGTATTACATGATCTATTTTTGTGATCTTCTTGGATATATTTGATTTGGTAAATAATAATAATAAGTTACTGTGTTTGTTCATAATATCTATGTTCCTACTTTTTTATGTTTATTACCCCTTCCAGAATAATCTCATATTCAAACATTCCACAATCAATCCTACTCTTGGAAGATAATAGTGAATTAAGATTGTTATAGTACTGGAAGATTGTTCATCGAGATGAACATTGCAAATCCCTATAATCAATATCGATTAGTAATTTAAATGGAGATTTTAAGTATTAAAGTAGCCATTTTTAATGATTACTCCATGGATTATATCACGAGTAAATTAAGAAGATTATTTTTTTATATTCTTCAAATGGAGATATATGAGGTATTGTTCTATAATCTTTTGTATATTGGTTTTTTTTTTTGTATAAGGTATCTAAGCTAGTAACTAAATTAGTATTTTCTTGTAATTAGAAGCAATGTTATTTTTGGGTTGCCCTTATAACAAGAACTTGATTAGAATGACTTTATAGAAAGAGGATGAAATCTGTTAGAATTGATTAATTATTAATCAGAATTAATCTGGAATTAATTCAAGATTAATTAGAATTTTAAAGGGACAAGGTTTGAATTGTAATTATTCATAATTGATCAAGGAAAGAAAAAATTTAGAACCCATAAATGGGTGAACGAATTAAGAGGGTTACTAAGGTTTCCAATAGCCTCCTAGTTGTAAATAAGGAAAGAATTTGAATTAGGTTTAAATCTATTATTTAATCATTCAAATCTTGCCTTATGCCTAAGTTACCTAAACTATAAATAGGACCACTAATACCTTTAGTTTTTGTTCATACTCTTCCTTGGAAGATAATCTGGCCAAAAATCTCCTCCTTTCTCTCTCATATTGTCTTTTTGTTCTAGGGTCTGGGTGTGAGTCATTAGAGGCATCATGTCATACCCTCCTCGGCTGATGGCAGGAAATGTTGAATGGTGATGGTATAAAGATATCCCGAATTATAGAGCACCAATCATAAGTATCTTTCTAATGAAAATCTACACGTCTTCATGCCAATAATCCTTTCTTGACTACATCTCTACTACATCATAGGAACACACACGATTTTTGAAAACGTCAACATAATGTTGGTGAGTGCCTAAGTTTTTGTAGTTTTCCGCTTTTATTTGGTTGCATTAATTTAAGAATCATTTTTCTTTCAGAAAAACCTTTCCTAAAGCATTTCATCAACCCTAGGATATATTTATTACTCCTAATTTGCAAGATATCTAACAATCATATTTATTATCTTTTAAGATATCCAAGGAAACTATTTGATTATCTTATTAGGATATATTTATTAATCATAATTTACTATCTTTATACGATAACTAACAATCCTAACATATTTAATATACCTTTCTTAGGTGTCCCTAATGGTAGTCTAAACTCTAAGGTGATCTAACGTATTACTATGAGCCCCCCATAATTGACATCGTTTGACTAATAAATATGCCCCATCGTGATGCTTCTTTGGACTTCGAATAGTGAATAATAAGAAAGTTTTCAAGGTCTTTGTATGAATTAACAGCTCACTAACGCATTGACCTTAGGTATTTGTCTTCTATCTTTTATCTTAATTCTTCCTAGGGATTTCCTACAACCATGACAATATAAATCCTTTATCTTTTATATGATAATTATAACCTTTGATCTCATAATTATTTTGTGTATACACACACACACACACACCAGAATTATGATTATTTGAAAACATGATACTTAGGTAGGGTAATAACTAAGTATGGTGCATATCCCTAAATTTGACCAACATAACTTCTAGGTACTATGTTATCCTCGGAATTTCGCCATTATAACATGTAGGTGTTATCTCTTCATAGACTATTGGGCATCGTATCTCTTAGGTAAAATTTCATAGCTTATAACTAGGCATAATATTGTAGCTTAATTATTTTAAGGCTTTAAGCTTAATAAAATAATTTGATATTTATAACTATAAATATATTTTGATAAAACCATTTTATAAGCATGTATTCCCCCCGTAAAAAATTTTAAAAAGTAAAATAAGATTGTTATAGTATTGGAAGATTGTTTGTGGAGGTGAACATTGCAAAGCCCTACAATCAATAATGATGAGTACTTAAAATGGAGATTTTAAGTATCAGAGTAACCATGCTTAAAGATTACTCCATGGATTATATCATGAGTAAATCAAGACGACTATTTTACATCTTGGTTATTTTGAATAAGGTGTTTAACCAGAAACTAAATAGGTATTTTCTTGTAATTGGAAGCAATGTTCTTTTTGGGTCGCCAAAGAAAAATATGGAATTAATTCATGATTAATTAGAATTTTAAAGGGACAAGGGTTGAATTGTAATATTTCATAATTGAGCAAGGAAAGAAACATTTTAGAAGCCATATATGGGTGAACAAAATTAAGAGGGTTTCTAAGGTTTCCAGAAGCGTCCTAGTTATTAATAAAGAAAGAATTTGAATTAGGTTTAAATCTATTATATAATCATTCAAATCTTACTTTATCCCTAGGTTACCAAAACTATAAATAGGACTCCAATGCCTTTAATTTTCGTTCATAATCTTCCTTGGAAGATACTCTGGCCAAAAATCTCTTCCGTACTCTATCATCTTTTCTTCTAGTTCAAGGGTTTGGAAGTTAGCCATTTGATGCATCATGTCACACCGTCCCCAGCTAATGGCAGAAAATCTCGAGTAGTGACGGTATAAAGATTCCCCAAATTGGAGAGCAGCAATCATAATTAACTATCTGATGAAAATCTAAAAGTCTTCATGGCAATAATCTTTTCTTGACTATATCTCTACTCCATCATAGGAACACATGCATTTTTTGAAAACATGAACATAGTAGATTTTTGTAGTTTTCTGCTTTTATTTGGTTGTATTAATTGAAGAATCTATTTTCTTTCAGAATTTTTTTTTCTAAATTATTTTATCAACCTTAGTTGACTATTTTTTAGAATATCAAATAATCATATTTATTATCTTTTAAGATATCTAAATATCCTATCTTATTATCTTGTTAGGATGTATTTATTAATCATAATTTACTATCTTTGTAGGATATCTAACAATCATAATGTATTTTATCTACATTTTTATGGTGTCCCTATTGGTAGTATAAACTCTAAAGTTATCTAACTTATTAATATAAACCCCCCATAACTGACGTCGTTTGACTAATAATTGTGCCCTACCATGGTGCTTTCTTAGACTTTGAATAGTGAATACTAAGAAAGTTATCCTTATTGGGATTGTAGCTCGCAGGTGGGGTTGTCAGACCCGTATAGATTTATACATATGTTTCTAGCTCTCATAAGATTAACGATTATAGGTACCTAGGTAATTTCAAATTTAATCAAGGTCTTTGGATGAATTAATAGCTCACTAACGTGTTGATCTTAGGTAATTATCTTTTATCTTCTATCTTAATCCTTCCTAGGTATTTCCTATAACTATAACAATTTAAATCTTTTTAACCTGTATTTTGTAATCTTATAAAAATTGTATCTCCTTCATATGAACTCTATATTTGATCTTTTTCCTTTCAAAGTCCTTATCTCACTGTTTATTATAATTTTCCTTTTAGTGACATCAGTCGAAACTCAACCGATCTCTTTATGTTATTTGGTGTTAATAGCGTCATTAACACAATTGGTTTTTTTTTCTTTATAAAATCATATCTCCTCCAATAGGAGTTACATTTTTGCAATTCTTACATCCTTAGAAACATTATGTTGTGTATTTTCCAAATACAATCACCATCATCAAAAGTGACTTAACTTTTTGGTCACTCATTTTTTACCCTATTCTCATTATTTAATTGATCATATTTTCCTTCAATATGAAAATTTCTATCATTATCTTAGGTTGATGCTAATATTTAGTGAAAGTTGATGATGGGAAATTCCCAATTGTTACATTCTTCCCCTGTTTTAAAAATTTCATCCTCAAAATTTAGACCTTATGGTAATCTTAAGTGGGAGACAAAATTTTGAATCATGAAACTGATTCCTTTTTCCTACTTATTGGGATTACCAGATTTCCTTTGTAGTTTCTACTTATAATTCATCAAATTTATAATTAGTATCTGATATTTGTATTTTGAAATCCTATTTGGTCCTATCTGTATTTTACACTAATAAGAAACCTAAATCTTTTATCTTAATATTGGTGCGGATTTTTATTTTTATTTTCCTTTCACAATCATGTACTCAAATTACACCTTTATGTATACGTATAAGAATGTTGAGTACAACTACAAGGGTTTTTAATTTTCTTGTTCAATCATTACATAATTATTCATATGGAATATCTTCGTAAACCTCTTTATTCTCATCACTAGTATTTCCTTCAACTAGCCTGGTTGATTCTTTCAGCCATTGGCAATGTGCCTTTGCCTTTTTCCGTTGTTACACCTAAAGTTCTCATATTTTCCCACATGATGAAGTCCACGATTACTGTAGAAGGAAAATATTCCTATGTATCCACTTGGTGAAGTGGGTGATCTATTATGAGGCTTCCTTTCCATTTTTTCCTTCCAAAAGGTTCGACTAAACTTGCCCTTTATGATTCCTTCTCACTTGTTCTTAAGCTCTTTGGACTTCTTCTTACTCGTTCTTGGCATCTGGGTCACATGATCCTTGGGAGTAAAGGCTAAATATTTAGCTTCCTCATAGGTATTAGGTTTGTACTACACCTCACTCTGATATTGGGAGCAAAACCTTGGAGATACGAATTGATCATTTAGATTTTTGAGTTGACAAACTCATGGCATATGGTGACTAGGTACTCAATGCATATTGTATAGAAAGCCAAACCTGACTCTTTAGTGCTCAAATTATTAGATTCCTACTAGGCTCTTTCCACATCTCTGTTGGAACGTATTTCCATAGTCATTTGCTTCTTCAATTCTTCCTAGGAAGTTATATAGGCTTTGTCTACTCCTAAAGCCTTGACCTAATACTCCACCAAAGGAGAGCTCTTGTCATGAACATGCAAGTTGCAAACTTAACTCTATGTTCATACTGTAATGACCCAAATTTCATAATCAGATTTTCAATTTTTAATTAATCAAACATTTCCATAAAATATAAGTTATCAATGAAAAATGTTTTCAAAATCCTTAAAATCAACATTTTATTTCTAATATCAGAGTGTCCCCATATAAAATGTTAGAGAGTGCACACCGCATAATCAAGCCTTGCCTATGCCCTTAGGATCTGAAGTACTTGAAACAATCAACAAATTGTAAGCTAATGCATAGTGAGTTCCTCAGAGCACACGCCACATAATCCACATAACCATATAATCCATATCAATCACATAAGCTATACATATAAACAAATAAGGATGCCTTGAATACCCTCCAGGGTCTTACTCCAGGACGTCATGGGCACCTATACATTATCTTACACCTATGTGCCATGGGCACCCCCATGGTCCTACTTGGAATGCCATGGCACCCCCACATGGTCTTATAGCCAAGTGTCATGGGGTCCCTTATGGTCTTTAGCTGGAATGTCATAGGTACCCCTACATGGTTTTATAAATAAGTGTCATGGGCACCCCCATAGTCTTTCATGCAATACACATAAATATCTAACATACCACATAGTATGTAACCAACTAATTTACCACATATAACTATAACAAAATAGCATTGCACATAACGCATAATGGGACGACATTGGTGCCTTTGACCTATTAGTATGGTGAGGAGACTCACCTTTGTCTGCTGAATCCGAAAACCACTATCCTAACAGTGCATGACCACTAGTGCTGAACAATAATATCATTAACCTAAGGTTAGGATTGAACATAATCTAATCAAAGGACCCAAGCCCCAAGTCGTTTCCTAACGGCCCAAAAGTCCCCCATTGCTAATGAGCCCAAAGTCCATGTTCAAAGATCATTAATGGGCAGCATGTCCTAATAAAGCCCATCCGTAGAAATCATGGTCCAAAATAGATAAAATGGACCACTAACTCAAAACATGACCAAGCCCAATGGCTGATGAGGGCCCAAAGGGCTTACAAGCCCAAAGCAAGTCCAAGCCCAACTGATTGTGTACGCCATGCGTACCAATCCTGTACGCTTAGCGTACTGAGTCCTTGAGCTCTATGCGCCGCATACGCTATACTACGCCCATCGTACAAACAGATTAGACACCTTTTTCCATTAAGTGCGTAATACTTGATGTTCCAACGTCCAATATTTTGATATGAATCCATTAAGACGTCCTAATGCATAAAGTTCACACCTTTATGCCTTTGCATGTCCCATATGCTCCCAACAACCCATTAAGATCTTTCCAAGAGACTTAATCCATGTGTAAGGTAAAAAAACCCATAAAGACTCCATTTTTATGCTATGAATGGACTAAAGGACTTCAGATATATCCTCCATAAGCTCTGGAGTTGATCAGACTCTCAAGAGGTAGTTCAAGAACACAAAAAGGGAGTATAAAAAAAACCCTAGATCTAGGAATGAAAATGATGACCAAGGTGAAAGCTTTTTACCTCCTCAGGCTCCCTAAATAGCTCAAAATGTAAGATCCAGAAGCGCTTCCTTGTTCAAGCTAGATTCCTCCTCTTCCTTGTAGCTAACACACCAAAAGGATGATGTTTTAACAATCACAAGCTCAAGAACACACTCTCTAATGATTTTAGGGTTTTTAGGGATGTTTGAGGGTGAAGAAGGCTAGTTAGGGTGAAGCTCAAATGAGATAAGGATGATTATATAGGTCCTAAGTCCGGAAATTAGGGTTTGAACATTCATCACACACGCCCTGTGTACCCTTTGGTACATCTAGTGTATGTGTTGGCACTCCGAGATCATCCATGCATGGTACGCTAAGCGTACACATGAAGTACGCCCAACGTACTTAAGGGACTACTATGCAATATTCATAATCTCAAAGGTTTTAAAGGTAATACTGAATTGGAATGTTACAACTCCCCGCCACTTGATCAAGACTTCTTTCTTGAAGTCCGCAGATGCAAACATATCTGGCTAATACTCCCGCATGTCATCCTTTGGCTTCCATGTCCATTTGGAGCCTCTTCGGTGTTGTCACTGTACCTTCACCAACTTCACCTCATTATTACGAATAACCTTTGGCTTCATATCCAAAACTGCAATGGGTCTCTCAATGTAGTTCAGACTCTTATCAACCTGAATGACATCCAATGAGATAACCACGACCTCATCAATGTCACACTTCCGAAGCTGAGACACATGGAAGGTGTTGTGAATTTGGCTAAGATCATCTAGCAGATCCAAACGGTAAGACGCCTTGCTCACCCTATCTGAAATATTAATCGAGCCAATATATCGTGGCCCTAACTTGCCTCTTTTCAGGAACTTGATGACTCCCTTCCAAGGAGACAATTTCAGTAACACAAAGTTGCCCACCTGGAACTCAAGATCCGATCGACGCCGGTCAACATAAATTTTCTGATGGCTCTGTGTGACTCGCAGCTGGTCATGCACTTGTTGAATCAACCCAGTAGTCTTGAGCACTACCTCGGTGCTCCCAAATACTCGATGTCTGACCTTGCCCCATAAAACTGGAGTCCTACATCTATGAAAATACAACATCTTGAATGGCGGCCAGTCTATACAAGCATGATAACTATTGTTTTATGAAAACTCTGCTAGTGGGAGGTATGTATCCCAACTTCTTCCAAAATCCAACACGCATGCAAGAAAGATATCATAGAGTGTATGGATTTTTCTCTCGCTCTGGCCATCTATCTAAGGGTGGTATGTCATTCTGAAATGCAACTAAGTGCCCAATTCCTCGTGGAACTTCTTCCAGAATCTAGATGTTAATCTAACATCCTGGTCGTAGACTACTGACACTTGCACCCCATGCCTAACGACCACATCTTGTACGTAAATATCTGCTAATTTCTCCTCTTGGAGGTCGGAATAAAGTGTGCACTCTTGGTCAATTTATCTACAATAACCCATATGGAATCCACAATCTTCGATGTCCTCTATGACTTTGTGACTAAGTCCATGGTGATCTCTTCCCATTTCCACATGGAAATGGGTAGCGGCTAAACCTTGCAATGAGGATGCTGATGCTCGGCCTTGACATTTTGACAGGTCAAGCACCGCTCTACAAACCAGGTGATCTCCCACTTCATGCAGGGACACCCATAACTTAGTCTCAGGTCTCTACATTTTTCTAGCCCCTAGAGGTATAGAGAAATTAGACTTGTGTGCCTCCTCCGATATCTTCTGCCTCACTCCTCCAGATGCTGGAACCCACACTCAGCCACAATCGGTCAAGAGACACCGACCATCCCGGACAAACAAAGGAATCTGACCCTGTATCCATTCTAACTTCCAATTTTCACTCATCAAACCCTCCACTTTTGCCTCCTTGATCTTGTCCAACAATAGAGATATCACTGTTATCCTCAAACAAACGTTCCCAAACGGGGACCCACCGTCTTGCAGCTCAAAACACCGACCACCATGTTGGCCTTCCTTGGATGGTATAAGATCTCACAGTTATTATCCTTTAGTACATCCACCACCTCATCTGTCGCATGTTGAGGTTCTGCTGATCCATCAAATAGGTCAAAAATTTTGTGGTTAGTAAAGATGGTACACTACACTCCATACAAGTAATGCCTCCAGATTTTGAAAGCAAATGCCACCTGCCCCAAATTCCAGGTCTTGATTGGGGTAATTCGCCTCATGAGACTTCAACTGCCTTGAGGCGTACGTGATCACAACCCCCTCTGCATCAGTACCACCCTTAACCCTGAGATCAATGTATCACAATACATTACCAAATCATCCAACCCCCAGGTAGTACTAGAATCGGGGCCTCACATAACCTCTAACTCAAGCTCTTGAAAGTTGATTGTTGGTTTGGGCCCCACTAGAAAGTCACATTCTTCTTGGTTAAATGGGTCAATGGCATAGCAATCTTGGAGAAATACCAAATGAATCTTCGATAATAATCCATGAAACCTAAGAAGCTACAGATCTCAGATGCATTCTTCGGTACCTCCCATCGCATCACTGCCTCAACCTTGGCTGGATCAACCGAAATACGCTCCTGGTTGATGATATGCCCCCAAAAACTGCACCTTTTGCAACCAGAAATCACATTTTGAGAACACGGATTATAGCCTTTCCGTTGTCAGGGTCTCCAATACTTCCCTCAGATGCTGCTCGTGTTGCTCATTGGTCTTAGTGAAGACCAGGATATCATAAATGAAAATGATCACCGACCAATCTATAATCGGTCTATACAACATGTTCCTGAGATCCATGAATGTTGTTGGGGAATTGGTGAGCCCAAATGGCGTCACCACAAACTCATAGTACCCGTATCGATTCCTAAAAGCTGTCTTCGGTATAGCCTCATCCCGAATCCTCAACTGATGGTACCCTGACCAGAGATCAATCTTGGAAAACTAAGATGCAGCCTGGAGCTGATCGAATTGATCATCGATCCTCGGGAAAGGATAACGGTTTTTCACCGTTAACTTGTTCAAGTCTCGATAATCAATACACATCCTGTGTGACCCGTCCTTCTTTTTTCACGAACATGATCAGTGCTCCCCACGGTGGACTTCTCAGACGGATGAACCCTCGGTCTAGAAGCAACAGAAGCAGTGTAGACACCTCCTGCATCTTGGATGGAGCTCCTGAACCAGCCTTGGCAATTGGAGTGGAACTCGAATCAAAATCAATGGGAAACTCCACTTGCCTCTCTGGAGGCACTCTAGGTAACTCCTCAGGAAAGACATCACGACACTCATAGACAACCAGTACACAACACAAATCCATTGAGGTCTCAACCCTCGTATTCGAAATATATGCCAAAAATCCAGAATGACCCTACTAAAAAAGTCTCCTAGCCCTCACAGATGAACAGAGGGTTGGCCCCTACGACGCCCTCTCTGTATGAATAACCAGTTCTCCTCCACTTTGGTTTCGAACCCTCACAAGTTGGCGCTTGTAATCTATCATGGCCCCATTGGCCCCCAGCCAACCCATCTTAACGATCACCATCAGCCCTCGTAACGGTATCGAAAACAAGTCAACACATAATCTCTCTCCAAACATATTCAAGATACAGTCCCAATATACCGTCACAACACTGACGGTGCGGTCATCAGCGATCTCAAACTCCAGCAAGGAATCGAAATTCCCCGGAGCATCTCGAAACTTCCTGCTAAGTAGAAGAGATATGAATGATTAGGTAGCTCTTGAATCAAATATAACATGGGCTGACATACCGTTGACCAAAAAGGTCCCTATACAAGTACATATATATATATATATATATATATATATATATATATATATATATATATATATATATATAAGCATAATATAATTATACCAAACAAGAGAATAGATTACGTACCATCCACGATATCTAGTGCAGCTCGAGACTCCTCTGTGGTCACCTGAAATGCACGACCCTTCACCGTCGAAGCTTCTGCCTTAGCAAGGCGGCCATCAGAAATCCTTATTGTGGTGCCGTAAGCGCCACCACTGATCCTCCTCCTCTCTGCATCCTTAGATAGTCGACCCTTTTATGGCTGGGCTGGTTGCAGTGGAAACAAATCAAGCCCTTCTTGGGGCAATCCCTGCTCATGTAGCCCTACTGGCCACACATGTAACATCCCGAGCCCACTACTCAATGAGCCCCATTATGTGGCTTACCACACTTGGTGCACCATCCACAACCCTGCTGGCCCCTAGTGGAAGAATCAGAGGTCTTAGGCTTTTTAGCCTGATCCACAGCCATTTGTGCCTGCTCTGGTTTCTGCTTGGTGTGGAACTCCAACTCCATCTCCCCTTCCCGGTCCTTCTCCACCATATCATTCAGGGATTTTCACCCTGATAAGCTCACAAACTCGTGGATATCATCCCTTAACATTTAATTATACCTAGTCCTCCTCATGTCCTCATCTACAACGTACTGTGGGATCAATATTGCTTGTCCCCGAAACATTGTGGTGATCTCCACCACAGTCTTGGTGGTTTGCTGTGACTCCTAGAACTCCCTGACAATACGTTGCACCTCGATGGATGGTGCAAACTCCATCTCAAAATGCCTAACAAATTCCTGCCAAGACATCTCATCGATTCTGGCTGACCCCACCTGATAGGTCACCTTTTCTCACCAATCCTGGGCTTGATCTCTCAACATTCACGAAGCAAACACCACCTTTTTCGCCTCGGGACAAGAGCTCGTGCACTGGACGTTCTCCATTTCGGCTACCCAACATCGGCTAACAATGAGGTCCCAGACCCCAAAGAACCGCGGTGCTCCGCACGCCTTGAACTCCCTAAATGAAAGAGTTTGGGTGTCGGCCTAGCCTACGACAATATCGGCTCGGAAAGACCTAAACCGCTCCTCCATGATCTCCATCATCCCTTGCTTGACTATGCTGAAGATCACTAGGGTAGCGTGAAGGATGCCTCTCGTAACCTCGACCGCAATAAGTTTGCGCAGTCGCTCATCAATGGGCTTAGTAGCATAGCTTGACCCCGACCCTAATCATGATCCTAATCTCGATGCCCCTACTCTGTGTCGTGTAATCACCATACGATAATGAAATATCTCCAGACATAATGATCATGATATTCAAATAAGGAATTCTTCTACACCGGTTCTTCTTAGAGTTTCCAGATCTAACATTAGTTCAGGTACATGTTATGTGCTTTCATTAGTATGGGCCCAATACTTCCTTCTACACCTACCTGTACCTTCCCCAAGGCTCTACCTGATAACTCTAATTTGTCCGAAAACAAAACATATTTCAAATCCTAGGCTATCCGAATATTAGCTCACTCCCATCATACCAGAACTCAAATCAATCATAACAGGTTGCCTTATGCATGCAAATTATACATAGAACAAGATCAAATAGAATTTCCAATACTAGACTCTACCCTAGGACCACAACCAAAAAAGGAAGAGGAAATAAGGCCAAATCAATCATTCGGAGGCTATAAGACCCTAACCGTATACAATTTGGAAAGCATACACATATCAAGATTCATACGATTATATTCAAGTATCATTATAGCTTGGATACCATATTGGGGAACAACTTACTTGGGCTCGGTCGATCACGCGCATTGCAATCTCCCCTTTTTCCATATTAAGAAGTTTTTAACTTTTACTTCCTTTTTTTTAAAACAATTTTACCAATTCTTTAGTTTGAGTCCTGACACACCCGAGAGTGTGCCCGAATACCTCAAACCAAGGCTCTAACACCAACTTGGAACGACCGAAATTTCCAAATAAAATGTTTATTTTTTTTAATTAAACAAACATTTCCATAAAATATAAGTTATTAATGACAAATGTATTCAAAATCCATAACATCAACCTTTTATTTCAAATATCAGAGTGTCCCTATATAAAATGTCGGAGAGTGCACGCCACATGAAAAAAACGTTGCTCTTGCCCTTAGGATCTGAAGTACCTGAAACAACCATCAAACTGTATTCTAATGCTTAGTGAGTTCCCTAGAACATACCCCACATAATCCACATAACCATATAATCCATATCAAATAAATAAGACATCCATATAAACAAATAAAGATGCCCTAAAAACCCTCCAGGGTCTTAATCCAGGATGCCATGGGCATCCACGCATGGTCTTACACCTATGTGTCAAGGGCACCCCATGGTCTTACATGGAATTCCATGGGCACCCCCACATGGTCTTATAGCCAAGTGCAATTGGCAGCCCCCATGGTCTTTACCTAGAATGCCATGAGCACCCCCACATGGTTTTATAACCATGTGCCGCAATCACGCCCATGGTCTTTCAAGCAATACACATAATTGACTAGCATAGCACATAATATATAACAAGCTAATTTTCCACATATTACTATATCAACTAGCATTCCACATAACACATAATTGGCCGGCCTTGGTGCCTTTGACCCATTGGTACGGTGAGGAGACTCACCTCTGTCTGCTGAATCCAGAAGCCGCTCTCCTAACAGTGCATGACCACATGTGATGAACAATAATACCATTAGGGTTGAACATAATCAAACTAAAGGACCCAAGCCCCAAGTCCTTTCTTAGTGGTCCAAAAATCCCCCATTGCTAATGGGCCTAAATTCCATGTTCAAAAATCATTAATGGGCCGTGTAGCCCCATAAAGCAAAACCATAGCAATCATGGCCCAAAACAGATAAATTGGCCCACTAACTCAAAACATGACCAGACCTAATGACTGATTAGGGCCCAAAGGGATTACAAGCCCAAAACAAGTCCCTACCTATATGAGTGCGTAAGCCCTGCGTACCACTCTTGTATGCTTAGCGTGTTGAGTCCCTGAGATGTACGCGTTAAGTACGCTATACTACGCCCATCATACAAAAATATTAGTGACCTTTTTCTATTAAGTGCTTAAGACTTGATGTTCTAATGTCTGATCTTTAGATCTGAGTCCATTAAGACATCCTAAGGCATAAAGTTGGCAACTTTATGCCTTTGCATGTCCCATATGCTCCCAAAAACCCATTAAGAGCTTTCTAAGAGTCTTAATCCGTGCATGAGGTCAAAAAACCCATCAAGACTTCATTCTTTTGCTATAAATGGACCAAATAACTTCAGATCTATCATCCCTAAGTTATGAAGTTGCTCAAACTCTCCAGAAGTAGTTCAAGAACACAAAAAGGGACTAAAGAGAAAAACCTAGCTCTAGGAATGAAAATGATGACCAAGGTGAAAGCTTTTTACCTCCTCAAATTCCCTAAACTGCTCAAAATGTAAGATCCAGAAGCACTTCCTTGTTCAAGCTTGATTCTCCTCTTCCTTGTCGCTAACACACCAAAAGGATGGTGTTTAAACACTCACAAGCTAAGGAAAACACTCTTTAATGATTTTAGGGTTTTCAGGGACGTTTGAGGGTGAAAGAGGCTAGTTAGGGTGAAGCTCAAATGAGATCAGGATGCTTATATAGGTCTTATGCTTGAAAATTATTGTTCAAATATTCATCGTGTACGCCCCACGTACCCTTTGGTAAGCCCAGCGTACGTGCTGGCCTTCCGCGACCATCCATGCATTGTAAGCTAAGCGTACTCATGAAGTACGCCCAGTATACTTAGGGGACTATTATGAAATATTCTTAATTTCAAGGGCTTCAAAGGTAATATATGATTTGGAGTGTTACATTTAGAACACTTGATCTCCATCTATTTCACCTAGTTAACCACACTATCTACTCCCTGTCTCCATATAATGATATTAACTTACTGTTGAGAAAATCATGGTAGGTTCTTGTCAATTAACTACTTCCCTTATTGCTTCCCTCTTCCACGTTAGCTCTAAGATTCCCTAATACATCAAAGAGTTGATGTTGAATCATGGTATGAATGGTGGTCGGGTCCATTAAGTTTAACATAGCATGGTTTTTGTCCTGAAATAACAACATGAAGTTTATTTGGTGTTCTTATGGTGAGCCAGATTAATATCACCACATACTCATAGTGCTCGTACCGATTCTTGAAAGTTGTCTTTAGTATATCCTCATCTTATGGTACCCTGACCATAGATCATTCTTGGAAAACCAAGATGCACCCTGTAGCTGATTAAACCTATCATCAATCCTCGGGAGTGGATAACGGTTTTTCACCCTTAACTTTTTCAGCTCCTGATAATCAATACACATCCTGTGTGACCCGTCCTTCTTTTTCATGAACAGGATCGGTGCTTCCCATGGGGAAATGCTGGGAAAGATGAACCCTCGGTCTAGCAGCTTCTGAAGATGCATAGATTACTCCTGCATCTCGGGTGGAGCTAGCCGATATGGTGCCTTGGCAATCGGAGCGGCACCCAACACAAAATCAATGCAAAACTCCACTTACCTCTCTAGAGGCACTCCAAGTAACTCCTCGAGAAAGATATCCCGAAACTCCTGTATAACCGGTGCACGACCCAAATCCATCGAGGTCTCAGCCCTTGTATGCTAAATATACGCCAAAAATCCCAAACAACCCTGATGAAGAAGTCTCCTAGCCCTCGCAGCTGAATAGAGCGTTAGCCCCTGCGAGGCCCTTTCATCATGAATAACCAATTCTGCCCGACTTGGGGTTCGAACCCTCACCAGTTGGCGCTCGCAATCTCTCATTGCCTCATTGTCCCCCAGCCAGTCCGTCTCGACGATCAGCTTCAACTCTCGTAACGGTAGTAAAACTAAGTCAACACGAAATCTCTCCCCAAACATATTTAGGACACAACTCTGATATACCCTCGCAACACTCACGGTGCGGTCATTAGAGATCTCAACCTCCAGCGGGGAATCCACAGTCATCGGAGCATCCAGGAACTTCTTGCTAACTGTAAGAGATACGAATGATCATGTAGGTCCCGAATCAAAAAGAACATTGGCTGACATACTATTGACCAAAAAGGTCCCTATCTAAGTGCACACATCTATATACATATAAGCATACTCAAATAATATCGAACAAGAGAATAGATTATGTACCAACCACGATGTCTAGTGCAGCTTGAGCCTCCTCTGTGGTCAACTGAAATGCATGGCTCTTCACCGCCGAAGCTTCGGCCTTAGTGGGGCGGCCATTAGCGATCCTCATTGTGTTGGTCGTAGGCACCGCCACCACTCTTCTTCGTCCATGCAACCTCGGACAGTAGACCCTTTTATAGTCGGTCTGGTTACAGTGGAAACAAATCAATTCCTTCTTGGGGCAATTCCTACTCATCTGGCCCTGCTATCCACACATGTAACATCCCGAGCCCACTGCTCGACAAGCCCCATTGTGCGACTTACCGTACTTGATGCACTGGCCATGGCCCTGTTGGTCCCAATTGGAAGAATACAAGGTCTTAGCATTTTCAGCCTGACCGACAACTATTTGTGTTTGCTTTGGTTTCCACTTGGTCCAGAACTCCAACTCCATTTCCCCTTCTTAGGCCTTCTCCACCATCTTATTCAGGTTTTTTCACCTTGAAAAACTCACAAACTCGCAGATATCATTCTTCAGCATGGAGTGATACCTATTTGTCCTCATGTCCTCATCCGCAACATACTACGGGATCAATAGTGCTTGTTCCCCAAACATGGCACTGATCTTCGCCACAGTCTCAATGGTTTGTTGTAACTCCTAGATATCCCTCCCAATACATTGCACCTTGATGGATGGTGCAAAATCCAAATCAAAATGCCTAACAAACTACTCCCAAGACATCTTAGCGACTTTGGTTAACCCTACCTGATGGGTCACCTCCTCTCACCAATCCCTGGCTCAATCCCACATCATACACGAAGCAAACACCACCTTTCCCGCCTTGGGGCAAGAGATCGTGTGATGGGCATTCACCGTGTCAGCTACCTATCGTCGGCTAAATATGGGGTCCTAGACCCCAAAGAACCCAGGTGCTCTACACAGCTTGAATTCCATGAACAAGGGAGTTCGGGCCCTAACCTGGCCCACAACAACCTCGGGTTAGAAAGACCTGAACCGCCTCTCAATGATCTCCATCATCCCTTCTTTGACTGTCCCGAAGATCACTGGTGTAGCATCAAGGATGCCTCTCATAACCTCAACCACAATAAGTTCGTGCAGCCTCTCATCAATGGGCTCAGTAGCATATCCCAACCTCGACCCTGATCCTAATACTGATCTCGATCCACTTGCTCTATGTCGTGTAATCACCATACTGCACTAAAATACTACAAGACATAATGATAAGGATGTTCAAAGAGGGAATCCTTCCGCATCGGTTCTCCTCAGAGCTTCTAGATGTAACATTAGTTTGGGTACAGGTCCTGTTCTTTCAGTAATACGGTCCCAATAGTACGTTACAAACCTACCTGTACCTTCCCCAAGGCTCTACCTGATAACTCTAATTCGTCCCAAAACAAAACATATTTCCCATACTACCATATAACTCAAATCCTAGGCTATCCTAAGACTCGCTCACTCCCGTCATACAAGAACTCAAATAAATCATAACAGTTTGTATTATGCATGCAAATTATACATATAACTAGATCAAATAGAATTTCGGATAACATACTCTACCCTAGGACCACAACTAGACAAGGTACAGGAGATAAGGCCAAAACAATCATTCTAAGGCTATAAGACCCTAACCGTATACAATTTTGAAAGTATACACATAGCAAGATTCATATGATTATATTCAAGTATCAATATGGCATGGCTAACATATTGCGGAACTACTTACTTGGGCTCGGTCGAACACGCGCATTGCACTCACGATTTTTCCCATTTTAAGAAGTTGTTAACTATTGCTTCTTTAAAAAAACAATTTTACCATTTCCTTTGTTTGAGTCCTGACACACCCGAGAGTATGTACGAATCCCTCAAATAAAGGCTCTGATACCAACTTTTAATGACCTGGATTTCCAAATAAAATTTTGATTTTTTAAGTAATCAAACATTTCCATAAAATATAAGTTATCAATAAGAATTGTTTTCAAAATCCATAGAATCACCATTTTATCTCAAATATTGGAGTGTCCCCATATAAAATGTCGAAGAATGCACGCCACATCATCAAACCTTTCCCTTGCCCTTAGGATCTAATGTACCTGCAACAATCAACATATTGTAAGCTAATGCTTAGTCAGTTCCTTAGAGCATACTCCACATAATCCACATAACCATATAATACATATCAATCACATAAGCCATGCAAATAAACAAATAACAATGCACTGAACACCCTCCAGTGTCTTACTCTAGCATATCGTGGGCACCCCCACATCGTCTTATACCTAAGTGCCATGAGCACCCCCATGGCCGGTCTTGGAATGCCATGGGCTCCCCCACATGGCCTTATAGCCAAGTGTCATCGGCATTCCCCATGGTCTTTACCTGGAATGCTATAGGCACCCCCACATGGTCTTATAACCAAAGTGCCATGGGCACCCCCCATGGTATTGGATATAATAAACATATCGTTATATCAAATAGCATTCCACATAACACATAATGGGCCGGCTTATGTGCCTTCTACCCTAATGTATGGTGAGGAGACTCACCTCTGTCTGCTGAATCCGAAAGCCGCTCTCTCCTAACAGTGCATGACTACCCTTGCTGAATAATGATACCATTAGGGTTGAACATAATCCAATTAAAGGAGCCAAGCCCTAATTCCTTTCCAAATGGCCCAAAAGTACCCCATTACTAATGGGCCCAAAGTCCATGTTCAAAAATCATTAATGGGCCGAATGGACCAATAAAGCCCAACCATAACAATCATGCCCGAAAATAGATAAATTGACCCACTAACTAAAAACTTGACCAAACCTAATGACTAATTAGGGCCCAAAGGGCTCACAAGCCTGAAATAAGTCCAAGCCAATCTGAGTGTGTACGCCCAATGTACCACTCCTGTATGCTTAACATACTAAGTTCGTGAGTTGTATGCGTTGCATATGCTATACTACACACATCTTACACACAAATTAGGCACCTTTTTCTATTAACTACTTAATACTTGATGTTCCAACGTCTAATATTTAGATTTGAGTCTATTAAGATGTCCTACGATATAAAGTTGGCAACTTTATGACTTTACATGTCCCATATGCTACCAACAACACATTAAGACCTTTCCAAGAGTCTTAACCCATGCATGAGGTAAAAAAACCCATCAAGTCTCCATTTTTATGCTATGAATTGACCAAAGGACTTTAAATCTATAGACCCTAAGCTCTAGAGTTGCTCAAACTCTCAAGCAGTAGTTCAAGAACACAAAAAGGGACTAAAGAGAAAGCCCTAGCTGTAGGACTGAAAATGATGACCAAGGTGAAAGCTTTTTACCTCATCAAGCTCCCTAAACAACTCAAAATGTAATATTCAGATGCCCTTCTTTATTCAAGATTGATTCGTCCTGTACCGTATATCCAACAAACCAAAAGGATGGTGTTTAAACACTCACAAGATCAAGAACACACTCTCTAATGATTTTACGGTTTTCAGGGACGTTTGAGGGTGAAGGAGGCTGGTTAGGGTGAAGCTCAATTGAGATAAGGATGCTTATATTGGTCTTATGTCTGGAAATTTAGGTTTGAACATTCGTCCTGTACCCACGACGTACCCTTTGGTATGCCCAGCGTACATGCTAGCCCTCTGCGATCATCCATGCATGGTACGCTAAGTGTACTTATGAAGTACGCCCAACGTACTTAAGGGGCTATTATGCAATATTCATAATTTCAAGGGCTTCAAAGGTAATAATTGATTTGGAGAGTTATAACTCTCCACCAATTGAACTACACTTCATCCTCGAAGTGCGCAGGCACAAACAGATCGGTGTAATGCTCCCGCATCTCATCCTTCGGCTCCCATGTCCATCCAGAGCCTCTTTGGTGTTTACACTGCACCATCACTGGCTTCACCACCTTATTACAAAGAACCTTCGTCTTCTTATCCATAACCAAAATGGGTCTCTCAATGTATATATTAGGCTCTCATCAACCTGAATGTCGTCCAACGAGATGACCGTGGCCTCGTCAGTGACACACTTCCGAAGATGAGACACATGGAAGGTGTTGTGAAATTAGCTAAGCTCGTCCAGTATATCCAAATGGTAAGCCACATTGCCCGGTTGGGCTGAAATCCTAAACTGGCTAATAGATCGTGTCTGTAACTTGCCCCTCTTCTGGAACCTAATGACTCCCTTCCATCACGACACATTTAGTAACAAAAAGTCCCCCACCTATGTCTCTAGATTCGATCGACGTCGATCAACATAACGTTTTTGATGGATCTGTGCAACTTGCAGCCGGTCGCACACCTATTGAATCAAGCTGATAGTCTTGAGCACTACCTCAATGCTCCCGAAGGCTCAATTTCCAACCTCGCCCAGCAAACCGGGGTCCTATATCTCCGACCATACAAAATATCAAAAGGAGGTCGGTTGATACTAGAATGATAATTATTGTTTTATGAAAACTTAGCTAGCGTGAGGCATATATCCCAACTTCCTCAAAAATCCAACATGCATACCCGAAGCATATCCTGAAGTGTCTGGATCATTCTCTCGATTTGGCCATCTATCTGAGGGTGGTATGCCATGCTGAAATGCAACCGAGTCCCCAGTTCCTCATTGAACTTCTTCCAGAATCTAGATGTGAATCGATTATTCGAGTCGGAGACTACTGAAATTGGCACCTGGCCCTGTGCCTAACCACCACCTCTCATATGTAAATATCTACTAATTTCTTCGCGAAGATTCTCTCAAAGGTTGGAATAAATTGGGAACTCTTCATCAATCTACTTACAATAACCCGTATGGCATCCACATCCCTCAGTGTCCTCGGTAACATCATGATGATCTCTTCCCATTTCCACATGTGAATGGGTAGCAACTGAACCTTGCCATGAGGCTGCTGATGGTTGGCCTTGACCTTCCCGCAGGTCAAGCACTGCTCCACAAACCAGGAAATCTCCCCTTCATGCAGGACCACCAGTAACTCAGTTTCAGGTCTCGATACATTTTTGTAGCCCTTGTATGCATAGATGACATGGACTTGTGTGCCTCCTCCAATATCTTCTGCCTTATTCATCCTGATGTTGGAACCCACACTCGGCCACACTGGGTTAAGAGGCCCCGACCATCCTGGACAAACAAAAGAATCTGACCCCGTAGCCACTCTAACTTCCAATTTTCTCTCTTTAAACCCTCCACTTGAGCCTCCTTGATTATATCCAACAATAGAGAGATCACTCTAATCCTCAAACAAACGTTCCTAATCAAGGAACCCGATGTATTGCGGGTCACAGCATCAACCACCATGTTGGCCTTCCCTAGATGGGATAAGATTTCACAGTCATAATCCTTCAGTACACCAAGCCACCTCCTTTGACGCATGTTGAGGTTCTGCTGACTCATCAAACACTTCAAACTTTTGTGGTCAGTAAAGATTGTGCACCAAACTCCATAGAAGTAATGCCGCCAGATTTTGAGAGCAAACCCCTAAGCCTGAGATTGATTCATGCCCCCAATTCAAGGTCGTAAGTGGGGTAATTCATGAGGCTTCAACTGCCTCGAGGCGTACGCGATCACATGCCCCCTCTGCATCAGTATCGCCCCTAAGCCTGAGATTGATACACTAAAAATTCGTCTAACCCCTCATGTAGTACTAGAATGGGCCCCCACATAACCTATGACTCAAGGTCTCAAAACCCGATTGCTAGTTAGGGCCCCACGGAAAGGTCACATTCTTCTTTGTCAAACAGGTTAATGACATACCAATCTTGTAGAAATCCTGGATAAATCTCGGATAGTAGTCCACTAAACCCAAGAAGATACGGACCTGAGATGCATTCTTCGGTACCTCCCATCGCATCACCGCCTCAACCTTGGCTGGATCAACCAAAATACCCGTCTCGTTGATGATATGCCCCAAAAACTAAACCTCTTGCAACCAGAAATTACACTTTGAGAACATGGCTTATATCCTTTCCATTCTTTGTGTCTCTAATACTTCCCTCAGATGCCGCTCGTGCTCCTCCTTGGTATTTTAGACCAGGATATCATCAATGAAAATGATCACCGACCGATCCAGCATCGATCTAAACACCTTGTTCATGTGATCCATCAACGTTGTTGGTGCATTGGTGAGCTTGAATGGCATCACCAGAAACTCATAATGCCTGTTCCGTATCCTGAAAGATGTCTTCGGTATATCCTCATCTGATGGTAGCCTAACCGGAGATCAATCTTGGAAAACAAAGATGCCCACTTGAGCTGATCGAACAAATCATCGATCTTCGGGAGCAGATAAAGGTTTTTCACTATTAACTTGTCCATCTCCTGATAATCCATACACATCCTATGTAACCCGTCCTTCTTTTTCATGAATAGGATCAGTGACCTCCATGGGGAACTACCCGGACAGCTGAACCCTCGGTCTAACAGATCCTGAAGCTGTGTAGACAGCTCCTACATCTTAGGCAGAGCTAGCTGATATGGTGCCTTGGTAATCGGAGTGACATCTAACTCCAAATCAATGCAAAACTCTAATTCCCTCTCCGGAGGCACTATAGGTAACTCCTCGGGAAACACATCCCGAAACTCCTATACGACTGGTACATAGCACAAATCCATTGAGGTCTCAACACTCGTATCTAAAACATATGCTGAAAATCCTAAAAAACCCTATTGAAGAAGTCTCGTATCCCTCGCAGCCGAACAAAGGGTTGGCCCCTACGAGGCCCTCTCTCTATGAATAACTAGTTTTCCCCAAGTTGGGGTTTGAACCCTCACCAACTGGCGATCGTAATTTATCACAACCACATTGCCCCAACCAATCCATCCCGACTATCACCTTCAACCCCCGTAACGGTATCGAAACCAAGTCAACACGGAATCTCTCCCCAAACATATTTTATAAACACCCCTGATATACCCTCACAACACTCATGGTGCCGTCATCAACAATCTCAAACTCTAGCGGCGAATCCAACGATCTCAGACAGTCGACTCTTTTATGTTTGGTCTGGTTGCAGTTTAAAGAAATCAAGCCCATTTTGGGGAAAACCCTGCTCGTGTATCCTTGCTTTCCAAACTTTTAACATCCCGAGCCCCCTGCTCAACAAGCTCCATTGTGCGACTTACCACACTTGGTGCACTGGCCAAGGCCCTGCTAGCCGCTACTGGAGGAATCATATGTCTTAGGATTTTAAACCTGATCCACAATTGTTTGTTCCTACTCTGGTTTCCGCTTGGTGCGGAACTCCAACTCCATCTCCTATTTTTGGGCCTTCTCCACCATATCATTCAGGATTTTTCACCCCAAGAAGCTCACAAACTCACAGATTTCATCCCTCAGCATCGAATGATACCTAGTCCCCTTCATGTCCATATTCGCGGTGTACTACGAGATCAATAGTGCTAGTTCCCAAAAATTGGCGGAGATCTCCACCACAGTCTTGGTGGCCTGTTGTAACTCCTAGAAATCCCTCACAATACATTGCACCTCGATGAATGGTGCAAAATCCAACTCAAAATGCCTAAAAAACGCCTCCCAAGAAATCTCAGCAACTCTGGATGACCCCACCTGATCAGTCACCTCCTCTCACCAACCGCTGGCTCGATCCCACAACATGCACGAAGCAAACACAACCTTTGCCGCCTCGGGGAAAGAGATCATACGATGGGCATTCTCCATGCCAGCTACCCACGATCGGCTAACTATGGGGTCCCGGACGCCAAAGAACCGAGGTGCTCCGCACGCCTTGAACTCCCTGAACGAGGGAGTTCGGGCCCCGATTTGGTTTGCAGCAATCTCGGGTCGGAAAGACCTATCCCGCTCCTCCATGATCTCCATCATCCCTTCCTTGACTATCATAAAGATCACTAGTGTAGCGTTAAAGATGCCTCTCGTAACCTCGAACACAATAAGTGAAACACCCGAAAATAAGACCCAAAAATTTTTGTTTAACAATTACTAAAAATACTAAGATAATATCATAAAATAAAACTCATATGTCAATATCTCAAAACAGTAGCAAAGTGTTATGTAGACTGTGTCAAACTGTATCAAATCACATTTATGAAAACTAAAACATCTCCCAGGACAACTGAAACTGTGGTGTATGCAATGCCATCAACCCGAGCTCTTCCCTTTGCTTGCGGAAGTACCTGAAACCAAAACTGAAACTGTAAGCACGAAGCTTAGTGAGCTCCC
This sequence comes from Lactuca saligna, assembly GCF_052625555.1. NCBI lineage: Eukaryota > Viridiplantae > Streptophyta > Magnoliopsida > Asterales > Asteraceae > Lactuca > Lactuca saligna. The sequence goes on from NC_136425.1 coordinate 91,721,466, forward strand.
CCAAACTACCACATACCATACATTACATATAAACATATACTGGGCCTTACCCACTGCATCGGACCGAAGTCCGAAAACTGCATCGAACCGAAGTCCGGAACTAACTAGGGCATTGCCCTCTGCAGCGGACCGAAGTCCGGAACTACTGAGGCCTTGCCTGCTGCATCGGATCTAAATCCAGAACTAACTGCATCGGACCGAAGTTCGGAACTAACTGCATCGGACAGAAGTCAGGAACTACTGAACATAACATATCATAAACATATCAACTAGCATGAACACATAAACTGCATACTCATCAGGCTGTAACCCGGAACACATAACACATAAATCCTATCTGAGCCACGAAGGCATCAAACATACTAGAATCTGAATCGGACCTAAGTCCGGAAACTATTACTAGTTAAATGGGCCATCATTGTGGCCTTAGACCCGTTCCTACTAGAAGGAAACTCACCTCGTGATCTGGCTGCTAAGTGTATGGCTGTGGAAGCTATCTGCTGCTACTCCGGTATCTCCCCGGCTACAATTCAACAATTACACTCAATCAAAATACTAATAACTGCATTGGGGTAAAATGACTCTTTTACCCCTGGCTAAAGTCAACTCTCCTGGTCAAGGTCGACTCTTCTGGTCAAAGTCAACTTACAGTTGACCTGACTCGCCGAGTCCCTACTCTCATTTCTCAACCCTGCTTGCTGTTACTCGTCGAGTATGGCATAAACTCGACGAGTTCCCATTTGATTCTAAAACTCAGACTATCTGCATCCGACTCGCCGAGTTGTATGAAAAAATCGACGAGTTGTTCTTGAATCAATGAAGATTGTCTTAGACTCGGCGAGTTGTATGAACAACTCATCGAGCCCCTCCATTACTGAGTCTAACCTCCGACTCACTAAGCCCATTCTACTACTCACTGGTCCCCACTTGGAATCACTCAAAGCGGAAGGATCGGGGACTCGCGACTCGACTTGCCGAGTCACATGCATGCAATTACTAAAAACTCGATTCGGCTCAAAACCATTGCATACAATATATAGATCTGAGTTCCTAAGGCTGGTTTACCACGTAAAGTTCCCAACTTTACGTGTACATATGCGTACAAAAGGATATAAAGGCTAAAAAAAGGCACTTGGAAGAATAGATCTAGGGTTATCATGCAAATTGGCTCCATAAAGTTGATAGATCTACGTTTTTGGAACTGAAACATGGCTAGATCCGAAACCTAATCAATCTAATATGATTTCTCTACTATGAACAAGCTAAAGAATGGATAAAATGGGCTAAATATGCTTATAAAGGAGAATCAATCATAAAAACAGGAGGAATCCGATTATTACTTCAATAAACTCTGAAATGGGTGCAAGAACTTGGATCTTCTTCTTCTCCTTTGGATCTAGCCTCCTTCTTCTCTTCAAAACTTCAAGATTTACACAAGAAATGCTCAAATACTCAATGGAATGGTTAGGGTTTTCTAAATAATGCTTTGAGGGTGGAGGAGACGAGTTTGCGGGCTCATAAGATGGTTTAAATAGGGTGCAAACCCGGGGATTTAGGGTTTCTACCTGGCAGGCCGACTCGCCGAGTCCCGAATATGGACTCGCCGAGTAGCCAATCTATACGCTGCTCAAGATCACGACTCTACTCGACGAGGCGGGCCATAGACTCGTCGAGTCCCTCTGCAAACTTCTAAAATAAATAATATAAAAGCAACATAGCAGAGACGGGTCGTTACAATAAGTTTGTGCAACCTCTCATCAATGGGCTCAGTAGCACATCCCGACCTCGACCCTGATCCTAATCCTGATCTCGACCCACTTTCTCTGTGTCGTGTAATCACCATACAACACTAAGATACTACAAGACATAATTATCAGGATATTCAAAGAGGGAATCCTTCCACACTGGTTCTCCTTAGATCCTCCAGATCTAACATTAGTTTGGGTACAGGTCATGTGCCTTCAGTAGTATGGGCCCAATACTACCTTCCACACTTACATGTACTTTCCCTAAGTCTCTACCTGATAACTCTAATTCGTCCCCAAACAAAACGTATTTCACAGACTACCGTATAACTCAAACCCTAGGTTATCCTAAGATTTGCTGACTCCCATCATACTAGAACTCAAATCATTCATAATAGGTTGCCTTATGCACGTAAATTATGCACAAAATAGGATCAAATAAACTTTCGAATAACAAACTCTAGCCTAGGACCACAACCAGACAAGGAGCATGAAATAAGGCCAAATCAATCATTCTGAGGCTATAAGACCTAACCGTATACAATTTTCAAAGCATACGTATAAAAAGATTCATACGATTATATTCAAGTATCAGTATAACATGGCTAACATATTAGGGAAGTACTTACTTGGGCTCGGCCAATCACGCACATTGCAATCTCCCCTTTTTCCATTTCAAGAAGTTGTTAACTTTTCCTTCTTTTTTTTGAAAACAATTTTACCATTTCCTTAGTTTGTGTCGTGACACACCCGAGAGTGTGCCCGAATACCTCAAACCAAGGCTCTAACACCAACATGGAACAACCCAAATTTCCAAAAAAAAAAATTCATTTTTTAATTAATCCAAAATTTCCATAAAATATAAGTTATCAATGACAAGTGTATTCAAAATCCATATCATCAGCATTTTATTTCAAATATTAGAGTGTCCCTGTATAAAATGTCAGAGATTGCACACCACGTCAACAAACCTTTCCCTTACCCTTAGGATCTGAAGTACCTGAAACAATCAAGAAACTATAATATAATGTTTAGTAAGTTCGCTAGAGCATACCCCACATAATCCACATAACCATATAATCCATATCAATCACTTAAGCCGTGTATATAAACAAAATAAGGATGACCTGAACACCCTCCATGGTCTTAATCCAGGATGCCATGGGCACCCCCACATGCTCTTACACCTATGTGCCATGGGCACCCCCCATGGTCTTACTTGGAATGCCATGGGCACCCCTACATGGTTTTATAGCCAAGTTCCATGGACACCCCCATGGTCTTTACTTGGAATGACATGGGTGCCCCCACATGGTCTTATAAACAAGTGCCACAGGAATTGCAAATGGTTTTTCATGCAATACCCATAAATAACTAACATACCACATAGCATATGACCAAATAATTTACCACATATCACTATATCAACTACCATTCCACATGACACATAATGGGCTGACCTTGGTGCCTTTAACCCATTGGTAAGGTGAGGAGACTCACCTCTATCTATTGAATCCGGAAGCCACTCTCCTAACAGTGCGTGACTACCCATGCTGAACAACAACACCATTAGGGTTGAACATAATCCAATCAAAGGATTTAAGCCCTAAGTCCTTTCCTAATGGCACAAAAGTTTCCCATTACTAATGGGCCTAAAGTCCATGTTCAAAAATCATTAATGGGCTGCATGGCCCAATAAATCCCAACCATAGCAATCATGACACAAACAGATAAATTGGCCCACTAACTCAAGTCATGAGGAGGCCCAATGAATGATTAGGGCCTAAAGAGCCTACAAGCCAAAAACAAGTCCAAGCCCATATGAGTGCATACACCCTGCGTACCACTCTTGTACTCTTAGCATAAGGAGTCCCTGAGCTGTACTAACTGTGTACGTTATACTACAACCATTGTATAGACAAATTAGGCACCTTTTTCCATTAAGTTCTTAATACTTGATGTTCCTACATCCGATCTTTACATCTGAGTCAATTAAGACGTCCTAAGTCATAAAGTTGGCAACTTTATGCCTTCCCATGTCCCATATGCTCCCAACGACCCGTTAAGACATTTGTAATAGTCTTAATCCATGCATGAGGTCAGAAAACCCATCAAGACTCCGTTTTTATGGTATTAATGGACCAAAGGACTTCAGATCTATACTCCCTAAGCTATGGAGTTGCTCAAACTCTTAAGAGGAAGTTCAAGAACACAAAAAGGGACTAAAGAGAAAACCCTAGCTCTAGGAATGAAAATGATGACCAAGGTGAAAGATTTTTACCTCCTCAAGCTCCTTAAATTGAAAAAAATGTAAGATCGACAAGCTTAAGAACACACTCTATAATGATTTTAGGGTTTTCGGGGATGTTTGAGGGTGAAGGAGGCTGGTTAGGGTGAAGCTCAAATGAGATAAGAGTGCTTATATAGGTCTTAAGTCTGGAAATTAGGGTTTAAACATTCATCATGTACGCCCTGCATAGCCTTCGGTACGCCCAACATACATGCTGGCCCTCCGCGATCATCCATGCATTGTACGCTAAGCATACTCATGAAGTACGCCTAATATACTTAAGGGACTGTTATGCAATATTCATAATTTCATGGGCTTCAAAGGTAATACGTAATTTGGAGTGTTACAATTATAACACTTGATCTCCATATCTTTCGCCTAGATGATCACACTATCTACTCCTCTATCTCCGTAGAATGATATCAGCTTACTGTTGAGAAAATCGTGGTAGGTTCTTGTCAATTAACTACTTCCCTTATTGCTTCCCTCTTCTGTGTTAGCTCTAAGATTCCCTAATACATTAAATAGTTGATGTTGAATCATGGTCTGAATGGTGGCCGGGTCCATTAAGTTTAACATAGTAGGGTTTTTGTCCTGAAACAACGACATTAAGTATATTTGGTGTTCCTATGGCGTTAACACTTATTTGTAGGGTAATATTATTGATCTCCTAGCAACCTATCTTCTTATAACTTTGATAATTAAGGACTTTATTGGTATCTTTTGTCATTTCTTTTCTTATTATGATCTCATTGCTCTCTTAAAGACCTATAGTTTACTGATTATTGCAATGCTACTACTGCTTCCTTATATAATTATAGCATGTCAGTGTTGCTTCCTTAGTGACCTATTTAATTTTCGAATGAATTTTCCTACTACTTCATAGAAATCCTTCTTCCTTGCCCATAATGTTTTAATTAAAATCCTAAAGGATTATAATATTTTAATGGTTTTTGTGGATGAAAAGGTTTAATTTAAAAATATTCATTATACGTTCCGGAAGGAGGCTATGGACAACGAGATACAATCCATGTATGACAATCAAGTTTGGAACTTGGTTGACAATGTACCTGACCATAAGACAGTCGGGTGCAAGTGGATCTTCAAAAAGAAGAATGACATGGATGATAAAGTGCATACTTATAACGCACGACTAGTTGCAAAGGGATTTACTCAAACTCAGGGCATTGATTATGATGAAACCCTCTCACCAGTAGCGAAGATAAAATCTATTAGGGTCATGCTATACATTGCTACATTTCATGATTATGAAATATAGAAAATGAATATCAAAACCACTTTCCTGAATGGAAAGTTGGCTGAGGATGTTTATATGAGTTAGCGAGAGGGTTTTGTCAGTGTCGAGTACCTAAATAGAGTATGCAAGCTTGAGAAATCCATGATTGAAACAAGTATCTCGCAGCTGGAATCTTTGTTTCCATGAAAAGGTCAAAGAGTTTGGTTTCACGAGAAGCGCAGATGAGTCATGCGTATATGTCAGAGCTAGTGGGAGTATAGTTAGCTTTTTGGTATTATATGTGGATGACATAGTACTCATAGGAAATGACATCCCAACTCTGCAAGAGGTGAAGTTATGGCTTGGGAAATGCTTTGCTATGAAGGACCTTGGAGAAGCTGCTTATATCCTAGGGATAAGGATATTCAAAGAATGGAGTTAAAGACTAGTTGGGCTTAGTCAGAGTACTTAATTGGATAAGGTGTTGAATAGGTTCAACATGCAAGACTCCAAGAAAGGAGATTTATCGATCCAGAGTAACGCCAAGCTGAGTAAGACTCAGAGTCCAAGTACATAGGTTGAGAAGCTGAAATGAGTTGAGTACCATATGCTTCCGATGTAGGCTCGATCATGTATGCTATGACTTGTACTCATCGTGATGTGGATTTTTCTTTGAGCATGGTCAGCAGATATTAGGGGAACACTGTTAAGGCTCACTGGACTGCGGTAAAGAAGATTCTCAAGTGTCTTTGGAGGACTAAGGACTGGGTCCTTGCCTTCGGTGGGAGTGATGACTTGAGAGTGATTGGGTATAGTGATTCTATTTTCCAGACTAATAAGGATAATTCCCACTCTCAATTTGGTTGGGCCTTTACCTAAAACGGAGGAGTAATTACTTGGAAAAGTTCCAAGAAGGAGATGGTAGCTGATTCGACTTTTGAATCAGAGTAAATAACAATGAGTGAAGCAACGAAGGAGGTTATATGGCTGAACAACTTCATTGGAGACCTTGGAGTGGTACCAACTATAAAGGAGCCTATCGAAATTTTATGTGATACTGAAAGTGCAGTTGCCTTAGCGAAGGAACCAAGGGATCATAGGAGATCCATACACATCGAGAGAAAATAGTATCTTATTAGACATCATATAGAAGAAGGAATCCTCGTGGCAAAGAGGGTATCATTGTATAGGAACCCAACATATCCCCTCACGAAGGGACTGACTAGGGTTAAGCATTTACAGCATGCGAGGCGTATCGCGCTGAAGGATGATATTAGTTTTACAGATTAGATAGGTATTTCTGAAACTTGTAAAATGTAATCAACATTTGATGATGAATAATAGTTGTTTATTTATGAGTAAAGTGTTGCTATATTTGTCAATTATTTACGATAGTTTCAGCTTTGCATGTTTTGACTTCCAGAATAATTACCTTATTCAAAATATCCACAATTGTCATATGTTGGAAGTAGATATGAATCAAGATTGCCATGAATTTGGCTTGTAGATGTCTAAGTAGTTGGACTTAGAAAGAGTTTCTACGACACTCATGAATGCTCATAAGTTCTGAATATTAGATTCAATCCATGCTCACTTATATCACTTCATGGAATTTATCTCGAGTGATCATGAGATGGTAATATCATATGTCTTCAAACCTAGAGATATAAGTTGTTGACTATGAGTTGGTTATACATTGATTGTACAAAAACGCATTGGTAACTCGATGTGATAAAACGTGCCTTTGTGTATAATTCAACACGTAGTAGAACAAGCATATGCGTCGAAGTTTATCCATTCCTTCTTGGATTAGAAGCGATATCTGGGCCCCTCGATGATTTTCTTTTGACCTATGTACCAGGCCCAGTTAGAACTAAATTGACGTTTTCAATTAAGTTCTAGGTCAAACAAATCGGAAATCGCGAAACAAACTGTTGGAAAATAAGTACGACATTGTTCTATGTATTTGTCCGGCTGATATCATGAGAGCAGAGGATTTTATGATCACTTATCTTAAATGGCATAACATCATTATCTCAGTTCCAAGAGACCTTGTAAGAGCTACGATTGCTAATCAGTTGCTGAAGATGTACTTGCAGCAATAGTTATTAGACTTATCCAAGTGGGAGACTGTTGCATAAGGTGTTTAAGTCCATAACTATTTCTTGTATGTACATGACACAGTTTGGCATGGTCCATTTGGGTTGCATGACATCATGCACTTGGGTAGACTAAAATGAGAGAATCAACACTTATGGTTTATTAATATATTATAGGTTATGATGTATTAATAATATTATTTAATTAGTATTGATCAAGAATTAGTTTAGAATTAATTTTGTGATCAAAAGGAGACTAATTAAATATATGGGCTAATCGTGTAAACATCTATTTCTTAAATAGTGGGCTTGTAGTCCATGATGTATTGAGTTGGGATAAAACCCATGAGATGCTCCATGGATGCTCCATGGTGGTTTTGAACACATGGATCCAAGAAATGAAAAGTCATATCATTTAGGGTTTACATGATGTAACCCTACTTGGGACACACTATAAAATGGATGTGTTAGCTACCAAAATCGGCCACTAGTGAAGAACAAGAGGGCATAGCCGATTTCTAAGTGTGTTGCATTTCACTCTAAGTTATTCCAAGTGTACTTGGTGTTGTATGAAGCATTTGAGGCATCAGATTTGGGGTGCTAGGCTCACAAGGTTCTCAAAGGATTCTGACAACAAAAGGTATGTAGTTCTTACTAGCTTTCATGTTTAAAAGTTCCCCATGTATGCTAGATAGGTTATGAACCATGGAAAATCAAGTTTTCATGTATCATAGTTAAAAACAAATCCAAGGTTTCTAGGGTTGCATGTACACCATATGAGTGTTAGAATGCTCAAAACCCATTAGCCACTTCCTCCTCTAAGAAGCCTAGACAGTCGGTAGGGTCCTTCTGCGCTGCGTGATGGTTTGGTATTGCTCCCGAAGGTTAAGGCTCGCTACGGATCCCTACGGTGCCTTCATCCTCATCAGATTTCTCTCCCTCGTACTCCATTTCTTGGTAATCTTTATTACCCACTTCTAGGTTTCCACTTGAACCTCTTCTGGCTCCTCTTCGATCCATCTGTTGGCACTATGGCAGGGTAGTACGGGTCTTCGTGGTGAAACTCAACCATGTTCCCTGTGTGAGAATAGAGGTGTGAGAAACATGTACAAGGTATAAGTGCGAGGGTTATATGGTATCCTACAATACTCCTATAGTTTTTTGTTTAACTTCACGTTTGATTATAATGTTCCTTTGCATGCAAAGTGGGTATGTTTTAGTCTCATTGCTAGACCACGATCACTCTCAATCACATGTTGGCTATATCTTGAATAAATATAGTTGATCAGGCTACATTTATCCAAGATATGATTACATAACTGTCTAGGTTTGAGTGTAGCATCCAACATTTAATTACTTTGGTTTTGTTCTTATCATGATGTTGTCCTAGTATGTGTGTATACTTTTATAAAAATACTTATACATTTAAGGTATACTTTAGTCAGAGTTTTTTAGTATCATTGCATTTATATTTGTATATCTTGTATGGTTTGATATACAAGTTCACTATAAATAATGGTCTGATACTAATCTGTCAGACCCCTGAACCGAGATAGCGGAAATGTCTGGGGGCGGATGACATTATTGTATAGTATCATAACAATTAAATATGAATGAAACATAGCATTACAAGTACATAAATTGAAAATAAAAACTTACATTGTTTACATATTGTTATTGTTCACAAGTAAAATTTCCTGAAGTCGCACCAGATGGTCTCATAACATTACCTGTTATTTGATCCCTGAGAATACAAGGCGCTATGAAAAACGTTAACTAAAAAGTTGGTGAGTTCATAATCATTTTTGTATAATAATGGTTTTGCGCTTGATTAGTATAGCTCTCGTACTACTTTCAGAAAATATGATATTTTCTATGAAATTGATTTGTATGTCTCGTTCTAAAACCGTGAATATATGCATGCATTTTGTTTGTTCTCTTTTGTTTACATACGTATAGAGTGTGATCCTATGACAACCAATATTTTCATTTGTATGAACTGAAATCGAAAGTAATTTTGTTGAATCACTTCTTTGTAAAGCGATAATGTATACTTCCAAAGATGTAGTATTTTCTTAAAAGAGAATTAGGGTTTTTAAGAAAACCCTAAGGCCACAATGGGATTGAATATCGTACACAAAATAGTTTATAGTTTCTAAAAAACCTTTGTTTTACTTTTGGTTGAGATTGTAAGGAGTGTATTCCTAGAAAAATCCCATATTTTCTGATGTATGAAAATTTGTAGTCATAAACCCTAAGACTGGAAGTGTAAGTGACTGAATACTAAAAAAATGAATTGCAGGTTTATAGTTTAATAAAAAGATGAAGTGTAAGTTTCCCATAAACCAAAATAGAGTTGTTAATCTCTATGTGAGTCATTATAACCATACTTGATGTGATTGAATGCTTGTCATGACGTTCTTCTGGTGTCGGTTTGGGTATTATTTTTGTCACCCTAGACTGGTGCGTCTAGTTGTAGTGAACAGTTCAGGTGTGGGGTGTCAACCCCGTATAGATATATACTCAATTACCCGCTCTCCCTCCAGGAGACTCTAGTTATAACTACATGAATATGGTGTACTCTAGGTAGGTATGGTGAAGGAGTGTCTCACAAGACCCTTAACATGTTTACGTGAACTTTGAATCCCATTATTGAGTAACGAAAAAAATATTACTAGTGTGAATTCATGACTGTAGTTTTGAGAGATGTGTTTTATAGCTTTATGACATACAACACATAACTTGTTCTTTTAACAGCTTTATGATGGACATATTATGTCATACTAATTATTCTATCGTAATAATTTTGTTTTGTATACCGTTTCGGATAAAGTATTTATAACACTTTTCATAAACAATTATTAATGGACTTGTTTACTTGTGATATGTATTGTGTAAATAGCATAACTCTATATTTTTAAACCCATTAAAAACGATTCCACATAGTACGTCTATTTTACTATAAAAATTACTTTTAATAAAACAAACTAATTTTTGTGATTTACTCAACAAACCAAAGTTTACCTTAAGAGTTCTGTACCATAAATTACTTTATTTTGTTTCAACTTCAATAAATCACAATTTTTGCTAAAAACAAAAATATGTTATCAAAATATACTTTATGCTTTTTAGAACACTTTAAGAATCTTTTTAGTTGAAAACTTGGTCCCTCTTCAACTCAAGACTATGATGAACTTTCCAAAATGTAAACTAAGTGTATAACCATCAACCTTATAAATCTCGAGTTTATAGTGGATTTGCATGAAGAAATCAACGTTTTAACCACAATATGTGAGAAGCATGCTATTATCCATGGGTTAAACATATTACCCATCAGTACATACAATTATCCAACGGCTTAACGATATTTTGACTTGTATCCCCCCCCCCCAAAGAGTATGAAAAACATGAAAAGGAGTGGGTATGAAGCTCACCTTGGGGATTTTTGAGGTGTAGAAGAAGAAGAATAAGGAATTTCAAGCCTAGTTTGTGTTCTTGGTGAGATTCCCAAAATGGTGGTGTTCTAAAGATCATATACACGAAAATAAGAGTGTAAGTGGGATGACCTTAGTATAAACATGAAACAAGACACGTTGAGTTTAGCATAGGACATACCAAGAAGCTTAGAATTCTGATTTTTGAAGATGATGATCTTGAGATTTTTGAAGAAGGATGGAGGATGTTCTTGTGACTTAGAGAGGAAATTTTTGAAGTGTGATGGAGGGGGGTGGTGAGCTGCGGCCAAGGATAAAGAAGAAAGAGAAAAAAAGTGGGTTGACCATTTAAAAGTTGATTCGATAGTGCATGGAGGTTTGTTGTTCAATACCTTGTTATGTGTTGAATAAATATGAGGTGGCATGCATCATTATCCCTTCTTTTTCCCTTTTCTTTTCACTTTTTTTTTGGTTTTAGCTAGGCCAACCGACCCAAGGAGGGTTTTCGGCCTAAGCATGACCCAAAAGGATAGTGAGCTACGATTTTGGCTTGGCCTAAAAGAGTTCACCGCCCACTAATATTGAATGGAAGGTTTTTGGTCCAATTAAGGAGTTTTCGTCCCAGAGAAAAGCCACTTAAAACTTTGGCCCCAATGGTAGGCCTAATAGTGGTTTCCGGCCCATTAGGGCCGATGAAGGGTTTTCAGCCAAACAAGAGCAAAGGAAGAAATTATCTGCTTAATAGGGCCCAATAAAGTAGTCTTGGCACAATAAGAGTTTTGGGTCGGGAATCAATGGGCTAAGGCCCAAAATTGATTGGACTTGACTTATTGGATCGATTTTTGGACTTTCATAAGGTTGTTTCCACTTGAATCACAATGTAGGAACGTATGAATTTAAATAAAATTGTAGTATGAATTTCATTAGATAGAGTGTTTCAAGATCACATGGAATAAATTGTTGTGAACAAGCTTCGCATTCTAACCCACAATTGCTAGTTTTGACAAATATCATGGAAACCATCCAAGGTCTTACACCAAGTGCCACTAGAATCCCCACGTAGTCTTAACAATCTGCCATGGGAACCTTCCACGTGGTCTTTGCTAGCCACCACTGGAACTGCCACGTGGTCTTGCGTAGTCACCACAGGAACCTCCGCACGGTCTACACTAACAACAAAAACAACATACGAGCTAAAGATGTAAACATACTAGGAAATTGTAAAAATCCTCCAAGGACTTATACCAAATGCCATAGGAACCTCCTCATGGTCTTAATGTACTACCACGGGAACCCCTTAGGTACTTCCATACAAATGTCATAGCAACATATCACATAATTAACTAACAATCCTTATATCATGAAATGGGTCGGCCATGGCGCCTTAGACCTACTGGTATGGTGAGAAGACTCACCTTTCAAGAAGTATTGAGCTAATAAGATAAGTCCCAAATTACATCTCTAACTCAAATGTCTAAAACCATTATGTGATTAATGTGTCAAAATCCGGAAACACCAAAAATTCCCTTATATTTCAACTTGGTCAACCATGGTCAAAATCATGGTCAACAGTCCATGTTGACCCCAACTCGTCCAGTGCATCGAGAAACTCATCGAGTTCCTTTAGAGTTCAGAAGACTGAAAACTCTAGTGAACTAGTTGAGTTACCTGAACTTATCAGTAACTGCTATATTCGGAGACTTTACCTGAAGAAAACGGAAACATAGAACTACTCGGATTCCATGCTTTCTTAAAGAAATGCCCTTATCTCGATCTTTCTTAGAGGCTAGAGTCTAAGGAAATGGAAAGCCAGGGGAATGCTACCAACTCCCTTTACTCCCACGTTGGAAAGCATATGAACTTCACTGAACTGAATGACCAGCCCCGGGCCGGGGTCAAAGAAGAAGGGATAAGATAAGACAGTAGCACCCACCACTCTGTCAGTAGAAGGTTAACCAGTCGATCTTCGTAAGTAAGTAAGTAAGTAACACTTTCATTGATGATTCCTCTAATCTTCTCAAGGCTTAGAAGGGAGTTGAACCATTTATCTCTATGAAATTCTTTGGCAGAGGGACTCTAAAGTGGCCTCACTTCGCTCGCCTCCCTTCCGGTCGCCTCAGCTTCTGAATCCAATCTTGAACGTTCAGTTAGGCATTCAAAAATGCACTTCTCTTTCAAGTTCCAATCAGATTGTTATGCTCGTGGTGACTTCTCAGTTAGGAATTCTCATTGCCCCTTCTAAATAGTTACAGGACTAGGGCCCTACTAGCCTCATCGGCCGATGTCTGCCGTCTCTTCTCATTGGATCCAGTTGGAATTGTAGTTCTCTTTGCTGTTGTGCCAAGCGAGGGAGTTCTTTGATAACTCTACCAAGAATTAGGGTGCAGGCAAGTTTACTCGCTTCTCCTCGAATTGCATAAGAAAGATGGTTCTGGAGAGAAATCCTGAAGTTCACACTTGGGTAAAGACGACTTACTTTGGAAACGGAACACGAAACAATTTAAGCGATTCCGGCTTCTTATTGAGCGTAGCAAAATCAAGGTTTATGAGAAAGTCAGCGAAGTTTCTATGATGTTCTACCTTTGCGTAGTCTCGGTCCACGGTGACAGTGGAAGGCTCCGCACCTGAGCCTCGTTAGACTCAGCAGAAGTGTAAGGTGTAAGTGAAGAGAATAGAAGAGATGAAGTCCGCCCCTTAGCCTAGTCTATATCCACAGCTGACGCGTCTTAGTTGGTTGAGGAGTGACCGATCCGGTCAGTCAAAAAAGCCGATTTCCTGTCCTGTCTTAAGAACCTGACTCAAAAGAGAAAAGAAGACCGGACTAAAAGAGATCTCACTTTCGACGATTGAACTCCACTTTCATATCAGGCTTGCACTGGAATTCACTTTCAGGAATCCTTGCTCCTGGCTCATATTCACATAGGCCACTCATAAGAATAAGACGTTCAACTCCCTCAAACACGTGTAATTGAGAGAGTCAGAATATCAATGCCTTGGGTAAATGTCTACCTTCGGGAGAATCTTACCGAACGACTTTAAAACTTGTCCTCTTCGCTTCCCAAGAGATTGGATTTAGGTAAAAGGGCCTTGTCGGCCACCGCTTTTATTTTCATTCATTTTTCCTATTAAAAAAAAAAGAAAAGACCCCCGCTCGAACTAACTTTCAACGCTCGAACTCCAGAACGAAACTCAAGTCATTGCTCATTCCCGCTCATGCTTGCTATAACAATTCCCTTGCCTACTAGACTTGTCTAAGAAAAGATGCACGAGCCACTCTTTCTCTTATATACGGTATTTTAAGATAGTGATTTGAATGCCTATCCCCTGCCTATGCTAAGCCTTTACTACCTACCCTTACCTGTCCGCCTTGAACTACTGCGCCTGCGCATACCTTTTCTTGCTCCATCCAGAAGGTAGCTTGAACTGGCATTGTACAGATAGATAGCCAGTAGAAAGAACTATTCCCAAGCTGGAGAGGTGGGAGAGGAGAGAAATTGAAGTGGATCTCCTATCTATATTCGACAGCTTGAAGAGGGCGGATTTAGAAAGCAAAATTTTCATTGAAAGCGATTGTGCCTACCACAGTCAAGTTCAGTATTTACTAGCAAGGAAAAGGGTAGGATCTACCAAGACGGGTGGCATGTGAACCGCTTTGGAGTGAATCGGTTAAGAACCGCAGATGGCACATCGAATCCAAGCAGCCACTTTGCTGAGTTGATAGATAGATAGATGAACTAGCCCGAGAACCAAAGGAGAGTACTTCTTTTGCCATTGGAAGCTGCTGTCAGTAGGCATTCTTTGCGCCAGAAAGAGAGATTGTATTGTAGCTTAACTTCTTAAACAAAGCCGGCTCCAGTTCTATTCAGAATAGGGTAAGAAAGCGACTTGCCGCCTCAGTCACGAAGGAATACCAAAGAGCCTAAAGAGGGTGTTAGAATGCAGCTGGTTGGAGCAGCAAACTCGGATTCGGCAAGAATCTCATTTTTTGGTAGTACGAAGGGGGAATTGGCCCAAAAATTGGATAGGGGTCAAGACGCTGTCGGGCGCCGGCTCCGGGCCGGGGTCAGTATAGAATGAAGGGGACGGCCCTAATGTTGTGTTGGCAAAGCCAACTTCTTGGGTTTTGGGCGGTGAAAAGCGGACGTGGGGACTCGGGTCGGGGCGCAGCGTAAAATTTTTTAAATCGTTCGAGACGAACTTTAGAAACTTTGAAACAGTCTAATTTAAATAATTCTACTTCTAATATTGATAATTCTAATATTGATAAAAAATTTAAAAATAAATATTTGGGTTTTATAAGTTATTTGGAAGAACCAGATTTTCGTCGATCCGTAATCAAAGGATCTATGCGCGCTCAAAGGCGTAAATTGGTTATTTGGGGACCGTATCAAGGAAATCCTCATTCCCCGCTTTTTTTGGAAAAAAAGCAAGATTTCCCTTTTCCTATATCCGACCTAATAAATTTTTTTTAAAAAATTAAAGATCGGTTGGGTAAAAAGTCAGAATTCGAAATTTTAAATAAACAATCCCCCCCAAAAAGAAACAACCAGGAAAACATAATGGAATTCTGGGAGACCATTCCACATGGACACAAAACAAGAGGTATTCTGTTACTAGCTCAATCAAATACGATTTATTTTTATTATAAATACGAGTTGATCCGCTACTATCTTCAGCTAACGCTATCAGGCCCCTTAAATCCATTAACTCAACTAAAGCTGCTCCAATAGGGTACTTTTTCGATAACCCGGATTTCTTCTTACCTTGTTCATCAACACTTTCCTCCTCCTCCTTATCCTCAAATAAGTTCTTACTCACATCACCCATTAATTTACGCTTTATTATTATCTTAGCATGGGAACGAGTATGACCCTCCAATTGCTCCACCAAGGATGCAACACAAATCATGCTATTAGCATCTGCCGAGGAAAATAGCACACAAAGCACATGAACTATCAGTGCCTCTAGCGTATATTGACCAAATAAACCCACCAAGAACTGATCTGACTCTCTGCTAAGCCTCGAGCGAAGAAAATCCTTCGCACTCTCTTTTTCAGGATCGATCAGTATCTTTAGAATGTCACTTGTTGAACTAAAGATATTTTGTTCATCGAACTACATTGTCATATTTTCTATTCTTAACTGAAGATCATACAATTCCTTTGGATCAGCCACCACACGGTTTCCTTCACCTCTATGCGCCTTTCTGAACTTATCTAGTTCAAAGATGACACCCTCATTATACCGTTTGTTCGCGCTCTTTTCAGATTAAGTTGATTTGTTGCTGCTGATTTCAATAGCCAAGTCAAGCTTTCCAGCAGGCGAGACAGATGCCGATTCTACCTCTCTCAACTACCTCTTTATTTTATATTTTGATCATTCTTTTTTCCATCAACGATTGCCACGTGAAAGCTCTAAGTCAAGAAGTCAAGCCAGCAAGAAAGTTCGAAAGTGAGAAGGTACGGTTTCATCATCCTAAGCTACCTCACCTCACTAAGTCCAGTCTATGCGCCCTTAGCCCAAGGATAGAGACAGGGCTAATGCTTTGGTCATACTAGATGACGAGGCTTACCGAACTACCTTTGCCGTAACTCAGAGAGAGAAGGCCGCTCAAGCAGAATCCGAATACGACTCTCGCTAAACAAGAGCTCTTTACTGCTAAGCTGATCACAACTTCATATTCAACAACAGCAAGAAGATGACTCTAGCCCGCTGCAACAACAAGATGGAACCATAGGCTTCTATGCTGGGAGCATTTCGGGGTCTAGGTCTAACCATCTCAACTCCCCGTTTCTGGCATGCTATAGTTATTTAAGTCTCTCGACGGCGGGAATGGGAGATTACCGGTAAGCCAGATGCTTCGCGAACCATATTCTTAAGGCATTTCGTTGCACTTAAATCACCCTCGTGAAGAAACCACTGAAACATCTGGATATGCCCTTGTTTCGTCTATCTAGCTGACAGCTGTAATTGGATTGATCCCTTTTCATCTTGGAATCCCACTGGTTGTCGTATGCATATAAATAAATATGAGGATTTCCTTTCTATGATGAAGAGAAAGTCCGAGCTTCCCTTATATAGCACGTACTTTTATAGAAAAGAAAAAGCCAATGTATTTTACAAGTAACAGCATACAAACCATGTTTTCCACAGATAACAGCATACGAACTAGTAAGAGCATAGAAAGAATGTTTTCCACAGGTAACAGCATACGCACGAGGGCATACTGTACATACAGCGTATATATTGACAAGTTCTTGAATCGCGTCTTTGCTAGTATAGAAAGGACATGGGTGCAGGATCCGCATAGATGGTTAATCATAGCTAGTTATAGCTTCCGCGAGCCTAAACCTTCTATTAATGATGTGGATCTACATGCTCTATGTATAATGGATCTCTTACACTAGTTTGCTTACACATCCCTCATAGGTTACGCAAAATTTGGGATTTTACTTACCACGCTGCGATCTTACGGGGAGGAGATAACTTTTTCAATAGGTACTGCTATCCCCTTGACTGAGGAGGGTAGGTTGCCCACTAATCTGATCATAGGTGAAATCCAACCCCTTCTCTGCTCCTTTCCTGACCCTTTCTAAGCTCTTGGATCCTGCCCTGCGCCTCTCTAGGCTTCGCTATCGCTCATGACTGGTATATGGATCTCTCTATGTAGTGGTCAGCCTTCTAGAAGCTTCGCCAGAAGCGACTAGTCGCTTCCCGAATGCCCCTTTCCTTCGCTACTAGGAGAGTCGCTAGCTTGCTTCATTATATTATATAAGCGGAGCGACTTGTCGAGTCTACGAAGCTTCGTAGTTGCTTCCCCCCCCTTTTTTTCTTTTGCCCCGCCATGCCACTAGATCCATAATGACCGGCGAGTCGGAACATGTATGAATATAACCACGCGGAGCGCCGTACCGGCCTATCGAACGAAGCGAAGAAAGAGATCATTGAGCCTATTTAGCCGAGCGGAACCCTTTTCAAATAATATATATATATATATATATATATATATATATATATATAATAATAATAATAATAATAATAATAATAAGCTAAGGGGGCTGGGAATCGCAAGAATTGAAAAGTCCTCCATTGAATGGGATGAGAAAGACAGGTTCGGAAATGGCCGGATTAGCAGGAGGAAGGGCGGCCCCACCCTGAAACAAAGGTGTACGTACATAAATAAAGAGACTGGTTATGGCCTTGATAGGGCCTGGAAGGAGGGGAAGCTCTTCTTGGACTAGGAGGGGAAGGGATGGTTGTATGGCATCTATGAAAGCATTGACAACATTTCTCCTTCGATATTGCGAAGGCAAGACGCTCTATTGGCTTAGGTTTAGTTGGTACAAAATCAAGTTCAAAATGGATAGGAGAAATTTGATTGACTGATGGTACAATGTACTTTTGTACAAAGTCACTTCTCAATTCGTATTTGGTATACGAAAGTGCGGAAGGCAAGCCCTTCTATCTGACTTTGGCTTCTCAATTGCATATACCAAAAGACTGTGCCAAAAGAATTGCTACCTTTCTGTTCGATATTGAATTGACCTAGACATCGAGATTTCATATACCAAAAGAATTGTACATCGCTAGGAAGACTGGTCGTTCTTCCCCTTTCAGTCTATTAATAGCTCTAGGAAACTACTTAACGGACTAAGAAGAAGCCCAAAGAAAGAGTCTTCTTACAGGTTAGTTGATATCTTTCCAGTGTGACCTCTGATCTTCCTTGCTCCTCAAGGAGGAAATCGATAGCCTTTAAGATAAGAGGCTAGCTCCTGTCTTGGTTGGGACAGCTAGCTTATTGGTCCACTGCCTCCCCAGCTAAGCAAGAACGCAAGAAAGCCTTCTCGCAAGCAAGCAAGAAGGAAGGCTTTTAAGATGGAAAGCCCCTATTGAGTAAGATTGCTCGCTAGTTTCCATCAGTTCAATCACTGAAATCAGTCTCATTTCACCATTAGGGAGAATCCACTTTATCCATTTCAATCTCTGTCATCGAAGGAAAAAGGACTAGCATCATTTCGCCATTGGGGAGAGACCACTTTTGAAATGAAAGATCAACTCTTCGAAGGGAAAAGCTTCAGTGTGAAATTACAGCTATATTGGCATCGACTATGTCTCTCATCGGTTCTCCAGCATGCGAGTTCATTCAATATCGAAGTCAGCTAGCCTTCATTCAATCAAGGCAAGTTCAATGGGATCTCCCTTGTCTCTCAGTCTCAGTTGCAATACTTGTACATGAAAGGCAGTGAAATACCATTCAATAGAAAGAGGATTGAATATCTCACTTCAATACCGATCTATCGAACTGTATACCTTCAATATCGAACTTCTCCGAGCAGTTCTAATGCCATACCGATGGAATTCCTATCCAGTAGTAAACTTCGACAGCAAGGACCGTTTCACTTGTCTAGATGGCCACATCTAAACTTGTACTTATATGCAATACCGAAATAAGTCGGGTAGTGCCCGCGATGGACTTGCCTTTCCGGCTAAGTACTTGACTTCAAAGACAACTAGCTAGTTTCATTCAAGAAAGAGGATTTGTACCAAAAGAACAGGCTTTCTACCCCTTCTAGCGAGTTATTAGCATCTGTGAGTTCTAGCGACTGACTTGCCCGCATCTCTTGCCTTAAAGGTTTCACTGCTCTAACTAGGGTATCCCGCAGAAAGAAGTCAACTAGAAGGCAAAATCCACCTAGTCAAAATGGCAGTGACGGACTAATGTACTTGAGCCTATTTTCTCGATCGAGAAATGGCATTCTTTTATGCGCTTTCTCGCTAACAAGCCAAGCAGTCCCTAGCGGGCTATCCGTCATTAACTCGAAGAAGTGCAACAAGACCAGTATTGAACTGGGATTTCCTCTCTTTCAATCTTCGGAAGTTACTTTGTATCCCTTTCTAATGCAATATCTTCAATCAGATCTGTACGAGTGACAGGAAGAAGTCAGCTAGTTGCCATCCGCTCTGTCCCAATCTCCGGACAATGATTGAGTCCGAACTTACACAGGTAATGGTGGAATGCTGCCGGAAAGCTATCGTTTCGGAAAAAAGGATACGTTCTCTAAGCGTAGAGGTCTGAATTTGCGAAGGTCAATTCCTAAGCCAATCCAGCCTTTGACTTATACTCCCCCCACAAATAATCCGAATTCTCATGTAAATAAGGATGAATTGCTTAATAGTTTTCCTATTTTAAGTCTACCTGTGAATAGTTTCTCTCTTACTGATTTAAAAGAAAGTCTGATTGTTGAACAACTTAAAGTTCAATCAGCTAAAGATGCTATTCTGGCGTTATATTTCCATTTTTTTCTAGAGCATACTCGTTTCCAAAGAAATGAATTTCTAATGAGCAATTCAGCGAAGAAAATGTTAATGTATGTCTTTCAATCTCTCGGGTTATCAAAAATGTTACGTTTTTCAACCCCAGATTTGTTTGAAAATACCAGGTTCAAGGGTGGGTTGCACCATTGCTTAGATGTTCTCACCAGGACCCCGTATAAAAAAGTAATAGAATTTATAACATATTATAAAGGTATGTATGGGCGCTTAATCATATTTGTTAGCTTAGGGATTGGTTGTACTGTCTGGTACAACTTTATACCTGGAGCACCAGAAGTAGCACCTCCAGGAATCTTAGTACCGAGAGAGCTTCCGTATGATTCTTTCAAGGATGTTTCATTTGATATAGCCCCCTTTATGAAAATGAGTTATGTGGAGTATAAGTATATATCAGATCAAGTGTTATCCGCCTTTGATAATGTCTATTCGTTCAATGAAATCCATCTTCCTAGTGGTAACACTGCTGAAGGTAGCAATGCTAGGGTGGCCCTTGGTTTAGGGATCATAGTAGCAGCCTTTCTCGGAATGGGTATGATGTCATATTCATCTCCTCCTGATTTAGAATTAATAAGTACTTTGAAAGTTCAAGAATTACAAGAAATAATAGTAAAAAGATGAAAAACAAACAAGAAACAATTCAATCCAAATCTTCTTATAAGTTGACTATGATATGTGCAAGATCTTCTTATTATTCTACAATTTCTAGTTCGCTAGTTCAGCTATCAGAGGATATTGATTTTCTGTATAATGATTTAAAAAGCACTTAGAAATATAATCTATCTAAGAAAGAGTTATGTAATCTTCAACAGATATTGCTTTCAGGTTTTTACACTCTATCTCCGCTAAGGCTCAGGAGAATAAGTAGGGATGATCTACTAGAATTTTTATTTGCAACGCTACCTGATTTTCCTGACTTAACGTTTTATCCAAGCAGAGATAGTTCACACTATATAGTTGTTTTTCCATCAAAAAAAGAGGATGTCTTGGTGTTCATGGCATTGAGTATCCATTTCTATCGTTTGACTTATGGTTATGTGCCCAAGGAGAATTAAAGATTATTAGATAGGTTAGGTCTCTTTTATTATGGTATTTAAAACATGGGTAAGGTGACTAGACTGTACCAGATTAACATGGATCCATCATTACAACTGATTCCTGAGAGTCTGGTTTTAGATGGTGTTAAGTCCTTTGTTGGGGCAGATTCGGTTTGTTATAAGCTGGTTATTAGCTTTCTAAATCTCGAGACCTTTGATGAGGATGGTAGAAAGATATGCTTCGGTTGTATGCCAATTGTTGGAGAAATCACTAGGGTCTTATTCAATCTTACCTTAATGGAGTTCGACCGGCAGTTCAGCCATAAATATCCAGGGATTGCATTTGAAAGATTCATAGGTATGGTCTTTATAGCATGTACTGATGATCTAAGAATCGATGAATATCAAGTATTTGATATGATACAAGATCTCGGGCTGTCTTGTTCAATCGAGTATACAGAACCAGGGCTAGAGCCTCTCTATTGTCGCAATAGGATGGTTGCTCTGGACTATGAGGGTAAGGTTGTCGTGTACAATCCTACAGATTACTATCCTACAGATTATGGTTAGTAGGGAGGTTGACAACAATTTAAGATAGGGAAAAAACATGCCGGTGCATTTCCATAGTTTATTTACTAGCAGGAGAGAGGAAGAGTCGCTATCTATCTATCCATATACGTATCAACAAATGTGGATCGGTCGATTGCCCCTAACCAGCAGCGGCAAGGAGGAGAAGACTCTAGAGGTTTGTCCCAAGTCATGCGAACACTCGCTGTAATAAGGCACTCGTAAGTTAGTTAACCTCCGTTTCTTTCGGAGGTGCTGACCCGCAGCGAGGCAGAGATGACTAAGTGACATATGGAATATGGCGACGACAACAACATGTCGTAGAAGGAGATAACAAGTGGAGCCAACGACCCACTAAGACTAACGTATCTACAACTACATCCCCGAGCGGCAGTCAAACGGGGGCGTGAATGCGAGATGCCAGCGGAATGATCGGCCGGACAGAGGCTAGGGCTCCTTCCTTCCCACCACGTCCTTCCTTGTGTGTCGGAGATATAAAGCGAGTGCACCGGAAAAGAACGGGAACTGGGTCGATCTATTCTATGTCGAAGCATCCGAAGCATAACTGCACACTCACACGATCTTTACCGACAGATAGGAGCATTCGGTGGAACCGGTGAACTACACTTGCTTCTGGATAGATGTGTGGGACAGAGGGCTCGTGGTACCTGCTGCCCACCCTTCCTCCTCTGCTTTGAGAACCGTGTGAACGGAGAGTCGGCAGAAGGGAAGGAGGTCCTCATACGGAGTTGCACACTTACTTGAGCAGTGCGGGAGACTGGGGAATGGGTCGAGTAAAGTCCCCTGGGGTCGGAAAAATCACAGAGACGTACTGATACGATAGGGCTTTGATTGGTATTTCTTTTTTCTTAGTGATTGTAAAGGAGGGCGCTTGGCTATGTTATAGAAAGGGAAGGCAGAGGCACCGAATGGCGAAGAGAGGCAGCTCGGCAGGGAAGGAATGGGAAATCGTCAAAGATGACTTCTTTGTTGTTGAAACAAAGGGCTAAATAGCACCAGTGATTCTCTGAGCCGGTCTGGATTTCCAACGCCTCGGGAAACTGGTCGAGATAGATGACAGCGCCTTTTCCCCCTCTTCCTTACCGGGAGGGCAATCTTCTCTTATGGCCTTCACCTCCCGCCCGGCCCGGAAATAGAAAATCCAACCCCCTTCTGATCCATTCATTTTTGCAAGCAGGGAGGATCCAGATCTAAGCCCCCTCCTATTCGAGGCCGGGTGGCCTTGCCCCACAAGCACCCAACCTTCTTTTTGCTCTTCCTTCGGGTTGCCTCCACGAACGCGCCACCTAGGAGCCCTGCGCTACTTCAATTCAAGCGCTTCTGCTAGTACAAGTGTTTCCTCTAGTCGGAAGCTCTTAATTCGTGATGCCTCTTCTTTCTAGGCTATCGGCAAGACAAAGTAGCCTCTCGGGCGAGGGACTTATTTCCTTGCTTTGCTTGCATCCCTTGTTGGAACTAAAGAAAATCGCTGATCTCCTTTTGGTGCACATTACGTGAGAATAAAATCCTGGATTTGGAGGCCCCCCGACGCTTCACAAAAGTCATCTAGTATAGCTTTCACAGTCCTTTACTTCACCAGGATTTGAATAGTCCTCTTAGCTAAGATTGAAAGGATGTCAATCTCCCACTCTTAGTCTGGTATTCGAGAAGGAGCACTACGTAACTGAAATATCTCACTACGAAACTTCAATATAGAACTTCTAAACCAACAGACCCTGAACTCGGGTAGTTGCCTTCCCTTCCTAGTCCTAGATCCGAGTTACTAGCTTTCTAGACCGACGGTTGTAGGCCTCCCTCAGGTCGGCTTTAGTCGAGCTCCCCAACTTGCTCGACGGTACGACCTCTCCAACTAATAGACTTGATACCGTTCCGTTCCGCTCATGCTCCTTGAGAGGAAAGAAAGAGCTCGACTATTAAGGAGAGGAAGCACTCCCTCCACTACCCCGCAAATCTAATGATGGACATGCAAGCAGTCCCGCTTATGTGAAGGCTTAGCCAAGTTTGAAGCCTCTCGAATGACTCAGCTAGTTTACTAGACCCTTTATCCGACCCACTATCAAGTAAGGAGAGCTAGGTTGTATGACTTCCTGCCAGTCTTTGAAGCTATTAACTAATCTCTAGGGCAAGTAGGACTAGTCTTTATGGCCCTATTGATTTAGGAGTTGTTGCAACACTGGTTGTTGACGGTTGTTAGCGAGGTACGAGCAGGAGAGTGGCTAATGTCCCTCAGCCCTTGAAAGCCATTAACTAACCTTAAGAGCAATTATGGCTGGTCCCTCTCTTGGGTTAGCCCGCTTCTCTCTTTTAGGAGGAGGGAGACGACTCTGCTAATTCTTTATCAGTATGCTTAGGAAGCAAGGTTTTTAGGGCCTGGAAGGAGGGGAAGCTCTTCTTGGACTAGGAGGGGAAGGGATGGTTGTATGGCATCTATGAAAGCATTGACAACATTTCTCCTTCGATATTGCGAAGGCAAGACGCTCTATTGGCTTAGGTTTAGTTGGTATAAAATCAAGTTCAAAATGGATAGGAGGAAGGCAAGACGCTCTATTGGCTTAGGTTTAGTTGGTACAAAATCAAGTTCAAAATGGATAGGAGAAATTTGATTGACTGATGGTACAATGTACTTTTGTACAAAGTCACTTCTCAATTCGTATTTGGTATACGAAAGTGCGGAAGGCAAGCCCTTCTATCTGACTTTGGCTTCTCAATTGCATATACCAAAAGACTGTGCCAAAAGAATTGCTACCTTTCTGTTCGATATTGAATTGACCTAGACATCGAGATTTCATATACCAAAAGAATTGTACATCGCTAGGAAGACTGGTCGTTCTTCCCCTTTCAGTCTATTAATAGCTCTAGGCAACTACCTAACGAACTAAGAAGAAGCCCAAAGAAAGAGTCTTCTTACAGGTTAGTTGATAGCTTTCCAGTGTGACCTCTGATCTTCCTTGCTCCTCAAGGAGGAAATCGATAGCCTTTAAGATAAGAGGCTAGCTCCTGTCTTGGTTGGGACAGCTAGCTTATTGGTCCACTGCCTCCCCAGCTAAGCAAGAACGCAAGAAAGCCTTCTCGCAAGCAAGCAAGAAGGAAGGCTTTTAAGATGGAAAGCCCCTATTGAGTAAGATTGCTCGCTAGTTACCATCAGTTCAATCACTGAAATCAGTCTCATTTCACCATTAGGGAGAATCCACTTTATCCATTTCAATCTCTGTCATCGAAGGAAAAAGGGCTAGCATCATTTCTCCATTGGGGAGAGACCACTTTTGAAATGAAAGATCAACTCTTCGAAGGGAAAAGCTTCAGTGTAAAATTACAGCTTTCAAAATGACTTTAGTTTTCTCTTTTCTTTTTCTTTTAGATGATGACAAACGAACTGAAAACTGCGAATGCTTCTAATTAATTGAATCTTATTTTATAATCCAATTTTATTTTATATATATAAAGCAGAGTGATGTCTTTATGACAATTCGTCAAGTCCGATCGAGAAACCTGCGCCCAAAGTGCTTACGTAGCCGGTCACCGTTTGGCTAAGATCCTTGATGACTGATTCATAAACCACTCTAGCTTGATTTCAGTCTTGTGTTAAGTGTTCGCATAGCGACTCAGGTCCTAACAACTTGATGTCAGACTTTTTAACATGAGGGACATCTAAGTCCTCTAACACAGATAACATAAAGACTAGGATTAGATGCTTAACATAACGACTCGTATGCTTTCACGAAAGAAGAAGGAGCTCGCAGACATTTAACAAAGGATTGTGTTGGTGTTCCGCCCTATCTCAACTCCTAGTTCTAGTAGTACAAGCTCGAATCTGATCTATAAGAATAGATCTTAGGCGGAAATAGAGCTCTTTGAAATTGAAAGCGGTATTCCCCCTTATATATAGCCCAAAATAAATAGAATCATGGAATTCTCTCCGAGAGCTGCTGAACTAACGACTCTATTAGAAAGTAGAATTAGCAACTTTTACACGAATTTTCAAGTGGATGAGATTGGTCGAGTGGTCTCAGTTGGAGATGGGATTGCACGTGTTTATGGGTTGAACGAGATTCAAGCTGGGGAAATGGTTGAATTTGCCAGCGGTGTGAAAGGAATAGCCTTGAATCTTGAGAATGAGAATTTAGGGATTGTTGTCTTTGGTAGTGATACTGCTATTAAAGAAGGAGATCTTGTCAAGCGCACTGGCTCTATTGTGGATGTCCCTGCGGGAAAGGCTATGCTAGGGCATGTGGTCGACGCCTTGGGAGTACCTATTGATGGAAGATGGGCTCTAAGCGATCACGAGCGAAGACGTGTCAAAGTGAAAGCCCCTGGGATTATTGAACGTAAATCTGTGCACGAGCCTATGCAAACTGGGTTAAAAGCGGTAGATAGCCTGGTTCCTATAGGCCGTGGTCAACGAGAACTTATAATTGGGGACCGACAAACTGGAAAAACAGCTATTGCTATCGATACCATATTAAACCAAAAGCAAATGAACTCAAGGAGCACCTCTGAGAGTGAGACATTGTATTGTGTCTATGTAGCGATTGGACAGAAACGCTCAACTGTGGCACAATTAGTTCAAATTCTTTCAGAAGCGAATGCTATGGAATATTCCATTCTTGTAGCAGCCACCGCTTCGGATCCTGCTCCTCTGCAATTTCTGGCCCCATATTCTGGCTGTGCCATGGTTGAATTCCCTAACTGTCCAACTTGAAATACACCACTTCGAATGAAATACCATTAATGGCTTCCCTGCCTTATCTCCTTGAAAGTCTCATTTTGCACAATTCCCGCATCAAAATGGCCCTATATTCGCATCGACTTGAGAATTCTCATAGTCCTTTACTTCACCAGGATTTGAATAGTCCTCTTAGCCAAGATTGAAAGGATGTCAATCTCCCACTCTCAGTCTGGTATTCGAGAAGGAGCACTACCTAACTGAAATATCTCACTACGAAACTTCAATATAGAACTTCTAAACCAACAGACCCTGAACTCAGGTAGTTGCCTTCCCTTCCTAGTCCTAGATCCGAGTTACTAGCTTTCTAGGTCGACGGTTGTAGGCCGACCTGCCCCATATGCTGTCATGTATTCCCGATTAATGCAGCCTTAGATGCTTCAATTGTCGATTTTAGTATTGAGGTTACACCTATGGATTATTTATTGTAGGCCAACTCTACTGCACTAGTACCAATAGGCGGCATAGAAGAAGAAGAAAAGAAGCACTACGCCTAGGAAAAAACTAAAACTTTGTTAGAAATTACCCCCTTTCCTTATCGGGATCGGGATTCAAAAGAATGGTTGGGACAACAAACATCCATCTCGTTCGTACTTTGGATACCCGTAGAACCATAAAAAACTTTTTAAGTTTATAATTCCTTTAAATTAAGGGGCGTTGGGGACAAATAAATTTTTGGAGTTACCTTTTATCTAGTATCAACAGCTTGATACTAAAAAAAAGAAAAAGATCTTTCGCAGGCTAGAGATTTCTTTTAAAAACACTAGCCCCACTACCACTAAATTTATAATTAGAATATTGAAAGCTTCTTATTATTTATTAGATATATGATTTGCTTTTCATTATGCACATAAGGGAGGAGCCGTATGAGATGAAAATCTCACGTACGGTTCTGTATCTGTAACGGATAACATACAAAAGCTTTGGAATATTCTTATCGGGCACTAGAACGAAACCCGTTCTTACCACAATTTCATAATATGTCTGTCATTACGTGCGACTATCTCCACTATAGAAAGAAAAAAAGGAAAGAACTCAATTTTCAGCACGAAGAAGTCTTTCTTTTTCTAAAAGCATAAGTAGTAAACATTTTTTACTAGGGTTCCCATACATGCAAACATACAAAAGAAAACCAAACTAAGATAGTTAGCATAAATAGGACTCCAGTAAGCATCGGAGTAGATCTCTACTAAACAAAGCCAAAGAAATGCATTAAAACACCCTACTTTGCGTCTACAGACACTTATTGAAACCTTCTAAAAAGAAAAAGAGTCGACGGACTCTTCTAGTCTCCCCGGTGCCCGTGGGTGACAGCCTACACTATGAGTGCTTGCTGCTCCGCCCGCAGCGCTTGCTGCCTCCCCTCCAAATCCTCGATACGCTCTCTGGCAGCGCGAATGCGCGCTTCTTTCCAGGTGGGATCCAGTGTTCTCACACTCCTAAAAAAGAGGTTTAGCACTCTACGGCGCTCTTCAATCTCATTTTGCAGTTGCCCCTTTTCGGCAGCAATTGCAGAAAGCCTATTTGCAGCATCCATAGCCATACGTGCAAGTACTCAATTTCTTTGATTTGAATTTGATGAAGTGAAGACACTTATCGAGCCTCCATTTATAGAGTGGTAGAGGAATCTCGCCATGCAGTACGAATTGTATGGCTGGCAACTACTATAACCACGCTGCCTGTATGAACAAACAAACTTTGCAGAACCGTTTCACCTAATCGATCGTGGTGAAGTCAACATTGGATTCGGCGGATCATCCATGTCACGAATTGGATGGCAGGCCCAATTCTGACTAGTTCTCCGCACTACTTTTCTGCAGTTCAAATACTCTTATGCCTATTTAGTGAAAAACTGGCTGGCTCTGGCTACCTTGCGGAGCAAACAAAAGATCCCCAAATCACACTGCCTATATGAACAAACAAGCTTTGTACAACCAGCTTACGTGGAAAAGATTCCATATTCTATGCCAATGGACTCGTGACATCCATGTACTGAGTCGTCAAATGAGCCACGTTAATAAAGCCCAAGCTTATACGCATTGGCCCACAGGGTGCCCCAGGAGGGCCCGAATGAAAGACCCAAGCTTACATGAACCATCAAAGAAAGTCCTACAAATGAAGACTTGGGCTTGCTTTGATGATGGGTTTAAGTTTTTGGCCCTTCTGTGGGCTTTCATCGAGGAAAGCAGGCTTGATAGGCCCAAGTCTTCATTGGTTATTACCGGTAGAATATTTCTTTCTTTTCAAAAGATGTAGTACTATACATTAGATCTTGAAACATTTTCATATTGTTAGCCATTTTCTTTATTTTATTTTTTTATTGTCATTCTCATCATACATGTACGCTGTAGTTACTTCCGAGAGCCAGCTTGTCATTATCCTTACCACTTAACAATGATCCAAAATAAAAACATCTTTCAACTATGTTTCATAAGTGAGTCCCTTGCCAGCTTTTTTTCTTTCTTTCAAGCTACGGGGCTTGCTAAAGGAATGCTTACCAATGCCGAAACCGCTGATGTTTTCTAACAGAGAGATTTGAATGACTATATTTACTACCAGTTTATGCGGAAAAGAGATTCTTAACTGAACTCATCATTTCAAGTTTTCAATTTTTTTCTTTTTATAGGTTGCTATTCGGAAGACTCAATGTTCTTCCCCAGAAATGAAGTCTCTCTGGTTGTTGTTGGAAACAACCTATACCTTACTTCATAGTCATAGGGAACCTGGCAGGTTGGACATGGTATCCTGCAGGCAGGATGTGTTTTATCCATCCTTAGGTGAATGCTTCTCCTGGTTCAACCCGTAGCCTCAGCATGTGGTTTGGGATTTACCACCTCCCCGGGGTTCAAAGAGTAACTCATAATTAAGAGAGTGAGGGCTAAAGTTGGATACTTGGCGGGAACTCCTAGCGTGTATTGCCTGCCTGGAACTCCTGAATTCACTCTTTAACTAGAGGAAGCGCCTAAAAGGGAGGCAACTGGGCTAGAATGCTGATCTTATGGAGTAGTCTGACCCTGGGAAAGAGACTGTAATCGCTGCCGAGAATAAACATGCTGTGCCGGGTGGCTGGAATCCTCTGAGGTCAGCTGAACAGGCTGACAATCGGCAGAAGATACTAAGCAAAGCTACTGGCTTGAAGCGTGAGGCTGATCCGTAACATCAACTGCAGAAGAATGCGGTTAGAGTTGATGAACAGGAGAAGGCCGCAATACATCTCCATCATCATTCTCCCCCGGGGCTGATTAATTAGGTTAAGGAAAGAAGCGCCCCCATTAAAGAGAACATTCAAGGATACATCGAGTCTCTTGGATTTCACGTCATAGCGTCTATACCCGGACTGAGCATATCCAAGAAAGACACAAGTGGTTTCCTTGGGGACAATTTCTCTCTTAACTGCGCAGGAATATGAACAAAAGACGTGCATCCAAACACTCGAAAATGGCTATAGTACTGCTCCAGTAAGAAGTTCGTGAGGTGCCGCTGCAGCTTCTTCCCTCTCTCTTCCCCCAAAAAAGGATAGAGATGCCCCGTCCCTTCTTTATGCACATCCATATACATAGCTAGACACAAAGGTGTACAATCCGGTCAAAATCTGCGGTTCTTTAAGTTCATTCACTGTAGGTTCTCTTACTTGCTCTAGTGGCTGGCAAAGGCCAACCGAGAGGGGAGAACGAATGGCTCAGGAATCGACTGGTTCCGAGCAGACTCGTGGAGCTGCAGTTTGGATTATCGTAGAAAGAATAAGAGGATCCATAACCAAAATGAAAGAAAGTCAACCTATTCCTGCAATTGCGGTCAGTCTTGCTACCTCTTTAGTTGCCGCCCCCTACTTGCTCATTCGCAATGACTACCACAAGAAAGTAGCCCCTATCTCTAAAGGGGCTTATGCACTCCACGACTTTCTTATGTTATTATAAGACTGAATTTAGCTTCCAACCCTAGGCAGCAAGCTTCAAAAGTCCTTTCTCCTTTCTTTTCCGTAACTCAAATAGAAAACTCTCCCCATGGGACCGGGGTTTGAGGTTGTCATACCACTTTCATCCGATATCTAGTTTGAATTCTAAGACCCTCTCTATGAATTATAAGGCCCTCTTTATGCTCTCAAAGACTTTTACAGAACTGAGATTCCATAGGCCGAAACGAAGCCCTTTCAAGGTAGAATTAGGAGTAGAAGCCATGCATTTAGCCCGATTGCTATTCGCCCACTAGACTGACATTCTCATTTCGCTTGTTCAGTTCAACGAAAGCCGGTACTAATCAAGCACAGTTTAGCCCTATGATTGAATTGCGATAGTTGGATTCCCTCTTCCTATAGCTATGCCTGGCAACCCCTATAATTCAGTTTTTACTCCCTCTTTGAAGGTCGAGCCTATATAAAAGTCAATATGGTCTAGCTAGTTCTCACTTCTCCCCCTATAGTTATAGCAGTCCTGGGGAATTCCTCTATCTTCTTTGAATGAGGAGAGAGAGTACTCATTCCTCTCCAGTAGGTCGAGTGGCTTCGCTCCTATAAGCTAGTTCTCACTTCCGAGCTCTAACTCCTTACTTTCTT